>NW_023494810.1:16111273-17311273 GCF_904425465.1 Colossoma macropomum
TGTGTTTGTGTGTGTGTGTGTGTGTGTGTGTGTGTGTGTGTTTGGGTGTGTGTGTAGGTGGTGTATCATGAGCAGCATGTAGAGCGGTTCTGGAATCGTCATCGTTCTCTGTTCTCTGACATTCGCATCGTTGGACCAGAAGAGAACCTTCAGCACGACCAGGCTAGAACCATGGCAGTGTATGCACACCCCACACACACACACACACTGCACACACTACACACATGCTACACACACACTATACACAGTAGACACATACTGTATGCTACACACTCACTACACTTACAGTATTTTTTACAACTAAATCACAACAAACCTGAAATACTAGTACCGATAATCGTTGGTACTGAAACTCAGAGGAAGCTGTTTTATGAGAATCTCAGCTCTTTATCTTCATAAACCAATCCTGGGTGTGATCTGAGACTCTGAGCTCTGTTTAATCTCCATGTAAACACAGTCACTAAAGCAGCTTTTTATCATGTGAGAAAATCACTAAAGTCCAGTCTTTTCTCTCTCAGAGCGACGCAGAGAAACTCGTAGCTGCGTTTGTTCAGCAGAGTTGATCACTGTAATGATCTTCTTACTGGAGAAAACAGTCCATCCTCTAGAACCCGTACAGAACGCAGCAGAACAGATCCTCCCAGCACCAACACAGAGAGCTCATACCCCCCCGTTACACACTGCACTGACCGCCTGGATCTGTTAGAGAGAGTTTAAAGCTCCTGACCGTCTGTCTGTTTATGATCTCAGATCTGCAGATTCTGACCTTCTGAACTCCTTCAGTAAAACACAGAAAACGTGGAGAGACTCTTTCAGTTATTCTGCTTCTAAACTGTGGAGCTCAGTTCAGCTTTTATTAGACAGTCCAGCTCAGAGCTCACTTTTAATAAACACCTGAAAACGCAGCTCTTTAACTCAGAGCTTCAGTAAAACTCTACGGCTCTTTAACTCAGAGCTTCATTAAACTCTACGACTCTTTAACTCAGAGCTTCAGTAAAACTCTACGACTCTTTAACTCAGAGCTTCATTAAACTCTACGACTCTTTAACTCAGAGCTTCAGTAAAACTCTACGACTCTTTAACTCAGAGCTTCAGTAAAACTCTACGACTCTTTAACTCAGAGCTTCAGTAAAACTCTACGACTCTTTAACTCAGAGCTTCATTAAACTCTACGGCTCTTTAACTCAGAGCTTCATTAAACTCTACGACTCTTTAACTCAGAGCTTCATTAAACTCTACGACTCTTTAACTCAGAGCTTCATTAAAACTCTACGACTCTTTAACTCAGAGCTTCATTAAAACTCTACGACTCTTTAACTCAGAGCTTCAGTAAAACTCTACGACTCTTTAACTCAGAGCTTCATTAAAACTCTACGACTCTTTAACTCAGAGCTTCATTAAAACTCTACGACTCTTTAACTCAGAGCTTCAGTAAAATTCTACGACTCTTTAACTCAGAGCTTCATTAAACTCTACGACTCTTTAACTCAGAGCTTCAGTAAAACTCTACGACTCTTTAACTCAGAGCTTCAGTAAAACTCTACGGCTCTTTAACTCAGAGCTTCAGTAAAACTCTACGACTCTTTAACTCAGAGCTTCATTAAACTCTACGGCTCTTTAACTCAGCGCTTCATTAAAACTCTACGACTCTTTAACTCAGAGCTTCAGTAAAACTCTACGACTCTTTAACTCAGAGCTTCATTAAAACTCTACGGCTCTTTAACTCAGAGCTTCAGTAAAACTCTACGACTCTTTAACTCAGAGCTTCATTAAACTCTACGACTCTTTAACTCAGAGCTTCATTAAAACTCTACGACTCTTTAACTCAGAGCTTCAGTAAAACTCTACGACTCTTTAACTCAGAGCTTCATTAAACTCTACGACTCTTTAACTCAGAGCTTCATTAAACTCTACGGCTCTTTAACTCGGAGCTTCAGTAAAACTCTACGACTCTTTAACTCAGAGCTTCATTAAACTCTACGACTCTTTAACTCAGAGCTTCATTAAACTCTACGGCTCTTTAACTCGGAGCTTCATTAAACTCTACGGCTCTTTAACTCAGAGCTTCATTAAACTCTACGACTCTTTAACTCAGAGCTTCAGTAAAACTCTACGACTCTTTAACTCGGAGCTTCAGTAAAACTCTACGGCTCTTTAACTCGGACCTTCATTAAACTCTACAGCTCTTTAACTCAGAGCTTCATTAAACTCTACGACTCTTTAACTCAGAGCTTCAGTAAAACTCTACGACTCTTTAACTCGGAGCTTCAGTAAAACTCTACGGCTCTTTAACTCGGACCTTCATTAAACTCTACAGCTCTTTAGTCTTCATCTCTTTAATCTGATCTGTTATTGACTTATGAGTTTAAATTAAATTAATACTCAGAGTTTCTTCTGTTACTGTTAAGCTTTATTACTTGTCTGTAAAGCACTCTGAGCTGCCACTAGTATGAAAAGTGCTCTATAAATAAAGAATATTATTACTATTGTAATTACACATATACACTTTATATGCTACACGCTACATATACTACACTCTACACACTACATGCACACTACACAGCGCAAGTGTTAAATCTGTCTGTGCTGTTTGTGTGTGTGTGTGTGGCACCTGCACACTCGTACGTGTGTTTATGTCAGTATCAGTGCAGGACGGTAAGCTCCGCCCCTCTGAGTGATGTGTGGGTCTGGGCAGTGATTTAAAAATCGTCAGTACCAATGTAAATGTGTGTGTGTGTGTGTGTGTGTGTGTGTGTGTGTGTGTTTGTTCAGGGAGGCGTGCAGGAGTGACCCCTCGTGTGATTATTACTTCAGTATCGACTCCGATGTGGCTCTGAGCAACGCAGACACGCTGAGGATCCTCATCGAGGAGAACAAGTAAGAAAAACACACAAGTACAGCTTATAGTGGCAGCAACACAACATAGAATATCTAGAACGTTAATATGACACTAAAATAAAAGCTATATTTAAGGGTCCGTATCAGGTAAGTCACTCTTACTTATTCAGAGTAAGAGTCTGACGTAGAACATAAAGATTATTCATGTTTAAAATGTTACCCTTTACTCTCCAGTCCATACAGTCCTCTACTCAGCTCACAGGTATTGTGATGTCACAAACAACAACAGGAGGTAAGAAAAATGTAGAAATTAATTATGACTGTTTTGGTACATAAATCCTCTTTATAAGTGGCTCTCGGAGTGAAAAATAAAAGCTAATTAAAGATTAGCTTTCTCTTAAAGATTAGCTTTTCACTTAAAGTAGGACTGGGCGATAAAACGATAACGATAATTATTGCGATATAACTTTTCCTTGATAGAGCGATACGACATGTTCGATAAATGTTCGATATAATACACCATTCTCACACCTCCACGTTCAGCGAAAGCCTTGGTGGCGTTTTCTACTGCAAGGAAAGCGACACTACTGTGCTGTCGCCAGGAGAGGGCGCACTTCCGAGTTTTTCTACATGATTAGAGAGGGAGGGGCAACGAGTAAGATGAGTCTTTAGCAACGGCTGAAACGTGGAGTTACACATTCCCTGTTTGAGCGGAGCGACCGGCGATCTGTTCTCCTATGACCGAGTGTAAGTGAGGAGGTCAGTGGTGTAACTGTACTGTCCTACGGTGACCTCACCTCTTTACTAACATCCTAACAGCTTTAGCAGCGTTAAATCACGTCTGCTCCTCTCAACTACAGCACTGTTACAGCGCTCAGTCAGATTTCAGTATTAGTGCGTTCACAACAACGAAAGTGAAAGAAAGAAGTGGTTCATGTAAATTACAGCCCTGATTTAAACGACAGTAAACTGAGGAAGCTGTGAGGCATTGGAGAGCGGGAGAGCGCTAGCTTTCCAGGCTAGCTGTTTTTAGCAGCTGGCTAACTTAAAGCAGCGCTTCGTCACTGCACGACACGGAGAACTGATGATACTGTAGATCAAACAAGACACAAAAGCACGGCTTTCAGTTTAAACGTACCTAAAGGAGGACTCTGTTTGTCTGGTGTTGATATTTTGCAGTTCACCACTTAAACTACTACGATAGTATAGAGAAATCCAGTCGTCTAGCTGGTGTCTGAATACTGTGATGTCATGTGTAGCGGGGTAGCCGAGCGCTCGGCACCAGCTATAAATAATCTGTTTTTTTCTTAGATTATGACTATTACAAAAATAGCCGTGCTTTTCCAGCTGGTAAAAACAGCTCAGCAGGCACTTTCTCCCACTGTCCCACGACAGATCTGTGAAATGTTCCACTGTTTGAGTGTTTGTCATGTTCAGACCATAAAGGATAGTTTAAAACAGCGATTAACCACCCAGGAGCAAAATCAGCCTTCAAACTTTAAAGAAATAATGATTTGACATTTATCGCGATATGTATCGATATCAAACGATATCAATTTTGTTTATCGTGATAACATTTTTGGCCATATCGCCCATCTCTAACTTAAAGGTTAGCTTTTGCTTGGTGGTTAGCTTTTTCAAGCTGTGTGGGCGGGACAAACCACATCAGCCTTGTTATTGGTGAAGATACTGCTTACATATGCGTGACCCAAGATTAAGACCACCCAGTTTACAGCACATGAGAAGAATTTTGGCGTAATACTTCAGCCATTTAGTGGACAATGATATTCACAGGAGGTGCTTTTTTGTGCAAGTATTTTGTGGCCCACAAGACCAAAATGAACCTATTAAAAATCTAAAAGCACAAGGCTTCCATGAGGATTTAAGTTTTGTCTGGATTGGTTAGCATGCTAAGTAGCTGAAATAAACACAGATGTACATTTAAAATCAGTGTAAATAAAGGATGATCACAGTGAACACGTCACACACACACACTAAGCCCCCCTCTTTTAAAGTCAGTAATTGGACTTATGCTGTCCCATCCTGAAAAACTGTGGTTGAGTCTCATACACCATCACTCATACGCTCCATCTCTCTCCCCGTCTCCTGTAGGTCAGTAATCGCCCCCATGCTGTCCCGTCATGGTAAACTGTGGTCGAATTTCTGGGGCGCTCTGAGTCCGGAGGGGTTCTACTCGCGCTCTGAAGACTACATCGACATCGTACAGGCCAAACGAGCGTGAGTTCTAGCCACTAGAGACCCTCACTGAGTCAATAACACACAGGTGTGTGTTGTGTCTCATAGGTAGCTTAGCTGTTCAGGTGCTCCGGTGTATCTCTCAGGTGTTTAGCTGCTCAGTTGTATCTCCGGTATTTGCGTGCTCAGCTGTATCTTTCAGGTCTTTAGGTGTTCAGGTGTGTCTCAGGAGTGTTTCTCAGGTATTTAGATACTCATATTTATCTGGTGCTTAGGTGCTCAGGTGTAGCTCAGTTGCTCAAATGTATCTCAGGTGTTTAGGTGTTCAGGTGTGGCCATTCAATTGCTCAGGTGTATCTCAGGTGTTTAAGTGTGTCTCAAGGGGTTAGATGCTCAGGTGTATCTCTAAGGTGTTTTGTTGCTCAGATGTAGCTGAGCTGATCAACTGTATTTCTCACATGTTTAGGTGCTCAGGTGCTTCTCTCAATTACTCAGGTGTATTTCAGGTGTTTAGTTGCTCATATGTAGCTCAGCTGCTCAAGCGTATCTCTAAAGTGTTTAGGTGCTCAGGTGTATCTCTGTGTGTTTGTGATCAGGTCCATTTCTCATGTTTATAGGTGGGCAGGTGTATCTCAAGTGCTTAAGAATCTCAGGTGTTTAGTTGCTCATGTGTATCTCTCTGGTGTTCACTTGCTCACTTGAATCTCTCATGCATTTAGGTGCTAAGGTGGATCTCTCAGGTGTATCTCTCTCTGTCTGTCCCCCTGTGTAGAGGTGTGTGGAACGTCCCGTACATAACGCAGGTGTACCTGATCCGTGGGGCTGTTTTGCGCTCCCGTCTGGCTGACGTCTCACTGTTCCAACAGGAGGGGGCCGACGCAGACATGGTCTTCTGCAGGGCCGTCCGAGACCAGGTGAGAATGTTGAGAAGTGTGGTAGAATGAAGACGAAAGCTCGGAAGGTCCTTTTGTAAAGATAAATATAGTTTAGCGTGTCTGTATTATTATTGTTAGTTTTGTATTTTGTTACGTTTGTAAAGTGTCTGATTGTAAAGCGTCCTTGATAAATAAAAGTGATGATGAGGATGATGATGATGTTCTCCTGCAGGGGGTGTTTATGTTCGTGTCTAACAGAGACGAGTTTGGTAGATTGATTTCCACCAGCAACTACAACACCAGCAGACTGCATCCAGACATGTGGCAGATATTCGACAATCCTGTGGTACAACACAAACACTCACCCTCACTCACACTGTGACAAGGTAAAGTCTGAGAGAGGTACAGACCAGACTATAGGAACCAGACAGAACCCAGAACAGTACAGGCCCCAGAACAGACCAGACTAAAGGAAAAGTACAGAACCCAGAACAGTACAGAACACAGAACAGTACAGGCCGCAGAACAGACCATCCCTCACTTCACTCAACACTTTCACCCACCTTCTTCATCCCTCACCCACCTTCTTCACCCACCACCTTCATCTCCCACTGTCACCTACCACCTTCACCCATTTACCCACCTTCACCTGATTTATATTTATTGACAGTGAGCTGATTTATAATATTATTAGTACAGTGAACCGATTCGTGCTCTTTATATTTTCTAAATCTGTGATATTTCAGTCTCTTTGTCTTGGTTTGTCTGTGCAGGACTGGAGGGAGAAGTATATTCATGAGAATTACTCTAAGATCTTTGAGGACGGAGAGGACGTAGTGGAGCAGCCGTGTCCCGACGTCTACTGGTTTCCTGCCTTTTCAGACAGGATGTGTGATGAGTTGGTGGAGACTATGGAGGATTTTGGCCAGTGGTCTGGAGGAAAACACAAGGTCTGTGAAATTAAACATGAACAGGGAGTTACAGTGTGGTGTTACAGAGTTGACTGGTGGTGTTACAGAGTTGACTGGTGGTGTTACAGAGTTGACTGGTGGAGTTACAGTGTGACTGGAGTTACAGAGTTGACTGGTGGTGTTACAGAGTTGACTGGTGGTGTTACAGAGTTGACTGGTGGAGTTACAGTGTGACTGGAGTTACAGAGTTGACTGTTGGCATTACAGAATTACCGGTGGAGTTACAGTGTGCCGTCACTCCGCCCACCTTCACCCACCTTCTTCATCCACCACCTTCACCGACCACCTCACCCACCACCTTCACCCACCTTCTTCACGACCCACCCTCACCCGCCACCTTCACTCACCTTCTTCATCCCCCACCCTCACCCACCACCTTCACCCACCTTCTTCATCCCCCACCCTCACCCACCACCTTCACCCACCTTCATCCACCACCTTCACTGACCACCTCCACCTACCTTCTTCATCCCCCACCCTCACCCACCACCTTCACCCACCTTCTTCATCCCCCACCCTCACCCACCACCTTCACCCACCTTCTTCATCCCCCACCCTCACCCACCACCTTCACCCACCTTCATCCACCACCTTCACCTACCTACTTCATCCCCCACCCTCACTTATCACCTTCACCTCCCACCCTCACCTACCACCTTCACCACCACCTGCACCTACCTTCTTCATCTCCCGCCCTCACCCACCACCTTCACCCACCTGGTGGCGTTACAGAGTGACTGGTGGCGTTAGAGTTGACTGGTGGAGTTACAGAGTTGACTGTTAGAGTTGCAAAGTGATGAATGGAGTTACAGTTTGACTGGTGGAGTTACAGTGTGACTGGAGTTATAGAGTTGACTGTTGGCATTACAGAATTATGGGTGAAGTTACAGTGTGACTGCTGGAGTTGCAGAGTGACTGATGGAGTTACAGTATGACTGAAGGAGTTACCAAGTTGACTGATGGAGTTACAAGGTTGGCTGGTGCAGTTACAGAATGACTGGTGGAGTTAGAGTGTGACTGGTGGCGTTACAGAGTTGACTGTTAGAGTTGCAAAGTGATGAATGGAGTTACAGTTTGACTGGTGGAGTTACAGTGTGACTGGTGGAGTTACAGAGTTGACTGATGGATTTACAGGGTTGGCTGGTGGAGTTACAGGGTTGGCTGGTGGAGATACTGGGTTGGCTGGTGGAGATACAGGGTTGGCTGGTGGAGATACAGGGTTGACTGGTGGAGTTACAGGGTTGACTGGTGGAGTTACAGAGTTGACTGGTGGATTTACAGGGTTGGCTGGTGGAGTTACAGGGTTGGCTGGTGGAGATACTGGGTTGGCTGGTGGAGATACAGGGTTGGCTGGTGGAGTTACAGAGTTGACCGGTAGAGTTAGAGAGTTGACTGGTAGAGTTGCAGAGTTGACTGGTGGAGTTACAGAGTGACTGGTGGAATTACAGAATTACAAGTGGAGTTACAGAGTTGGCTGGTGGAGTTGCAGAGTGATGGATGGAGTTACAGGGTTGGCTGGTGAAGATACAGGGTTGACTGGTGGAATTACAGAGTGACTGGTGGAGATACAGGGTTGGCTGGTGGAGTTACAAGGTTGGCTGGTGGAGTTACAGAGTTGACTTGTGGAGTTACTGAGCGACTGGTGGAGTTACAGTGAATCTCTCTTTCTTCCTCAGGATGAACGATTAGCTGGTGGTTATGAAAATGTTCCTACAGTTGATATTCATATGAATCAGATTCAGTTTGAGAAGGAATGGCTCAAATTTCTGAAAGACTACATCGTTCCAGTGACGGAAAAGCTTTACCCAGGATACTCCCCGAAGGTAAAAACACACTGGCATACACACACAACCCACCCCCCTCCTAAATAGATAGATAGACTGAATATATAAACACACAGAAGAGCACTCAGCAGTGTGTGTGTGTGCGTTTCTGTGTGTGTGTGTGTGTGTTTCTGTGTGTGTGTGTGTGTGTGTGTGTGTTCTACAGGCTCAAGCAGTGATGAACTTCGTGGTTCGTTATCGTCCAGATGAGCAGCCGTCACTCCGTCCTCATCATGACTCCTCAACATTCACCATTAACATTGCGTTAAACAGTAAAGGAAAAGACTATCAGGTACAGATTCGCTCACCCATCTCACTAAACGTGTCTATCCTGTACTCGACTCTACGGAGCCTGAAGATTTGATTCTTTTTAATCAGTGTCAGATCTGAATTAATATCTGTGATGAATCAGTGTCAGTTCTGAATCAGTATCTTTAATGAATCAGTGTCAGTTCTGAATCAGTATCCGTGATGAATCAGTGTCAGTTCTGAATCAGTATCTTTAATGAATCAGTGTCAGTTCTGAATCAGTATCCGTGATGAATCAGTGTCAGTTCTGAATCAGTATCCGTGATGAATCAGTGTCAGTTCTGAATCAGTATCTTTAATGAATCAGTGTCAGTTCTGAATCAGTATCCGTGATGAATCAGTGTCAGTTCTGAATCAGTATCCGTGATGAATCAGTGTCATTTCTGAATCAGCATCCGTGATGAATTAGTGTCAGTTGTGAATCAGTATCTGTGATGAATCAGTGTCAGTTCTGAATCAGCATCCGTGATGAATCAGTGTCAGTTCTGAATCAGTATCCGTGATGAATCAGTGTCAGTTCTGAATCAGTATCCGTGATGAATCAGTGTCAGTTCTGGTGGTTCATTATATGTTTTTCTGGATGTTGTTAATCACCCTGGTCTGTGTGATTCTCTGTGTGTGTGTACGGTGTGTGTTGTGTACTGTATGTGTGTATGTTGTGTGTGTGTGTGTGTGTATAATGTGTATGTTGTGTGTGTGTGTGTGTGTGTATATAATGTGTATGTTGTGTATGTTGTGTGTGTGTGTGTGTATATAATGTGTATGTTGTGTGTGTGTGTAATGTGTATGGTGTGTGTGTGTATAATGTGTATGTTGTGTGTGTGTATAATGTGTATGTTGTGTGTGTGTGTGTGTGTGTGTAATGTGTATGTTGTGTGTGTGTATAATGTGTATGTTGTGTGTGTGTGTGTGTATAATGTGTATGTTGTGTGTGTGTATAATGTGTATGGTGTGTGTGTGTATAATGTGTATGTTGTGTGTGTGTGTGTGTAATGTGTATGTTGTGTGTGTGTATAATGTGTATGTTGTGTGTGTGTGTATAATGTGTATGTTGTGTGTGTGTATAATGTGTATGGTGTGTGTGTGTATAATGTGTATGTTGTGTGTGTGTGTGTGTGTATAATGTGTATGTTGTGTGTGTGTGTGTGTATAATGTGTATGTTGTGTGTGTGTATAATGTGTATGGTGTGTGTGTGTATAATGTGTATGTTGTGTGTGTGTGTGTGTGTGTATAATGTGTATGTTGTGTGTGTGTGTGTGTAATGTGTATGTTGTGTGTGTGTAATGTGTATGTTGTGTGTGTGTATAATGTGTATGTTGTGTGTGTGTATAATGTGTATGTTGTGTGTGTGTGTGTAATGTGTATGTTGTGTGTGTGTGTATAATGTGTATGTTGTGTGTGTGTGTGTATGTTTGTGTGTGTGTGTGTGTGTATAATGTGTATGTTGTGTGTGTGTGTGTGTAATGTGTATGTTGTGTGTGTGTGTAATGTGTATGTTGTGTGTGTGTATAATGTGTATGATGTGTGTGGGTAATGTGTATGTTGTGTGTGTGTATAATGTGTATGTTGTGTGTGGGTAATGTGTATGTTGTGTGTGTGTATAATGTGTATGATGTGTGTGGGTAATGTGTATGTTGTGTGTGTGTGTAATGTGTATGTTGTGTGTGTGTATAATGTGTATGTTGTGTGTGGGTAATGTGTATGTTGTGTGTGGGTAATGTGTATGTTGTGTGTGTGTGTGTGTATAATGTGTATGTTGTGTGTGTGTGTGTGTGTAATGTGTATGTTGTGTGTGGGTAATGTGTATGTTGTGTGTGGGTAATGTGTATGTTGTGTGTGTGTGTAATGTGTATGTTGTGTGTGTGTATAATGTGTATGTTGTGTGTGGGTAATGTGTATGTTGTGTGTGGGTAATGTGTATGTTGTGTGTGTGTGTGTGTATAATGTGTATGTTGTGTGTGTGTGTGTGTGTAATGTGTATGTTGTGTGTGGGTAATGTGTATGTTGTGTGTGGGTAATGTGTATGTTGTGTGTGTGTGTGTGTAATGGGTATGCTGTGTGTGTGTGTGTGTGTATAATGTGTATGTTGTGTGTGTGTGTGTGTGTAATGTGTATGTTGTGTGTGGGTAATGTGTATGTTGTGTGTGGGTAATGTGTATGTTGTGTGTGTGTGTGTAATGGGTATGCTGTGTGTGTGTGTGTGTGTGTATAATGTGTATGTTGTGTGTACTGTGTGTAATGTGTGTGTGTGTGTGTACTGTGTAATATGTGTGTGTGTGTGTGTACTGTGTGTAATGTGTGTGTGTGTGTGTGTGTGTGTGTACTGTGTGTAATATATGTGTGTGTGTGTGTGTTTGCAGGGCGGGGGCTGCCGGTTTCTTCGGTACGACTGTAGAGTGGAGTCCCCGAGGAAAGGCTGGTCCTTCATGCACCCGGGTCGTCTCACACACTTCCACGAGGGTTTACCCACCACTCAGGGGACTCGGTACATCATGGTGTCCTTCGTCGACCCCTAACACTCCGCCTGAGTGCGTTTGAGTGTGTGAGTGTGTGTGTGTGTGTAATTTAACACAGATATCAGTTTGTTCTCTGGAACTCTGTCGCCGTTCAGCTCCATTAGAGCGGTTTGATCACCGGTTTAATAGTTTTATACCTTTAGTCTAAATTTTGATTGTTTTTTACATTTTTATGGACTATTTTTTACTTCCTGGAGACTTTTATACGAGGTCGAAAAGCTAAATGAGGAATGAATTAAAGCCCTTGTGAGAGAACTGTTACACTGATCAGCGTTTTTCTGAAACGTCTTTTCTACTCTGAGCTTTGTACAAAGTGCTTTAAGTTATTTGTCTTCTTTGCATAATAAAAGTTTAGTGGCTAAAATGAGTCCTTCCTTTCTTTGTGAGTTGTGTTATTTTTGGGCAGCGCTTTGTTTGTGCCAAACAGGATCCAGAGCCTCCCAGCAACTATTTCAGCGGAACACAGCGGCTTCCTGTAGAGCCGGTCAGTGCAGGAGTTATAGATGCTGCAGATAAATGAAGAATTTCAGTGCGTTTTAACACCATTTTGAGACTAAACAAATGAAAATAATACCATCTCCAAAGCACATTAGCACTCAAATTCAAATGGGATATGTTTAATATCTACTTTATTCAAACAAGATAAAAATGAAACTCTGGATAAGCACTTAAAAATGGATTATTTTTTAGGCCCCTTTATGTGATTAGGCATTGTTTAATAATGTAACGCCTGTATTATAAGATGTTTGCATTAGTCTGTTCATCTATTTTGTGCACTAATTACCCTAAAAATTATGTAGAACATAAAATGTAATATATATATATATATATATATATATATATATATATATATATATATATATATTGTTTTAGTGCTAAGCACATGTTGCCTGAGAAACCCTGTTTGGAAAATTGCAGGTTTAAACTGACCCCGTCACTTATTTTATAAGCCCCCCACGCCCCCCCTGCATAACATAACTCCACCCCCATCTCCCTCTTCATGGCTCAGAAACCATGGTGGAGGAAAAATATTCTGAGCTGTGAAAAAATGTAAAGAAACAAACAGAATTTTCAAGGTAGAAGTTATTACAGACCAAAGGGACGAAGCTGGACGCATAATCAGCGACTTTTCTCCTGAACTGGTATGTAAACCTGATATGTGTAAAGAGCTGAACTATTTGAATGACTAGATAAATCTTCATCTCTCACAGACCCAGTAAAATAACACTTCAGATGAACCACCTTTGTGGAGATGTGTGTGATACTCGTCACCTACATCAAACTCCCATCCCTGTAACAAAGCTAACCAGACAAGGCTGCTTTTTCAAACTGTCCCATCTTAAGTGCTGCTGCAGAGAGGATTTTTGCCTCATTGCAGAGAAAACAGGACACATTATTAATCCTGAGCAGCAAATTCATCTAAACTGAATGCTGAGAGTTTATAGGCTGTAATTAGTCCGGACAAAAGAGACACGGGAGTTTGACGCTCTACTTGGATTGCATGATTAGATGAAGTCAAATGTAAGGTATGTCATCATTACCGAGTAGAATAGATCAGTACTTTGCCGGGGAGAGAGCAGTATTGTAGCCCCCTCTTGGGGCTTATATGTTTTATCCCACCCTGAGATAAACTGACAGCCATGGTATTCACTGTTATTATCGTCTTATGGAACACACTCAGTTTGCGGTATTGGGGTGTAGGTCGTATCATATTAATAGTGTACTATTATCATCTATTTCTAAATAACAAAGTAAGGCAATATCCTTGATAACCAGCATATCGTCACTGTGAAGTGAAGTGAGGATTATCTTTGTTAACATTGCCAAACTCTAAACAATCAATTCTGCATCCGTGTTTTGTATTGATGGGCTGGAATGGGAGGCAAATCCAAATAATAAAAAATGGTCCAGTGTTGTTGTAGTTTACCTGTTTAATCACTAGAGTAAATGTGTATCTACAGTTTTGAATCAGGCACCTTTAAGTCTTTCAAAAACCTGTTTAAGGGTTTAAGATCTTTTTGAGAGTCCATGTTTTCCTCAATGCAAATACAGAAAGCAGATGTTTACATTCAACAGAATGACTGCAGTGAAGTTCTAACTGTTGTAACTGACATGTACATCAGTGAGTTTTTATTATAACATCTTTATTATAACATTGTTTTTTACACTTAAAGATGTGGTACTGTAAAGCGTAAAGCATTTACTGCTTCAAGGTTTACTTTGCTTTTCAGTTAACAGTTATTTACATTTGAGTGGAACTTAAATATCAACAATTGGAATTTTCTCTGTGATGGAGTAAAAACAGAATCACTGAAGTGAAGCTGCAGTGAACAGTTTATCCTCCACAGCGCTGCCCCCTGGTGTTCAGGCACAGGGCTGCAGGTGCAGTGTTAGCGCCCCCTGGCTGTGGAGCTGCAGTAGACGCAGGAATTCCTCGGGCATGGCGTGCACTGCACGGTTTGGCTGTATTTTATCGTAGTAATGATAATTCACCGGCCGCTGGTGCAGGTCAGTGCTAAACGGCCAGAATCCGTACACGTGCACGTTCTCGCACAGCTCCAGCGCCGAGCTGATTAGCATAAATCCTGTTGATAGGCGCTGTGCCCTCAGGCCACGCCCCCTCCAGAATTGGTCCAGTGTGCGCAGGTAGGTGGGGCTTAAGAACAGCAGGTGGCGCTCAGGCCACATTGCCTGCAGCAGGTTAATGGACTGTTTAGTGCAGAATGTGTAGGCGAAGGCAGCGATCATGAAGGACGTGTTGGTGTAATCGCCCAGCCTTCGTCTTAAACGGCTGTCGTTACGCATGAAGTCAGAAAACCTACGAGGCAAAGAACAGTGATTATGTTCACTTCCAGTGCTACACTGTTAAAGAGGAATAGCTTTGTTTACGTTAAATAACAGTTATAATGTGTGTAGATGAGGCAGTGACTAACTCTCTGTTAATCTGGCTCAGGTTGATGTTCATCAGATCACATTTCACACCCACATCACTGTTATTGACTGGAGCCATGTTAAATCTGCTCAGACACATTAGAACGAAAATAATCATGACAGTGAAAAGAGTCATTAGAATTCGAACAATCATTAAACAGGTGCTGTTGGAAATATGATCAGTAGAGTCTGACCTGATGACAAGTTTTACCTGATGAGTTTTAGCAATGACCAGTGGTACATAATGATAGGTTTTAGCGGATAATGAGTTTTGCCAATACAATTTTCACACGATAACATGCTTTACTAATAAAGAATATCACCTTAAGAGTTTTAGCTGATGAGTTTTACCTGAAGATGAGCTGTACACAAAAACTAATTTTACATAACGAGTTTTGCTTGCTGAATAAGTGAATATGTCTGTACTATCTAACAAGAGAATTCATACAGTTATTGTTTACAGCTAACGTAGAAGTGGCATGATGTCATATTCCCGTTTATTGCGAGACTCAGCATCTGAACTCTTTCATTGTCATATCTTGGGATTTTAATCATGTTTCACTCTCCACCACTTTACAAAAGTTCCACCTGTTTGTTAGATATGCAACCAGGGAGAACAGAGTACTGGATTTTCTGTATGCAAATGTTAAGGATGCTTACTGTTCATCTGCCCTTCCTTCACTGGGAATATCAGACCACAACCTGGTTCTACTAACTTCCACATACCGGCCTGTGGTCTTAAGACAACCAGTGACAAAGAGGTCAATCAGGAGGTGGTCACCAGAGGCTGAGGAAGCTCTGCAGGTTTGCTTTGAGACCACAGACTGGGGAGTCTTGTCTGAATCTGCTAGTGGAGACATCAACAGGATGACAGACTGCATCACTGATTATATCAATTTCTGTACAGACACTATTGTTCCAGCCAGGCAGGTGCATTGTTTTCCCAACAACAAACCTTGGCTCACCAATGGGACAGTTTGGACACAGCCAGTGAGCTGAATGCATTCTTTTACAGGTTTAGCATGACATCATCCCCCTCCATAAGCACCCACCCACTCCCTCACCACCTACACCTTTTCCACACCACTATTCACACTCCACAGAGGTGACAACCAGCCAGGTGAAATGACAGCTGGAAAAGCTGAAATTGGGTAAAGCTGCTGGACTGGATGGGATCAGCCAGAGAGTCCTGAAGGTTTGTACATCTCAGCTATGTGGGATTCTTCAGCATCTCTTCAACCAGAGCCTTAAGGGCGTGTGCCAGTACGGTGGAAAACATCCTGCCTGGTTCCTGTTCCAAAGAAGTAATTTATCTCCTCTTTCAATGACTACAGACCAGTGGGCCTTACATCCCATGTCATGAAAGTCCTGGAGAGACTAGTGTTGTCACAGCTCTTTCCTGGACCCCCTGCAGTTTGCTTACCAATAGCAGGTTGTCATAGACGATGCTGTTATTTATCTAGTGCAGAAGGCACATTGCCATTTGGACCAGAACAACACCATAGTGAGAATCACTTTCTTTGACTTCTCAAGTGCATTTAATACCATCCAGCCTCTCATGCTGAGGGAGAAGGTGGATAAAATGCAGATGATTGCATGGGTCTTGGACTACCTGTCTGGTAGACCCCAGTATGTGCGGTTGGGAACCTGCCTGTCAGACCATCTGGTCAGCAGCATTGGAGTCCCTCAGGAAACTGTGCTCTCCTCCTTCTGCTTCACCCTGTATACAACAGACAAATATAGGTTGGACCACTGCCACCATCAGAAATTTTCTGATGACTCTGTGGTGGTATACGAGGAACCACCTGATCCTCAATGTGATCAAGACCAAGGAGATGGTGATGGACTTCAGGAGGAAGAGGACCATGATCGGTCCCATTACCATCATGGGTCAGAACTTTGAGCTGGTAGACACCTACAAATTTGTAGGTGTCCTGCTTGATAACAAACTGGACTAGAGGGCCAACACAGAGGCTGTGTACAGGAAGGGGATGAGCAGACTCTACTTTCTGAGGAGGCTCAGGTCCTTTAATATGTGCACCAAGATGTTGGAGATCTTCTAACAGTCTGTTGTTGTGGGCGCTGTCCTCTTTGCAGCAGTCCGCTGGGGAGGCAGCATCAGAGGGGGAGGCACAAAGAGGCTCAACAAACTGATCAAGAAGGCTGGCTCTGTCTTGGGATGATCACTGGATGGTTTTGAGGTGGTGGTTGAAAGGAGGTCACTTAATAAACTCACCGCTATCCTGAACAACACATCACACCCCTCCATGACCTACTGGTCAGACAGCGGAGCACCTTCAGCATCAGATTCATTCGGCCCCGCTGTAGTGAGGAAGGGTACAAGAGGTTGTTCGTACCAACAGCAATCGCACTGTACAACACCTCCTCACTGTGCCAGGACATTACTGTATACTGAGCCACTGACAGGACAGGCTCACTGACCACCAACTGGACATTATACATCTCTACTCTTTACTATGTACTGCCACTTGTTTATACATCCATAAATATTACATATTGCACTACCACTTAATACAGTTAATACACCTATGCTTATTGCACAACTATGAACATATTGTTTACAGTGTGTATGGTCACTTGGTTCATCCACTGAATGTGACATGCACCACTGCATTGTCACCTGCATAATATTTCTGCAATTTTATTTATTCTCATACTGTACATTATATTTTATGATTGTTTTAGTATATATTATATATTTTTACTTCTTCTATTTATGCACCTGTTTAATAACATTTAGTTCTTTATTGTACAACTATATATATATATATATATATATATATATATATATATATATATAATATAGTGGGGTGCGAAAGTTTGGGCAGCCTTGTTAATTTTCCTGATTTACCTTTATAAATCATTGATTGTTTGGATAAAAAAACTCAGTGAAATATATCATATAGGGGACAAACACAGTGATACTTGAGAAGTGAAATGAAGTTTATATGATTTACAGAAAGTGTGCAATAATTGGTTAAACAAAAGTAGGCAGGTGCATAAATTTGGGCACTGTTGTCATTTTATTGATTTCAAAACCTTTAGAACTAATTATTGGAACTCAAATTTGGTTTGGTAAGTTCAGTGACCCTTGACCTCCATACACAGGTGACTCCAATTATGAGAAAGGGTATTTAAGGGGGGCAATTGTAAGTTTTTCTCCTCTTTGCATCTTCTCTGAAGAGTCGCAGCATGGGAGTCTCAAAACAACTTTCAAATGACCTGAAAACAAAGATTGTTCACCGTCATGGTTTAGGGGAAGGACACAGAAAGCTATCTCAGAGATTTCAGCTTTCAGTCTCCACTGTGAGAAACATTGTGAGAAAATGGAAGACCACAGGCACAGTTCAAGTCAAGGCTCGAAGTGGTAGACCAAGAAAAATCTTGAATAAACAGAAGCGAAGGATGTTGAGAACAGTCAGAGTCAACCCACAGACCAGCACCAAAGACCTACAACATGATCTTGCTGCTGATGGAGTCACTGTGCATCGTTCAACTATTCGGCGCACTTTACACAAGGAGATGCTGTATGGGAGAGTGATGCAGAGCAAGCCTTTTCTCCGCCCACATCACAAACAGAGCCACTTGAGGTATGTTAGAGCACATTTGGACAAGCCAGCTTCATTTTGGAATAAGGTGCTGTGGACTGATGAAACTAAAATAGAGTTATTTGGGCATAATAAGGGTCGTTATGCATGGAGGAAAAACAACACAGCACTCCAAGAAAAACACCTGCTATCTACAGTAAAATTTGGTGGTGGTTCCATCATGCTGTGGGGCTGTGTGGCCAGTACAGGGACTGGGAATCTTGTTAAAGTTGAGGGACGCATGGATTCCAATCAATATCAGCAGATTCTGGAGATCAATGTCCAGGAATCAGTGACAAAGCCGAAGCTGCGCCGGGGCTGGATCTTCCAACAAGACAACAACCCTAAACACTGCTCAAAATCTACTAAGGTATTCATGCAGAGGAACAAGTACAACGTTCTGGAATGGCCATCTCAGTCCCCAGACCTGAATATTATTGAAAATCTGTGGTGTCACTTAAAGAGAGCTGTCCATGCTCGGAAACCATCAAACCTGAATGAACTAGAGATGTTTTGTAAAGAAGAATGGTCTAAAATACCTTCAGCCACAATCCAGACTCTCATTAGAAGCTATAGGAAGCATTTAGAGGCTGTTATTTCTGCGAAAGGAGGATCTACTAAATATTGAGTTAAGGTTTTTTTTTTGGTGCCCAAATTTATGCACCTGCCTAATTTTGTTTAGACAATTATTGCACACTTTCTGTAATTCATATAAACTTCATTTCACTTCTCAAGTATCACTGTGTTTGTCCCCTATATGATATATTTAACGGAATTTTTTTATCCAAACAATCAATGATTTATAAAGGTAAATCAGGAAAATTAACAAGGCTGCCCAAACTTTCGCACCCCACTATATAAATATATATATATATATATATATATATATATATATATATATATATATATATATATATATATATGAATATATTAATATAAATGAAAACAAAATGCAATTATGTGCAAATTATTTAAACTCTATGTTTATTTAAAAATAGTACAAACACAACATATAAAATGTTTAAATTGAAAATTGTATTGTTTTTCGGAAAATTATGTGCACATTTGAGTTTGATGGCAGCAACACTGTAGCACGTCATGTGCTACCCTGGGCTCAAGGAGGACACTGGAGGCAGGAAAAATGTTTGCAGCAGCCATTTTCTTTACTTTCACACATCAAATAAACACATAACACACAACCAACTCAAAGCTACTCTAAGCCGGCGCGCATACATTCCAAAAAAATTTGGGACGGGGGCAACGAAAGGCTGGTAAAGTTGTGTAATGCTAGAAAAACACCTGAAAGTTAATTGGCAACAGGTCAGTAACTGGCTATAAAAAGTCTTTCAGAAGTAAAGATGAGGAGGGGTTCACCACTCTGTGAAAGACTGCATGAGCAAATAGCGCAACAATTCAAGAACAATGTTTCTCAGTGTAAAATAGCAAAGAGCTTTTGCTTTTCATCATCTACAGTACATAATATCATTAAAAGGAACAATATTTGCTGGCTGTAATCTTTGGGACCTCAGGCAGCACTGCATTAAAAACAGACATGATTCTGTAGAGGAAATCACTGCATGGACTCAGAAACACTTCTGAAAAACACTGTCTGTGAAAACAGTTCATCACTGCATCCACAAATGCAAGTTAAAACTCTAAAACACAAAGAAGGAACCAAATATAAACAGGGTCCAGAAACGCTGCCACCTTCTCTGGGCCTGAGCTCATTTAAAATGGACTAAGCTGAAGTGGAAAAGTGTCCTGTGGTCTGACGAATCAACATTTTAAATTTTTTGGAAATCATGGACACTGTGTCCTCCGGACTAAAGACCACTCAGCTTGTTATCAGTGCCCAGTTCAAAAGCCAGTATTCATGATGGTATAGGGGGGCATTAGTGCACATGGCATGGATGACATGCACATCTGTGAAGGCGCCATTAATGCTGAATGATATATACATGTTTTGGCAACATATGCTGCCATCCAGACAACGTCTTTTTCAGGGAAGGCCTTGATTATTTCAGCAAGACAAAGACAAACCACATTCTACATGTATTACAACAGCATGGCTCCGTATTAAAAGAGTCCAGGTGCTAAAGTGACCTGCCTGAGGTCCAGACCTTTCACCACATTTCACTTTCAGAACTACAGCAGTGTCTCCTCAGTTCCCAAACACTTACAGAGTGTTGTTAAAAGAGGAGGTGATGAAACACAGTGGTAAACAGGCCCCCGTCCCAACTTTTTTGGAACATGTTGTTGGCATCAAATTCAAAATGGGCACAAATTATGAAATATAGGGTTTAAATAATTCGCACATCATTACATTCTGTTTTTATTACATTTTGCATAGCATCCCAACTTTTTTGGAAATGGGGTTGTACTTTGTGCTGCTGTAATAGACGACTTTCCCTCTGAGATTAATAAAGAGATCTATCTATCTATCTAATTGTAAGTAATGATAAGATTCCCATCTGAGAAGTTTTGCTTGTTGATGAGTTTCACTTGATTGTGAGTTTTACCTGATGACGAAATCTGCACTGTCGATTTCTCTTCCACAGCTACTGTTGAGTATAATCCCACCACTGCCCACCACAGCACAGCGGCCCAGAGAGCGCCCCCTCCAGGGCATGTCCTACACACACACACACACACAGTTGGCTGACGAAAACGTTTTACAGTGAGTGAAGTAGGAGTGATTTCATTAGAGAGTCAAACATTTATAAAAAAAAATAAAAAATCTGTGGTTAAGCGCCGCCCCTGGCCCTGCCCACTCTGGTCATCAGCAGTGAAGCTGGACTGAAGTCCTGACTGAGCCGTACCTGAGGCAGCTTGATGTACACATCAGGTCTGAGTTTGTATTTGGCGTTTGGTCTGGTTTCATACGGAACGCTCTGATTAACCTCAGAGTTCTTCTGGGTCAGGAACAGAGAACCGGACGCATTACAGTAGGAACTCAACCGCACTCTACCAGAGAGAGAGAAAGAAAAATAGAGAAAGAGATACTGTGAGAGAGAATATAGAGAGAGGTAGATACAGAGAGAGAGAGAAAGAGATACAGAGAGAGAGAGAGAGAGAGAGAGATATGAGAGCATTAACAGACTGTATCCCTGATTTGTTATTAAAGGTTTGCTTTGTATAGACACTGTTGAAGAGGAGGCAGAGCTCAGTAATGTTACAAAAATGCTGAAAAACTCATTATAGGAGGAGGTGCAGCCTTTCCTTTGCAAAGCCTTGGGCCACAATATTGCGACCTTTCCTGGTATTAATGCCGCTTTAATGTCGTAATTCTACAACTTTTTTCTCAAGACATTGCAACTTTTTTTCTCTAAATGTTAAGACTTTTTTCTCGAAATAATCCGACTTTTTTATTCTCAAAATATTAAGACTTTATTCTTGAACTCCACAAACAGACTTGTGGCAGAGGTGGCATCCTACAACAGTGCCATGTTTAAAGTCACTGAGCTCTTCAGTACGACCCTCTACTACCAGTGTTTGTCTATGGTGACTGCAAGACTATGTGCTTCATTTGATCCACCTGTTAGTAATGAACGTGGCTGAAACACCTGAACTCAATAATTAGGAGGAGTGTGAACTTTCCTTAGGCCATATAATGTATCTTATGCTTTACTGATCAACAGTGACTGAGGAAAAGTAAAGCAGTAAGATAAAGAATGAATTACAGTGTCACTAGGAGAATAATATCATAGATATACAGTTTAGTAATAAAGATATAGAGTGTAGTATCACAGGTATAAGGTGTAGTACTGACAAATATACAGCAGAACTGTCTTATTCTCAAACTGAGAGTTGATAGTAAGTAAAAGACAGTACAGCACTCAGTTCTTGAAATGGAAACGATTAAGTGCCAGTGCACTGATTTCTGGGTTACCCGCATAAGCAAATCAATAAGTAGTGAATACTGAAAATTTGCATCAAGTAATTAACAATATTGAAGATACAGAAACACAAAATTCTAATTTTCTGTAACACGTGCATCACTTGCTGATATTATTCACACTTTCACACTGAGACAACAATACTCAGAATACAATACTGCCCATTGGCTCATTGGACTAGGGGTATTATTCTCACTTAGGGTGAGAGGTCTGGGTGCGAAGTTTTTAAAAACAGTGTCCACTTACTGTCTATTCTATTAGACATACCCACCTTTTGGTCCATCTTGTAGATGTAAAGTCAGAGACAGTAGCTCATCTGTTGCTGCACAGTTTGCAATGGTCATCGTCTATTCCTTCATCAGTGGTTAGAGGACGCTGCCCTAAGGACACTATTGGCTGCATATTTTTGGTTGGTGGACTATTCTCAGTCCAGCAGCAACACTGAGGTATTTAAAAACTGGCCATTAAAGAACAGGGTAAAAGGGGGCTAACAAAGTATGCAGAGATGGACTACAGGCTGTAACTGTAGAACTACAAAGTGCATCTATATGATAAGCAGAGCTAATAAATTGATCAAAGAGTGTAGATACAAGAAGTGACTACCCTCGCCAGCAAAATAACCCAATGAATAAAAGCAAACAAATAAACTAACAAATAAAGAACAAATAAACATATCAGGTATATCTCATATATCAGGTATGGTGATTTAACAAATCTATGTGATGGCTAGGGTTTTTTAAGAGAAATTTGGGACTAACTTTGTTCTTTTAACTAGCTGAAAAGACATGAACTACTGTTTCGAAAACAAGAAATTCTTATTACTTTTAGTGCATTAATGCAGTAAAAGTAATAATGTAAAAGTAATACACCCCATAAGGACAGAATTACACAACAGTGTGTGAGTCTGTGTGATTGGACATTAATAAGCTATGTTGCACTCTTCATCCGTCATTACAGACAAGACAAAATCAATCCTGTCATGATTCTATTGATCTGATTTGTCTCCATACTGGGAAACACTCATCGCTTTAATCGATACATAACAAATCACTACTGTTGTGTCTGTTTCTTTTCAAACCTTTTATAGACATTTCTCTTTGAAACAAAACAACAGGATGCATTGTATTTTAGGACTAATGAAACTGAATATTAAAACTAATATGTCACGGGAATTTATTTATTACCACAAATGCTCAGCCTGTTAGTTGTTCTTTGTGACAGCAGTGTGTTCATCCATGTGTTTGTGTGTGTGTAAAGCAGTGAAAATCACCTTCACAGGTGTGTCCATCCTCTTTCAAGTAATAACCAAGGCGACAGTAGCACTGGTAGGAGCCATAAACGTTGGCACACTCTTGACTGCAGGGGTTATTATCACATTCGTTAAGATCTACGAGAAACAGAGACAAAGGAAACACAATTTACTGGAATAGCCAAGACTCCTATAAATTGGTTAAAGTTTAAACAGCTCTTGATGACAGATATGTACTAATTTTAATGCATATTTTTTATGTCTATTGTTATTTTAATTATTAGTGCAGCAAATTGCCAGGAATATATAACATAAGGTAAAGTAAGGTACCAACTTTAATGAGAAGTAATGGAAGATACCAGTTTAATGAGTAGTAATGGACTGCACCAGTATAGCAGAAGGTGATAGGGGTACTAGTTCAATAAGAAACAATGGAAGGTCAGCATTTGTTTTCACGCGCTGACCTTCCAATTTTAATGAGCATAACGTAACATAACCTAACATAAAGTAAATGGAAGGTACCATGGCCATGGATGTAGTTTTTTTTTTCGACACATCGTCCACATTAAGTGCTGCCTCGACGGATTTCGTTGTCTCATCTGTTTATTCTTCTTCCTTTTCTCACGTGGTAACTACTGGGGCCTGAAAGCCATGAAAATAGCCAATCACGGGTTCACTATGTCCCCCCTCTCCTACCTTCCTTGCTTCATATCCAGTAGGGAGTCAATTTGCGCTTCGTTAGGTGCCTTAATACAATTGGCTGATTTAGTGAGTAAAAGTAAAAAGTATTAAGAAACAGAAATACTCAAGTACCTATACCTAAAAAAATTACTTAAGTACAGTAACAAAGTTACTTAACACCTGTAGAAGGTTGCAGTTTAATGAGAGGTAATAAAAGGTTGCAGATTAATGAGAGATAATGGAAGGAACTAGTTTAGTGAGAGGTAATCGAAGGTACCAGGTTAATGAGAGATAACAGAATGTTGCAGTTTAATGAGAAGTAATGAAAGGTACTAGTTTAGTGAGAATTAATTGAAGTTACCGGTTTAATGAAAGGTAATGCAAGGTATTGATTTAGCAAAAGCTAATGGAGGTACTGATTAAATGAAACATAGCTTTAGTGGGAGGTCACAGAATGCAGCAGTTTACTGAGAGGTAATAAAAGGTACCAATTTATTGAGAGGTAATGAAGGTAGCATTTTAATAAGATGCTCTGGAAGGTACCAGTTTAATGTGAGGTAATTGAGGTAGCAGTGCAGTTTGAAGCTGTGGAAGGTACCAGTTTCATGAGAGGTAATGGAAGGTAGCAGTTTAGTGAGAGGTAAAGGAATGTACCAGTTTAGCGAAAGGAAATGGAAGGTAGCCTTTTGGAAAAAGCTAATTAAAAGGATTGGTTTAATGAAAGGGAATGATTTAAGGAGAGATAATGAAGGGTACCAGTTTATTGAGAGCTAATGGAACTACCAGTTTAATAAAATGCTATGAAAGGTACTAATTTAGTGAGAGGTAATGGAAGATACCAGTTTTGTATCAGGAAATTGAAAGTACCAGTTTAATGAGATGTAATGGCAGGTACAAGTAATACGATGCTATGGAACATACCAGTTTAGAGAGAAGTGATGAAAAATAATATTTTAAGAAGCAATGGAAGGTACAGGTTTAATAAGAGGTAATGGAAGGTTTTGGTGAAGTGAGAGGTAAAGGAATGTACAAGTTTTGTAAAAGGTAATAGAAGGTATGGGTTTAGCAAAAGCTAATGGTGGTACCGGTTTAATGAAAGGTAATGGAGTTCTCAGTTCAATAAGATGCTACGGAAGGTACCAATTTAACGAGAGTTAACTGAAAATCCTACTTCAGGTAATAAGAGAGGTAATGGAAAGTGGCAGTTTAATGAGATTTAATGGAAGGTACTAGTTAAGTGAGAGGTAAAGGAAGGTTCAGTTTAGTGAGAGGTAATGGAAGGTGCCAGTTTAATAGAAAGTAATGGAAGATACCTTCACAGTTCTTTCCGTCAAATGCAAGAGAGAAGCCAGTGGTGCAGGAGCACTGATAGGATCCTGGAGTGTTTTCACAGGACTGAGCACACAAACGGCCCGGATAACGCCAACACTCATTCACATCTACACAGAAAGAGAGAGAGAAAGAGAGAGAAGAGCTCTTAACAGTCCAGCTACACTCACACACCATATGAAGCAGTGTTTCTCAGCATTAGTCCTAAGGTAGGGCAATATGGCAGAAATATAATATCTCGATCCTTCAGGAATCTGATATGTGATTAGTAGCTTTAATAGTAGTATAATAATGTTCTCTTTGTAGTAAAACATGAAGTTGGTCTGTGGTCTTAAGGTACTGATGATATCCATGATATGCTCAGAAAAGCATGTTGTGGTATAAAGTGATGCAATTTATTACAATTTTGATGTGTACCATTACATGTAGGAGTGTTATAGCAGGAAAATACTAATATGCTGTTGCTGTTGTAAGCAAATCTTGCATCTCTGAATTCATAACTTTATAGATCCTCGATTCTTTTGAGCACATTTAAAGAATCAGTATGTCTTTAAAGATGGTAAACCTCGATCCATTATGATGAAATTCAAGGAGGCCTCAATTCAGTCTCTCTGACATACTTGACATACTTTTTATATCTGTCTTATTATATTTATAATGTTGATAATGGTAAAATAGTGGTAAATTTGATAAAACATGCTTTCTTTGCCTGAAAACGCCCTGCATGCACCTCTCCACCACAAATAGCTTTAAATCAGTGCCTCAGTCATCAGCCAGCGTACATGTATCCATTTAGTGTATCTGCAAGGTAGCTTTAAGAGACAGTAATTGCTTCAAATGTCTGGTTCCAACCACCACTGCAAACACTTCTGACTTGGTATATTTCTATAGAATGGAGCATTGTACATCAGATCACTCAGAATGACTTTCAATGATCTTAACAACTGCATTAGAAATGTTTGAAAATGTGGTGGAATTTCTTTTTAATGTTGGTTTTCATGTGGTTCTACAACCCACACAAATCTTGTGAGAGACGTACCAACGCAGGTCCTGCGGCTGGAGTCGTATTGGTATCCAGTTTGGCAGTCACAGCGGAAGCTGCCTGGTGTGTTGTGGCACACTTGTCCTTCCCCACAGCGGTGCGTTCCCATCGCACACTCATCCACATCTACTCACACAGCAGGACACTCAAACACAGCCAAACAGCTACAAAGGACACTCACAAGTTCAGCTGTAAACTGGGTAACACCTGTTTCTGATGGTTCACATTAACTTTAACTTGCGTTTAACCAAATA
The DNA here is from genome assembly GCF_904425465.1 of Colossoma macropomum. Taxonomy (NCBI): domain Eukaryota; kingdom Metazoa; phylum Chordata; class Actinopteri; order Characiformes; family Serrasalmidae; genus Colossoma; species Colossoma macropomum. The sequence goes on from NW_023494810.1 coordinate 16,137,793, forward strand.
TCTAATATCTGAATATCTAATTCACCTAACCTTATCCTCAATCCTAAATAACACTTATTTTAACCATAACTTTCACCCTTAGGATTATGATAGGAGTTATTATTGTAATTATAGAAGTTAATATTGTCTGTTATAATATTATCATCCAACATAGTAATGTTCAATAAAGTATTTGTTTTTGCATTTTTTTGCCAAAATTCTTGGGCAATTTTTCAACATAAATCTAAAAAAGCTTGGTGTATTGTTTTTATTGTTTATATTCCACTACTGTGTAAAGAGTTCCTGCAGTCATGTATGTATTCGGTAACACTTCTTTGGATAGCTCACTGTAAATGCTTCATAGATGCTTATCTTGCATCTAATTTGCATTCTACTAATTATCTATTAACTTTACCTTAATTTACTGTAACCCAAAATCTTGACCTAACCCAAAAATCTAAATCTAAACCTTACCCTGACAATGTTGAGGATCATTTGCTTTCAACAAATAGTTTGATGATAAATTGAAGATCTATCTGTATAGATAATCTACTGGGGGTTATCCAAATGAAGTGAGACCATGTATTCAGTGCATTTTTAAACATCATTCTGAATCATACCAAAACAATCCAATCAAACCTGGGAGAACTGTGAAATTAGATGGTGCCAGGGGTGCAAATTTGGTCTGACAAGTGGGGGTACCAATCTCAGAAGGTTATAGCCTACATACAAAATTAGCAGCACATAAATGTTGCCAATTTCATACATAAACTAGAATATGATGTCATTATGTCATGATGTCTAATGCTTTAGATGTCAATAATAAAACACAAAATCGAACAATATAGTGTAGACAGATAAAGATCACATAACGTTGATACAACTAAAAGGTAGTAAATTAGCTGTTAGGCTACCTGCTTCACTAAGAGAACTAACACTAACAGAGGGGAGACGTATCTCTCATCACCTGCTGAATTTGCACTAATGAATGACGCACTAAATCATTTCCAAAAGAATTGTGATTTAATAAAATCATTGTGAGATATTACTATTCTTAGTGTGTGTGTGTGTGTGTGTGTGTGTGTGTGCATGCTCACCTACGCAGCGTGCTCCATCAGGGCTGGAATGAAATCCCCGGCTGCATGTCATGATTTTGCGCTGGCAGGTGTACGATCCCACTGTGTTGATACAGTTAAAGCCCGAAGTACATGGTTCCGATAATGCACTGCACTCATCTACATCTGAAAGAGAGGAGCAGGGAGGAGAAGGGGTATTCAGAATTCATGCAACATCTCATTCAACCTAATGAGAAACTGTCACGCACAAGACGCAACTTTGCAGGTATGGAGAAATATTCCTTTTTTTATATTTCTTTGAAAAACTGAAAGCAAGCATCATGAAAATAATGGAAAATAAGTAATGAAGGAAAAATATACTATAAAATAAATGAGGGGTGCAGTTTCCACTACCAAGCTGGACTTTGTTGCTGTAGCTAATCAAAAATAGGCAGTTTGAGAACAGCAAGTAATAATGTCTCATCTCATCATCATTTGAATTAACAACACAGTCTAAATTGAGGTGTTTTGACAAACAATTTCTCACATCCTAATTAATAGCCAAAATTTCAGGCCTGATTAAAATTCAAGTACCTTTAGTACAGTGCCAACATGATTATAACCCTAACAGATGACAGTTTTAAATATACAGTAGTTCACAACACTATAGAAAGCAGCAGTGTTAATGTTTTTAAGAGATTTTAAAAGTGGAAAAAAGAAATGATTGTAAAAACAACGTAAGGGGATGTATGTCTAGCAGAGTGTATGTGGACTGAAACATTGACTAAAATGGAGGCATTATCTGTTCCATCAGACTGACAAATAAAAGACGCTAAAGAAACACTTTCAGTGTGAGCTGGCCTTTAGTCTCTGCTGCTCGCTGCAAGATAAGTTTACAACTGAAGAGCAAAAGAACTAATTATTTTTTTCCATTGAGGACGTATCAGAGTAGAATATCATTCACATGGAACAGACTGGAAATCAAAGAGAGAAAGAGACCCACAGATAAGACTGGCCTTGTTGGAGATTAGAGGCGTTGGCTAATCAATAATTTCAATCTTTCCCGACATGATATGCAAGTCTTTTCTAAGAAATGATGTTATCGAAACTAAAAGTGCATGATCCAGAGAGTGTATTCTTTCCTTTCAGTCAGTTGGCGGATGTGGGGCTGTTTTTAGCATTTTTTAAAACACAGTGTGAGTGTGATTCTCCTGGAGCCTCAAATATCACCGTGCACATTTGATTTATCACATTTATACTGTGTGTGAGAATGCATGTATAGTTATGAATAGCAGAACTATTCATATCCAGGCATATGCAGAAACAACTAGTGATAGAAAAGCGTAATTGCAGGTAAACTGTTCATGAGACACAAGTCTCATTTTTTGCAGCTATTTCTGCATAATTGACCGTAAAATTCAGCTTGGCATGCCTCGCAGCCAATCACAATCATCTTTAAACGTTCCACATCAAGAAAACAGAACTCCTCCAAACAATCCTGCAGTGACAACGATGGTGGCAGTAAAGTAGTCTGAATTATTAAACTAAGAAATGGTGGAAAGTTTTTACTGAGGAATGTATAATGCCTGACACACACTTGATCTCGGGAGTGGTGCTGTTTTTATTTCATTCATGAAGCTGAAAAAGTTTTGGATTAATCTTATACGGAAGACCAAGATCAACATCAAAACTTTTAAAAGACAGGGCGTAATGCTCTAAGATAAGTTAAACTTTATCTGGGTTACTGAACTGGCTAAAAATCATTTTAAAGATCCCCTGAACTTTTTAAATGGTAAACTCCTCTTGCATGGCTTATTATGGTTAAAGACTTATTGTGATGATACAGACAGTGGTTGACCTTGCTTTTCTTGAGATCTTGACACATACGAATTGTGCAGGAAGTGTGTTTTATAACACAGTGTTTTAGCTTATCTTAATATTTCAAAAATCCAATGCAGACAAGTACAATTGTATTAATATTAATAGAAAATGAATGTGAAATGTAAGCAACCCAATTCTAACTTTTACTAGCAGGTGTTCTAGCATGTACAAATTTAGGGTGACACTTTGAGTAGTCTTTTTAAATGAAATAAACACAACAGATTCTAAGTAGCATATCAACAACATATCAATGATGTAGAAGCAGTGAATACATTCAGTAGATTATCGAGACTTTCAATTAACTGCGTTGAAAAATTGTTTATAATCTGCTGAATTCAGTTGTTTTTCACTTTATTTGGTGTCCAAGTTCATATCTGTAGATATTCACCTGAACACTGAACATGTAACAGGTTTAATACAGACCATCTCAATATCTTCAACAAGCTTCTGACACAATTCTGTAACTGGAGCTTAATTGGATTAGGTTTGGTTAAAGTTAAGGTCAGGATTAGGTTTAGGGCCAGGGCAAGGGTTAGAATTAGCTTTTGGGTTGAGGTTAAGGTTAAGGTTAGGATTAGGGCCATGGGGAGGGTTAGGATTAGGTTTCGGATTGAGGTTAAGGTTAGGGTTAGGAATAGGGCCAGGGTGGGTTTAGGGTTAGGTGTCGGGTAAGGCTGGGTAAAGTTAGGTTTTGCATAACGGAAGTAACATATTAACTACCTCATGTAACATAACAATACATCTACTTAATGTAAGTAATGTATCAACAGTACATTTTCAAGATATTTACCTCAACATATTCAGATCCTTTACTACTGCTACGTCACTGATATGTTGTTGATGTGTTACTGAGTTTATTAATCTTTTACAAACGACCACTCAAAATAGCATTACCAAACGTTAATGCTTTTCCCAGTTCTTTTAAAATGGAGATAAAATTTTCACTAGCTTAAATTTAACTTTGATTAATGGTAAGTCAAGCGTAAAAAGTAAAAATTAAATGTTGTAATGATTAAATAAACATTGTTAAATAATTATGTATTATTAAATTAAATATATTCCAGTTGAAATATGAAAATGTCAGCATTGCATGTTAAAAATTCATTATTAGCCTTGCATTAAACAGTGGAATTTTCATGCAACTGGTTGACGCAATTTGACAGTTACACGAAGCAATTAAAAAAGTCACACACAACATATTCAGTTACTCCAAATAAAACAGCTTGTATTGTTTGATCAATCATGTCGTTCTTACAATATAAATTCATCTGCGATGTGTAATCAATCCACAAATGAATACATACACACTTAAAAAATGGTTCTTCAAGGGTTCTTTAGTACAAAAAATGGTTGGAAATAGAACCACGAACAATCATAGAACCCTTTGCATGATTAAAGGGTTCTTTAGATTGATGGAGAATGTGCTGTATATGGTTCTATATAGAACCTTTTATATAGTACCAAAAAAGTTCTTCTACTGTTATGATGTCAAACCTGTAACAATAGAACAACCCTTTTTGTGGTATATGTATACTTATATATAAACTTTAGAAATGCCACACTTAACACTTGTGTGGTGTTGATGTTTTTGTTACTCAGTGGGCTGGTGGACCCACAGCATTATTGTTTTTTAAATGAATACAGCCATAACAATTTAACATATCCCAAGTGGCCAGCGTAGGGTTCTCCTTTAGCAGCTGTAGCCAGTCAGCAGCTTGTCCATCTTGTCCACCCTCACACACACGCATACGTATACAAACACATACACATACAAAGACACACACACTAACAGCAGGCCATGTTGGAGGAGAACAGAGTGAAGGGACACAGCACCTCCACACTTTTATTCCCCGTGGGTTCACCCCAACACCACATGTGTATAAACGTGTAGGGAGTGTACAGTGTGAAGTCACTGAAAATGTGTTATTTTATGCGTTCTTCACAGAAAATGTGCATAGGCCAAGGAATCTGGGGTTGAAATAATAATAAATTGCACCATTTTTTTAATTTGGTAAACACTGAAAATGGGTCCCACAGACCCCAACACCATACAAGTGTTAAGTTTTTTCCCTGTAGATAATTTGTTAATTTATTTTAAGATATACAAAGCATGTAATTTGACTGAGAGTGTTCAAACCTTTGCACACAGTTGTATACATATAGCTAGCTTGTTTAACACGTGCTGAAACGGCCCAACAATATTCATTTGTCTTTATGGGTGAAGCATTGGCTTTTGTATGTTGTTGCCTTTTTGTTGTAATGCTGCAAGTCAGGGCAGCAAAATTATATTTAGCCTAGAACAGCAAAATAGCACACGCCGGCCCTGTGCTTAGGATCTATCATCATTCATTGCAAGCAGCTGTGCGTATGCACTTTCATTAAATACCAATTATGTAGTCTGTACTGGCGGTTCTTCCACAGAGATTCAGAACATGTTCTTCTCACACTTTGATTAATGAGACCCTGGATTTTTAACAGAGATCAAACAGATATCAAAGCAGCAGGTCTTTGAGTTCTAGATATTTCCAGTAGGGGGCAGTAACTCTCTCTTATTCTCTCTCTCTCTCTCTCTCTCTCTCTCTCTCTCTCTCTCTCTCCCTTGCTCTCTCCCAGCTGTGTCTTTCTTGACATGAACGACATATATTATATTTTGTTATTTCGATCATAATATGTTTTATCATTTTCATTTATTATCTTTATTATTTTTTCACACTCTGTCACTCATTCATTCATCCTCTCCCTCACTTTTTCTCTCAGCACTACTTTCTTCACATGAATGATATATATAATACATTGTTACCTCTATCGTCATACTTCATTGTCTTTCATTAATATTATTTTTTATACTCTATCTTTCATTCATTCTCTCTCACTCTCACATTCTCCTTCATTCATTTTCTTTCTGTCACTCTCTCTTTCACACTTCTCATTTATTCTCTCTCCGTCTTTCTTTCACTCACCCCTCTCTCTTGCACTGTAATTCTCTCATTCCCACTCTCCCTTATTCATTCTTTCTCTCATACATTCTCCCACTGATCCTCTCTCCCTGTCTTTCATTCTCTCTCTTTTGTCCATTTTCTCCTTCGCCTCTCACACATTCTTTCCCTTATTTATTCTTTCTCTCTCTCTCTCTCTCTCTCTCTCTTATATATTTTCCTTGTGTGATGCCTTTGTTCTCTCTCTTTCTCCATCACAATCTTTCACCTTTATGTGTTCTCTATCTTTCTCTCTCTCATCCACTTCTCTCTCTTTCTCACTCTCTCCCTTATTCATTCTTTTTCTCTATATATTCTGTTTAACACACTCCCTCTCTCTCTCCCTCTCTCTCCCTCTCTCTCTCTCTCTCTCTCTCTCTCTCTATCTGCTATGTACTCTTCTGCATTTATTCCCTTTCCTTTTCTCTGTCCCTTATTAATTTTCTCCCTTTTCTCTTATTCATTCTCTTTCTTTCTCACTGTTTCATCCATTCTCTTTTTCTGTTTTACTTCTCTCTTCTGTCCATCCCCTCTCTATTTCTCTCTTGCCTCTCTCTCTCTCTCTCTCCTTCACATCCACCCTATTTATTCTTATTTATTCTCTCTATTTTCTCTATTCTTTCTCTCATGCATTCTCTCTCTCTTTCTCACCGATGCAGTTGCCGTGGGGGTCCTGTGTGAATCCAGTGAGGCAGCGCTGTTGTTTCGGGCTGCAGTGGAAGGAGCCGAGTGTGTTCTGGCACTGGAGTCCTGGTGCACAGTTGTGGCTCCGCAGCACACACTCTTCAATGTCTGCAGGACAGAGCAGGCCAGGTGTTAGAACAGACCTCACAGGCAGGTGCATCATTAAGGTTAACTGATTGGTCTGGATAGTGAGGTTGATTGTTTGAGATATCACTGCATGACTGATGACTACTATTTGATCTAAGCTTGATCGTTGATTAATGAAAGTAAAGCACTTTTGTAGCTTGATTAGTTTCAAGACAGGAGGTTGTGTAATGCCATGTGGCCGGCTGGTACGTGACAGATGTCTGCTAACCTACCTGACCCAAGCCCAGCAAGGCCTGCCTGACAAAATATCAGGTTTTGGGCTGTATTTGAGTCTCATTTTATTTTTATTTTCATTTTTCACATGCTACATCCAGCTCGGGACAAGTTCAAGTTAGTTTTGTAATGTGTGATTTTTTTATGTAGAAACTTTGTTTTATCTGAAAGAATGTGCCTTAAATTTAGCACTTTCTCATTGCATTTTCTGTCTTACATGCTCTCTCTCTTTTCCTACTATTGTCTATACACACTACAGTTAAGTTTACAGCAAAGCTATATACAAATAAGGCTTGTATTGTATGTGCATGCAGGCGGGTTTAGGTCTTAAATTCAACAGCACCAGTCAGGCCTGGTCTGGTGGGGTCTCAAAGTCGCAGGTACAAGTCGGACTCAGGCTTTAATTACACACATGTGCAGACCACTAGTACTGGATAAAGTATCTGTGTAATTTCACTAAATTCCCAGAAATTGCCCTGGCTGAAAGGTAACAGCCTGGATGTCTACATCAGCTTTAGGCTAGAGGATACACTCAATAACAGGCTGTGTCTATAAGGAGGTTTTGTTATTGTGTTAGCGTGACATCCACTCACATAAGGCCATTCGCACTATAGTTATTACTGTCAAGACAGTAAAAAACAAAGCACACTGCCCTTGTATGGGATCTGTTTGAACACATTTTGTGTAAAAACTTACATAAAATTAACAAATCTGCTTTGAGAGTGCAGAAACACCCCAGCTAAAACTAATTCAGCTCCAACAGGGCTTAAGAATTAAGAAAGAGACACTGAAGGTGCAGAAACCAGCAATAGCCAGTAGGTGGCACTGTGGCTCAATGACAGAGCATAGTTATTTTGAGGGAGAGAATTCATTACAGGATCACTGACACCTTCACCAAAACACGCCCAGCATTTTCCTCTGCTTGCCAACACCCTTTCTGCTGCATATTTGCCTTCTCGAAGACAGAAAACCCGTTTTGTTGATGAACTTATAAGGTGCGGCTCAACTGGGCAACATCATTACTTCAACAGATTAGCATTAGCTTCGCTAACCGTCTAAGAGTGCAATCATAATTAGAGGTTTCTGTGGTCCAGTCCAAAACCTCTGTACAACCTCATTGCAGGAAATTCTCTTCTTCTCTTTCAAGCACGTAATTAGTTCACTCCCTTGTTCTCTCGTTTGCCAATTATTATCTTAATTATCCCTACGCGTTTATTGCTCTGTCCCACGCCAGCCGCCGACAAGAATCAAAGGCCTTAGCAAAGTTTTTGCCCAGCTCAGTGTGTGTGCATTATATTTGACTTACATATTAGAGATACTTTGGATTTTTTCATAGTGTTCTTGCTAATGTTGACTCGCTGGATTGTTCCTCTTTGTTTACTTTTTATTGAGCAACTGTTGGTAAAAACCTTTTTCTGTGGGATTAACATTTTTAATATCTTCAGCTGTTGATGGATCTATCTGACATCTGTCCCAAAAGACGTCCAAAAAACATCCTGCTTGATCTCTCTGATGTCAGAAGACATTCAGCTGTTAGCCGACTGTTACTTTACAGCTAATCTTCAGTGGTGCAGCTTGATTAGATGTGCTGGGCTCTATTCTGCATTTTTAGATGAAAGAAGATAAAAGAGACCCTGTGGTGGATCTGTGATGGGGTCAGAGGACACAAAAAAGCCCCAGTGTTCATTGGGTCTGTTCGTTTTCACCACCTGGTTAGCTTTGATAGTAGCTGCTACTCAGGACCAGGAGCTGGAATGCTGCCTGTGGATGATAACTTGGAAGATTCTATTTAAAAGCAAAGCTCCTTTGAAAAGTTTTCATAGGTCCCCTATGTGCCTGTGATGGTTAGCTGGTCCTAGATTAGGACAGAATGGTCAAAAGTACACCTACAGACAAGAATTAAGGCTTCAATATACTTTTTGTCTCTTTTTTCTACGTAACAGTATGTCATACAGTGTCAGAAACCACATAAGAAAGTCTGTTTGAAATGACTAAACTCCACATGGAGGCAAAGTTTGTGATGAATTAGGCATGCAGTTTGCACAGTGCTAACCGGTGAAGTATAACCTTCCATTACTTAGCTGTATTAGCCTTACAGCTCTAGTGCTAAACAAAGGAAGCAAACTTTGGATGCTAAATATGTCTTGGCTGATTGACAAAATTGTGAAAATTAGATTTTTTGCCAAACTATTCCTTTAAAGACTTTTTGACCAAAGCCCGACAAGATGCTCCTAAAGAGCACTGAAAGAAAAGAGTGGTGTGTAACTAAGATCTAAAAATTCAATTTTTTGGATTACACAGCAAGCTCATCATAATGACCTCGTAATGACCATTTAATACATTGTAAACGTTATCTATGAACTTTAAACTGCTAGTGCATGCCCTTTTTGCACACTATGGTAATGAGAATTACAACCAATGCATGCAAATCTTACATGAGATTACACATGGATTTTCTATGAGGTTTGGCACAAAGAATGAAGGAGACAGATAGAGAAGGGGTGAGGGAGAGAAAGGATTATATCATGTATTATTATTATATTACATGTATGTATCATCAGTTATACAGCATTATATATAAATAAATATGCATTAATTTCCAGTCAAAATGGCCATTAAGTAGTTACTCATTTCTCAGCATCAGGACAAAACATACATTTAACAAAAAATCAATAATATAATAACTAACTATACATACATACATAAACTTTGCCTTTATTACAGCTTCCATTCTTTTCATAAAGTATGCTTTTAGCTTTTCAAAGAAATCTGCAGGGATATCTTTCCACACCTCCACCTAAGTTCAGCCTTAAAAGTTTTTGTATTTTCTGCTTCTCTCGACCCAAGTATTCCCATACGCACCCAATGATGTTCAGGTCCGGGTTGGTCAGTCCATTGTTCTGAGAACACCAGCAGCTTCTTTGTTTGATTGTTTGATTTCTCAACCAGAGCACTGAGTTGTCTTCTCACAGTGGAAGGATGGACAGAAACACTTGGAATGTTTCAGATCTGAACCACGAGTGGAGCTTAACATTTTACCACCTCTCAAAGATGAAAGCTTTGAGTACTATTTATCTGATAGTGATAGTTTGGTGGTCTGCCAGGTCTTGCGCAGTTGTGGAGTCACATTTTGTTTAGATTTTTAATACCTTTTTGAACTCCACATTTGGAAACTCTTTATTTTCCTTCAACTTTCCTTATGCAAGCAGATTATCTTCTATCTAATGTCCTGAAAAATGAGTGAGCTGTATTTAATGTTGTTTTGACTGGAAATTGAATGAATGAAGGGTGGCAAATTAAAGGAAAAACTAACATAAATGGAATAGCATCTTAGTAAGCAGAACTAAACTGAACTAAGAGAGAGAGAGAGAGAGAGAGAGAGACTCACCTTCACACACTCCATTCCTCAGCTGGTAGCCACTTGGACAAGAAATCTGCCTCTCACACACGAATGCCCCCACCGTGTTCACACAGCGCTCGTCCGGCAGGCAGGTGTGTGTGTTCGTCACACACTCGTTGAAATCTGGAGAGGCAGAGGGAAGCACGCGTGACAGAAATTACTCAGCGTTACTGTAGTTCCAAAACATCCAGCCTCAGAAACACGCTGAGACTGAGCCAGACACACAGCTGGAAAAGATATGGCAAAGGCCCCGGCCTGCAAAAGCTCTGTTTGGCAGCTCAGCCTGCAACATCATCATAATCATGACAAAGCACATGGAGCCGCAAGCAGATGGAGCAAACACACACCACACACCACACATGGAAAGTAACAAATTACAGCTACACTCGTTACAATGCTTGAGTACATTTTTCTCTGTTTCCACTACAGGCAGAGGAGACAACCCAGTTTTTATTACCCCTTTGTGGGGGAAATTGTGTAAACTAAAGAAGAAAAGAGATTGTTGGCCCAACAGTTGTTTAACTGTATCTAAAAGTTAGCTACACAACATAGACAGTTGCTATAAATGTATGTACAAATGCATTAAATAGCATAGCATTATTTAGTTTTACTAACCATTACTAACCAACCTAGTTGACCAGCATGAGCAGCTTGACAAAGCTAGCTGTCTGGCATGACCAGCTTAGTCAGTTGAATAGTGTAGGGTATGTTTTCATCTAATCCAACTAGAAGTCCAGCTGATCAATCGCCTTAACCAATCCCGACCACCAAGACCAAAAGCAGCGTACACCATCACAAATTAGCTGTCAACAAAAGCCTTAGCTGTGTTTTAGCATTTTTTTATTTAAGGTAGACTAAGTTTAGGCAGCTGAAAGCTTATTTATTAATACTTGCTTTATTTTCTTCATTATTATAGAAATTATTATATGTGTTCAAAGGCATTGCCATTACCATATTTCCGCATTATATTATTGCAAAGACAGAGAAATGTATATAGAAACTTTAATGCACTGGTCGGCCCTAGAGGGTCAAACCTGTGCTACTGTTTGCTAGCTACCAAAGCTAGCACAAGATAGCATACTTGCTGAGAAAAACAGCTTGGCAAGCTGTTGAGTTTCATGGTTTAGCTGGTCTACCATCATGACCAAGTAAGTCAACCAGAATGACCAAGGCTGGTCGGCCAGCGTGACAAGCTTGATTTTAATTGGATTAAGAATTTTTTATTATTATCAGAAATCTGGGGGGCCTGGCTTTTGGGTGAGGAAGCCTAGGCCCTCCCAGGCCACCATCCCAACAGGCAGAGACCTTCCAACAGCTCAGGCTTGTAAAGCGAAACGCTCTGGCAGCTGGGTGGTGCAATCTTTCTCCTTAGCGTGGCGGATATATGCTTCAGTATATAGGTTTAGTTTATGTTTCTGCCATTCCTGCATGGGCCAGGTTCATCAGCTGTGAAGGGGGATTTATTAAGGACAATAACTCTGGACAAGGCTGCGAATAAATGATTCAAAACAAGGCTGGGAAAAGGAGTATGGGAAAGAGAGGAGAGAGAGGAGAAGGTAATTATTTCTAGCTTGGACAATGACTGCTTGGTAAGCCAAGAAGAGGATTCACGATGTCATACTATTGCCAGGGAAAATAATTTTGGTGTGTGTGCAGCTATGTGTGTGCGTATGGACTGTTTGTGCTGTCTCTTAGCTTTGAGTGCTGGAGGGAAAGAGCATGAGGTGCCTTATCAGCGCACCACAACAACGGGTAAACACCGGCGCGAGAAAAACATCGATTTACAACATCAGGTTTTATCTGGCAGTGTTGAGTCACAGTGGAAAGTGACAGTGTTGTGGTGGAGCTCAAATCTCCTGCTATGGGGTCACGGTCACTGCAGGGGTTACACAGCCTGCTGTATGTGTGTGTGTGTGTATGTGTGTGATTTGTGAGGGTTTGAGTGTCCATGGCTGATGTCCAATGTTAAAGTTCATCCTGAATGTGGCGCTGTCCGGTGAGACGTGGCTAAAACACAGGCACCATTCTACTGCTCATTAGAGAGTAACCGTGGGGGGAAAATGGGCAGAACTGCGGCAAATGTCTTTGTATTCTGCTCAGGACTCCATAACTGTTATTTTGCCACAACCTTGTGGCAAAAAGTACTCTTCATCAACTACACAAGATATATTTCATCTGTGCATACCCTGTACTGTAAATCAGGAAAGTGCTCTTGAAGCTAAACTGAAATGCAAGCTAATATTGATTACTGTTAGCTTACCTTACTCTGATAGCAGTGCAGTCTGCTGAAGCTTAGCTGTTATCAAATTATGTTAGCTACCTAGCATGCAAACTGCTAGGACAGTGGTCTGCATGATGTTTTACCACAGGCACAATCCCAACCTCGTCCTCATCTAGCATACAAAATGTTTTTTATCATTAGTTCCTATTGACTTTAATAGCCTAAAACCTAGTGATTATATCTAACATCACATTTTGATTGTTGACTTGACTGTTAGCCAGGCATTTTCCAGGATAATTGTTGAGCACTTCATTTTTATGTTTTTATGTTACAAATGTTTATTAGCCTACATCGTTAACATCTTCTGTCTGATACTGAGATAAAAGTTATAGTGCAAAAATAAAAAGTGTGCCTTTGTTGCTGGCCAAATGTCTGAACCTGCTTATGCTTGTTACTAACAACAATTTGGTGTCAACAAACAACAAAAAGCAACTGTTTTCTATATAATGCTAAAGCTCAAGGCTCTAAAAGACACTTTAATAAAGGGGCATATTACCTTATCATGGTAAATCAAGTTTCCATAATTTGTTTGTATTAACAATTAGCTTGCATTATCATACTTGTATCATATTAACTTGTATCATATTAGCTTAATGTTAGTTTAGATAAAAATGTCATTTAAAGGCCCCTTAGCCTAATTTTTTCTTGTATTTCTCTTTTTCCGGAGTTCTACTAATAATATTTGTGTGGTTTATGTACCAAAAACAGTCGTAGTTCTTTTTTTACATGCCCATTTTCCTATGGGTTTATCCCATAGAACTTTTTTGTTATTCTGGCTTTAAAACTGATATATGTAAATGATCTCTGTTCTGATTGGTTAGCCTATACTGAACCTCATTTAAAAAGCAGCCCAGACTGCAACACGTCTTATTCAGCATGAACTAGGTGGATTTATGGAAATGTGGTGGTTTTTGTGACATCACAAAAACAATAAATTCAAAACAGCCTGTTCTAGCAGCTTGTTTTTTTATACATGGACTGTATGGAAAATTAATTAAAGAAAATGAGGAACTTTTCCATGATATAGGCTCTCACTCAGATAATTTTTATCCTCTCTGAGGCTTGCTTTGGGACACGGGAGCACAGAAAGCCAAAATGAAGTACGACATGTATGCTGTAGAGTCTTCCGTAAGTGAGCAGATGTTTGACAAAGAAGTTTGCTGAGGGATACAAAATGTGAGTGAAGGAGACTGAGTTGCTAGCATTCAGTCTCCTTTTTACCTTGTTCAAAGTAGAAAGTAAGATTTTCCCCCTGTGAATGGTTATTCACTATGTTTGAAGACCAACTGCTCCTTGTGTTTCAGGGAGTGAAGGAAAGTTCACATCACACAGCTCTCTGTCTCATGGACTTTGATGGACACGCTTGTTTTTTGTTTTTTTGTTTTTTAGGGACCTGTTTGCTGGGCTTTGGGGATGTGTTATTTCCAGTGAGTTATAAAAGTGGAAGCACGGACTCTCACTCTCTCACTAGCCAGGTTCCTATCCACATATTTTAAGTGGCTTTTGACAAATCCAAAGAAACAGACTTGTTTAAAATGAAAAGTACTGAATAAAATCTCAGAAATACACATTAAAGTTTGTGCTCTTGCTTGGAGTGGATAAACTTTTTGCAAAAAGAAATGCAATAAATTACAATGGAAACACATTTGTCGAATAAATAATGTAAATGTGAATAAATAAAGTCACATGACTAATGAAGTGTTTATATTTTTGTCTGATAGTAGCTACCAGAGATTGAGACTCAAGTCAGTGACTGTCCTAGCAGTCTGCATGTTGATTTTACTCGCAACTCAACTCAACTTGTGCCTAACTGACTCACAGTTCAACTCGGACTTGTTTAACTGACTCGTGACTCGACTTAGACTTGTGCTTAACTGACTTGTGACTCGACCCAGAATTGTACTTAACTGACTCACAACTCAACTCAGACTCGCACATAACTGACATGCAACTTAACTCAAGACTAGCACTTAACTGACTTGCAATTTGACTCAAACACTTGACTCAGACTCCCACCTAACTGACTCGCAACTTCACTCGGACTTGCGCTTAACTGACTTGCAACTCAAAACCGATTCTTGCTTAACTTACTCGCAATTTGACTTTGACTCATGCTTATCTGACTCACGCTTAACTGACACGTGACCTGAGTGTAGTGAATAATAAGTGAGTACTTCACCAGCATTCCAGTCCAACTCAACCTTTTGGAAAAGGAAAGGTGCCAAAATGTGAGTATTATCCCCGAGCAGCAGAAAATTGTAATTCACTCTGGACCTGGAGCTAGTTAAAGGCTCTCCTAAGTCATCGCAACTACAGTCTGGAGGCAGAAATTAAGAAAGGTAAACAGCAGTCATTACTGTAATGCCCTTCAAAGGACAGACCAAAGCACTACATACAATTATTGCAGTCTTTCAAGTAAAACAATAAAACAACCTAATTTAGCTAATCCAGCTAAAGCTTTAATAAGTTACAGATCATATTCTTATAAAACCTAATAAAACTTCCAGCATCATGCCCGATTGCTCTCTGACATGAGGTGCCTTCCATATTATGCACAGCGTTGTTCTCATATTTTTTTTTCTTTTGCAATATTTCAGTTTTTCTCTTGAATATAATCCGACAGCTGAAACCTGGGTACTGTCTTAGTCTCTCTCTCTCTTTTTTTCAAAATGCCCTTGCATTTCATATCCTCTTATTTGTCTGAACAACAGCCATGGTAAAGTCTTACACCACAGCTTCAACCAGTAAAATTAACCACCTTTCATAGCAACTGTTGCAAAGTTAAAGACGTTTTATACGTTTCGTAGTGTGAAGCCTGACAGTGTGGAGAAATATGTGAAGCAGTTCTATGCAGTTCGAGCTTCATTAATGCATAAAATCACTGAGAAAACAGTGTTTCTATATTTTGATTAATCAAGACATTCACATCTTCCTATGTAAAGCACTGTGGTTGAAAATAATTCAGGTTAACAGTTCACTGCACCAAGCCCATCTAACCAAGCTTTAACGATACATGCTGTGATCTTAGCTTTAAATCAGTCCTCATGAAGTCAAAACGATCTAATTCCAAACTGCTATTATGTGATATTTTTCCAATATGACAATGATATACAATATACTAAAATCCTTGAATACATAATAATTTACGTATACAGAGATACAATTCCAAAACAGTGAGACAGCACTCAAAAATTCATTCAAAATTTGATGCCTGCAACATGTTCCAAACAAATTGTGACAGGGGCATAGGGGCATATTTACCTCTGTGTTACATCACCTTTCCTTTTACCAACATTCAGTTATTGTTTGAGAATGTGGACACCAATTGTTATAGATGTAAATGTGCAATTTTTTTCCCATTCTTGCTTGATGTAACACTTGGGCTGCTCAGCAGTCAACACTGCACTTCATAATGCATTACATGTTTTTAATGTGAGACAGGTCTGGAATGCAGGCAGGCCGGTCAAGCACTTGCACTCTCTTACTACAAAGTTGTAACATATGTAGAATTTGGTTTGGCCTTGTCTTGCTGAAACAAGCAGGGACGTACCTGAAAAAGATGTTGTCTAGACGGCAGCATATGTTGGTCCAAAATGAGTATGCACCCCTCAGCATTAATAGTGCCTTCACAGATGTGCAAGCCACCTTGTCACTGTCACTAAAACACTACCCATACCAAGACAGACAGTGGCCTTTGAAATTTGGCCTTTGTTGTGTTGGCAAGAATCATGTTTTTTTCCTCTTTGCCCCAGAGCACACAATGCCCATTATTTCCAAAAATAATTTATAATGTGGACTCGTCAGACCACAGCATGTTTCTACTTTGTGTCAATCTCAGATGAGCTTACTCTCAGAGAAGTTGGCGGTGTTTCTAGAATGTCGTTAATATAGGGCTGCAGCTTTTCATAGTAGGTTCGTAGCTTGCAATTGCAGATGCAGCAATGAACTCTGTATGCTGACAAGGGTTTTCTGAAGTGTTCCCAACCCCATGTGGTTATATTCTTTACAGAAGCAGTGTTTTGAATGTACTACTAAGAATTAAAGGTCACAGGCATTCAGGACTGGTTTTTAGCCTTGCCCTTTATGCATGAGATATCTGGTGCCTCTGAATCTTTTAATGATGTTCAAGACACGGATGGCGCAGTGGGGCATTGAGAAATGTGGTTCATAACCCCCTAAAATCTCAGGCTTATTACATATTAAGGCTTATTATTCTATAACTGCAGGGACTTCAGTGCAAACTGGTTGAGCTGTTCTTAGGATATAAAAGTGTGTAAAAAAAACTCTGGGCCCACCAGTTACACTGTTGGACTATTGTCTCACACAGTTTTTGATCATTCTACAAGCTTCCTAATCTTACACTTTTTTGGAGTGTGTTGCAGATATCAAATTTGGAAATTAGCGAATATATATATATATGTATATATATATATATATATATATATATATATATATATATATATATATATATATGGATACACACACACGCACACACCATACATACACACACACACACACACACATATATATATATATATATATATATATATATATATATATATATAGATAGATAGATAGATACACTTTTGTGATATCAGTATTATAAAGGTTAATATCATGATAACAGTTGACAACGATATATTGTGCAGCCCTGGTCAATGTTTATTAATTCACATTCATTGTCAAGAGTCCCACCACCTTTCAAATTCCAATTTAACCCCTGGTCACCACACAAACTACATTACACCTCTGTGACTCATTTTAGCATGACACCCTCCTTTCAAAATGCACCACTCTGAAATGCATTGGAGGCCATGCGTGTTATGAATAATGCATTGGCATGGCCAGGCAAGCGCTTTAGAGAGCCTGTTAGAGGTGGGCATGAGGCTGCATGACTGAAGAGCAAGTGGTGAGGATTACAGGCCGTGAGTGTTATTTTCTCCATCAAACACAACATGGACTGAAAGGAAAACAGCCCTAGCAGTGTGGTGAATAAGCAAATTTGGCTATTCAACTGAGTAGCTACCTCTGGCTTGCCAGTCAGATTTATAATAGTCTGTCAAGTATTAGCCCTTAGAAGTGTAGAGTTATTACTGCTATTTTGCTATACCATGTAAATGTGATTATGTAAACAGATAATTAATACAGTTACATAATGAATTACATATACATATACAATAGAATGTAAAGACATTCTAGTGACATTCTGTTATATTTACATTATGAATGACATTTATATATCAACAGGAATGTTTTCAAAAATGGACAAAAGCTAACTATTAATCAAATTCATCAATAAGTTGAATGAAAAACAGTTAATTTCAATTTATTTGCTGGGTTTAACATATTGGAAAAAAATAAAACATTTTTAAAAAAGTGTCTTAACTTTTGCACAGACCATATGTTTTTTTCTAATATGTTAAATTAAAAAATAAAACAGTAACTGTTCATTAAATCAAATTCATTAAATTGTTCATGTGCAGAAGTGTGTTCTCTGTAGAAGATGCATTAATTTATTTTGCCTTAGAAAATCAATTTCAAAAATCATTTGACCAGGGGTGACCAAACTTTTACATTTGACTGTTAATGGTATTGGTTGAAAGTCTAGAATCTGCATTTTCAACATAATTTTGCTTCTTGGTTCAGTGAGCCACAAGAGAGAAATAATTAACATTAAATTAAAAAAACTGAAATACAATAAAAATGCTTGTGTAATTGCAGGCGATAACTGTGACTTCTAAGGGTAATCACTTTTATTAAATCATACATAATTCTGCATGTTAACTAGCAGAAAGAAATGACGATTGCTGTGAGCAAATCACACAGAAGCTTCTCTATGCAGGCTCTTTGCAGATGTGTCTGCTGTTTGGTTTAAGACCAGTCCAGGACTACCTCAGGCATGGAATTGATTTTTAATAGCCTGTAACATTTATGTGCATGCCCCAATGCCTCGTGTTTCTGCTATGATGAAGGTAATGCAAAACAAATCCGCTCAGGCCTCAGAGCTTTTGATGAGAATTCTGAGCGAATCTGATCCTTATAATGCGACCACATGCATGAGAGATTTAAGAAAAAGCATACCAGTGGGCTTTTTGCATTTCCTCACTGTGAGTGTGTTTGTTTTTGTACATTTTCAGGACAAGGATACTCTGACTTTGTAAGAAAATTAAACATGCACTGACAGCATATACACATTTGATGTATAATGAACTTACCGTTATTACATATTGGTACTTACATACAGTACTGTGCAAAAGTCAGAGACCACCCTTTGTTTAACTGATTTCCAGTCCAGTCTAGACTCTGAGGTGGTCAGTCCACAGCTACTTTATTTGATTTGAAAATGTTCTTCTTTTTTGCCTATTTAAGTTTTCTCAATTACGGCTTCGTGGCAGCTACATATCCGTTTAGACCCATAGCAGTTGTCTTTAAGTTGTCTTTTCACAGTAGAAGGATGGACAGCTCTGGAAACTCCTATTTTCTTTCCCTTTTTGTCTTTGACTTTCTGCTTTCTTATGTAAGTGGATTATCTTATGTATAATCTCCTCAGAAATATCTATTTTACCTGGAAATTAAATAAAACGAGTGTTCATTGAGTTTAGCACAGTACTGTATATACCAAACTTATAAAATATATTTTTATTACATATACATATTTACATATGAGACATACGTATGATCCCACATCCTGACAGTGTATGAAAACAAATAGTTTTGTGTGTCGGGCATTATTTCTGGCAAACCAGAGAGTAGCTCCATAGAGATGCAGTGTAGCAATGGTAGCTAAAAGCCTTCTTACCCACACACTCTCTATTATAGTTGTGAATAAAGCCCACGTCGCACCTTTCATTCAGAGACACACACTGGTACGAACCCCCTGTGTTCACACATACCTCCTCCAGCGAGCAAGTGTGTGTGGCCTTCCTGCACTCATCCACATCTATGATATACATAGATGGACGTAGGAACACACACACACATGTACATCAAAACACATACATTAAAACAACACAAGAATCTGGCCACTAGTGAGACCATTAGAGGTGAGTCTGAGTCAGACCCTAAATAGTGCATACAATCTGAATTTTACAGTGCATACAATCTGATTTATTGAAAAGTATTCTACCCATGTCGTTATATATGATCATGTTTTTTGCATGATCCCTGTACCATTCCACACACCGCCGACTACGGTCGGGTGCAAGTAGTCTCACGGAACCGAGAATATATGTCTGGGGACAACCTGTTATACATTTGATGCTGGATTGCAACTAAATCTGCTGCAAACAAGGGTATGCGCCTCAAGGGAAAACTCAGGTGAAAACAGTTCCTGTCCATAATGAAGAAGTAAGTTTATTTTTTAAATGCAAAGTTGGACCCACTTCTTTAACTTCTATCACCTGCCCTCTGATATCTACTAAAGCTCATGGGGCTAATGACAGGCTAGTTGGCAGTCAGACAGTGTTGACCATTGGCCCCTACTTTGAGCTCTGCCATCACAAAGCATTGGATTAGTTTAGAAATTTCCGTCTCAGTTTGTTCCCACTCTAATAAGTCCATGTTCCCACCCATGGTTGGCCCAAAATTCCTCATGGTTATCCCCAGTTATGTATTCTCAGTACCAGACACATCTGGCTCCACAAGACTGGGGTGCATGTAGCACTGGCCACACTGTACACCTATTTGCACCATAAAAGAAAAAAAAGAACTGAATGAACAAATGGTGAACTTTGTGTCTGCACTAAAACTGACTAAGCCATTATTACCAAATATCCTTAGCTAGCTAACTCTGCTAATGTCTGAAACTATGTTCAGAGGTCTGTGGCAATATGTAGGCATTTGTATTTGTCTGGTGAACTGAGCTGTGAAACCTGGGTTCAAGCTATAGCTTACTGCAAGCTAACTGTCTTTACAGTAGTTGTTCTTGCAAACTTATCTAGCTACAAGGTTTGAGCTACCATTAGCGAACTACCTCAATAACTATGCTATGTCTTTCCAGTGATGGTTCTGGTGAACTGAGCTTGTGTAAAGCTTATGTTCAAGCTAGTTTTGGCTAAGCACTAGCTAATTTAGTTATAAACTTGCTACTTATGTCTTTTCAGGTTCTTTGTGGTTCTGGCCAACTGAAATAATCAGCAAGCTACACATTTAAGATAAGCTCATTTACAAATCAGGCTAATGATTGAGAACGAGTGCTAATTCACAATTGCTAGCTGTAGTAAGACTAACATTACAGTAGCACAGTAGCTTCACAAAATAATACTACCCTTGTCTGGTCTGTACTTTGAAAGAAAGTGTTTATTGTTGTCAGTTGATGTTGGTTGGCTCAAAGAAAAAAAAAGGAACTGAAACCAAGGCTGGGTTAAAGTGAGCTCTGTTTTTTTCTTTTCAGCGCTGCTGATTTGTAATCAACCATTTCTTGCTGGTTTGCGTGAGTGTTGTGGCACGACAGTTCCTTTTGTTTTGCAGCCACATGTTCTGTAAATTCACAAGCCAAAATTCTGTTAAAAAAATATTATATATATAATTATTATGATTTACTGTTGGTCATGTCTTTGGGCCCCCCTCAAGGGCAGGGCCTGGGGCACCCCCACCCATGTGAGTCATGTTCTATGTTTTCTGTGCTTAATTTTTTTTCCTCAGGTCCACTTATAGTGTCTGTGGAGTTTTATGTTCCAAAATCAGTCATAATTCATTTTACATGCCAATTATGCAACCTTTATTCCTTAAAATAAAACGGGCCGTTTCTAAGCCTTTAAGACTGATTAATGTAAATTAACTCTGTTCTGATATATGTACATGCATTAGTTTTTGTGACATCACAAAGGCAAGGAATTCAAAATGGTCATTTTTTTCAGCTTAGTTTCCATATAAGGTCTGCATTGACTGAAGATTAAATGGTACGTTTTGAGACTTTAACAATGTTAACATAGTACATCAAACTTTATTTCAACAAAGCAAGGAAAATTTGATTCACCATGATAGGAGCCTTTTAATTCCAGTTTGTGGCTCAACACCCCTGTAATGTTCTTTCGTAGGTCAGAGGATAAACTCACATTACGACATAATTAAGCTTAAATGAGAAGGAGTTGGATTTAGTCAACCAAACAAACTGTTTCCTTGTAGTTGGACTGTATGTATCTCTAATTTTGTGTATCTATTACATATAATGTTTACCATGTAAATATAATTTTTAAGAAAGAACAGATGCTTGATATGGGAAGATTACAATAGACCATGCTGTGGACCCATGTAGATCGTCCAGTGCAGCTCTAATGCACCAAGTTTTTGAAATTTATACCATGAACTGAATGTAACCTTACATCAGCACATTACAGAAAAAAAACATTCTCATTTCCTGTCTCTTCTAGTGTATGGCTGAAGTACTTGGCTTTTCATCCAGGCTTCATCTAAATGTGCTGTTTGTTTTGGTCCAGAACAAATCAAGCTCTTGGCCCACCCACATGTTAACATATGGGAACACTTCAGAAACAGAGAGAGAGAAAGAAACAAAAGAGAGAGAGAGAGAGAGAGAGAGAGAGAGAGAGAAATGGCCTCATCAAATATACTTGATAGTTAAATGAACAGAGCTTTTTGAGCCGACTCAAACAAGAAACAGTGCCTGTGAAAAGTTTGGAGACATCTAGCTTTTCACAATGTTTCTAATACAAATGAGTATGCAGTGTGCAAAATACCCCCTGGTATTTGGGGGGTCCCAGATTAGCTTGCTACGCCAGTGCTGGCTGGCTGCTGACTCACTCACCCTAGCAGCACTGATGCTAGCTTCAGTGGCAACAAAATATTTGGTTCAACAATTCTTCTTCTGGAAATGTTATTTTCTATTTTAGTAATGCAGCCTTCCACACATTAACTGAGATCTCACACATCTCTTGTCTTTTGTTTGAGAAATGAGTTCAGTGACAAATGAATTTACTCTTTTCACCAGTCTCTTGGGAAACTGGACAAGTTTTCAGATTTACAAATCTGAAGGGCAAAGTTTTTTAGAGGTTGCTAGGCTATGAAGGACCAACTGGGTGAACCAATCTGCTATAGCGCCAGGAAGGAAGACCACCACCAACCCGAGGAAGACCCGTGCTGCATCTTTAGTCAGTTAAGAATGCTACAGACAGAAGCTCACCAACTGTGGGTGAAGGGTGAAGCAGCTAAACAATTTCCCTGAATTTGTATTTAAGCCTCTATTTTACCCTAACGGACAGCATAACGTCATAATAAGCGCCATTTGTGCCGCCGAGGGCCCGACTTCCTTTTCATCTGATAGGACAGCACAGAACAAAAAGTGCATCACATGCTGTTTGTTGCAACACAGTGTGACTGTGAAATTTAATGACTATAGAAAATAACTGCAATTAGCTTCAATAATCATCTCAAATAACTGTGAGTAATTAAATCATTGTGATAGGGCTACTCTTCATACCAAGGAAGACATTTTGATGAACATAAAGTTGAGTGCTGAAGATAAATATACCCATATTTTCAAATTATAACAATACAATATTAGCAAATTGCTTGTTCATAGTGATAAAAAGTAAGTATTTGTCTTTCTTGAAGCTTTTTTTTTGTTTGTTTTGTTTTTTTTTTTTTTTTTTTTTGGTTTACTTGACCATCAAGATCACTTACAGTCATATGCAAAAGTTTGAAAACCCCTGGTCAAATGACCAATAGTTTGTCACATCCTCTACATCCAAACATTTCTCTTCAACCTTCAGTGCTGCAGTTTCTACAATTTGCTGAGTTTAACATATTGGAAAAGTAAAACACAGAATATGTGTAATATCATTTTTTAAATAACATGTTAAATTTAACAAATAAACAGTAATTGTGCATTAAAATGTACAGAAGTGTGTTCACTGTAAAGGATTTGTTAACTTATTTATTTTCACTTAGAAAATTAACAAAACATTTTTGCACATGACTGCACAATATATGTGCTGTTATAAACAACTATGCACTAAATATGAACTAAAAACAGTCATAGTTTTACATGACACTTTTCCACACTCCCTTCGTCCCATAAAATTGAACAGGTTATTTTTGCTCCTGTTCCTTTAAGACTGTATGTAAATGTTCTCATCGGCTGCCCAGTTCTGTGATATTGTGACATCACATTCACAATTAATTCAAAATGGGCTGTTTTTGCAGCTTAGTTTCCATGTAAGGACCATATAGGGTGGAGAGTAAATGGCACAATTTTAACCTGTATCATGTTCACAGCTTTTATTTCAAATATGAAGGCCCCTACAGTTGAAAGGTAATGTTTATAATTCAGTGTCTTACCTAATTACAAAAGGAAGAACGTTGAAAAGCAGATGCTACAAGATGTCCCCAAACTTTTAGTGTACACTAAACTCTGTCTGTATCTGTCCTTATTCGTTTATATTTCACCTTGAAGCTATTTGTGTTTCATCCAAACGAACAGCCTGCTGTGTTTAAAGCTTATTTATCTGACTGTGTAGCTGGAGCTATTTGAACACGCCTACGCTGCACTGAGGGGTCTGATTCTACACACTTCACTTAGCATTTATGAATGAGAGTCAAGTTGCACCGTAATAAACCCCTTTATTAAAATGTACATTATAGCACAGCGTGAGCCCTGAACAAAGAGCTAAGTGTATGGCTGCTACAGTCATTAGAGTGGTATGAATCTGAGCTGCTGTACTACCAGCAGGAAAAATACTATAAGGTTAGATCCATTTACAGTTCACACCGACAGCAGGTAGCAAATTTATAAGCACCTTCCTTGCATAATAAAGACTCCCTGGCAGGCTAAAGACTTCACTCTTAGAAGTCTAGAATTAGTACTCTCATGTTGCTATACCAATGAAATATAACTGAGTAATAATGTAATTAATTACAGTTATGGCATTAATTGCACAGTTATAAAATGATTTATGTTCACATTCAGTTAACACTATGTTCATATTTTAATCATTACATCATTTGTTCGATTATCCTTCTTACATTCTTTGTTTGCTTTCATGCAAAAGTTTAAACACCCTGGTTAAATTACATGTTTTCTTGATTTTCTAAGTGAAAAAATGTTAACACATCCTCTACTGTAGACAAATGTAATTATTGTAATGGAATTACATTATTATTGTAAAGTTGTCATAATGTTTATATATGCATAATGTCTATATATGCATACTGTTTAACTGAAGATCAAATGCAGATATGTCCAAATAAGTCAAACAAGTGGGGTGTACTTACTTCTTCACTTGACTGTATAAAGATTTAGAGGATTTTCTTTTTTTTTTCCAAATGAAGACATTTAACAAGGACAAGGTGACTGTGGGAGGAGTTTAGGTTATTGTTTTATTGCTGGACTCAGTGCTGAAGTCGAGACACTGGGTCAGCGAGACTGAAGCTAGCGTTTTTTTTTTCAGGTGAGACATGAAACATTTGTAATGAAACATCTGTGCACATTCTGCTTCTTTATGAGTGACTGTCTCTAGCTAGAATATAGCCTAGGAGACACTAATCCATAGACTAATAGGACACATTTGTCAGGGTTTAGGTGTTTACTGAGTGTGTGTGTGTGTGTGTGTGTGTGTGTGTCTTTAGAGGCTCAACTGTATGTACAGTACTATGCAGAAGTCAGAGATCACCCTTTATTTATTTAATTTTCAGCCAAAACAGCTATTAAGTACGCTATATTTATAATACAGCTATAAAGTTATTCATTTTTCAAGAGATATGTCTGAGGAGATTAGATAAAAGATCATTCACTTGCATGAAGAAGGGTGAAATCATTAAAAGACTTAGAAAAAATGTGACTCCTAACAACCATGCAAGACCTGGCAGAACACCAACACGGTCACAATCAGATAAACAGCACTTAAAGTCAAGCTCCTTGCTTCAAATGTGAAAAAAGGCAACTTAATGCTATGGGCCTGAAGGGATGTGTAGCTGCCAATAAGCTGTTACTGAGAAAATGACAAAAAATATATATATGCAAATTTGCAAGGAAGTCTGGATTACTTGGATCCTGAGAAGCAGAAAATGTAACCAACTTCTAACTTTGGAAAAAGGTCCTTACAGACTTCTTTGAAAAAATTGAAACCAGGTCTTCTGAAAAAAAGAAAGGCAAAGGGTGGACACCCAAAATACAGAAAAAGATAATGTTGTATTTAATTGTTGATGTTTCTGTGTAATTTTATGTTAAATATGTTTCTGCTTTTTTTTCCTGGTGCTGAAAAATGAATAACTTTTAATGGCTGTTTCCACTAAAAATTAAATAAATAAAGGTTGGCCTCTGACTTTTGCTCAGAACAGTAGCAGTAAGTGTGTACAGTATAGCACTCACAACGGTAAGGTCACCTGTTCAATTCCAATATAATACCAATATCTGATGAAATAAAAAAAAATGGACATTGTCATTATAAAACATTTTATCTCTGAAATGGTAACTTTATAACTGTCAATGTAATGTGTAATTTAATATGCACATTAATATAACAATCAAGTTTGGACCATTTTAGTTAAAAACAAAAATATATTTATATATATGTGTGAAAAAGGTCACTTTGGATAAAAGTGTCTGGTAAAATAAATAAATATGAGATAATAATAAAGATCAAGCAGATGCTTATACTAATATTGAAGAAAAAAAGTCAGCTGTAGTGTCAGTTTACCTTCACAGTTCTGTCCATCTGCTTTCAGGGAGAATCCTGGGAAGCAAGAGCACTGGGCCTTTCCTCTGACCACAGAGCACTGCTGAGAGCATGGACCGTTACCTACACACATATATACACACACACGCGTATATACATTTCAGTCTCCAATTTAAATATTTTAGCTAAATAACAACCAGAAAAAGAAAACCAGAAAAAAAGGAATCAATGACATAATGAGAGCAGATGCTTGATGTTTCATGAAACAGATACAGCAATTAACATCTTTCCATGCTTTATGGTATGGCATGTATAAAAAGACTGAGCAAGCCAAGTTGACCTTGGATCAAGATGGCAAGTAGACAACATCTATATGACTTTAAAATAGGGCTCATTACTGTGGAACGTATGGTGATCACAAAAACACTCAGCTGGCTAGTGTTTCAAAAGAAACAGTGCCTAAAGTGACATCTGTGTTTGCATCAGTGGGGAATACATCAGTAAATAGGGTTGGAAATTCTGGTCAAAAATACACATTGAATGATCGTGATGCTAGTGTGTTAGTGTGATATGTAAAAAACAATAGAACAGCAACTGGTCCTCAGGTAACTGAGAATGTCAGTGCTGGAGGTGATCAGACTGGTGTCTGCAAGTCTGTCCACAACTACACAGAAAGGAGTATTATAGTAGGGCTGCAGTGCATAAACCCCCACTACAAATCAATATAAAGTTATTTTGACTGATCACTTTTATCCTATGATGAAACATTTCTGTTCTGATGGGAGTGGTCTTTTACACGATGACAGGGCACAAGAGGTCACTGAATAGTTTGCTAAGTATAAAAAATGATGTAAATTATATGCTACAGCCCTCACAGTCACCACATCTCAACCCAATTGAACACCTATGGGAGATTTTGGACAAATGTGTTAGACAGAGCTCTACTACCATCATTAAAACACCAAGGGAGTATCTTTTGGAAGAATGATGTTCCATCCCTCCAGTGCAACTCCAGAGACTTGTAGAATTTATGGCAAGGCAAATTGAAGCTGCTTTAGTGTCTCATGGTGGCCCAGCACGTCATGTTGGTTTTTCCTTTGTCACCCATCTGTATGTTGTCTACAAAAGTGGACTACATATGGGCTACAAGTGGAAAATTGTAGATCTGCACAAAAACTGGACCCAGAAGCAGGATTTGACCAAACAAAAAGCTCATCATTAAAATTGGCAGTCAAGGCTTTTACATAGTCTTCAGTTCCAGACATAGCTTAGCATAGAGGAGGGTCTCGAGAGATGATGTGTTGGCCAGATGCATCCGGTTCAGTCAGAGAGAGAAAGAGAGAAGAGAGAGAGAGAGAGAGAGAGAGAGAGAGAGAGAGAAAGACAGAAAAAGAGAGAAACAGCTCGGCCACTGGAGACTCAACTCAGCCATAGACGTGACACACATACTTGGGCCTTTGAACAGCCACTATAATTCTACTGCTCTTTTAATCACATGTACATTGAACCTTGGTGCACCTGGGCTTGCCTAAAGGAAATTATAAGTCTTGTGGAGTGCGTGCTGATGACAGAGGAGTATATGCTGATTTGTCGCTTGACCTTATTCACTCTGCTGAATGTAGCTGAATCAAGGGAAAGTGTTTGGTACCTTATAGAGCAGGGGTATTCAACTAAATCTTGTGTAGGCCCAAATATAATTTCTTGCCTATAAAGGATTTTGTGGGTAGGTTAATTTGAAGTGTTTTGTTCTGCAGTGGTGCTTAATATTTCCTTTTTTGACCTGCCTCACAAACTCTGAACACATCGTTTTAAACACTTTTTTTTCATTGTGCCCTGCGATGGACTGGTGATCTGTCCAGGGTGTATCACTGTCTTCCACCCAAGACCGCTGGGATAGGCTCCAGCCCCCCCCACGACCCAGAAGGATAAGCCGCTTAGAAAATGTGTGTGTGTGTGTGTGTGTGTTTTCATTAGCCACGTTTACATGCAGCCTAATAATCCGATGATAATCCGACTAATAGCTCAATCGGAATAGAATACGTCCATGTAAACACCTCAATCGGAATAGTCTAGTCCGATTGAGGCCACTCGGAATACAATTTCTGTCCGATTGAACGAGGTGGGTAAACCTCTAAATAATCCGTTAAATAGAAGAATAATAGCCATGTAAACGCCTGAATCCGATTACATTCCAATCGGAACGTGTAAGTACGTTCTGCGCATGTGCGTAGCGTCATGGCGAAAGTTTATACCGTTCAGCATGGCGGAGCAGAAACTGGTCTGCAGAGGAGACGAAGTTTATGCTCTGAGCTTTACAAGACGGCGGTGGGACGGGGGCGTCCAGCTTATGAGTCTCAAAACACGACGTCTTCCTCTCACCGCTTCCTTTATAAGCACATGTGAAGCACGTTTTTCTGAGTCTGACGTCATTTTAAAGCAATTAAAAACACGAGCGCGCCAACTGGAACCTCATCTCACGCGGACTGGACCTCATGTGATGTTCGCTGTCATGGTAACGTTTACTCTAAACGCCACTCCACGCATGCGCGTCATTGTCATTGTCAGTGTGCATATAAACAACTCAGTCTGAATCTGTAATCGGATTATATTCAATCGGATTCGCAAAAATCTTTGCATGTAAACATAGCTACTGTCAGCTTTCCTCTTATTAATAAGCTATTCAGACAATAAACAGTAAATTGAATTAATATCTATCAAAATATGCGAAATTAATCATTTTCTCATTAGCCATGTAGGTAGTCTTTGCTCTGATGAGCTGCCTTCTGCTAAGTCAGAAACTCCGTTTCCAGAAAAGTTGGGATGCTGTGCAAAAATGTAAATAAAAATAGAGTGCAATGATATGCAAATCATGTAAACCCTATATTTAATTGAACACTGTGTCCTAGAGCACACAGTATAAAGTATTTAAAAAGTTTGTATGAGGCTAAAATTGAGTGTTATATTAAACATCCAGAAAAGTTTAAATGAAAAAAAGACAGAAATATAACAAAATGTGGCTTGAATCAGACATATCTAAAGACTGTCTGGGCGTGGTTCTAATATTCTGATGATGGTGTGTGATTGCCCACGGCTCCCAGCCTACTAAAAACATTATCAGGCTTTTGTATGGCAACGTTTTAAAAGAGGGTAAAGTTCTTATTCCGTTTACTCCTGGATGTATAATCTAGGGAACGCTGGTATGGCCATTTGACCAAATGAACAGATAAATGAATGCTCTCATGCTCACTCATGCTTGCTAAGCCAGCTTTTGTTTGTTGTTAGCTTTCTTTTGCTAATTTTCTCTGTGACAGAATATAGTTTTTTTGAAGATGTGTTGGCGGGACAACTCACATCAGCCTAAAGTATGCACTACCCAAGATTAATGGGCCTCATTCACCAATATCCTCTTAAGTTTTTTCTTAAACTTGTTTTGAGAAAGGTCCTAAGAAAAAGTCTATGTGAGACTCATGATATGTCCTTAAACTGCAGAAGTGGCTGCTTATTTGTGCTCTTGAGTGTGTGTAGGTCCTGTTCTTCCCTAAGAACAAATCCCAAATAAGAAAACAGAAAAATCAGCTTCTCTAGTTTAACATGATTTTTAAAGTTCTTCAAGTTTAAAGACGATGTGAAGTGAACATGGTACAGTCTACCATAGGCACCAACCATGGGTAGAAAATGGGTCATTGCCTACCACCTCAAAACTAAAGTTGGAAGGGCAATACCCCTCCAATCGTGCACAAAACAATCTGAAAATAGCCGCAATAGTGAAATTGCTTTTTACAGTTGGAAAACAGTAGGGATTTTAAGCTTGCAGGTACACTGTGGCTACCAGAAAAACTGCTATTTTCTTTCTGAATTGGGGTTCTTTCCCCAATTCAACCATAGCCCGGCATGCTGGTAAGGAAAAACGCTGGAACAGCATAAAAATTTGTTTTCATAAATAGTTTTGTGTTTTAAATTAAAAGGTTTAAATAGATTAAGCACATTTTTTGTACATGATCTGCTCATAATATTACAAGTGACAAAGCAGTGCAAAGTGATCACACTCTCTACCTTGCCGTCTCCTGATTTTTCTTGACTTTATATGCACTTTGTTGGTAAATTACTAATCAACATTAGTTGAAATTTACTTTGAAGTATTCTATTTGTTTATGGAGTTTTGATTTCCAGTTCTATGGCTATAGTTTTTCTAGTCGCTGTAGCTGTATCAATTGCTGTCAAAGCTTAAAGCCCCCTTCATAGCCAAGATGGAGAATATGGGAGATGCACCTGAACTAAAACGATGCTGTTCATTAGAGTTAAGGTGAACATTGCACAGACTGGTGAAAGCAGGCTACCTGCCAAAGCTGAACCTCAACTGACACATGCCAAGTTAAATGGGCTGTCCCTTCCCAATATGCAATGTAAGGAGAAGGGGATGCAGCGGAGAGCTCTATCTAACTTGCAACAAACTCAGCATTACATTAACAAATGATAACAAAAATAAAATAAGGTATTAATATTTTTAATATACTTACCCACACTGCTAACTGGTGGGATATAATCTGTCAATAGTTGCAAGCTCTTTTAGCTTTGTAGCAATACTAAGTTGACTACATTCAGATTTGAAGGATTTGAAATTTTGAGATTTAAGTAAATATGATTTTTCTAGGAACTATCACTTTAAAAGGGTTACATAAATGCTGCCTGCCAGTTTGACATGGGCTGTCCTCCTTTGGGGTGGATATGGAAATGGTTGCTTACACAGTGGTTTAAATTCTGAAACTCAGTGCCAATAAAGCGGTATGAGTGAGGGGGGTTAGTGGAAGATGCTGTCGTCTGACATGGCTTGTGGTCTGTGTTGGGACACCACAGAGATGCATGCATATAAAAGTCTGGGGTGCTCCCCTCATTACCTATAGAGGGGTTTAGGAGGCCTCAGGCTTTGGTTTGGAAGAGGAAAACCACCATTTTACTGTTATAATATACTCTCACCACTTTAACATACACTGACCGTCCACTTTATTAGAAGCAGCCCCCTCCAAAAACATCATTGGTCAGTTTCTGTCCACAGGACTGGTGTTGACCAGATATTATTTGGGTGGTGGAACAATTCAGCAAAGCAGTGAAACCCCACTGTTCAACAGTTTCATGCTAGGATGAGAGTGGTCAGCCATCCAAAAAATATCTAGCCAAGAGTGTCGAAATAAGGGCTACAGATGGCTAATACAAACCGTGCATTAACAGATGAGCTTTGGCCTTTAACTGAACACCAGCAAGGTGGAGCTACAAGGGAGGGGTTTCTAATGAAGTAGTCACTACGCATGTCTGTAACAGATGTGTTGAGGTGAGCATTGACAAGTAAGGTAATATTATCCAGGAGAATATTACAGGATAAAATAGAAAGCTAAAACATACAGTAAGAAAATTAAACACATCTTGTGCACAGCATTTTGGATAA
This sequence comes from Colossoma macropomum, assembly GCF_904425465.1. Lineage (NCBI taxonomy): Eukaryota > Metazoa > Chordata > Actinopteri > Characiformes > Serrasalmidae > Colossoma > Colossoma macropomum. The sequence goes on from NW_023494810.1 coordinate 16,169,479, forward strand.
CAGAGGTATTAGATACAAGAATAAAGGCATAAAGTAAGTGTACATGTGCTGCCTGCTTAAAATTTGGAAACACCTTCAATGTTTATTTAAAAATTAATGTTTCTTCAACAAACTACTGTTTGAAATATCAAAACTCTTTCAGCCCCGAGGTAGTTTAAATACTTGAAAGGCTTGAGTCCGGATGAGTGGCATTATTCCCAAGCAAGCACTTTCACAGATATTGGCACAAATATGTATACATGCAGTATTGCTTTCCTATAAATATTTATGGCTAGTCTTTAATATGTTAAGTTTAATATATTAAGTCCTTTAAGGACCAGGGGACATCTGTAATACACATTTTTACATTTCACCACAGTGATACAAATCCAGTTCCAAAGAAGTTGAGACAGTTTGTGAAATGACAATAAAACAGAAATCAGTGATTAGTAAATTCTGCTTGACCTGTATTAAATTTAACATGGTACAAAAACACAATATTTGATGGTTTACCTTATGAACATCATTGTATTTTGTAAATAATATGCTCATTTCAAATTTGATGCCTGCAACACGTTCAGAAAAAAGCTGAGGGGGCTCCCGAGTGGTTCAACCGTCTAAGCGTTGGCCCTATCATCAGGAGATCGTGAGTTCGATCCCTGGTGATGCTACAGCCATCCGTAGCCAGGAGTCCAAGAGAGCACAATTGGCCTCGCTCGCTCTGGGTGGGTGGGATGGCTGCCTTTCTCCCCCCATCACTCACTAAGCACGATGCTAGTCAGCGCAGGTGTCTGTTAGCTGACGTAACAGATCTGGCGGTTGGCGCTTTCCTCCGAGCGCGTTCAGCTGTCCAAAGACATTGCGTGAGTGGCAGTTCGAAAAGATGCGGTGGCTGGTTTCACAGATCTCGGAGGAAGCCTGTGTTAGCCTTGCCCTCCTAGCGTTGATAGCGTTGTGTGTGATTGGGGGAGTCCTAACTAGCGGGTGGAATTGGCAAAGACTAAATTGGGGAGAAAACCGGGTAAAAAATTGAATTAAGAGCTGAGACAGAGCCATATTTTCCACTGTGTTACATCACCTTTCCTTTTAACTCCACTTAATAATCATTTTGGGATTGAAGACCACGGACTGATCCAGTTTTTAAAGTGTCATTTTTTGGCATTCTTTTGTTAACAAGTCTTCAACTGTGCAACCCTACAGTCTTTGTTGTGGTATTTTGAGCTTAGCAACACATGTTTTGGACTGCAGGCAGGCCAGTCTAGCAGCCATGGTGTTGCAACACCTGCAGAAATGTGGCTTTATGTTGTCATGTTGAAAACATCTGAAAGTTTGACTTGCCATGTATCAGTCCATTTCAGATGAGCTTCAGCCCAGAGAAGTTGGCAGCGTTTCTGGACGCTGCTGAGATATGGCTTCTGCTGTGTGTAATCTTGATGATATTATGCATTGTAGAGGGTGAAACACCAACTCAACCTGGCTGAGGATTTTTAAACTGTTGAATTTTTTGCTGATGCATTTTTGGCATAGTGGTGAGCTTCAACCCATCATTGCTCATAAAGGACTAGACCTTTCCTGGATGCTCCTTTTATATCCAAGCATAACTGTATAACCTGTTTAGGATGTTTTTGAACATTTCACAATGTTTCTAGCCTTGAAACAGCTCTGTTCCAATGTTTTTGGAACATGCTGCTATATTTCCAGAAAATAATGAAGTTGAATTGTAAAACATTACACATCTTGTCTTTTCCCTGTTTTTGTTCAAATGCAGGTCAAGGTAGATTTATAGATCATTCATCACACATCTTTGCATTTTACCTACTATCCCAACTTTTTTGGAAATACGTCTGTAAACCTCTTGCATCTAGACAGCAACACTATTTCAACAGGATGAGCAACTTTCAACTAGGTTGTATATTCTCTTCGAAGTTGGGTGTTTGTATCACACGCAATCAAATGATCATGCTCCAAATGTTACAAAAATTATCAGACCATTATTTAGTCTGTAATTTTCTCAGGGGTTGAAGGAGAAACACAACGATGCAGCCAGTACGGATGGAAATAAAATCGCAGAGCAGCACCTGTAAAAGTGGAAATGACCACAGGACTCCATGTATATTTAATCCCCTCTGAATAAAGCTAAAGCAAACATGTTTCATTTGTTCTACAAACATTTTAAAAAGCTCAGGGACCCCAAACTTTTGACAGGCAGTGTAGTTTATATGACATACCTGCACATGGGTTGTGTAAGGGGGTGATTTGTGGGGTGGTTTCTTGAGGTGGTGTGGCCAAAGTAAATGGGCTGTCCTCCTCCTTCACTCTGTTCTCTTCTTCTGGGTTCTCTGAGGGAAGAAAAAAATGAATGAGCGCAATATCATTACACAGTTGCGCTGTTTGTTATCATTTGGGGAATGACTCAACAATCTGGCGAAGACATAAACTCATGAGCTGTGCAGCCTGCCAGCATTTCATATCATTCATATGCGGAGTTACTGAACAACAGCTCTGACATTCACAAAAACATTTATCTGTTGTCGGAATTCCTGCCGTTTCAGAATGTTGGAAAAACGCCTGTATGTGTAATAAGCTCATTACAAGCATGAGATCATTAATTGTGGATTTTATTTCAGCCAGCACGGGACAATGCACTGTGGTACGCTAACACGTCACCATAGATACAAAAACAACACTGACGCATTATTACAATTCCATCATGCCTGGGACTAGATCCATTTTCATCTATATTGCTGGGGGAACAGTGTAAATAAAGACAAACTGGAGTCAGCGAATGAGGCGGAACAATCCGCCCTTATCAGCCAGAAGGCTCCTTATCATGTACTTGTTTAGCTGTTTGTGTGTTTCTTAATGAGGGAGAGGTCAACAGTTTAATCTACTGGCAAACAGTGAAGAAGCTAATCTGTGCGATTACATTGGGCATTGTAAAACATCGCACCTAAAATCAAACCAAAAACTCGTTCACTGCCTGAGAAGTAATGTGAATGAAAAACATTCCCAGTATGGAGTTCATGTAGCGGCCACAATCAATTACTGTTCCTGAAAACACTCGGCAAAGTCCATCTTATCAATGTGTGGGCACGTACATGAAACAGATTCCCTCAGGCATACAGAGAATTACGCGAGGTGAGCTGAACCCAAGGAATGTTCTATGGGTGACACTGATCCACCCAGGCAGGACATAAAACTGGAAAGGCAGTGCATTCTTCTCCCTCAATGCAAGGCAGTTATGGTGTATAATGCGTTGACTGTGCATGGCACTTGGACCATGAATACAAATGGCAGCTGTGCCGCCTGAATTGGGTGCTGAGGCAGCCTTCCTTTGGGCATGTGTATGAATGAGGGAGACCCTATTCTAACTCAAAGGAAGTGTCGCTGATACGCCATTTGAAAGGCGAAATGACAGAAACTGAGAATGAACTCCCAGTCACCTGTGGAGCCAGGCTGCTATCAGCTAGACACAGTGTGATTTAAGCAGGCAGTATAATTCAGACAAAAATGATGTTTCAAAGCAAATTGGTGCAGTTTGGATGATGCACTGTGTGCTGGTGTGGTGAGTGCAGTGGTCCACCCTAGATGCCCATGTTATGAGGTACAGTTTAGCTACTGCAGTGATAGCCTCTCATGTGATGACAGCTTATTTAGTACCTTATTTTAACCCTATAAATCCAACAAACCTGGTGCTGGACCAAACAAAGAAAGCTGCTCCTTTAAATATGCTGCCAGATGAACTATGTTACATGCACATGTCTGTTGACAAAAGTAATATCATTTAATCAAGTTCAGCATGTACACCCAAAGTTTTCTGTTTGCTACTTTGTTTCTATCACTCAGTGCTTTGGGACGTTGGGACAATGCTTTTTTTTGTCGAAGGTACTGTGTTTTTCTCCAAGTGAGCATGCAAGCTTATTAGCACTTATTATTGTTAAATAATAAGTGCTAATAAAGCCTGACATGTGACTTTTCTTTCTATTTCTTTTCATTTGTTTTCTTGCTCAAAAAGGTGGTTTGTGACACAAGCTAAATAAAAATCTCCAAATGTTTGGCTTTGACAGATCACATTCTTCAAACATCAGTGTGCTACACTAGACATCATGTGATATACAGAGAAGAGCAGATTAAACAGCAGAAATAGACACTTTTTTACAACAGCTTTAAAGGGTTAGTTATTACCTTATTTCATAGAGTGATCATGGAGTGATAACAGTAAACTAACAAGCTAGCTAGCTGTTTAGCCTGTTGTGTTTAGCTAACATACTCCCATGAACGCATCATTGTAACACTGGGTTCCTCACTTAATGACAGAGACAAAAGTCATAAGCTACATGGACTAGCTTAGTGGGAATAATTGTAGGGGCAGACCAGTGGGTCTAGTAGTGCAGAGTGCCAGAAGGACATACGCCAAGTATACTTAGGACAGAGTGTTCAGCAGTAGTCAGATTTTGTTTAGCTTTTTGTTGTGTGATGTATGCTGCCAGCTACGACATAAAATCTGAGAGAAACTAAAACTATAAAAGGAACAGTTTGGCAGAAAAATCAAACTTCGGTCACCAAAAACGTCTTGGCTGATTTAGCATGTGCCTTCCATTCCAATGGCCTTGTGTGGTTTCCAGTGAAGAAGGCTAATTCTGAGCAAGGTTATCTGCAGATTCATACTGGCTATGCTCACATACCAAGTGTGCACGTGTGTCCGTCCTGCAGCAGCAAGTATCCTGGGTGGCAGGCACACCTGTATGAGCCCTGGGTGTTAATGCAAGTGTGATGGCAGAGTTGACCCTCATATCGCTGACATTCATCCACGTCCTCCAGTTTCTCCACAGAATTAGCTGCATGCTCAGAATCCTCAAAAGAGAAAGGCTGCTTAGGAAACTGTCTCTCAGCCACTGAAAGGAGGGAGAAAGAGAGAGAGAGAGAGAGAGAGAGAGAGAGAAAGTGAAAAAGAGTAAGATAAATCGTTAACTCTATATTAACAAAGAGTTATCAACAATCCATTTAGTAACTTTAGTAACTAGCCATTTATATCTAACTAATTGTAATCTGCCTCCAGAGCAGCTGGGCCACATGTATGTCCATGATGAAAATGGAAATGGTTATCAAATCACATTGTTAAAAAGTCAAAATAGATGCTTACCTGCTTTGGCTTTAAATGAATAAAAAGCCACCCAAACATATTCTCATTTGGGAGAATTTAAATAGGTTTAAATATTAACATTTGATCAATAACATCACTTAAACTAAGCTTAGTAATCACATAAGTGTATTGTCTCACACTGTAAAATATTACTAATAAAAAAATTAAGCTTAATAACCATACCCAAAAGAAATAAAGTTTAAAATACAACTGAAAGCAAAGCATCTCATTCAAAATCTGGCAAAAAAAAACAAAACTGTTTACTTAAACACTGCCTAAAAATAACCTTTCAAGCCATAAAATTGCTGGTTTTCACGGCTTGATGGTTGGATAGACCTGTTTATGTATCCACTGACATCTCACCTGCCAGATTAACTTCAAAATAGTCACGCTAATGAGCGCTTTCACCGTTTTCTCAAGGACGCACTGCCACCCATCAGACAGAACCAGGCTGTGCTAATGATGACTCTAACATGTGCCAGACACACATTATGCTGAACCCGCCACTCAACATCTGCAGCCCCGTCTCCACCAGCTGCTAAGGCCACACCCCTCCCTGCCTGTCTGCCAATCACAGCACGCTCTGCACTAACGCGGTCCTAATGGAAACACGGCCGGTGCTAATGAACACCCGTCTGAAGCCGCATGCCAATTTGGCATGGCTCTACTCAGCTCCCTGTTCGATCGCTGCAGTTAGCAATTAGCGCCTGGCTAAGCATAATAAACAAGTCCGGGGCTCGCATTGCATTGCATGGCAGTTTAAAGTAAATATTCCTCACAGCCATCATTACCTGAATGTAAATGCGACGTGGTGAGAGGGATTAAACATTTCCGCTATAATTAATCACTTTTTGCTCAGTGCAAGAAGGCAGGGGAGATGAGAAAGCATCCCTCATGGAAATAATTACCTCTCAGCGCTTTTTCTAGACCTTAACCCCTTAAGGAAACATGCAAATGCTAATGCAGGTAGTGTTGTATATTCTCCTGTTAGACACTGAGGAAGAAGGCGCCTCCACTTTTTGCCTTTGGAGCCATTTTTGCAGGCCAATATCATGACTTTTGTTCCATAGCAAAAGGCAATGAACAATGAATACCAGCATGAACACATTGTTGCTTTGGCAAGCAGTTAAATTTACACAGTTTTCACATCCCTAAAGCAGACAAAATCACTGGTGTCCAAAGTTTTCTTCTTTAGCTAGCTCTGGGCCTGCAGTGTAGCTAAAAAGTAATAGAAGCTAATATTCCACCTATTAGCATAGTGCAAGCTGCATGCCTATTATCTATGGCTGCATGATTTACTTTTTTTCACGGTGGCTGCTGCTACTGTTTTGTTTCTGCTGTGCTGTTTACCTTTTTATATACTATATGGCCAAAAGTATGCGGACACTTGACCATCACAACTACATGAACGTCCAGGACATCCCACTGGCTACCCCATTCCCAAACTATTGGCATTAATATGAAATCCAGCAAGCTCATGTAGCAAAATCTTTTCCACAAGATTGTAGAGAGACAGTGTCTTTGGAAATATGCGTATTTAGCCAAAAATTCATTTGTGAGGCTGTGCAATGATGTTGGACGGTAAAGCATGGCTCGCAATCGATCCCAGTTAATCCCAAAGGTGTTCAGTGGGGCTGAGGTCCTGACTCTGTGCAGGCCACTGGCGTTCCTTCACACCAAACTCTTCACACCAACATACAGCTGACAGGGTTGGATCTAGCAGGGCAGAAATTTCTTGTGGTAACTGACTTGTGGTAAAGGTGGCATCCTATGACAGCACCACAATTAAAATAACTGAGCTTTTCCGTATGACCCATTCTACTTCCAGTGCTTGTCTATAGAGATTGTATGGCTATGTGCTTGATTTTATACACCGTTTAGCAATAAGTGTGGCTGAAACACCTGAACACAGTTATTAAGAGGGTTGTCCACATACTTCTGGCCATATAATGTAGATGTCTTGCTCCCCTCTTTACTGTTAGCAAGGCACACACTGTCTGTAACACCACAAAACAAAAGAGTAGATTTGGCAGACTTTTTTTGCTTGACAGAGGCCTTTTCACTTTAATCAAGAAACATTTGATGCATAAACCATATATATTTTTAATATTTCTGCATAATAAAGATGTAAACAAAATCATTCAGAGTGGTTTAATGTGAAATGAATTGTTCTAGTGAAACTCGCTGGTGATAAGAACCAGGCATCCAAAGCATTTCATACCTTTAAAAGCTACTTCAACCTATTATGTAAAATCGTTAAAATATACTGCTTGATATCTGACACATTGCTTTAAAATAGTGTTTCCCACACATAGGTCATACATAAGGAAATGAGCACTCAACAAAATACATTTCAACTGTTTCAAAAAACATTCAGTTGTTTTTAATTAATATGTTTAGAAAAAAACGTTGCTTGAATTTGTCCGCTACATGAACATTGCTCTGGTCAAGACAGCGAGATAGAGTGAGCAGGAAAATGTTTAGATCTTGTGAAAAAATTAGCTAGTTACTACAAGTAACTAGCTAAGCTGTCATTTGCTTTCTTTTAGTTCAAAAGAATGCCTAGTTGCACTTACACTAGTGATTTATCTGATAATAATTAATTAATGCTATAAATAAAACCTCTTGGTGTTATTGATATTTGTATATAACCAATGGTCTTGTATGGTGTGTATTGGTAATGGCCATGCGCAATTATTGTCAAAAAAATGCTATGAAGTTTATTATTTATTTATGCTTTAGAGTCTGTGCTTTCAAATTTTAGCATGCCTTTTTATCACTTTAAAGGCAGAGAGGTTCATAAAGGGTGTTGGAAGGCAAAAGAGTCTCCAAAGAAACCTTTTTTTCAGATATTTTGGCATTTCCAACTACACAACATGTGTAGGTTCACTGATTATTTTGGGTAGCAAATAAAATGCCTATATTTGTGTCGTGGACCTCACAACACTGGGCTCCTATCACCACCACTGTAAAGAAATTTAAGATTTGAGTTTAGTATAAAGCTCTAGAATGGAGCATTTTACATCAAAACACTCTGAATAACTTTGAATGATTGGATTATACAAGAAATGTAAAAAGAAATATGTGGAATACCCCCATAAGATGCAATTATGACTATTACGCTACTAACTATTCTATCAGAAGTCTGCCTCCATGGGAAGGAAATTTTGGCTAAAATTTTAAAGGAAAAGACAAATTCTGCAGGGACACTCCAAACTCCTCCCACACTTCCATACAAAATTACCTTGCCACAATAATCTCACTAAACTACATCTCCTAACAAAGAAACACCCAAGATTCAGCGAGGAATGCAGCACTCACTGTCATGACACCACGAACATATATATTTTTTTAATTCTGGCACAGATACTAACTCAAATAAGACATTTTATTGGACAGAGGGGGGTATGTAGTCCTTTTAAATACTGAGACTTCTGTACTGTGCTGGTGGCCGTGCAGATGGGCTATCAGTCAGGTGGAACGGTCACAGTCTGTAACTCGATCTGGAACACTGAAAGACAGGGTCGAGGCCATACAGCGCCTTGGACAGCAAACGTCAGTCAAAACAAACTCCAAAATGCTTCACCTGACAAAAGCTGTTGCTCAAGCTTATATCGTAACTCCAGCATTTGCACCACCCATCAAGATTTAGGGACACCAGGCTGTTCAAAAAGTTTGAAAACTAAAGAACATACTTACTTAATACTTGTTTGAGGACAGAAAATACCAGTTTTGAAAGCAGAATTTTTTACCATTCTTCCATTATACAAGCCTTCAGCTATGTGATCATATATGGCCTTTGTTATCTTATTTTGAGCTTAATAGGACATATGGTTTTAAATGGAAGACAGATCTGGACTCCAGGCAGAACAATCTAGTAATCACACTATCTGATTACGCGGCCATGCTATTGTAACATGAGCAGAATGTGGCTTAGTTTTTTGAATTTGCAACCATTTTACTATTATCAAATATTTTTTGCCACCATTTTACTATTGTCAATTATCATCAATTATCATTACATAGTAAAATATATGCTTTTAATAGTAAATAAAATGACTATATTTGCACTGTATACATCATGACCCCTGTTCCTATAACACCACTGTAAAGAAATTTCGACATGACAAGTTCTTCTTCAATGCACCATTTTACATCAAACCCTTCTGAATGACTTTATTTACATCTCAACAACTAATATTAGCAGGAATAATGGAAAATAATTTAATTTCCTAGTTAAAAACTATTTTAAAAAGCCTAGAGGAACACTTTGCAGTCACAGTGCACATTGCTTCACACACAATAATAAAAAGAAGTTGAGAGAGGTTGAAAAGGTGTCATTGGAAGGTTTGCAGAGTTTTTTTTCTGTCTTAATTGAAAAATAATCATTTTTTTAAAGGCTATGTGTCAATAAAACTTTTGATAGGCAGTATACACATACTGACCAGAATACACAGGTCCCCTTCAGCATGGCTGGGAAAAATCCATCTGCCCAAACAGAAGAACAATGCATTCATGCAAATCCTGCAAAATGTCACCGGAATTAGCTGGCTGCAGACGGAGAGGCATGGGGAAAGTTTCTTGGCATGGGAGCGGGCGGGCTGCTGTGCCATCTGCTGCTGATTCAGCCCGGCCTGCTGCCATCTTAAAGCACTGTTTTGAACAGTAACATGACATCTGACCAAACAGCTCTGACCTGTCTTTCCGCCATCCATCAATTCAACTCCTCCGTCACATGAATTTGTGAAAGCAATGGGGCTTCCAAATATGACCCTGATTCAAAAATGTAAAGTAAATCTGCTCTACTGAAAACAAATGCAAGGAAAATGAAGGTTCTGATATGCAAAAATAAACTCTAAGGCAAGCAAAAGACACCAGCACGGCTTGAATAATGTATTCATTTATTTTGTGAATAAAATAAAAAAATTAAATGTGTTGCATCTTTATGCTAAACCTCTCTATGGGCTGGCAATGTCATTCAAAATAATTAATATTTCATAATTCATATGCCTTGCAAAAGCTTTGATATCAAATTCACAGCACGTAATTATTAAAGGTCAGAAAATGTTGCCAGGCAGCACATGCAGTGTGCGCGTTCTTACACCCCTCTTAGACAATGTAGCAGATCAGGATGTAATGCAGTTTGTGTGTGTATGTGTGTGTGTGCGGCAGATGCAAAAAATGACTCGCCCCATATGAAAGTACTCTTGTACTCTACGGTACTGTATTGTACTTTATCAAACTGTAGCATATTGTGCTGCATTATAGTATCTCATGCTGTAGCATACTGTATTGTACATTATTGTACTGTATTGTAGCAGTATCATATTGAATTGTATTGTACTGTATCATACTGTAGCGTTGTACTGCACTGTATCGAACTGTAGCATATTGTGTTATATTATATTGTTTCATATTGTAACATATTGTACTGTATTGTAGTGTATCATGCAGTATCATATTGAATTGTACTGTATCATACTGTAGCAAATAGTATTGTACTGTACTGTATATTGAAGCATTATTGTATTGTACTGTATTATACTGTAGCATTATTGTATTCTACTGTATCATACTGTGACATTGTATTGCACTATATTGTATCATACTGTAGCATATAGTATTTCATTGTACTGTATCATACTGCAGCATTATTGTATTGGACTGTATTATACTGTAGCGTTTGTATCATACTGTGGCATACAGTGACATTGTATTGTACTATATTGTATCATACTGGAGCATATAGTATTGTATTGTACTGTACCATACTGTAGCATTATTGTATTGTACTGTATTATACTTAAGCAACAGATACATACAACAGTTTAATAAATAAAGTAAAAAATAAATATGCTGGGCCGTGAATGTGGCATTTAATGTTTTAATGTTAGCAGTTCCTTCCGCCAAATTATAGTTCCTTAACAAGCAGCTCGTTGCTACGTCAGAGTAACGTGCTCCACTCACTTGCTGCACAGCCAGCAGTTTGTTCTCCAGCTCCTTACACTAATCACGAAACTGTCATTACCACTGAACAAGCTTTTTTGTTTTTTATGGCGGCAGTTGCATGACTGAGTCCGATTTGTTGTTTAGGTGTTCTTCTGTTACAGCTGCCGACTGAAAAGCTTGCTCAGTGGTAATGACAGTTTCGGAATTTAGTGTAGTCTCATCTTCAGAGTCTGACCAAATCGGCTGTTGGTCAAATGTCATCTTAAAATGATCTATTTTCTGTTTGTGCGCAAAGTAAGAAATAAAAACGTTCAAATGGCTTGAGCATCTCCTACAGTTGTCAAACTCATTGCTTAGCAACGGCATCATAGCGAAGTGATACAGCGTTTATGAAAAACCTGTAATGTTATGGTGAAATAACAGCATGTATTGTATTGTACAGTGTCATACTGTAGCATATTGTATAGTGTTGTACTGTATTATACTATAGCATTATTGTGTAGTATTGTGCTGTATCATTCTGTAGCATTATTGTATAGTATTGCACTGTATCATACTATAATGTTATTGTATTGTATCATACTGTATTGTACTATACTGTAGTGACTTGCACTGCACTGCACTGTAGCATATTGTATTGCATCAAAGTCCTTACAGACAAGTCTGTTCACTCTGCGGCCATGGTTGCCATTTCCACTCATACCAGACCAGAATCCTGTCTCTTTGAATGAGGAGAGACCTAAAAACCTGGAACTGATAACCACGTTAATGTTTCAAAAAATATATTTGAAATCACTGGTAAAATCTGACAGAATAGGATAAATACTTTGGCTCAAATAACATACAATTTTTTTTTCGAGGTGTTCTAGCTATTACACACAACAAATGGGGCTTTTCCCACTTACACCTTTACCACGAAGGTCATTGATTCTTTTCCTTTGAAGGGCAGGACTTTCTTCTTAAACAGCTACCATGCTGACCACTATGAGCTATCCCATTCATTTTCCAACCAGTAAAAATGTCTCCTTTTCCAACCAGTAAAAATGTCTCTGATTGCATCATGTTGTATCATACTGTAGCATGTTATAGTGTGTCATACTGTAGCATATTGTGCTACATCGTGCTGTATTGTTGTACTGCAGCTGGTGTGTTAGCTTGTGGCTAGTGCTTTAGCTCTGGGCTAACATTAGTTTGGGGCTAGCGTGTTAGCTTGGGGCATTAAAAAGCACAGCTTTTATCTAGTGTTTTGTTTAGGTGCTCATATATCATTTCATCATTTTTTTCAGGGATCTGTTTTAAAATGGCCATAATGAATGAGATGCATTATGAATTAAAGGAAGATAGCCTTCAGTTAATGTAGACTACTGCAAAAAATGCAATATAAAGACCTAATGATGTGCATCACTATAGGTGTTTGTGAGTGTGTGTGTGTGTGTTCTCACACCTCTCTTGGGCAGCAAAGTGGGTTTGGGCTTTTCCCTCCTCCTGAGCACAGGTGTGCTAAGCCCCTCCTCTTCTTCCTCGCAGCAGGTGAGGAAGATGTGTCCACAGGGATAGATCAGGTGCTGATGAACATTACAGCCTTTTCCCTCTTGCCGCAGACGTAGGCCCAAAGCACAGCAGCTGCAGCACTCCTGCCAAAAACATACAATATAATGACAGCTAGCATTTTACAATGATTTTCAGTGGCGTAAGTTACATTTCAACATATATATATATATATATATATATATATATTTGCTTTTACTACTAAAACTATATCTTAATGTTAAGTTAATGTTATGATAGAAATGCACTGACTATTCAACTGAATTATTTAATACGCAAAAACACTTCACCTTGAAAAAAAATTATATGTAACTGGCTTCTTTATTAACTTCATTAACATTAGCTTTTACATGAAGCAGTTCACTGGGAACTGTTTTCAGCCAGGAAATTTAGGTATTATATGCACATAATATCGTAACACTTTGCATTAATCTTGAATTTATTTAACAAATTGTTATTGTATCCAAAAAGCTCTTTCTGCTTCTCCATAAGGACCAAAAGTGTAAAAATAATCAATATGCATTACCATACAAAAGTCTTAGATGCCGAAGCACATTGTTAATATAATCAGTTATCTTAGCTATAAGCATGTTTTTGCCAGTATAATCACTATTTGTTTTTAGAATAGAAGCATATGCACTTAAATACAGTAACCATGTATTTGTTTAATTACATTAACAGCACTAAAATAAACATTATAAGTTAGACAACAAATCTGGCACACCTTCTACAGCTAGCTAGCTACCACGAATAAATATGTTTAGTCTTTTTTAAAGAACCTTGTTACCTACAGTTTGCATCCTCATACTAAAAAATATTGATGCACTTATTATGGGATGCTTTTGCTTATTATCCATATATGGACTGGATGGACTGGAGAGTGAACAGATGAAACTTTAACATGTTTCCTGGCAGACAGCAAACTCTTTTATTTCAATTAAGAGAGCATTTAAATTGAAATGTAACCAGAAGTAAATGTACATTCCAAAAAAAAGGCAAGGTGTTTCCAGACTTTTGATGGGCAGGGTGTCACGCCCTATCCCAAACAACATACACAATGCCTGGATGAGAAAGAAAGAGGAGTGAAAAGTGCCTTGGAGCATGACAAACCATTACAGTGGCATTACGTTGCTTTATTTAGATGGGTTTAGAAAAGGTTCAACGAGCAGACAGGTCACCATGAAGAACAGATTTGCTATTATGACCACAAAAGCAGTGTTGTGCTCTATAGGCCGACCCATGGGAAGCTCTATATTGAGGATTGGAGAGTGTGTGTGTGGAGAGGGGAGTGAGGTTATTGCACTGGCAGTATGAGGCAGCGTTCACCTATTCAGTAAACCACTAGAGCATATAGTACTCATCCGTCCAGTGTTTCATTAGAAATGGCCTTGGTCTATCCTCCATCGCACACATTGCTATTACGCTATTCCCTATAGAAGTACTGACGAAGGTCAGTCCAATATGTTTCCCTCTGAAAACTGTATTTTTATTATGCTCAATGCTCAAAGAATAACATTATATTTCAGCACTGAGCTGTTTACAACTTCAGAGTATACCCAATGCACAAGCTTAGCTTTGGTTTTTATTCCAGTCCATTGAAAACTTTGTGCAAACGTGCACCGTTCCATAAAATGAAACAAATCCACATGTGCCTTCATTCTGTGCCAGTTTTCATGAGGAACTATGAAATCATGCTGTCAGTTGAAAACTGATTATTTATCCTGGAACTTGGGAATCCGCTAACAAACGTAATCCAAACCAACTGTAACTTTTATTTATTGACCTTCTAGCTTTTGATTCGCTTACTTTAAAGAAAATGAAAACAAACTACTGAATTTGAGCAAATGACAAAAGTTAAGTTATGATGAATGAGAAGCAAGCAGTTGAACAAAGTGGCTTGAGGTCACAAACTATTACATATAAAATTTGTCTGAGTATATGTAAAAATATGTATGTGTCAGCATGTGTATGTTGTTTACAAGATAAAAATAGAAAAAAGGAAAAAAAACTACTGAAATAGGAGGCTAAACTACAGCATGCTTATTAAATTCTTATTACAAATTGTTCAAAATCAGAGATATTTCAGTAAAAATAAATAAGGTATTTTTCAGCTTCAGGAAAAAAGAAGAACACATTTTCAGATTTGAGGCAAGAGAGGTGCTTGATTGTCTCTTAATTCTTTAAGCTTTAAGTGCTGTTTATCTGATGGTGACAGTTTTGGTGGTCTACCAGGTCAGCTGGTACAGCTGTTAGGAGTCATTTTCTATTAATCATTTTTTGAACTCTACATCTGAAAATTCCTGTTTTTCACTTATTTTTCTTTGATTTTATCTTATATCTGATCTCTTCACAAATATATACATAAAAAGTAACTTAATCTTAAAAGCTGTAATTAAAAGCTGAAAATTAAATAAATTAATGGTGGTTGCTGACTTTTATATTGTATTGGATATAATGTATATACCAATATATACAATACATATATAATGTATATATTGGTATTTACATAAATGTATAGTTATTATTACACATTATTACACAAGTTATCTTTTATATTGTGTGAAAAGTTCATGATGAGCAAATCAACAGAAATAGTGTAAAATTACTTGTAGAAATCTACATTAATTTCCACAAAAAGTTAAGAATGTTTTTTCAGCTCCTGTAAAGTTACCATTATTGAGATACTAGGTTTTGTTTTCCAACAGCTAATATATATATTAGACATGTAGGATTTTTACGGTATTTGATCCTATGTTTAATGTTGTATAATAGCAAATACTTATGTGTGTGTGTGTGTGTGTGTGTGTGTGTGTGTGTGTGTGTGTGAGTGAGTGTGTGTCTGTGTGTGTGTGTGTGTGTGTGTGTGAGTGTGTGTGTGTGTGTGTGTGAGTGTGTGTGTGTGTATCTTGCCTTTTGGGTATCCTCTCCACAAAGGGAGCTGTTGCTTTCTTCACACACTTCTCCAGCTTTGGCTGCATTCATGCCAGTTAAACATCTGCTCTCTCTCAGAGTGCCAGCGCAGCACTGCTCCTGAACCGCTCTAACAGACACACACACATTGAGCCGCTAATTAGCAATATTCCATTAGCGTACTATAGCATACTACAGAACATTCCGTATACTGTACCTGGAAACCTGCTGTTAACAGGGAAACTACGAAAAGGAAATGAATATGGATCATTAATTAATGTTAATTTTGCACAAAATATCATTTGTTAATCATCAATCTTGGCCTTCGCGGTTCTTATGTCGACAATATGCAATATGCAAACGAACCCTCACCAAACCAATCACAGTTTTTTCACTGTGTGCTCTGGGCAACCCGTCCTCCAGTTTTTTGAATAGTGTTCCTATGGGCTTTGATGACTCAAGGTATTCATATTAGCCAAGAAAAGTAAATTACTTTGGTTAAAAAGCACAGACCAATCTTCAAGGGGGCCATATATCTTTTTTCCCTTGATGTCCGTTTATACTGTTTGTGTGCTGCTTTTATGCACAAAACAGCTATAATAATTTTGCCATGACCATTTCACAATATCTTTTTTCCCTTAAAATTAAACAGGCTGTTTTTGTTACTGTGCCTTTGAGTCTGATATATATAAATGACCTTCTCCTTGACTGGTTGCCTGTATTGTGATTCAAAAACAGGCTGAGACTCTCCTTAAAACTTTGATGTAAATGGGTGGGGCTAATATACCATAGTCTGAGCAAGCAACTAAATCATTGCTGTCTGAACATAACCTTGTATTTCTTGTCATTTTTATTTTGCTACAGAAGTTCAGAAATCTGCCCTTTACATAGTGTTAAAATTTCACGATGAACGGACCAATAGCAATGCTCCAAAATTACCTGGAAAATATCTTGTTCCATTAATCTTTATTCAAAGTTAAGAAAGTCTTTTCTTTATCCTGTAAGTTACCATTTTGAATATACAGGGTTACAACGTGTTAGCGAGTTATTTTTTGTTACGTCACAAAAAGGTGAATTTAAAGCGAGCTGTTTGTACAGTTTAGTTTGCATATGCAGATTGTACTTCAATTATATGGGCCCTTTTACTACATGGCTTTTAATGTGAAACAATGTGTATCAATAAGACAATCACAATATTCACAATATGCAGCAATTTAATCCTCCATATTTTTAAGCCCTAATGAATGTAAGAAATGTTTTGTGAGAAAATCTTCAAAAGGCAACTTTATAGAAGAAAGAAAAACAACATTAAAGAAATATAAAATATCAGAAATTTCTATTAGTGTCATATGTCATTAGGCCTGGATCAGCAAGTTATTGGCCACTAGGCACAAATATTTGATGGGCCTCTCCCAGATATTGTTTTACAATATCATAGCAGGTTACACAAGGCCTTCTGTGTACCATGATGGCAGCATACTAACCACAGTGTTGGGCACATCACAGCTAAATATATATTTTTTTCAAATGAAGACAAAACAATGGACAAAACAGCAAGATTATGAATGCACTAATAAGAAAACAGGTTAATGTGAACCGAACAACCAATGCAACGTTTCCATATAAAGCATGCTTCCACTCTTTACTCTTACCCCAATAAAGACAACATATTAAATTCAGACAGCTGAAATGTACATAAAGATGGAAAAAAGCAAAACCAACCCCGCAAGCATCCTAGCTAAAGCATACTGCCGGGCATGGAACTTTTATTTCAGTTATATCTTACCTTATAAGATGCAGATCACCACTGACAATGAAAAAGCAACTTTTTTCTTTAACTCAGGTGACTGACGTTCTATCTGACTTTGGATATGGGCATCATCTAACTCTGTCGAAGTTTCAGATTTCGCTTTTACAGATACACATCTTTTCAATATCTGGAACTCAAGTTCACTGTACATTCAAACAGTAACTCACTACTAAAAAAACTTAAAGCTTGACTGAGGTAATGGCAGATAGTTAAATGGTTGCTCAGCAGTGATTGAAAGAAAAAATGAAGTGGATGTTTAGAAAAGATGTGGCGAGCATCAAGATTTTTTGATCAGATGTAACAAAACAACAAATCAGTTATTTTTCTTTTTTTTTCCACTGTGCTGTTAATAAAGTTCACACCACTACTGGCACTATAAGTTAAAGCAGCTGTTTAGATCTTCTCATAACTACTTGTGGGGGTTCCCTAGCAGCTCAGGTGTTTTGTTTTCAAGATTGTTTAACTGCAACTGCTAAAAGTAATAAAATATATATATAAGAACTGAACTAAAATAAAATTAAATAAAAGAAAACGGGCCAGATTCATAAAATGCTCCATCAGAATTACTGTGACAATAAGACAATAACCTTTTTATACATCATTTTTTTCTAATATCAACAACATCTACTGACAAGGAAACTTTGGTTCTTGACAAAAAGTTAAAAGCATTTTCACTAAACAATTTACTATTATTTTCCTGCACTTTGTTCCAAAATTTATGCATGTTTTATGTTGTGTTCTATTATTTTATTGTGTATATTTTCAAAATCTGCAGTAGCTATTTACTGTTTAAGTGAATACTGTATTTCCAGTACAGCAAGCCAAACCACTTCCCAAACTGGTGGCCACTTGTCTGATGTGCATTTAAGTATTGAATCTCACCATGTAGCTAGACTATGGGTGATGCAATCGGTGACTGTGCAATATATCAACAATTTGATTGGTCGCTGCCCAGCTCATTTGCAAAACGTTCATCCAGAATGAGAGAGAACAGAGTGAGCAAGTTGTGCATCAGTGGTTTGACATGGCAGTTATATATGTATACTGTATCTCTCCACATTATAGCACATTATGACCCCCTCCCCCCCCCACTTCTGAAAACACCTTACTCACATCCCTGCTGTTTTTAATAGGTAAACAAAAATCAAACCCCCATTAAAAAGTTGAGTGACTTTTCTTATAACAGAAATAATATGCAAACAAGAATCTGATAGTGTAAGTGAGCCTTACCCACAGACAGAGTTGTGGTGTGTCAGAGTAGGGAGGTGGTTGCAGTGCTGGTGTTCAGAGGCCCATTTCTGCCCAGACTCACAACATCTCTCCAACAGGGCTGGATCTAACGCTTCTGTCAAAAACACACACATAACTCAGTTAAACAAAACCATACAGAAGTCATATGCACTGAGTTTGTAGTTCATTAGGTACTACAAACTTGTAGCTACACCCATTGCCCATTTTAGAAACACCTACTACATAGAGGCCCTGTGCATGTTTGTAGCCCATCTGTTGCTTTATTTCATTTGCCAATGTAAAAGGACCACCACAGGACCAGATATTTGCATGTGTCGCATGCATTCTCTTGTCAGTCTGAATAAGTAATCTCTCTGTGAGTCATGGGGAGTCTAATGACTGTGACAAAATCAAGCTGCTGGATAATATTGTCTCTTCTCCCATGAAGTTACCGTTTGACGCACGTTTTCATACAAATGCTATATGACAGGGTTTCTCAAGCATCCTCCAGTGATCCCACAGCCTGTGCTAGGGAGGAGCCAGTGGTCCTTAGAGGGCTGGTGATGGAACTTTGTTTCATAATCATTGAAAATCCTTAAAAGTAATAAAGAAACATATTTTTAAGCGGTAAACAATATAAACACATCACCTGCATCAACAAGCATGAAGTAGTTTTGTCTATTTTTTTCCTTCCTTGACCTTTCACTTGTCCACTCAGGGTGACTGGTATAAAAAATGGGTTGCAGAAACATTCCCCTTAATTTGTTACTATTTCACTTAATGTCTGGGATAAAACAAGCTTATGTTAGTCTAATCTGCTGATATTTTACATTCAGTGTTACATGTTGTAGATCACTGTGCTGAACATTTCACCAGACAATGTACGCCAACAGAAAAAATGCAGAAAAATGATGAACATGTATTTTATTCAGCCTAACATCAGGGGCGGATTTAGTGATTCCCCGCTAGTGGGTCCTAGGCAAAGACAGAAATGGGGCCCCCTGGATGCACATACACTGCAAAACTATATCTTAGCAAGTGAAATCATTTTAAATATAGTGGATGTGTATAATATTCTCATTAAAAAAAAACTCATTTTAAGTAACTACGACCAGAAGGTGGGCTTCTTTGACATTATTAAAAATAATCCCTAGAATCGCTAACAGCAGCAGTTTTAAAAATGTATATATACCGATACAGGTTTTTCAACACCAATACATAATAATTTCAATACCAATATATAATATACACATCTAATTTTATTTTAATTGGGTTGATGGGGGACCTAGGCAGCTGCCTAGCACAAAGACTACCTCTGCCGTCAAGAAGGGACAGAAGATACTTAATTTTATAGAAAACTTTAATTTTATTTGCTTCTAAAAATTAGAATGAGTAGTTGAAGTAAGACTGGTTGCTATGTTAATATTGCTTTTATTATAAAAAATAATTTCTTTTTTTAATTATACTTTATTTTTATTAGTAGTAGTTGTAGCAGTAGTTTTTATTCTTTTGTCTACAACTACACACAAATTTCAATCCTTTTTTCCGCTTTCATTCTATCATCACTCTGAAAAAATACCTTTCTCCTCAAATGTAAAATCTGATTTTAAAGTTGTTATTCAGGTCATAATTTTCACATTTTTCTCTGTGGGCCATCAGGCTTTGTAGCAATAAACAGATAGCTCTTTAAGTAGAAAGATTTGAGAACTTCTGTTGCATGACATTACAACACAGGCCCCCACAATATGGACTAAATCCACATCTTTGGAGCAGGAAATCATTAAATCTGCAGTGCTGTGGGTCAAAGGAAGTAATATTAGCATAGCTCTAGCATAAACCCAGTAAAGAGTGGAAAATATCACTGATGCACACATGCCAGCTAGTTACTACTGCCATGAGAAAGTTGAAAGATGGTCATGTTTAATAACTACAAAAATAAAGTCAACCTGTCATGGTTGGCAGTTACATTCTGGGAGTTGTGAAGGCTGTTATGTCAGTTTTTCTTGTTTCTAATGACAGAATACTTCCATGTCAGTCACTGTAACTGGCTTTCTGTTTCAGCATGCTAGTTTACAGAATGCTGCTGCTCCAAATGTCTTCACATTACACTGAATTAACGTTAGATATTTAAGCAATTTAGTTCCATTACCAGCATGGTTAACCTAGTTGGGCCAAGATGACACTGCTAGGCTAGTTAGCGCTAGTAGCCGCAAATCCAAAAGGTGGTGCAGCTTTATTCACCAACCAACAAAAAGATTCTTCAATGTCCAAAATAATAGTTATATATTTTACACAGGGTTACAGAGGACCCTAAACATGTGTAACATTAATAATTTACAAGGAATATGAACAACATTGGTCATAGTGTCAGACATGCCAGTGCAATGCTGCACTCACAGTACGACGTGTTCCACCATGTTGGGGGTGGTTCATGCTGAGTGATTATGTGTCAGAAGACTCAGTTTATCAATAGAGAGTGCTGGAGACCATCCTCTTCTAAGACCCACCCCCCTCTGAAAATGTATCAAAAATCTGAGGTTTTTGGAGGAAAAGAGCAATTTCAGAAGCAAAAAATGTATCTGTAAAATGGCAAATAGGAAAAATGACAGCAAAAACTTATTTTATTTATTTTAGAATTATTTGAGTAAGCCCAGAGGAACAAGTTGAGAAACACCAAGCTAAACCAAGAGCAGTCTCTAACAAAAAGATTGAATTATAGCATAACAGTAACTGTAATTCCTATTTTCAAGGTCATATTTTAATTATATTGTACAGTAGTAAATAAATATTACATATTGTTTTATTTTAGTTAAATATAGCTATTTAAATACAAAACTATGATCATGATAGAAATTACAACAATATTAAACAGTTGACCAAGCACACCTTATTCAGAAAATATTATAGCAGTTACATGCAATTATGCTTGCCTTTTAGATCCCAAAGCTGGCAGTAACAAAGCACTACTAGTTAACTGAAACACAAAACACCCTCTTGATGTGTATTTTGAGGAGAGGATTTTTCAAAAGGAACACACTCCCCATGTGCTAACAGGCTAACCATGCAAACCTTGCAATGTAAAATGTTGTGACGTGTGAATATAACATATATAACTTTTGTAAATAATTGCTTTGTATGGCTAAAACTGGTGTGGTGCCCTTATTTTTCTTTTGTTAACTATGTAGCCTTAAGCATGCTAACTATTAAGCTAGCAGAGGAAAGTGATGAAGTTGTATCAGTGGTCATCTATAAGAGATGGAGTAGTTTGCAACCTAAAGCAAAATGAATTATGCTTTTGAAATATTAAGCATCACAAAGTAGCTTACTGCTATGGCTTCTAAATGTCTTTGTCCACCATATTTTGGGTTTAAAAAGGGAAACAAGCCAGATTGCAATGATTTCTGGGTAAAGTTCTGCAGCTAACTGCACTTGTGTTAACTCGATCCCTCGCCCTTACAAAGGCTCATCTGTTACACTTTACTTGAGCTAATAAAGTAATAAAACAGCCATGAAGATGACATTGGTGAGGCCAAGTGGACATGAGTGTGGTAAAACTGGTACTGAAACAGGAAGACGGCCTGCTCGAATCTGCATAATGTACCAGTTTTCCAATAAGCTTTGCAAAAAATGGCTAATTCCTGTAAAAAATCTTTGAAAAGAACCTGGACATGCATCTTCAATAATGCATCGTTCTTCACAGCAATCAGCTGTATTTAAGAAATACACTAGCTTACTGCAGGATTTCTGCCATAAATTAACATAATTTTTAACAGTGTATTTGATCAACTGTGATCCTGTGGTCAGAAACTGACCAAGAGAATGTTGTAGAAGGCAGTTGACAAACTGTGCATGACAACAGATGACTACAGCCAGTAATTGTACGCCTATATAGTGGACCTATAAGGTAGATGGATCTCATAAAGTGGCCAATAAATGGACGTAGAAGGTAGAGCTTTCTAATAAAGTGGCCGGTGAGTAGAAGTAGAAGTTAGGGCTTTCTAAAAAATCGCCAGTGAGAGCAAGTTGTAAGCAGGAGTTTCTAATAAAGTGGACAGTGTATGCAGTATGAGAAGCCACTTTGGAATAAAGATGTCAGAAAAAGTAAGTGAAAGTGAAAAGCATGAGATTTAAGAGTGTGTTGTGGATCGTGCGTCATCAGTCACAATTTTCCACTGAATACTTAATGACGTTAATAGTATTGCTGTGATGCCTTAAGCTGCCTGAACTATAATAAGCTAAAGAAACTGAATTGGTTTTAATTTCGAGTCTGAGTCCCCACCCTCTAAACTGTGATCTTTTTAACAGACTGAGAGACATCCGCATAAAAAAAGCAACAAGAATTCAGTAATAGCTCACATCCATTCTCATATCAATTTGAATAATTCATCTCTCTGTGCGAGCGATAGGCATTGAATCTAATTACTGTGACAAAATCAACTCGCTGGAAAGAAGCGTGGAAAAGCCTATCAATAAAAAATTCAAGAACTTGGCTTTTGCGAGCAGCTGACATGCTGTAAATCGGCTAAATGAATTTTATGTGATTAAGCATAATTACTGTTTAGAAGTGTGAACTGCAGTGTGTATAAGTATCAAAGCATGGAAACTCTGAGTCAGGTCGCCATCGGGTGCTTTATCCCTCCGTCATGCCGGGTTATGTGAGGGCAAAAATGCACTCGTTCACAGAGCTGATTTACTCTGGTACTCTGTCCATTAGCTTTATCTGAGTTACACAGCACAGTATATAGTTATAGTTATAGTGTATAGGAGCACATAAATAATCGGACGAGGCAAATATTTCTGTAATTAAATTAAGTCAAAACAGAGATCTATGTGTTTGGCAACAGTGAGAATAGACTTCATATTAGCACCTCAATTCCTGGGCTCTGAAAACCAAAGAACATGTCAGAAATCTTGGTGTTCTAATAGACTCAGAGCTCACTATCAGTGACCATATCAAAGCAATCACCAAGCATATCCTTAATACAACCAGTCATCTTAAAACATATCCATAATTAAAGGTTTCGTGTCCCAAAAAGATCTAGAGAAACTCATTCATGCTTTTACCTCCAGCAGGGTGGACTACTGTAATAGTCTCTTAACTGGACTTCCCAAAAAGACCATTAAACATTTACATCTCATTAAGAATGCTCCTGCAAGAGTTTTAACCAGGACCAAGAGAACAGAGCACATCACTCCAGTTCTAAAATCTTAACACTGCCCCTCTAGTTTGTTACAGATATTAAAGAGTGCTGCTATGAAATACACACACACATTTCCTAAACTGCTTATCCTTCTGGGTCGCTAGAGCCTATCCCAGGGGTCATTGGGTGGAAGGCAGGATACACCCTGGACAGGTCGCCAGTCCATTGCAGAGCAGACAGACATATACATCCTCAAACACACTTACACCTACGGGCAATTTAGCATGTCCAATTGACCTGACTGCATGTCTTTGGTGGGATAAGATAAGGGCTCAATAAGAACTACCCTGCTCGATGTTTAATTTTCGTACACAAAGTCAACTTTATGCTGATGAAAATATGATGACAGAGTTCTCTTTGAATACTCTTTCAATGCACTCACAGTCATCAGATTCATCCACTCGGGGAAGTGGTTTACAGCACAACCAACAGTGCAAGATATTTTTTTGCATGTTGCATGCAGTTACACACACCAGAGAGGTCTCCAAATCCCCAAATTGTATATAGTATAGCTTTAAATAATAAATAATATACTAATTATTAAATAATTATTCACAGTATTCCAATAACATCACGCAATCACACTGCCACTGTTTTGGTAGTCAACTTTACTTGGCAGCACAGTAGTGATTTGTTATGAGATAACAAAGCCATGACAGATCCAGCAAAGGTGGTAAACACTCAATAGTATGTAAAAATAGTGCAGTACAATTAGAAGTGCACTCCTTAGTGTGGCAGGTAAGGTATAGAAGTGTGTTTGGAAAGAAGCATTACATCAGCCAGATATACACAGTTAACAATTTAGTAGCTCCAGTAGCTGGTTATAGCTTTTCTCTGCCGCTCATTAGCTGGCCAACTTTAAGCTGGAACAGAAAATTCTAATAATAAGTTGGTGAATAAGAAGCCAACTTCAGCTTCATATATAGATGTGTTTATTTAACAGCTTTAGCAGTTTTCATTAGTTTTTGTAAAATCTCATGAATTGGAATTTTCTGAACTTGTGATGTATGCATGTTAAATAGATCCAGTCCACCAATCAAGCTAATCTTTCCCTAGCAGCATTTTCCGAAGACTATTTAAAGTGTCCACATATCTTTTAATCTTTCAAGCAGCCATTCTAGCTATTTTGCTTGGTCTTCTTCCAAATGCAGGGTTGTAGCTGCAGCAACAGTGATGCAACAATCTATGTCTGAGTTGCAGCTTGCCTACCAAAATGGTTGTGGTGTGTTTTTAATGACAATCAAATACTATGAATAGGAATTTGTTGATAAGTTATCTGTCTTTTCAAATATGAGACAACTACAGCCCTGTTCATCATCCTGAACATGTCTAAAAATTATTTTTTTACGGATTCCTACTAATTAGAAATTAGAATTCTATCAAGTTATGCAGTATTAGCATCTTAATAGAAACATTTTACACATACATCCAAACCTTTGAACATCAGTGTACACCTCTATTGTGTTACAGCATGAAAAGTATCAGTCAAGTTTGGAGACTCCTGATAGATGGTATGGCTTTCATTATATTTCCTTTGTTTTACATTTCATTTGTTACATGTTCTAATTTTTTTTACCAATTTCTTTGTGGCCAATTCCTATTTGCTAGCTACCACTTCTCTAAGCACATGATGCCAATAACCTAAGAAGGTGGAGGCTCACACATGCGTTTTTAGACACATACACCACATCTTTTTAAATGCTGCTAACGCAATGATGTTGGACAGCTCAATAGTCTATCTTGGGCTCCCAACCACGGATGGCTGTGGCATAGCAGAGGTTCAAATTCACAGTCTCTGAATGATGGTGCTAAGGCATTTAGACCGTTGCTTCAGTTGGGAGTATCTAATTTGCTAAGATTGCCAAGTCTGATCTAAATGCGCCACAGGTATCTCTTTACGAAGCTGCTTGAAAGAAAGAGTGTTTGAAGCTGCATCAAGGAAAAGGGGGCTACTATAAAGAACCTCAAATTGTGTTACATGGGCTATTACATTTTGGTCCAGTCCACACCAGCTTCAGCTCCACTGTGACTACATCCAGTCATAATCACACCCTCCTGTGGCAAATTTAAAACTAATTATCTCTCCCCTATTCACCTCAAAGTTTGGCTTTGCTCCTTGTGAAGTCTTGGCCTTTCATTGTACAATTCTAAGCTCTTTTCCTGTTGTTTATATTTGTTCTGTTCCCTCTGGTATTTTTGACCCTTGCTCTGCGTTGACTGTTTTTTGATTTCAGACCCTCCCTGTGTGTACCTGCTTGCTTGTGTGTTGACCCCTGTCTGTTATAACAGCATCCTCAAGCATTGGAAGCCTCCAAATAAAGTTACTCTGTGCATGTGTCCTGCTGCCTCTTCAGTGCTGTAAATACAATTTTTGATGTGTTTAATACTTTTCTTGGCCAATAACTAAAATGAGTGTTATTTCAACTAAGCACTATGAGTTTTCAAATGAGGTAATAACTACTTAAGTGTCTCCAGCTACTCAGGGAGATGCCACAGAAGAACCATTTCTTTATTTTAAATGAATTTCTCTTTAAAGAACAATTTCTGTAAATCATATGTTTGAGTGTGAAGAATCGTTTTAAATATTAAAGAATCTTCTGAGTATTAATAGAGAGTTTGTTCTCCCTTTACTGCAATAGTCAAGTCAAGTCAAAGTCAAAGTTTATTTATATAGCGCTGTTTACAACAGGTGTTGTCACAAAGCGGTTTCACAGAAAAAATTTGGTCCAAGCCCCCATGAGCAAGCCGATGGCAGCAGTGGCAAAGAAAAACTCCCTAAAAGCAAGAGCAAGAAACCTTGAGAGGAACCAAGACTCAAAAAGGGAACTCATCCTCCTCTGTTTGACACAGGATAGCAAACAATAACAGCAGAGAATAATGTTTGACCATCAGTATAAGATAGAAAAAGGGGGAAAAACAGGAGAAGCAATGTCTATGATTAAAAAATGCAGCAGTATTACCAGGAGGACTAAGATCAAGCAGAACCAGCAAAGATACATTTTCGTGGTCAGAGGATAATAATTTTCACTAGTAACAGCCCCTATTCTTCAGGGAAGGCCTTACAATAGATATTGGAACATTGCTATGAGGAACTGACCGCATTCAGCCACAAGATCATTAGTGAGGTTAGCTACTGATGTTAGATTGTTAGTTCTGCATCACAAACATCAGTACAACTCATCCCAAAGGTACAGGATGGAGCTCCATCACTCCAAAGAGGGGGTCTTTATGCTTGGCATTGGCCATGGTGACCTTAAGCTCAAGTGTGGCTGATCCAGAGCATCCCATTCCATTGTCAGTGCTTTTCTATGAAGATTATGCAAGCTTTGTGTGTGCAATTGAATGCAGCAATGAATGTAGTAATTAGAAGGCATGTATACATATTGTTGGACATGAAAAATACTAACTGGCTTATGGAGTTATTCTTAACACATTGAGTTTATACTTAAATAACTTGAGAATGATTTGACATATCAAAAAATCTCAGCTTCCACCTTTAAATAGAGAAATAATGCTTTCCGACAATATGTCATATGTATGCACTGTGTTACATTTCCCTGTGAAATCTTGGACAGATCTACGCTAAACCTGCAGAGTCATTTGCACTGCCTGTTCATTTGTTCAGTGTATGCATACTGAAGTTCATCAGCCTTTCTTTTTCAACACATTTGTTGTTTTGTTTAGTCATCATTTGGAAGGCAATCAGAGGATAAAATACACCTTCAAGCAGATTCAATTGAGCAGGGATTTAGCCTACTTACAAAACTGAGACAAATGGTCCCAGACCTGTACAAATGCAAAGTAGAGACTTCAGGTAGAGACTTCAAGTTCAGTTTTTCTGTTTTATTCTGCATGTTTTTGTTGTTTTCTTTTCAGTAAAAATCTGAAAAAAGGCCATTTTTTTTCTGCCTTTAACATGTAGTAGTTTTGTTCGTTAACAGGTATTACTGAGTTTATGCTGAATCAGATGATATAAAATGTTTGCAGATATTGTATTGTATCACTACTTTACAGTTAAAAACAACACTATACACTATATTGCCAAAAGTATTCACTCACCCATCCAAATCATTGAATTCAGGTGTTTCAATCACTTCCATGGCCACAGGTGTATAAAACCAAGCAGCTAGGCAAGCAGACTGCTTCTACAAACATTTGTGAAAGAATGGGTCGCTCTCAGGAGCTCAGTGATTTCCAGCATGGTACTGTGATAGGATGCCACCTGTGTCCAGTCGTGAAATTTCCTCGCTACTAAATATTCCAGTCAACTGTCAGTGGTATTATAACAAAGTGGAAGCGATTGGGAATGGCAGCAACTCAGCCACAAAGTGGTAGGCCACGTAAAATGACAGAGCGGGGTCAGCGGATGCTGAGGCGCATAGTGCGCAGAGGCCGCCAACTTTCTGCAGAGTCAATCGCTACAGACCTCCAAACTTCATGTGGCCTTCAGATTAGCTCAAGAACAGCATAGAGAGCTTAACGGAATGGGTTTCCCATGGCTGAGCAGCTGCATCCAAGCCTTACATCCCTAAGCGCAATGCCAAGCAAGTTGAATGCAGTGGTGTAAAGCACGCCACCACTGGACTCCAGAGCAGTGGTGACGTGTTCTCTGGAGTGACGAATCATGCTTCTTCGTCTGGCAATCCGATGGACGAGTCTGGGTTTGGCCAGGAGAACGGTACTTGTCTGACTGCATTGTACCAAGTGTAAAGTTTGGTGGAGGGGGGATTAAGGTGTAGGGTTGTTTTTCAGGAGGTGGGCTCGGCCCCTTAGTTCCAGTGAAAGGAACTCTTAATGCTTTAGCATACCAAGAGATTTTGGACAATTTCATGCTCCCAACTTTGTGGGAACAGTTTGGGGATGGCCCCTTCCTGTTCCAACATGACTGCGCACCAGTGCACAAAGCAAAGTCCATAAAGACATGGATGAGCAAGTTTGGTGTGGAAGAACTTGACTGGCCTGCACAGGGTCCTGACCTCAACCCGATATAACACGTTTGGGATGAATCAGAGCAGAGACTGCGAGCCAGGCCTTCTCGTCCAACATCAGTGTCTGAACTCACAAATGCGCTGGAAGAATGGTCAAAAATTCCCATAAACACCTTCCAAACCTTGTGGAAAGCTTTCCCAGAAGAGTTGAAGCTGTTATTGCTGCAAAGGGTGGGCTGACATCATATTAAACCCTATGGAATAAGAATGGGATGTCACTCAAATTCATATGCGTGTGAAGGCAGACGAGCGAATACTTTTGGCAATATAGTGTATGTCCACTTCTAGGCTTAGTCCTTAATGCAGTGGTCACCAACCCTGGTCCTGGTGATCTACCTTCCTTTGGAGTGTAGTTTGAATCACAATCTGCCACACCTGCCACAAATAATTCACCTCAGACAATTCAGTCCTTGATTGGCTAGATCAGATGCATTAGTTTAGGAATGGTGAGGGGGCATAATGTTAGGTACAGGTTGGAATTAAACACTGCAGAAAACCAAACAATGGTGACCAACGACTTAAAGAGTTAAGGAGTGAACAACATAAATCTGGACCTTCCAATGGCTCCTGGCTATTTAACAACTAAATTTCACTGGGCTGGTTAAAGAGAGAGGATAGTAGCAAACCAAAAAGACAGAGATGTTAACTGAGGAGTGAGTGTCGTGTCTAACAACTGAAAGTCATAATGGATTTCCTGAAGCCTGACCTACAAATTGCAGTGGAAACACTCATTAGCTGAGTGTCTCAAGAGACAGAGAGAGAGTGAAGCTGAAACGAGTGCATGTGTAGCATTAAGGCCACAAAAACATACTTGAGGGCGAAAGGAAAAAAACAAATAAATAAATAAATAAATGAGCCCTCTCAGCTTTCCTGTTTAGCTTTCAGAGCCACACAGCATGATTGATGCTTTTCTTTTCAGTATCGCTGCTGTTTGTTTATTTGTTCAAGGGTGCATAAGAATGAGTTTGGTCGCTCATATATATTCAATGGGAGTTGTTTTTATGAGCCTATACACGCAGGAGGGCTTAAGTAATGATTTAAAACAATACAAGGATGGCTTCTCTTCCTGCACACTGAGGACATCTTCCCTTTACAACAAATATCACTGTTTGTCACTTGCTACTGCATGATAAATAAATGGCCCACTACAAGAGCAGATTTCTGGAAACTGCAGAACACAGCATGGCTGAAAATGGTTGGCACTTTGTTAGATTATTTCAGTGTCAAATGCAATTCCACTGCAGGCAGACAGGTCTTGTTCAGCACAACTTTCTGATACAAAATGCCGGCCTCTTGGAGCTACACTGCACAACCTGTTCCACAAATATAAAACCTATGCCCTAAGCGTAGGATGGCCATCTGGTCATATCTTATACACCAAAGAGCCAAAACATCATGACCACATGCCTAATATGTTGTTTGTCCTCCATGTGCCACTAAAACGGTTCCAAACCACCAAAGGCATGGACTCTCCAAGAACGCTGAAGGTGCCCTGTGGTATCGGGCACCAATGTGGGCAGTGTGACACATTATCCTGCTGAAAATGACCACTGCCTTTGGGGACTACTTTTGCCATGAAGGGATGTACCTGGTCCACAACAATGTTTACATAGGTGGCATGTGTCAAATTCCACATGAATGCCCAGACCCAGAGTTTCCCAGTAGAACATCTCAGAGTACCACACTCCCTTCACTGGCTTGTCTTCTGCCCACAGTGCATCCTGGTGCTGTCACTTAAATGGCTCACATGTACCCGTCCACTTATGTGAGATAAAAGAAAACAGGCCTCATTGAAACTTCTTCCATTGCTCCAAGGTCTAGTTCCAACAATCACATGACCACTGTAGGTGCTTTCGACATTGGACAGGGGTTAGCATGGGCACTCTGACTGGTCTGCAGTTAAGCAGGGCCATACGCAGCAGGGTTAGATGCACTGTGTATTATGCTCTAACCTAGTCTGGCCACAATTATTTAGTCTTTGTCAAAGTCTTGACACCTTCCCAGTTCTCCCGTGCCCAATATGTCGACTACAAGAACCAAGTGTTCCCTTACCATGAAGTATATCTCAGACCTTGACATGCACTGCTGTTAAAGATAATCAATGTAATTAGCTCTGAGTGATCATTATGTTTCCGCTCATGTGTGTATTTTTGACTATAACATTCTACTATCATCAGCCTACTATCATCAACTATGTATGTCATGCCAGACTCATCTCATCTCATTACTCATCTTTTTTTTATAATAACAAATACTTGATTTATCCAGTTATTACCATCCCTTACCGCTGACATTATGTTTGGTTGTTGCACCAGAAGGGGGGCTCTCAAGAGCAATGAGGCTGTTAGAGCCCAAGCTGACCCGTTACCTCTGTTCCCGTGTTTTTAAGAATGGCCATATAAAACAAATATTATATATGCTCACCAATAGGGCACTTGTACGGTGTGAGGGCAAAAGGGCAAGGGCTCAAGCTCCCCTCCCTCATGAGCCTGACTGAAACTTTTTAGAGAATTATTAATGTCAAAGTATCCTAAGTGAACCTCAGGTGACCTAGAACCTTGAGTGTCCTCTACAGTGAACAGTAAATGGTTGTTTGTCCAGTGGCTTTTCAGAAACTGGTGCCCAAGTGGCTTCACTGTAATTCTAATATGGCACATCATCAAATGCACTTCCATGCATTTCTGTACCAGATTTGCCTGGACATTGTTATTCAAAGTTAAATGGTTGCACGGTCGATTGAGCACTAAAGCAAGAAACATTTCCAATTCTCTCGACTCAGTTTGGTTCTCCAGAAGCTCATCTACAAAACAGATGGTTATGAAACGCAACGTTTATAAAAAAAACAGTTGAACTTTCAATGAGGCAGATTTCGCCTTGTCCCCCACATATGAACACGCAGCAGCTGTGGGATCAAAACAAGTAAGACGGAAGGGGTGGGTGCATGTGTGTCTGTGTGCGTGTGGGGTGTGTGTGTGTGTGTGTTTACCAAAATTTCCAATGTATCACTGATTTCTATGCATCACAGTGCATTTCTTCAAATGTGTGCTTGAAATACAAACTGGAATAAAAAGCTGAGTAGAGATTGTAGGTAATTTTGCTTTTTTTTAATAAGGAAAGGAAATGTAATTAGGCAAAGAAAGAACTAAACTTGATGATAATGAAATATATTGATATACTATGTATTGTCAGCATATTCCAAGAAGGATACTGAATTGCATTTTCAATATATTACTGTCAGAGTTAAAGCATTAATGACAATTAATGTAATACATTTTTGAAACCCCTAGTTTTTTTACAATTAACACATTTTTCTAATTTGACCCTCTGAACGACCTATAGCAGTGCAGGCTGGGGCCCAGTTGTTGGCACACTGTATGCTGCTATGATATAATCCATGATCACAGACCTCTCCTTTAAATATAGCTTTTAAATGTCTTGTGATACTTTTGGCACCTTCAACATAATACAGATGAATCAACGAGCAACAAACTAACAAAAGCAACAGCAAAATAGAAAGCTCCAGTTCCCCTTGAGAGCCTTCACTGTAACAAGAATCCATGAGCTGTATGAACAAATGCCACACTCACTCAGGAGTTGGAACCATCGACTGTATATACAATGATATACATGATGTATACGTTTATTGGTTGTAACATGCAGTCAGTGTTTTTCTCACTGGACTTTGGAATTGGAAAACACTCAGAAAGAAGCACAAACTGAAAAGTCTCAAGAATCAGTTTTCATTGAATCAGTTTATCATTTTTGATTAGCTGCAACATCACAATCTAGCATATCATTTTTAACTTGAAACTCAACATTATGTAACATCTCTAAACAAAGATCCCTCTTTCTCATTAGGTTGACTGTCTTTTTTTTCAATGTCCAACCTAGTAACTGTGAAAAGTGAAAGAATGCATTTGTGGAGGGATAGGCCACTTCATCTTCCACAACATATTTGTTCCAAAGGACGTTAAAAGCGTCATTAATGCAGTAAGACAACCAACATTAATTTTTAAAAAATAATTTTTGCATGCAAGAAGTCTAAGAACAAAGAAAGGTGTTAGAAAAAATGACCAAATCAACCTTTAGACTCTACTGAGGTTTCAATGTACCAAAATACTGTGTTCCAAACACCAGAAATGACAGCAATCCAAAATGATTAAAAAGCTCAGTGTGCTCTGAGGCTGATGGTAAATGCCATCTCATAGGGGACTGCAATGTGTGTGTGTGTGTGTGTGTGTGTGTGTGTGTGTGTGTGTGTGTGTGAACAGCAGCAGAAATGGCAGCATCCCAGCCACAGCTTTAACAGTGACAAATGGACTCCCACACGCTAACACAGAGTCAATTACAGCAAACTAACTCTCCACAGTCTGCATCACTCTGACTAGAAGTGCCGAAGTGTTTTAATGGTTTGTTTTATTTCCAAATGCAATTCAGCAAAGGGGGCCCTCAACATGCGTTTTTGCATGCTTACCTTTTTATGAGCCCTCAAATCCTTCATTTGATAAACAACACCTATCACTTTGCCGCTTTGAACAAGAACCCGGAGCTTTTTCATTTCAAATGAGCGAGCCAAATTGTCTTCTTCTTAAAGAATGAAAATCGATTTTTACAAATCAGAGGGCTTACTTCCCAATTACTGCTTCGATGCTTGCTCATTCTACAAATCCAGCTGAGAAAAACAGCAGGAAAATTGGTTTGCTCAGCACAGCTGTAAAATATTAGAAGAAACCAAATTAAAATGAAATAATGAAATGGAATTGTAAAGTAGCTTTAGGGTGGTGTTATAAGAGGTTGTCTTAAAGGTGAAATATAAAGCTTTAGTGATGACAACAAATGTTTAAAATGGCATGCATGAGATTCTTTTCATATTTTAAGCTGAAAGCTTATTATTCAGTTATTAATATCAGGACTTGTTATTTAGGAATTATTACAAATGATTTGGCATCTACCATGAAACGACTCTGAGTTGCCAGTTTATAAGGGACCCCTTCTTTGTACCTTCACTCACAGGCCATTTGATCAGAAAGACCAAAGATGGATCTCTAAAAGGCTTCTAATACCACAGATCATGGTGTTTTGGTATGTAAACTAACGGCGTTAGGATTCATTGAGATGGCATTTAAATGGGTCAATCTTATGGGTAAATCTTATTTTATCCAAATATCTCAAAAAGTAGAAATAAATGAGACATTCTCAAGCCCTAAAGCTATTGCATGCGAAGTTCCTGAAGGTAGTGTACTAAGGCCTTTATTTTTTTCTTATGGTAATAGATGAATGATTTTAAAGTAGCTTGTGTGACCCTTTCCCTCATGCTGATTACGCTGCGCTACTTTTATTGTATAAAGATAAAACTGAAGAAGAAAACTGAAGGAGATGACGTGCTGAGCCACAGAAAGTTTCAACCTGGCTGTCTGACAATAAATTGTCACTTATTTACGGAAAACTGAGGCCTTTTTGCTTGGTTCTCAAGTAGACTAAAGAATTCTTTATATTATACAACGAAGGTCAGGGCTCAATTTCTAATAAATCTACAGTAAATGATTTAGGCTGTGTTAACCAGTTTTCAGGGCAGTTGCCCATAGAGCATTAATTACAGATGACCAAAAAGCCTTATTCCTAGCTAAGAAAGCTGCATTACTAGATATGTAAACTTAAAAAGATTATGTAAAAAACTTTGGCTGTGGCATTAATTCAAGGACATTTTTATTAAGCAGCAATTTTCTGGTATAGCAGCTCTGCTCAATCAATTAGGAACATCCAACAACCCAAAACAAGTTGATTAGGGCTTCACCATACACACTTAAAGGCAGATCATTTTAGTTCAACTGGTAAAAACACTTTTGTATGTACAGCTGCAATTATGTGGAATAATCTTCCTGTTTATTTTAAACAATTATAAGTTGAGAGAAGTTTTGAAGATGCTTTAAGGAAATGGTTGCTGAATAATTTATGATATCGCAAAATAGCATCTAAACAGTTTTTATTCATCACTTTGCCTGACTCACAAAGTGTAATGTTAACATCTTTTAGTGGTAATGTTAAAAAAAACAGAATAAATACAAATACAAAAATAAACAATACATTTTATCTGTCAATGTATTTTTCAAACCTGTCCTTGAGGAAGGACAGAATTTATAGTTACCATCCAATACCTGGACTGAATCTCAAATGTGGTCTCAAAATAATGCCTCCTGCACCTAAACAGTGCATAATATGTCTAACAAAGAGCCATTTGGAATTCAGCCACATGCACACAATCCCCTTCTGGATGTGTAGTGCACTATTTGTATGAAGAAGCTAACATTTCATAATTCACATAGTGCACTTTGCAGGGAGTAGGGAGCCACCTGAGAAATAGCCCAGATTTATCTAATCATTCATGAAATTAAATCAGGTGTGCTGTTAATGGAATTCAACAAATCCATGCAATGACTGGAGTACAGTGAGAAGTCAGTAATCAAAACTGAGTTCTTATAACTGCATTTTTTAACCAACGTATTCATAACTGAACTGCTCCTGCTGCCAAGATAAATTGTGTTAAATTATTTTCATTGCTGCCTAAAACATTTGCACAGTACTGTATAAAATCCACTGAAGTAAACTTATGAGAAAAGGAACAGGCCCATACTTTTCCTTTACTGCAGTCATTATTTCACGGAAGTAGCAATACTTTTCTTGAACTAAGGTTTAGGCTACATTACAACTTGTCGAATTACTGCTGCCAGAAGTTATTACACCCTTAAACCTACTTTACAACTGACTTTCTCCTTTGTAGCTCTTTGTATTTACTAGCTAGCTTACATGTACTGCCATCTCTCTCCCTTCTGCTCTCTCTCTCTCTCTCTCTCTCTCTGTTCATGTACCCATTTTCCCTTTTGTTAATTGATGTTGTTCCTGAAAAACCTTCTTGTTTTTAAGTTGTTTCAATTAATGATTTATCAAGATCTCTTTTTGCTGTCTGCAGTCAGTCTTTTTGGCGGCTGCTGTACGTTTTGAAAACAGCCCAAAAACCGCAGCCAGTGACTGAATTTTAACTCGCAACTACGTTTTCAAGCAAGCCCAACAATGGCTCTGAGGTCAGAAAACGACCACTGAAGGAAGGGCTAGACGGCTAAATTGTGCACTGTACACTAACAAGGAGGAGCTACAAGGGAGTGCCTAATAAAGTGGCCACAAAGTGTAATTAAATTATGTAGTTATGACAATGAGAAAATTAACAAGCCCTTTTTTAGGTTTAAGTGGCTAAGAAACAATGTTCTCAGACCCTGACTTGTATCAGTTGGTTCTGGCTGGCTTTAACAACTTTTTTTTCTACAGTTAGCACCCTGTCTTGCTCCTTTTTCTGAACTCTACACCATTAAATAAGCCATGAGTCACTTCATTCTCCTCTCTGAACATTTCAGGTTATTGCTGTTGTTTTACTATATCCATAATAACAAGGAACTATAGATACATTAATAAAGCTAATTGTTGGATCCATTTTCACCATACAATATCTTTCAATTTGTCTACTACATGAAAGCCTTTGACTGAATGGCTACTAGTATTAATTATTACTGTACTGTAAGTTTAGACTTCACTATTGCATGGGAACAAGCTCTGTTTCCTCATCCTGCAATTTACTCCATCCTGTCATTCTTCTTTGAATGACACCCAACACATGAACCACACCAAAAGCTCTTTTCTGACTGTTCTCCAAGTTTTAGGACAGATTTAGAGTCCGTTTTCCCAAGACAATGAACTCCCAAGCTTTGTTGTTTTAACATAATGTGAAGTCTTTTTGTTTAGCAAGCTTAATCTCGTGCTGACCCACGTTTCCATCCGGTCTCCGGCTGCCATCAGGCCAGACGTGTCTGCTAATCTATCACTTGCAAACACATGTCAGCATAGCCCCTCGCCTACAAAGGCCCTCCGACCACAGGCCTTGGGCTTCATTCAATATGAAACTGCTTTGCTACTTAGCAAAATTGCTGCAGTTTTGTAATAGTTGTAATTGTTTTTAGTTGTAATGACTCATTTATGCTAATTTCAAGTCAAATCAACAAAATGAAAATGTCAATCATTGAAAATTACCATGTTTGGAAAGCTTTCTTAACTGACCCTTAAAAGTCATAGTTAACACTGGTGATAAAAATCTGTAATAATGTCATTTTTTATTAATTATATTTCACTCATAACTCATTTAAAACTTTCAGTACACACCAAATTTGAGTTTACTTAGTAGAAGAAGAGGGAAAAATTTTCTTGTGCATATGGTCTTGTCTTTATGGAAAGACGAAATTACCCTTTATATTTTTGTCATGTTTTTATCATTTTCTGACATCAATACAAATGTAAAAAAGTTGGAACTACATGCAAATCTTTTAAAACAGAGAGTAAATCAAAAGTAAATGTAATTTGTTATGTAATTAATTGTTATAAGTAGTAGAAAAAATCAATATCATCATGATATTTTAGGTTTAAAAATAATATCAACACATGGAGGCCCAAGCATTCATATTTTATTATTTAACTCTATCAAACTGAACATCTTACCAGTGATACTTTTATTTAACTGATGTCCCATTAACTCATTTACATTACTGTGCAAAAGAAAAAGATCACTCTTCACTCATTTAGTTTCCAGTTAAAACAGCCATTAAGTTCATATTATTCATTTTTCTAGAGTCATTTCTGAGGAGATTAGAGAGGCAAAGGAAAATATGGGCAAACACCGTTTCCAAAACTAGAGTTCAAAAAATGATTAAAAGATACATAGAAAATGGGTGTCCTAACAAGCTTGCAAGATCTGGTAGACCACCAAAACTGTCACCATCAGATAAACAGTACCTAAAGCTTTTATCTTTGAGACAGACATTTCTGTCCATCCTTCCACTGTGAGAAAACAACTCAACACTATGAGTCTGAAAGGATGTGTAGCTCTCAGTAGGTCATTACTGAGAAAAGGAAATAGTAAATCAAACAAAGAAGCTGCTGGTGTTCTCAGAACATTGGCCACCTCAGAGTCCAGACCTCAACATCATTGAATGTGTTTGGGATTACTTGCATTGTGAGAAGCAGAAAATGTGACCAACTTCTAAGACTGAGCTTTGGAGGTGTGGAATATTATCCCTGCAGATTTTTGAACAACTGAAAGCATATCTACCAAAAAGAATATAAGCTGCAATAAAGGCAAAGTGGATACACAAATACTGGAAGATATGACAGAAAATCAAGCTTTACTCTTGCTACAGATATGAAAAATCCTCAGGTGTTTTTGTTCATTTTTCCACTATGAAAAGCCAATTCGTTTAATCAGACTAACAATAAAACACGACTGAGGTTGTACAAAAAATGCTGTCTGTGACACAAACTAAACAAAAATCTATAACTTTTCAGCGTTGTTTGATAACATTTTTTTATATATCAAATAAATGTAAAACATCCTTGAGAACTTACCTTATTACTGGAAAAGAGTAGATTAAACAGCAGAAAACGTCACTTTTGCATCAGTGTT
Source organism: Colossoma macropomum (assembly GCF_904425465.1). NCBI lineage: Eukaryota > Metazoa > Chordata > Actinopteri > Characiformes > Serrasalmidae > Colossoma > Colossoma macropomum. The sequence continues at coordinate 16,207,736 of NW_023494810.1, forward strand.
TCAGCGTTGTCAATAATTTTGTGTATTATGCCCAATGACTAACAAAATTACTAAAACGCTTTTCTGTCTTAATCTACAAGATGCACCATTTCTTTCTGGTGAGACTCAGATTTCTGTCAGTATCTGCCAGTTTATATCAGTCATGGTCAGGTTTCACGGCTCCATTCAGGCAAGAATCAGAAACTCCTCTACAACCAGCAAGAGTCTTTGCGTTAAACTCCAATCAATACATTAACCTGCCATTGTAAATTGCTCTGGATAAAAGCAGTTGTAAAATATGTGATGATAAAGCTTGTTTGAAATGATGCTGTATCTGTTTCACAAATGAAATCTTCATGTAAGGACAAAGCTTTTTGAATGCTAATTTGTATGCTGTACAGTTCTGTTTTGCATCCATAAAAAAACAAACACACTGAAGTGAGATGAACAAAGTAACAAAAAACTTCAAACTTCTAACACTATAACTTCTAGACATCTAATGGTGAAAGGTTTCAGACAACTTTCAAAAAGATGTACAATGTACTCTTCTTGATAACATCTGTCTGTGCAAATCATTGCACAACAACAGCCAAACCTTTTATATTGTAGCCCATTTCATCTTTTGTGATGTTATCCTCTACATCATCATCATTAACTGTGAGTTTTGGCAGATGGAAGGACACCATACCCTCCATGACAAATGATCAAATAAGTTTAATCAGTCATCTCCCTGCTTCATTTCTTGGGAATGACCACCATCTGCCATATCACTCAATCTGTCGCTAACACATCAGATGAAGCCATTGGCTGGGCTTCTTGGACGATCACCAATGAAAACCTTTTGGGGTGAGCTATGGAGCAGACAGGGCTGTGAAAAGACGGAGACAGAACAAAATCATAATAACCCACAGGCTCCTGTCAAGAATGTGGTGTACTGACTCGATGATAATGAGTTGGGCAATATGATGATATGTAATCATTATCAAGATAAATTACACCAAAATACGCTTCTCTGAGTATATCACATTATTGCCAGTGCTACAACACTGAACAACTGCACAGTATAAAAAGATGTCTTTTCACAGTCAAAATGCTGTATGTTTTATATTAGTTTTCCTTTTCAATGTATAGATTGATTAGTTTGTGGTTGGTGCTAATAGCGTTATTTATTATTACCTTTTAAATGGCCAGGGCCCAAAGTTTTATTACATACTTCTATAACCTAAGAAGAGCTCAACCAGTTGAGTCCCTGTAGTTAGTGAATAACAAGCTTTAGTATGCAATAAGCCTGGGATTTTAAGGGGTTAATTCTTAAACTTCAGAGATGATAGCTAAACACAGATCTGTTCTTGAATACGTGTCAAGCTAGTTCTTTTTTGGCACTTCACTGGATAAATAACACAGTCACACAGTTGCCACTGAACAACTATAACAGCTAATTGCTTTATTCATAAATCCCACAATCAGACAGCTTCAGATAATTAAAAATGCAGCTGCCAGAGTCTGACTAGGAGTAAAATAAGGGAACACATCACCCCCATTCTTAAATCCTTACACTGGCTACCAGTTTGTTACAGAACAGACTTCAAGGTTCTGTTACTAATCTAAAAATTACTTAATGGTGTAGGCCCAGCGTATTTAGCTGATATGCTGCAGGGATATGAGCCAGGCAGAACTCTCAGATCATTAGCAACTAGTCAGTTAGTCCTGCCTAAGGTAAAGACTAAACAAGGAGAAGCAGCATTTAGCTACTATGCTGCTCTTAAATGGAACAGTTGGCAGAGAGCATTAGAAGACACTAGACAACATTCCTATTTGAGCAGCTTTCAGCTCAGTTTAAAACACTGTTCTACTGCACTTCTATCCTGTGACAGCACCTTATTACCCTAATTTAATATTTAACTTGATTTTTATGTTAATGTTTAATTTCTTTTCATTTAAATCTATTGTTTTAGTTATGTTTTAATCTTGTTTTTAATTTCTATTCTTCTACATCTTTTTTATTTGAACTTGAATTATCTTTGCATTTTCTCATTTGTAAAGCACTTTGAATGACCTCAGTGTATGAAATGTGCTATATAAATAAACAGAGGCTTTGGCTTGCCTTGTTTTGCAATTGATGTCATGTGTTTATATACAGTCATTAAATAAAAAAAACAATAAAACAGATAGGAACTGATAATTCGTAGTAATAAATACATTTTTAATGTTACTTTACAGGAATATCTGGTGAAATAACAGTCAAGGTCATTAAAATAACATCTCCCAATTAAATTATTCCCTAAATGTAGTGAAAGTATCTAAGTGTCACTTCTTCAATGGGAGTGAACAATTCTTATTAATAAACCAATACGCAATATGCAAATAAGCCTGTAATCCCTGACTGTTTTATTGTGTGCTTGATCAATCATCTTCCTTGGGTGTTTGTATGAATCAAGGCACTGGTGTGATCCAACAAACATAAATAATTAAGGCCAAAATGGAGGCCACTCTTTAACTATGTCCCATCAATAGAACATATTGCAAGACATCTTAAAAACACAATATGACATACAATACAATACAATGACAATATGATGTTTTGTCTATTTTGTGCATCCCTACTGCAAAATCACTGTTGACTGATACAGAATTCACACCAGATGTAACATCAGCATAAGACTGTCCGTCTGCATTGAATTTTGTTTGTTCTGTAAGCAGGCAGCCTTTCTTTTCCTTTCTTTTCATTTTGAATGCCTTGCTGGCGAGACATTTACAGACCAAGTCCATGGCCCCTTTACCATCCATTCAAATCTTTTACCTACCATTCAAATCTGCCACCAGAGGAGTTACGGCATATGCATGTTCATACTGGCCATAATAAAATGTCTCAGCATGTGTATTTTAGAGTGTTTGGTGTGCTACTGCATTTTCACTACATAAAAGATGCATGAAATTTCCTTTATTATTGGATGCACTGTGATCTTTTCCAAGAAAGCAATTTGAATTGGTAAACACTTATTATTGATTTGTTTAATCAGAGTTATAATAAAATGCAACTGATATGTAACTTATATTCTTATTCATGCATTTTTCATGTTCATAAAGGTACTTTGTGGCACAAACAACATGAAAATTGTTAGCGGTTAGATCATGTTCTTTACATATGAAGAAGAGTAGATTAAATGACCAAAACAGCAACCTTTTTATGTCTATCTTAAAGCACTAAACAGTTTTACAGCAGGTTTAAATTTGATGGTCCTGAAACTAATCAGATCATAACAACAAAATCATAATATTGTGGTAGATTAGGGTTTTAAATATAGTTCATAAATGCTATAGAAAGTGGTAGTGTGTGATTTGACTGGATCTCTATGGACTTCAATCATGTGCTCAAGTGGAAAAAACAGACTCAACACAAAACAAGGCAGCAGCATTTTGACAGTTGTAAGATGACCATATAGCAGATTGCACTGATTAAAATGGAGGTAGATCTGGTCAGTCAGACAAAATGTTTTAGAAATGTTTTCAGTGTGAATTGGCCAGAAGGCTGGAAGCTGGGTTCCCAGTTTGGTGTCCACACCTATTTAAAAATATACACACACCGTAAATCAGCTCACTGGGCGTTCCCATACTTTAGAAATGCACATCCAGCATTTGTGAGAGTAAATCAAGTGACTTTAGCTTGCCTGTCTCTAACCCTCTACTAAAAGGCTTACAGGGGATATCTATGTACAGATTTGAGACTTTGTGGTGCTACATCAGCACTTTTGAATGAAATATACACTATATTCATTCAGAAACAACTGTTAATTCCATGCCATACATCCTAATTCAAGCTCTCTCTGTTTCTGTATTAACTGTAGTAGGAAGATCTTCCCCAAGATTGCCATTGTTTTGCATGTTTTTGAAAGATTGCTATCTTAATTACTTTCAAAAACGTGATGTCTCTAATCAGCCGGCTTGTGAAGGAAACGTGCATTTCTTGTGGCCGCTACAGCTCTTAATGAATACTTTCCAACAATGTTTCTCCAAAACATCTTTCACTCCCAGCTTTGGGTACCCACAAGAACTTATCAACGTTGTCCGGGTTTCCCTGTGCAAATGTAAAAGTAGCTTTAGTTTGCTGTAATAAAGGGAAACAAAAGGTAAACAAGCAACATGGCAAATGGTAACTATGGCTCTTAATGGAATCTGAACAAAAGGAGGAAAGTCTACAGCAAGCCTATTCATCATACAATACTTAGAGATTAGCTGATAGACTTCAATAGGTCAAATGACAACATGGAAAGCCGTCTCCTAACAAAGAGGCATGTAGAGTTATGGAAACTTATTATTTGCACTGATGTTGTGATTGGACTTATTATTCATGATCAACAAAATGTCTTTTAGATCTTCTGGGATTTAATGAACAATAGGATTCATCAAGCTGCTTAAATGTGCAACTTGAGCCCCAGAGCAATCACATTATATGTAATGTTTTTGGATATAATTAGAAAGATATAACTAGAAATTAGATTTAATTAAATATGACTAGAAATAATTTACTTTCAGCCATAATGTTAAATGAACCACAGTTTGCCATCTCAACTATGAAGAAAAAATAATGGAAAAGAATGAAAAAAATGCTTAACAACGATAGATACAGACACTGCACTATATGTCCAAAAGTATCCCATCTAATTAGTAATTTCAGCTACTTTAACTTGCACTCATTGCTGATACAAGGATCCATTCACACACAGAGCTTGTTTAATCTACATAGAAAAGCATTGCCAATACACTGTGAGTCTAGAGCAACCACACATGAATCTAAGGTATCCTTGTTAATGGCAGACAACATAAGGCCCCCAGCACTGGAACTGTGTTCTCTGGAGTGGTAGAGCTCCATCTAATATCTGATCGAGAACTATCATCCAACATCAGTAGCTGACCTCACTAATGCTGTTGTGGCACAATGCAATCAAATCTTCACAGCAATGTTCCTACATCTGGTGTAATGCCTTCCCAGAAATGTAGAGGCTGTTAGTGCAGCAAAGGAGCAGAGACTTCTGGACATACAGTGTACAAACCCAATTCCAAAAAAAGTTGGGACAGTAGGTAAGATGCAAAAAATAGTGATTTATAAATCACCTTTGACCTGCATTTAAATAAAATAGCTCAAAAGCAAGAGATGTAATGTTTAACTTATCAGTTACAGTTTTTTGCAAATGTTCAGAAATGCTGCCAACTTCTCTGGGCTTGAGATCATTTAAAATGGACTGACGCACAGTGTAAATGTATATTGTGGTCTGACAAGTCAACCTTTCAGATTATTGATGGAAATAATTGACGTTGTGCTCTTTAGGCCAAAGATGAAAAAGACTAGCATAAACTAGCATAAACTAGCATAAAGTTCAAAAGCCTGGGCCTGTCATGGTATGGGGGGAGTTTTAGTGGGTAATTTCCACATCTGTGAATGCACCATTAAAACTGAACTCATTTTGGAGCAACATATGCTGCCTTCTAGTCTTTTTTTTCCAGGGACATCTAGGCTTATTTCAACATGACAATGCCAAGCCACAATCTGCACGTGTTACAACACACTGCTGTGCAATCAGAGAGTGCGGGTGCTAAAATGGTTTGCCTGCCCCATTGAAAACGTGTCTTATTAAGCTCAAAATATGACAAGGCCCTGTACGGTTGCACAGCTAAAGACTTGCGTAACAGAAGAACGGCAAAAACATTACACTTTCAAAACTGAAACAGATGGTGTCTTTAGTCCCCAAATGATTATTAAGTGCTGTGAAAAGAAAGGGTGATGTAACACAGTGGTGAACATGCTCCTGTACTAACCTTCTTGGAATGTGTTACAGGCATCAAATTTGATTTGGATGTACATTTACAAAAAACAATGTAGTCATAAAATAACACATGAAATATTGTATTTTTACACCATTTACAACTTACAGGTCAAACAGAAATTACTAATCATCGATTTCTGATTTTATTTGCATTTCACATACCGTACCATTTTTTTTGGAACTGGGTTTGTATGAAATTTAAATGAGCCTATAGAAAGGAATAGTCTGACCAAACATGCTGTTCATGATGCTGCTAACTGGTGGCCACACAATTTATTTCACTGTTAGCAACATCAGTCTTTTGGACTAAAATATTTCTTTAAAATTGAAGGGTTTGAAACACATTTTAGAATGTTCTCGCATATGCTTTTGATTATGGCCAGGATCAAAAGAAATTATACGTACGTTCAGCTTGAAAGACACCAACCAACTGCAACTGGAACCATTCATTTTTATACATCTGTGTATGTGAGCTTGGTAAATAAGCTCTATGTACCTTCTTTTCTAACACAACCACAACCAAAAATAGGTGTTAATTATCTGTGCATTATCCACTATATTATCAGCCAACACCAATAATACCCCAGGTCACAAAAGTCATTGATATTATCGACCAGCCAACACAAAGATAGATAGATAAATATACTATATGGCCAAAGTATGTGGACACCCCTACTAATTTTTGAGTTCAGGTGTTTCAGTCATGCCAATTGTTAACTCACAGAGCGATGCCACCAAGAACAGATGATTAAAGTGCATAAAAATCGCCTCTCCTCTGTTGCATCACTCCCTACAGAGTTCCACGCTGCCTCTAGAAGCAACATCAGCACAAGACCTGAGTCGGAAACTTAATGAAACAGGTTTCCATGGTGGAGCAGCTGGGCACAACCCTACACTCCACTGGCAGTAGCCCTCTTGTCACTGAGGTTGTACCCCCAAGGGTCTGTCCTCAATACCTTTAGTTAGGGAACATAATTGTTTCAATATTCATTGAAATTATATATTTTTCAAGTTGTATTGACTCCATGCATTTTATTTTATTGTTCTGTTTTAAAACATTAGGTTATGATGCACAAATATGTACCTTTTCTTTTGGAAAAAATTATCCAACCCCTTAAAATCCCAGTCTTATGACATACTAAGCCTTATTCTTCAGTCACTACATGGACTACAATGCACACCAGTCAAGTAATTCTTAGGTTATACAAGTGTGTAGTAAAACATGGGCCCTGTCCATTTAAGATACACAGTTGGACCTGAAAACCATTATTGTACCTGTGAGGGTACATTTATAGTTTTCGTACCTTGATATACAAAAAATGTACATGTGCACAGTACATTTTTCCTGACAGTGTAAGATCACTCTGCCCAATGCCAAGTGTCAGCTGTAGTGATAAATAACACCTTATTATTTGACAGTCTGATTGACACATCTGGGTTTGGTGGACGCCAGGAGAATGCTAACTAATGGAACGCATAATGTCCAAAGTAAAGGTTGGCAAAGGAGAGATAATGGTCTGGGGCTGTTTTTAAGGGTTGGGGCTCAGACCGTTATTTCCAGTTAATGCTAATACTACAGCATACAAAGACAGTTTTCAGAGTTATACACTTTCAACTTCATTGCAACAGTTTGGGAAAGGCCCTTTCCTGTTCCAGCATGACTGTGCCCCTGTGTACAAAGCAAGGTCCATGAAGAAATGGTTTGACGAGTTTAGTGTGAATGAACTTCAGTGGCCTGCACACAGCCCTGACCTCAACCCCAATGAACACACTTGGGACGAATTGGAACGCTGAAAGTAAGCCAGGCCTTTTTGTCCAACATCAGTGCTTGACCTCACAAATGCTCTTTTAACTGAATGGGCCCACAAACACACTCCTACAGTGTGTGCCTTCCTAGAGGAGTGGAGACTGTTATAGCTGCAGGCGAGGTGGGTTTTTTTTGGGGGGTGGGCAGGTGTGGCAACTTCATACTAATGGCCACAGTTTTGGAACTGGATGTTCAACAAGCGCATATGGGTGATGATGGTCAGGTGTCCACATACTTGGCCACATATTGTAGGTAGGTAAGTAAGTATGTAGGTAGGTAGGTAGGTAGGTAGGTAGGTAGATAGATAGATAGATAGATAGATAGATAGATAGATAGATAGATAGATAGATAGATAGATAGACAGATAGATAGATAGATTCATTACACATATTACATTACATAATACATAGAAAAAAAACAATGAAAAAGAAAAAAAGGAGGGAAGAAATGAAGAAAAAAATATTAATCCTGAAGTAAAATGGACACATGAATATTATTCATATTACAACACATAGAATAGTTTAAGAAGAGAAAAAAGAAAGAAAGACATGTTGAACACAAAGGAAATTATTCACATGAATACAAAACACATTTCAGCACTAGTGCAATTACTGCATCTGAAGAAGTAAAAGAATCAGGGGCTTTGAGTAGGAAAAAAATGGTATTCTGATGCACTTCAGCTATTTCTCAAGGACAGTAAAGCACTAACTCACATTGGCATGAACCCAGAATCACTGCTAAAGGATCAATATTTTCCTTGGCTTTGTCTCAAGTGTTGATGTGAGAGAATTTGCAACGCATTCACAAGCGAGGAGTGCGATTGGTCGATTTCCCTTTTGCTGGTGCATCAGTGTCCCGTCTAGGAATGTGGTATTGTTTCTGAGAAGGATACCTTGAGGCAGGAAGGAACTGGGAGATGAGTGTGCCCACAGGCGTAGTTTCCACTAGGGACTTTTCAAAACCCAGTTTTCCTCCTCCCATACTTCAGCTAGAAGTTTCGGGGGAAATCTTTCAATAGAGAAGGTCTAGTCTTACTGCCCAGCTGCTGTTGTACGGATGGTAGAAACAGAATTATAATGATGTTGGGTTGGGTATATTGGGGTACATGGGCTGACTGACAAAAATCAATCTGAAACAAAACTACCCCACTGACATATGGATCAAGTAAACCTATTTTTGTGGATTAACAATGCTATACTATTCTGAGATGTCCCAACACCTTTATTGAGAACCTTATTTAACAACTGAAGTAAATCTAAAATAATTCTATTGTAGAAAATATTAAAAACAGAAATGAACAATACAGATGTCAACATTGCTATTTAACCATATTACGATAAAATGAGTGCATATACACACCGGTTTCTGTAAGACCGAAAAAATGGTGCTAAATGTTGTTTTATGTCTGTGTTTCTCAAGTCATTTGTCGCATACATGTAGCAATTACATTCAAAGTATGAAAGTCAGACTGGTAAATATTACAGCCATTTACACTATCTGTACTAGTCAAGATGCTGTGGAGCCTCTCAGCTTGTAGCAAGGACCAGCCCGGAGACTGTGGCAACACCTGAATCATGTGGCCAAGGGAAGCCATAGGCAGTGACTAGCAGCTAACCCAAAAAAAACAGCTTTTCCTTTCACTCTTTTTTCCCTCATTACATTCTGATATATACTCACCAATAACAAAGTGTTCATTTGTTGCATACCAGTATATTGGTAACGACGAAACTCCTTAAGCAGAACTGAAGAGTTCATTTGCAAAAAATGATAAACACCATCCTTTAAAAGAACGAGCTGACTGTCACTGGTTATTCTTAACACATAGCGCATTCTGAACTCTAAATATGTTTCGTTATTGTCCATTGTCAAGGCACTGCAATATTCGGGTCAGGTGACACAACACTGCCGCAAACTGTTTTGGGGACAATCTCAAATGGCTCCCTTCTCCCTACAGAGTGCAGTATGTCGGTCTTAAATAATGGTTTGTAACAAAGAACCACTTTGGATTCAGCCATGTGTGCACAATTCTATACTGGACATAAAATGCAATATTTGGGTGTAGAAGTCAAAACTTCGTACCTCACATAGTGCACTATATAGGGGCAGTGAGCCATCTGGTGTGAGGCGAGGTGTGATCTTATAGGTATGTAATACTGCCCATTAATGAGCTGTTTTGTTGCAATTTTCAGTACTTTAGCTTCTTGTTTTAAGTTCAAGAATGTTACATATTGCACTTAAACTTGTATCCATTACATAGCTTTGAATAACTCTGAAACAAGAAATGACCATTGGAGTTATCTACTTTTGTCAAAAAACAAAATTAAAAAAAAAAAATTCAACAAGGTTTCATTTTAAAGTTGAGTTATTTTTTAATTTAATCAAAACAACCCAACTGCAGTTTGATTGATATTACCTGGAATGCACAACAAAAAACATGAGTTATGAAAATTCACTAAAATGGAGATGTTTTTGCAAATTAACTCAATTAATGAACCACTATATTACTCACTACTAGCACAATGTAACACACTGTTTACTTTGGGAGGCTTTGTTATAACACTGTATTAAAATTAACCCCACCGTGTGGAGGCTGTGCTTTGGCCTGGCTAGATTTTACTGTGAGATGTTTACATGCTTTAACATTGTGCCATATTACAGCCATCAAGAAGGTGACTAAAAAATATAGGTGTGAATTTAGCAATCAATAACCAAAAAAAGTTGGCGAATCTTGAGAAAAATTTGTACAATTGCTGTCAAAATTCACAGACGATGTTGCTATAAGAATAGGAGATATCAAAAAGCACATACTACTTCAGCTGGTTTAACTACATAAAATATCCATGTTATATTTTACCCCGTGTTAGGCTGTGCCCTCCTCTTCTCTATTACTCATGGTTGAATGCTATTATAGTGATGACAAAAAGGCAAAGAACTGTTTTGAAATATTCAAAATTTTCATACAGAAAGAAATGAAAAGAGTCATTTGATGAGCATAACCCATTTCAGCAGTGCTAACTGTACAGTTTTCTATCTGATAAATAGTGACATGGCGTGACTTAGTTAGCTAACTTTAGCTCTAACTTCATAGCATCCTTCCCATTTCCAAAACAGAAATTATGTCCTTGAGTGTGGTGTTGGTATGCATAATTAGAGACAAGATTTTTTTTTTTTCAGAAGGAGCCATGGGCCCATGGAGATGGAAGAACTGCTTTGGCTCAACAGGGGGGTGGGTGGTTACCCAGACAGCTTGAAAAGGCAATAATCCCGTCCTCTCATCCATCATTCGAAATGATGTTTTCACGCTGTGACTTCAAATGAAATGGTGAAGCCTCGAAAAATCCACCTTCCCTGCCCCTCTCTTTGCTTTGGCATAGTGTCAGAGAGGACATTTCACCTTGGCCCCAGCCCACGTGGCTATGAACTTTTAAACTTACCTTTTGAACTTACAACAGTCATTCATGTAAGCTGTGATAGTGTAACATGTGAGTATGGCTTGGATAATAGCTTCATGCTGTGAGCTGGACAGACCACTTCAGTCCAGCTGCAAATTTTCATGGTAATGTTGTTCTTCAGAAGTCTGTGAGCACTTTGCAGTTAGAAAGTAACAAATAATGTTTGATTTTCAATGTTGCTTTTCAGCAAAGTAAGAAAAATAGCTGCAAAGGTTTTGCTATTATCATTATAGCTTCTTCCTTGGTATGTCAATCCTGGCAGGTTTTACATAAATAACAATTTGGCAGATTTCTTTACCAAACGACAAGGGAATAAAAGTCTGGACTTATTACCAATGAACTTATACTGGCACAAATGTCTACACATGCAACATTATTTCTCTTAAAATTGACATGACATGTTAAGTTATCGCAAAGCAACAAAGAAAAATATGCTCATTTGTTCTAAAAACATTTTGAAAAACTCACTGTCCTCATACATCTGAATGCATGCGCTAATCCAACAAGTGAAAAACATCATTAGGCTTTTTTGTTTTATGATGCAATACATTGTAGCGTCAGGGGAAACGATGAAGTCTCAGCTAAATTCACTTTCCCACCCTTTTCAACAAGGAGGTGAGGTCAGCACGGAGTAGCCCAACTAAGTCTGTCCAATATCAACAGTTAATTACGGAAATCCAACACTACTGCAGCCTTGACCTCTACATAGCCAAATTACAAAGACGGAGAGAAATACAATCCAGGATAAACTGTGACATTACTGCAATATTTATCACAGGCAAGAAAATTAATTGATACAATGACTTATATTTACTGGATTCAGTGCATACTTGTAGCAGATCCTATGTTTTTTTCTAATATGTTTTTTTTTTTTTCAAGAGGTAATGCTATGTGCTGATAGCTATAACAGATGGAGTTGAGGCCTCGGTGGGCTGTGTCAACTGTGGAGCTACCTTTTCACAGCCCTTAGGACAGAGACAACTTCAAATGCATTCCAAAACACAGCATGAGCATGCAATCATATCTGATGTCTCCATGCACTATAATACCCAGAGTGGCCAGTTTATCAGGTACCCACTTTGTAACTACACTCAATAGGCCTCATTCTCATTTACCAACTGTTGTTAAGAAGAAATTTCTTCTTAAAACCCACTTATGCAGTTTCATGAGGATTCTGACATTCACCAATGTTTTCTTTTCTGGGATTTGTTCTTAGGTAAGAACAGAATCTTTTTTTTTAATACCAGTAAGAAGCAAATGTACATGGTATGATAACCATCAATGTTCATACCATGGTATACCATGAAACCGGTATACCGCTGCAACCCTGCTAATGAGTGGTTCGTTTTGTGATAAATTTGTACGTGTCTGAAAGATTGTGGCTACGTAAATTTTGTGGATGCTCATGCACTTTCTCTCTTCCGCTCTCTCTCTCGGGATGGGATGTTTTGAGTTGCTCACAGCGGATGTTTTCCTTGTTAACTTCGCCCAAACTGTTGAGAATTCTTGCAGTGACAGCGAAAAATATACTGATAATCAATCTTGTTGGTGTATTATAGATATGTAAAATACTCAACATGCAGTGGGTACAGTCTCAAAATGTACACCAAAAAGTGGTGTTACAAGGTACATACAGGTTTCTAATAAAGTGGCCAGTAAGTGCACACTGTGTTTAAAAACCCAGCAACCGTGCTCATACCAGGTGTACCAGCACCACACACAGTAATAAAATACATATGTTTTACTTTGTAGCAGTTTCACGGTGACTCTTTCAGTAGCGAGGCCTGGTGTTGAGTGGCTGCTGCTCATTTCCATTTCTAACAGCCCACTGAGGCTACTGCTCTTATTTTCCTATTGGAAATAAAAATGTGATTTATTAATTCCTTTGTCTTTTCGTAGCTATGCTTATGGTTAAACCCATTAAATTGCCAGGACCTACTCATGGGTCCAAAGTGTTACTACACACATAAGTCTGGGATTTTCAGGGGTTAATCTTATGCATTAGGACTTTTCTTCAGTCCTAACCAATAGGAGAGCTCGCTTAGCTATATGTCTAGATACCGCAGAGAAAAACAATTCCTAATTAGCCAATTTTCCACTTGTTGTTTGAAGAGTTTAACTCTTTTGTTTCTGTCCAGAGCTTAAAAATAAAACAAGAGTGCTGTAATTCTTTCAGAGTTGAAACGCAAGTATGATTGTATTGAAAATGAAAATGGTATATGGTATGTGCATCTGATAAAATGGTTAATAAGTATAGGTACAATGGTCAAACTGGCAAATCATTGCAGACTGGTTAAGGCAACAACAGGAGCTGGAGAGAGCATAACCCCTGTAAAAATGAATAGACTACACACTAGTGAAATTCATTTAAATGACATTGTCAAAGGAAATGCAAAATTTTTCCAGGGTCATAAATATGACAACCAAGCTACAAATTCAGTTCATCTCCAAAGAGATTATTTTAAGTATTATAGCTGTGGCCAGCTGGCTGCATTTCTGGCGGCAAGTCTTGTGCTGACAAAAAACAGACAAATACTGCTACAATTCGAAAAACGAACAGCTACACACAGGTCAGAGATAAAACACATCCACTATATGCTGTACTCAATCCAAACTGTCCATTACCACTGGTTGTAGATCAGTAGTAATAACGTGCAATGGGCTACAATTCACAGTCTGGCATACAGCACAGTTTACTCAGCTTGTGGCTCTGTTCGTAGTCCACAAGGTAAATTCTCCAACTGTGAATACACATTCCCAGGGATGCAGGAAGCATACATTCAACTGATCTATTTCTACAGTTTCCATATGGTTTAAGCTCGAACTTCCAAGAGGAGTTATTCGTCAAGGAAATCTCTTAAACTCAGTGATGTACAAACATCCAGCAGTATCCATTTCCAGCCTGAGTAAATTCTGTTTTGCTTCAGGTCTAATAAAAGGAGGCAACATGTCGTAATTTATTTTTCTTCCATTTTGCCGATGGTATGGAAGCTACGTCATTCATGCATTGTTAATACAAGACTAAGTGCATTTTAAAAAACAATCAAAGATCAAAGTCTAGAAAAACAAAATTCATCAAAGAAGTATTTCAAAATGGACTGGTACACAGGAAAAAACTGTTCACATAAGCCTTTTGATCAAATGGCCAGTGAAGGGTGAATTAGCAAATGCTACACATCTCTGCTGCCTCAGGCAGACAAACAAGAACAAAAAAAAACTGAGCACCTGCTTAATGCTACTATTTGCTTCCTATACTGAGCCTTAGAAAAATAAATAAACTCTCTTTAAAAACCCCTCTCATCATTGTCTATATATGCCAGGCTCTCTGTTCACTCTTTTTAGCTCCAGATGTGAGTGGTCTCTAATGACACACATTATCTGACTGTGGAAGCAGCAGCAGCAATGCAAATTGACAGTAGATAGCAAATACACTACAGTGAATATACTACATATACAACTAACCTACTACATATATCACACTATCCAATCATATTTACGTTAGTGTTAATAAAGTTAATGACCCCATGTTTCCTGGGGTTGTGCAACTGCTAAAAGAATTTCTTATACACCTTATATAGCTTGTTTTGATTGGGCTGTTTTGTTATGTCTGCTGTTATGTTAATGCAGGGCAAGACTGGCCCATACAGACCTTTGATATGGCCCACCAGAAAGTTACCTTAACCCACCCTCTCACCTAAAGAGAGATCAAACGTATTTTTATACTATATATAACTTAATAAGTTATGTATATTTCTATAATTATGGTGTTTTTAATCATAATGCAGCATTAATATTTCTTGTGTATGTGTAAAGCCCACAACCATGGCATTTTCTGCACATTTTTGCACACATTTCTACTTATTTGCTGAGCTTAACACATACATGTGCTATAAGTTTTTTACACAGCCCACATTTTACGTTTTTTTCAGTAAATATGAAGTTATTGTGCATTAAACATGCAGCATTGTGTTCTCTGTAGAGGACGTGTACTCACTTTCACTTAGAAAATCAACAAAACGTAATTTGAGCAGGGGTGCCCAAACTTTTCCATATGACTATATTTAGTAACAAAACACAGTGTAATGTTGCAAAATACATTTTTAAAAAGATGCATTGCATCAGAAAAAGATACATTCTTTTTTTGTGTATTGTTTGGTCACCATCAACATTGCTCTTTAGACCCCCCAAGACAAAAAGTTTGGGCACCCCTGCACCAAAGAAGGATCATAGTTTTGTGAGGCTCCTGGTCGCAAGCATCTTTGGAGGGTCTCCGAACTTCGCCAATAACACATAATAATGTCTTTTCTGTTTTGGAAATGAAAGGAATTAGCCTTATTTTAATGAATTATTATATTGTTTCTCCTTCATAACAGTTTGTGCTTTTTGTCTACAGTTGTACATCTGAAGACAAACATGCATCATAATTTCTCTTTTCCTTTGAAGTTGTAATGAACAAACAGAAGTAGTCCTACACGCATTGTAGGGTAAACACTAACACCATTATCCCACACTGTCTGGCTAAAACCCTAAATCACAATACGGGTATCCCGGTATAGACAATATATTGTGCAGCCCAAACACAACACACTTCTTGTAGTTTGTTATGCCAAGCATGGCCCGGGAACACAGCCAGTACTCTCAGATTCGTCCCAAACTGTTGGTTTGTCTGTCAGCATTGGCTAAATTTGAACAGCCTCTGAATATGACGAAAACTACTTCAAGGTATTTTTTTTCCATGGTTAACTTGGCTCTAGGAATCAATCTGTCATATCATCAAAGTTACAGCTGACATGTCTGTAAAATACATCAAAGCAAGAGACAGCGAGCAGGACATGAGCTCTCACATATGTTCTATCATTTCATCATGTGCTATTAATTTGAAATTGCTTCCTCAGGTTTGGCTCTCAGTCCTCTTCTGAGGCAGTCATGGACTTTCCATCACATATAAATATCTTCAGTATTACTCCATAAACGAAGGCAGACATCCATGATTCATGAGGTGCACTGATAAACTGGACATATCAGCACAAGTTTTTCACCACTGAAAATAAAATAAAGTACCTCAACTTTAAATTCAAGGCATGCTTCTATCGACCCTATATGTGTATAATGATAAACACTTAGGCTAAGCTAAGGAACGTGTGTTATCAGCCTGAGGGAGCTTTCCCTTCTCCCTGGTATCTGACAAATGAGAGAAGGAGAGGTTACCTGTCAAAACCTCAAGTGTTCCTATTCTGAGAAAGCTGTTTATGTTGAGTAGTCGCCAGCTGGCACATGACAAGATAGCTAATTCCACCACTTATCTGGTTAAACATAGGCCATGCATTATGAGTAGAATACACCCCTCAACACTGACCTGCACCTAGCTTCAATAAAAGACTAACATTAATCAATATTTAACACTTTAATGTCAAAGCAAAAAAGTAGCCATTCCTCTTTTCCTTTTAAGAAGAATTCCACAGATTTCTCAAAATTTCTGCATAATGCAGTGGCTAATATAAACTCATTCAGATTGATCTGGTGTAAACTGGTGCACTGTAGAGAAACCTATGTAACTTTCTTCATGGTGGTAGTGAGAGGAACTAGTGCTTATGTCTACAATGCAAATATTACCATTTTATCTAGTACCTAAAACAAACACTGAACCTACACGTGTCTTATAAATTTTTAAATGTAATGCTGACAATAGCAAAGTAGTTGTAAATCCAAAAGAGTAAGTTTTCTTTGGGGACTATTTTGCCTTCCAATGCCCTGCATGTACCTCTTCACCATTGTTTTAGGGCCCAAACATCATCTCAAAGGTGTTGTAAAACAATGTCTCATGCATCAGGTAGTCCATTTGCAGCCATTTTGTGTCATAAATTTCTGTGACACTTTACACGTATCAGACATCTGACACCTTTCACCACCACTTTGAACAATTTTGACATGGCAGGTTTTTCCGGAATGGAGCATTTCAAACCACTCTGTGTGACACTGTTTATTATGCAAATGTGTAAAAATCAGTGAATTCCCATATGATAACACTTTCTCTATGCAGATGTTGCATTTATTTTGACAAGTAAAGAACATCATCCAACAATGTCAAAAAAATCATAGGTTATTATTTTATTTTAACTACCAAGTTCAACCATGGAACTTATGCAATGGTGATCCTATGCATGTATCAGCTAAATCTAGGAATGCCAGATATGGAGGGAAGAAGGAATAATGTTTGGCTCATTCCTCTAGAATCTCTGTACACAATTAGCTGACCTTTTCATCCAGAGGAGATAGATGACTGCACAGCCATAATGCTTAAATAATGAAAGAGCTGTGTCTGAGTTAGGGGGAAAATGCCAAATAGTAATTAAAATGTGGCAAGCAAAAGACGGATCGAATCATTAGATTAATGCTTTTTTGAAAGCAATGTCAATACCATGCAGCCCTAATTGTGAAAGGATTAAACAAGGAAATGGTTTTGCACTTTATTATGAAACCTGGGGAGAAAACTTTGATTAAAAATTAGTGCTTTACACTGTTGGCATGGTGCTTGTCAGGTGCGAACCTTTAGATTTACACAGATTTATGTGGACTATGACTATATAGAGTTTCATTAAGGCATATTTGGGCATTCAGTTAACACAGTTTCACAGTTCCAACATAAGTTAGAATTAATTACATGGAGTCAAACTATACAAAATTTTCAGTTCAAAGTCATAAGTCACTTTACAGGCAGTGGTGTGTTTATAATCTTTAGAGTCCTGTATTTGTGTAGATTCTCTGAGCTCACTAACTGATACAAGACTGTTTTGTTGTGTGTGAAGGATTGTGTTAACTCGTGTGGGGCTGAGTGGAGAGGATGTACTCAGCAGGAGTGGTATTTGGCTTTGGCGATCCAGCCAGCCCCCCTGTGTTGAATGTTTGCGCTAGCTCTCACATTTCCAGTGACTAGAAAGAGCTTGTGCTGCTAACGTGCTGAAATCAACCGTGAAGGCAAATTGTGTTCATAAGCAGTGCGAAATCGCGGAAACAGTTTAATAGGCAAGCTGCCATGTGAGCTGTGAAAACAAGTCACTTCAGGCTTCAGGAGAGAGGCCCTTTTGTTTAGCTCTGTCATACAACACCATGTTCAATATCTGGGCATCACCATTGTCTATGAACAGCTGCAGACATCATTTGTTCTGTGCTAATTTGCTAATTACACAGAATTGCGGTATGTAGTACCTGGTCAATGTCGACTCTCAATCAAAAGGGTATTAATTAAATTCTCAAGCACTCGACAAAGCACAGCCACTTGTGCATTCTGAACAGTGATTAAAATGAAAACAAAGCACTTGTTTACTCACCCTCGTGGGCCTTTGGGAAGGAGCTGAGGGTGTTTTCTCTTTCTTCCCTCTCCTCCTCTCCTGCTTCCTCGAACAGGCTTTGCGACTGTTTGGTAGGTGGCTGTCTCTCATCTGCTTTCGCTCTAAGGGCTGGCTGGCTGGTTGGGCTGAATCTTACAGAAGGAATCGTATAGCTCTCTGGTTTGGTTCCATGCTCTTTCGAAGCTTTTTCAGATGTCACTGATGACGCTGATGTGCTTTCCTTATCATTCAAGTTGCTAACAGTGTTTTCTTCCTGTGTGCCATCCATTCCACTAGATCCATGATTTCTGTTAATATCTGTGACATTACTTAACATGACTATTCTCTCTTTGCTGTCCTCATTTGTGATGTCCTCTCCTATTTGAGTTCCATAATCCTCCCTAGCTTCTGTTGTGAGAGACTGATTCTGAAGACTGGAAACTGTGTTCCTGGTAGTTTGCCATGTTGGGGTGGTCTCAATTTTCGGTAGTTCAGGTGTAGTCAGATCTACAATCACTGGAGAGTCAGTTACTGCTTCGCTGTGTGTGGTGTCCCCATACAAGTCAAACATCTCAGCATCTGTGGTTCCTGTAGGAGCAGCAAGGCCTTCACTATCTGTATTGCTTTTCTCAAGTGCCTCTTCATTGACATTGTCTTTATAAAGGCTAAAACTTTGTCTTTCTGGGGTGTCTCTGTCAATAGAGAACTGTTCTTCATATGTCATCTCTCTGAACACAGGAAGTTTCTCTTTGCTTGCACTATCATCAGGAATATTAAATTTGGGTCCTCTAGTCTCATCTTTAGTAATGCTTAATATGTCTTTCTTGGGGTTGCCTTTATGAAGAGTGTATTTTCCCTCATCTGTCCTCTCTTTATGTAAGGGAAACCATGGCCTGTCTGTGGTTGCTTCATGAAAACCAAATCTCTCCTTAAGCTCCTGCTTGGTCCCCCTGTGGAAGATCTGATGGGGTGTAACGTTTTCTGGATAAGAATCTGAGATAATGGATGACTCTGTAGGAGACACAAGGTCATGCCTAGATGGCTCCAAGGAATCTGTAGGAGGGTAGTCATAGTCTTCCTCCTCTTCTTCATCCATATGGCTTTTATGTGGGTTCACCCTGAAAGCAGGCAGGCTGTCACTGTGAGATACTGGAAAGGCTTTGGAAATAGAACCCCTTGAGCCTTGATGGTTGAAGATGTGTTGGATAGGGTCTTTGTGACGCCTCCCCAGTGGATTTTCCTCAGTGGTGGTTGCAAGCATGGGCTTATGGACTTTCCTTGGATCACAGTCTGGGATAGGGTAACACATTAATTTCCCACCATCATTGGGGCAGTGACAGACTTGGCAGGGATCCATGTGGAAAGAATGCCCAGCTTGATACTTCTGCTCCTTATACACACAGCCAATACGCTCACATTGAATACATCCATCCGCAGGCTCCGATATCTCAATGCAATTCACTGGAAGCTCAGGACAAGGAATAAAATGGCAACTGATCCTTCCACCTCCCATAGGGCAAGAGCACTCTGTACTTCCAAAATCCACAAAGTAAGACTCTCCTTCAGGCACTCGGCCTTTTTGGAAACCAGCATTCACACAGTCATAGTACTGGTAGCCTTCACACGTGCAGCCGGTTTGGACACAAGAGGCACAACAAGAACCGACTTCCAAAACCTCCTCAATGCAGTTCTGAAGAAGAGGGCAATCCACTCCAGTGCAGTCTCTCTGGCAGAGACCGCCGCTCACACAAATCAAAAGCATCAACTTCAACAGCCCCATTCCGACAAGTGGGCTGCCAGTTGTTTGCATGCAAATGTTTACTGGTTCTGGTGCAGCTGACACCACTTTCTTCAGTCTTTGAGGATCTGACAAAAGGACCTCTTTTGACTCATGAACTGGCGGCACTCAGCTGAATCTAGAGAAGAGAGTGAGAGAGAGGCAGAGAGAAAGAAAAGAAGGAGAGAGGCAAGTTAGGGAGTGTGCTGCAGATTTCCTGTTGAGCTCTTTCAGCCAGCCCAAAGTTATGGATTGAAAGCCAACATCTGGCTTCATAGTCAAACTCAGCCTCTTAAGTCCATCCCATATCTTAAAACCACAGGGCTGTTCAATCTCGGCGTTATTTCCCTATAATGATTAATCTCCATGGATGGCGTGGGAGTGAATTCATCACCATTATTTGACAGTCAATAAGGGTGGTGCATGTTTTTGTTTCAGTAAACACTGCACTAACAAACATGAATATTAGTACATTGACAGGAGGATCCAGACATTTGTATTACATTCATGCATTGCCTTTAAATGCTTTTGCAATTGTGTTTGGCAATTCATAACACAACTGTGATTTGAAAGAAGGTCTTTGGGGCCCATGCCCCTTACTTACAGCCTTGCAACTCCAGATGGTTTTGATGACTGAACATTCGGCAAACTTAGGTCGCTTATTCCAGTCAGGCAATTTGCTGATGAAGTGTTATGGGTGACTTACAAAGTCATTCAACAGCAGCATTTTTTCTAATAGTGACAACTACAGGGAATCCATGGGCCACCATTTAAAAATGGAGACGTACCCCTTTCTTTCCTCCTCTTTTTCTCCAGTATTTGCTAAAATGCCTTTATATTGAAGGCTGTGCCTTGGGTATCATGTGGGCTTCAGGTTCTGTTTGCTTTGGAGAGCTTTCAAGCCCTAAGGATCTGAACCTTCAGATGCTCGCTGCAGATGAAGGAAAACACTTAGTGAGTTTCCAAAGCATATATTACCCCTAATGTTTCAAAGTATGGCCAGTGAAACAGTTTATCCAAAGAGATTAGGCATTAAACTGCAGAAGGATGTCTGTGCATGCATGCTAACCTGAGGGTTTTCAGAGCACTGCCACTAAAAACAGTTTACCTGGCCTGTTTTCTGACATCACGGATAATCACTAACCCCTAGTAAGAATATTCCATGCAGCCTATCAATATCATCACAATAAAGCAAGTAAAAGATTTTAAATATAATATAAATATTCAAAAGCATATAAAGAATGATTTAAACACAAACTAGCATACATTCTATATTGAATTAGACAAAAGAAGAAGAGAAGAAGTGCTGAAGTAACGCAAGCCATTAAGAGTTAAGAGTACATGACAACAGATTCCGTTTTAGGTAGGTTTTCTGAATCACTATGTTTAAAAACTCACTCATTGTGCTCATAAAGCAGGGAACTGCAGTTAATTTACTTCACCATCCCCAAAGACATGGCTGGATGTCAAAAAAAGACACAAAACGCGCAGCATTTTCGACTATATCCCCAAAAACAACTAGTTTAATCGGTCGTGTCTGCAGTGCGCGCGATCAGAAAGGGCGCGAAAAAGAAACGGTGAAAAAAGTTCTCCTACCTCGAGACGCTCCATCCAGCAGGAAAAGTTCCACTTTCGCCTGCAGCCTCCACTGAGCTGCACAGCTACGACCCCACTGAGAATATCTGAGGGGAGGGACAAGTTACAGACCTTTCCCCACTGTTCTTTTTAACAGCACTGGTCCAAATGGGCAGAAAATGCACTACTTTCAGGCAGTTTTCCTCACAGCTAACAATAACAGGCTTTAATTTGCCCAACACAGAGCCTGAGTGAGTTATGCTCTGTTACTTAGCATGCTTAGCATTATTTTCACACAGAGATGAGTCATTGTTTCTTCAGCATGTTCTTGGTTTCTAGCACAGCTCCTTGCAAATAACGTGGGCAAACACGTTACCACGGAAAAGGGGAAAAGAGAAAAGAAACAAGTGAATATAAAAGTTTTTGCTCCAGAAGTCATTAAATCGTGGCTGTTTAAAGACAAATAAGTGTCTCCAAAATGGCAGTTTTACAAAAGAAGGCAAAAACTTTAATGTAAGTCAATTTAACTTGAGATTTTATTCCAAGCAATTTTGGAGCATTTCTATTGGTCCAGCCATCAATTTTCACACAATGTAAATGGCAGCCTTTGTGCCCAAATGATACAGAAAAATTAAAATAAAAAAGGAGATACCTGTCTTTTTGGACAGCAGTGTAATGCTGAGTCATGATATATGTCACTGGAAGTAAGCTTTACATAAAACATATAAATGCAGTGTTTTCACTTTTATCAGTGGAAGTTTTTTGACAACATACACTGCATTTTCAGCTGCTACGATTTTATTCTTTTTAAACCTTGTTACAAATATACAGTATGCATACACAGTATGTTTGATTAAAAAAATGTAATTGCATTGAAACAGTGCTATCTCTACTTATTTACTGCTAACAATAGACAAATAGATCAATTTGCAGTGGAAATCGTGGTTACGTCAGTGACAGTTGTGCACATATTGTGCTGGCAGAAAAACAGCAGAAGCAATTGTGCTGGCAGAAAAACAGCAGAAACAATTGGAGCGGAATGGGCGAGATCCATGGAATAACGACAAAAATGTCTTGTGCTGTTGGAAGCCAGAAAAGGAATGGAAAAACAAATCCTTATTTCTATAGAATATTTTCCTATCTAGCACAACCTTAACCCACAATAATTAGCCCACATTAGAGCATGAAACAATCTTGGATTTAGATAATATTCACATATGCAATTCATAGAGGACATACTGTCTAGCCCCAAAGCTAACTGCTACAGCTAACAGGTAACTGTATTGGCTCTACATTCGCCTTCAAGCACGAAACAATCCATAACTGGAAATAACATTTTTACATACACCTAGACAGTAGTAACAGTGATGTTAGTGATGCTCTAACATACATTAAACAATGAAAAAGTGTTAACACTAACCCAGACATCCAAGAGATTTGTATGTTTTGAGTTTTTCTTTCTTATAGACACCTGGTTTTTCCACAAGGTATATGAAGATGTCACTTTGGCCATTTAGTTGGATACTTGACCCATTGACCTGACAGTGAGTACAGGGCAGGAAACCTCATCCCATTGCTAAGGCTTAGCTTATAAGAGTACAACAATCTGACCTCCGTTGGCAAAACCATTAAAACTACTGGAGAAGACGTCCGGATGACCCATATTCCTATATTCCTACACCTGACACCACTATGCTAACTGTAACTGTCGTCTATACAAGCTCTGATTTTTCACAGTATGGAGTTCTTCTTTCTTCAATACGTATGAATAACATGGTCAAAAACAATGGTCTAACTACAAAAAAAGGAAAGAGGTGAGTATAAAGATGTTTTTCTCTGGGTCGGTATTAAAATTGCAGGGCTCAAGGCCTATAAATAAGCTCTTATTAAACCTGAAGTAAATGAGTCAGACTGAACTGGATTTTGTTTACTCTTGTGAGCAATTGCTAATGCTAGGACAGCACAACAGGTGCTAGTTTAGCTTATCTTTCTACCTATTCTCCTCAAAGCATGCTACCTCTGGAGCCTTGGAAACAGACACCATGGCAAACATAACTATTGTCCATAATGTTTTTTCTAGGACCTTTCCTTTAGCCTACCACTTAAGAGCAAAGGTTATAACCTTGGCTAAACAAAAGCCTCATGCCTGCAGCCATTGTCAAGCTGCTATTAGCCTGCATGCTATAACTCACCATTTGAGCCTCAAGTCTCCAGGAAACAACCCAAGGGAATGTCTGCTTAATGCAGAGAATTTTAGCTCAGGTCACTTTTAATTGGTGCGTACAACCTTTGTTCTTTGTCTTCTTGGCAGTCATCTACTCAAAACTGCGAGTTTGTGATAGCCTCAGAGACACATAGAACAATGTTGGCTAAAAAGAAGAATAAATTCAACCTTGATGCATCTAAGAACAACATGTGATTATTTGGCCTGTCTGCTTAAAACCCTTGAGAACTGCCTCAGGATACATGTTATGGTGTGTGTGTGTGTGTGTGTGTGTGTGTTGTGTGTGTGTGTGTGTGTTTCTTTAGTAGTTCACAGAGGTTCACATTCAATAGTCAGTTTTGCCATGACCTAAGTTCCAGAAATTTGGCACCAGGAAAATAAAGAAACAGTGTTTCCAAGGAAAAGAAGCCCATAAGGCTCTGCTGAATATGCCGTC
Organism: Colossoma macropomum; assembly: GCF_904425465.1. Lineage (NCBI taxonomy): Eukaryota > Metazoa > Chordata > Actinopteri > Characiformes > Serrasalmidae > Colossoma > Colossoma macropomum. Next base: position 16,232,136 of record NW_023494810.1, read on the forward strand.
CAGCCCTAGTATGTACAACCCAACACACAACACAATAGCACAAATACATCAAGCATCCTGGAAACTGTTTAGTATAACCCAGTATAATCTCCTGCTGCATCTACTGCACATTACTGTATGGTTATATGGTTAACAATAGGAGAAAGATAGATCATTTTTCTTACAAGATAGGCAAATGCACATCTGGTATTATGCTTCCACTAGACTACATAACCAAAGTGGCAGTTCAGTAGAATGGAGAGTGAAATGTAATCATTAGGAACAATTATTGTTTCCTTCACTGGCTATCAAAACACTGTTCTTGTGTATACATAAATGTGTACATTAAGGATGGACAATGTGGAAAAACACTAAGATTGCAATGACTGAATCTGCAATAGACCCTGCATCTTAAAACTGCACAAGTGAATCACTAATGTAACATGGTCAAAAAACAGTCTGCATTATTTTTGACCAAAAGAATTTACTTTTGTTGAATTACACTACCATTCAAAAGTTTGGAATCACTGTTTTCAATAATACAAAACCAACTGATACATGTATAAAATTATTACAGTATGATGCTGACACTCCACAAATTCATAGGTTCTAACTAACTGGTAGAAATCTGTAAAAAATGAAGACATTTTAGATGTGTCCAAATCAACAGAACTGTAGATCAAGGGTTCCCTTTTGCAACTCATGGCCCACACAACCTACCACAATAGCTTATGCGGCTCACAAGAAGATTCAACCAATCTGGATCCACTTTCCTAAAAACATCTTAGTGTAACGATCATCTTAACTAGTGGAGAGGGCATTCTCTGTGATGCTCGCCCTACTATTTAAAAAAACATCTTTGTGCTAAGATCCACTGGGGTAACCCAGCCGTGATTGTTTTTTTCTGACTACCTAATGAGATGCAGCTACGAAGTGTTGGATATCAGGCCACAAGTTGCAAACAAAAATTATGATGCATACTCACTATCTTTGGCTTCAAAGCTCTGTTTGAAAAGACATTTAAGCATTCAACACAGAGTGGTGTCTACTTGTTTTCAGTTCCCACACATGTGAAGCCTAGCGCTAGGTACACTCACTGCTGTGTTTTCTTTGTTTATGCTTTACTCTCACTTTTCCCAGTCTGAGATATTGGCTGCTTCACTTGTCGACCACGCAGCCTTGGGACCTTTCCTTTTGTAAGACTTCTTTTTAGCCATTCATCCATGATGGATGAATTCCATATGACAGTGAAGTGAAACATTTTACATTGACTTGCAATGAAAATATAGACAGGATTAGCTAGCATTTTGCCAGACCAATCAACAAGCTTAATCATTTTTTTTTATCACAAATAATTCAAAATAATAAGATTTGTAATATTTAAAACCATGTCTATATTGGAACAAAAAAAAAAAACTTGTGGCCAATGGCCCCCAGCAGTACCACCACGGCCTACTGGGGGTCACAGCCCACAGGTTGAAACCACTGCTGTAGAATATTCTGTATAACTGGGAAAGCTTCATAACATCAAGAATGAAGTTATAATAATATTAACATCCAGATTGCATCATATTTGAAAAGTGTTGATCACATGTCAAGGCAGATATCCTAAGAATTATTGTAAATAAATATTTAATGATAGATATCTTTAGCCTCTATTTTTACTATTCTTTTCTCTTTTTTTATGTATTTTCTCGTTGCTTAGCCTGGCTTGATGTCAACTAGTTTTCAACACTTGAATTGTTAATATGGTAAGTGGTTCCAAACCTTTCAACAGTAATGTACATTAACATCTTGATTCCTTGAAACAAAACCACTCATCTGGAATTGTGATTAATCAAGATCCTCACATCACACTGGAAAAAATTGTTGGTATTGTTTATAGAGCTCATTTGCATGTCTACTACTATTGCCTCCTATGATAATCAATGCAAATAGCAACGATGCAAAGGCCATTATGGTAATAATGATTGGCCGAACAAACATGCAGCCCTACCACCATTGCTTTGAGCAAAGGATCGTCATCCTCTATGGCTGAAATCTGGTTAACAGCACTTCCTGGACAAGTGACCTGATCTAAATTCTGACCCTTATCTCAAATGAGGCCCTTCTAATGATTTGGTTTCAGGAGTCCAGAAACAGGCTGGCGGCTACGAAGACAAACGAGCCTCACTGTGATCCTTGTAATTGATACTTCTCTGCCAGGTTTGAGCCATGCCTCTCCAGCAGAGCATACAGCCAGCAGATGAGATGGAGAAATGAGAGCTCTCCTGAATGCATTTAGATGCCCTGTTTTGATTTGCTCAACTGAAGCAAGGAGAAGTTCTCTGTTAAATTGCATGTGATAATGTGGAATTCATGAGGCCACTCTCAAGCTGTTTGCTTTTGCGCGTTGATGAGCCTGAAAAAAATCTATTCAACAGCGACATGCAGCATAACGGCATTAACAAAGTTTTGAGGGAGGGAAGTAGTCCTGTTCTAGTCCTGTGCATGTGTGAAACTGCTTTAAAAAGTGCTGGGGCGAGCAAAAACATGTATGTAACGCATTTACATGCCCAACATGTACATGCCCAGACGCACACATATAATTATGAGCAGAACTGCTACCTGCTTTTAAATTCAAAATTGTTATATGAGATTACTTTTTTTGGATTAAGCTGTAATTTTTCCCCTTCTGTGTTTGTGACTGTACTTTCTTATTACCTGGTCACCTGGCTTTTCATAGAGCTTCATCTTTCACTAAGCTGAGCCCCTATTGGTTACTTTTGCTACATCTCACAAGCTACCAAGCCCCACCCCACCACCCACAAATTCTTAGTAATTGTAAGAACAGTATGTCCATAATTTCAGAAAGGACTCCACAAAATTTTTTTTTCAAAAAACAATAAAATTTCTCAGTTTGAACATTTGATATGTTGTTTATGTAGTATTTTCAATTGAATATAGGGTTTAAATTATTTGCATATAATTGCATTTTACATTTTGCACAGCATCCCAACTTTTTTGGAAATGGGGTTGTAGATGAGAAAAGAAAAGAGCAGCACTGCTCCTGCACTACAGGATAGGTAAATGTATGACTTGAATTTTGCATTTTGATGCTAATAGTTATAGTTAACTTAGTATTAATTAATGGTTAACAGTGTTGCTTACAGATATAAATAAACAAATTCATCCACAAAAATTCCACAGAAGTTCTGATCGTCTGGTCGAAAGTGATGGCATTTTGTGTAGTTATATCTTATTTTGCAGTACCCATTTGAATGTTTTTGATTGCCTATCATTTTAATACTTTAATTCATCAATTCAATTGTTTGTTGCTTCACATTGATTTGAAAGATTAGCTCGATACATCAAAAAACAAAATAAAAAGTAAGTTTCATTTTGGAAGTGTGTTTTTGTCAGGTTCGTCTTATATTCTGTTGGTGTAGAGAGTTCCACTATTCTCGTTAACTGTGATAATACAAATTTCCTTATTATTTTATACTGTGATAAATTTAGAAATATGCTCAATTTTATCAGTATCACCTAGTCTAATGGTGGAGGCAGGGGGAGGTGGTGTAAGCTTAAGTTGTCTCTGTGCAGTTGCAAGGTCAAGGCTGATGGGGCTGGAAGTGTGTGGGGCACGCTGGGGCTTTTGCCTCTCTGTCACATAGCTCTGTCAAGCGTGCTCTCTGGCGCAGGGGTGAGATTTGTGGAATCCCAGTGTGATCTCAGAGAGGGGAGTTATCCTGCACAGACTGTCCTTTGAAAGAGCCAGGGAGAGATAGCTTTATCTGAAAGGACTTAAATGGAATTTTTGAGCTGCATTAAATCTGTGCCCTATTTTCTGTTCATCTGTACTCAGAGAAGTTGAATGATATACATTTTTAAATTAATGTTCTTCATTAATAACATGAGTTCTCAATGCTTGTTGCAGTGTATGGTCCAACAAAGCCAAAATTCATAGATTTTTATTTTGTTTGTTTATCACAAACTACAATACAGAACAAGCAAACACATGAATAACAATGTACTTCATACTCAGGACCAATCCCATTTCACCCCTTGCCCTTACCCCTTTGTTTTGCACGTTCACGCCTAGGGGTGTTCCAATTTTTGTTGAGATGGAGGAGTAGGGCGAAGTGTTAGGGCTACATGGCCCTCCAAATGGAAGTTTTTCAGAGACACACTCCAAAAAGAGTGTTATGAGAAAAAAAGAAAAACCAGCAAGATGGCTAGTAGCTAGCTAGCTAAATTTCCCATTTCCCATGGTGCAGCAGTTACATTCCGGGCCTCAGGCATCAGAAATGCTGCACCACTTAAGGTGAAATGGGGAAATTCAAGCAAGAAGCTGGCAAATAGACTTTAGCTTCATATCACCAAAGAATTAGGGGTGACAAAAATAAAGAATTGTTGCATATATCTTTGAAGATATATGATTCCTTTAATTTAACTAAAGACCAGCAGTGAGGTTGCTGAACTTTACCACTCCACTGCTATCCCTGCAGACTGGCAGGGTCGCCTACAGTGCACTGCTAGTAGTCTGTTATGAAGTAATGTTCTGTTTTATTTATGGGTTGTCCATTTCGTAGGGGAAGATTTCAACCACTACCTCTTGTAACTCAGTTAGAAGGGGCAAGATGATGCTCGAAAACAAGGGATAGGGGTAAAAACAAGGGGGAAATGGGATTGGGCCTTATTAGAACGTAAAGTCGCCTTTTATTGTTAAATTCTGATAAAACAGACTGATAACAAGGCTTTAGCAAGCTGAATTCCAGTCAGAAAGTGCTAGTGCATGTGTTTGGAAACTATCCCAATATATCCAAAAGTAAAGGCAGCATCGTGCTTCTAGCGATAGAAAACACAGCTGCACACAGAAAGCTCCATTTCCACATGCTGATATATTTCTGGGGTCAGACTTTAATTAGTTTAATGGATCGCCAATGATGTGTTAGGGTTGAAAAATAATTCGCAGTAAAATTTGTAATTTATAATTTGGGCAGACTGGCATTGAGTAGTTTACTGCAGTGTGCCCTGATTGTCAAATGTGTTAAACATAGCTTACATTTGAAAGAAATGTTCTCCTCTGCATGAAAACTTTCTTTGCAGTGAATTTTGTGATGTTTGTGCACTGGTGTGCACTTTTTTACAGTGTAATGGCTCAGTATAATGTATGTTGTCTGACTCATGGGCAGCCTTTAACACATCGTTGCATCGTACATGTTCACACTGTGGCTATAATATTGTCAGAATGCCCACACATAGTGAGCAGACTGTATGGTAGTGAATCCAAGCAACCTGAGTTTGAACACAGGTTTGACTGTTTCAGACAGATCAAAAGGCCAGTAGACTCTGTTTGATCTCTAAAAAGATGTATTGTCTCAGGCTACACTCCATCCTGACCTCATACATTTGTGTGCCCTGCTCATGCCCATGCCGACTATTTCCCCATTTGAATGTGCGGATGCCAATTACTCTGCATTTTGGTTTTACAAGTAGAGCACTTCGCTCCGCCATTAAGACTGATGTAAAGTGCCACTGCTGAGCCTGCGTAATCCACTTATAAAATTATTCTAGAGACCATAAAACCAGAGCTAACGGGGAACTTGAAAGTAATTGCATTTGACAGAGTAATGTTAGATGTAATTGTACCATGTATTAGAATCGACTCGATTTATGAAGAACAAACGCTCTTGACGACTGCCCTAAAAGGCTTTATGTGTCACTAGTGTTGAAGTCATTGTGAGGGCTCCTTGTGGCTAAGGGACAGACAAACTTCATTTGGTTTGTTGGACTGGTTCCAAACATATGATTGTAATCGACAAGGAAATCTTGCTGTGGGTCATGTGACACACCCCCAAAGCCCAGTGACACTGAATTATGGGGTTCTATGTCCTACCAAATCCATGTGCTGAGTAGAGGTCTGTAACTTTCTATCATTATATAAACGCTGTGGTAATGTCCTTGCCTTGTGGCTAATGATGAGTTTACTATTGTCAGATCCAAACTAATGCTTAAGAGGATTTGCTGTTTTTTTTTTCTGGGCATTAATGTGTGGCTAGTCAGAAATATTAAAATATACCAGAGCAGTCTTTGTGCTTGGGCATATATGCTTAGACAGTCAAGTTTGCACAAAAGAACCCTACCATAATAAAGCCAGTCATACAGTAAGAACAGAATTGCTCTCTTTTTTATCCTGCTCTTTCCGTGAAGCCCCTTTTTCAAGGCTGGAAGATGAAATACTTTAAACTGAATTTTCCTCACTTCTGTACCTACTTCATCATCCCAGTCCATCCCTTTAACTTTTCATACAGAGACCTCACGAAAATTTATCACGAAAGGTTCCTAGCGAGAATATTTCCTAGGCAGGCTCTGGTGAGACCACCAATGGAGAATTTACCTTGGCCTGCCTTGCTAATAAGCTCAGTTATCTGTGTGATACCATAGTCAGAACAGTGCTGGAAGATTATGGGAAAACATTGGAATGTCCACAGAGAGAGGAAGTGGGTGTAGCAGGAAAGTCTGGAATCTGCATCAAGCTTTGCGTTCAGGCTAATCTCAGCAATGCGGCATCACAACAGGTAGCCACAGACAGCGGAGAGGTTTCAAAACATTATGAATATCCCAGCCACATTGGGAAAATCATAGCACAACTAGTCAACTTATCAACTGCATTTTGCTATACATTTTATTTGCATTGCATAATTATTTAATAAGCAATTACATAGCTGTGTAATGAATTACTTTTATATTCAATTTACACACTGTCTCGAAAGGTTCAGACCTGCGCTTTTGACTTTTTTCTCATTGTTTTGGTGTCAAGGAATGACAAAATTGTGGCAAAAATATAAAAGATGCTTTTTCTTTCCACAAAAAAGGCTGTACCAAGGCCTAATTTATATGATTTTGTTGCCAATCCATATTTTAAGGGGCTAAAAATTTAGATAACTGATAGTATTGGACAATATCATTTTATTTATATATTTTAGATTTTATCCTGCAATAGCTTTAGGTAAAAACATTGCTTTACAAACTTATATGATTGTCAGTTGTCAACTGTGAATTGTGAAATATGACTATTCTCAATGTTTCTTAAACTCAAATAAACAGCACAAAATAACAGGGTGAAGTAATTACCCTACTTTCGTTGCAGTTTTGGTTTTTCTGTTAACTGCCTCCTCTTATTTTTCATCATCTCTTTTCATAGAAAAATGCTTTTTATTTTATATCATGTCCTCATGCTAAAGGTGAGGTTTGGATGCATTTTTTTTTAGTTATTTTGATCATAATGGCATTTTCCATTCAATTGTACGGTAGCAGTTCAACCTGTATTGCTGTCATAGAGTTAAACAAGGGATGACTTTTACTAGGTACAAGCATTAAAACTGGGGTGTCAAACTGGGTTCCTTTCTGGCCACTGCTCTCCAGAGATTAGCATTTTCCCTTTCTTCAAATATTTCGAACTCAACTCATTAAGGCCTTGCTATTGGCTAATGAGTTGAATCTAGTGTGTTTAATAAGGTAGAATGCTAAACTCACTGGCAATAACTAAAACTTCTAAGGGTTAACAGTACAGGCTTATTAAACAGGAAATGGTTACATACTTTCACGGATAAAAGTGGTCACTGATAGTGGAGGTCAGTTTGCACATTCCCTATCTGAGGCCTTTCAACAAAGAGAAAAGTCACTTTCTGTAGATGTACACAATGACAGCTACGCCCACAAGAGAAACTTATCTTGGTTAGTTTGTCACAGGACTGTCTGTAGATTCCAGCAGAGCCTGAAATATTTGCCTGAACTATTGGGTCCCAGGTATCAGGTGTGAACAGGTTCAGACATCATTTCTGAAATATTTGTTATACATGGGTCAGGTAAAATTTTCATGTTCAGCTTTTTTGTCTCATACCTTTATTTTTATTTCCTCTACTTTATTCTTCCTTCTTAGTTTTATTACCTTAAACATTTTTTAAGCCGGGTCTGTGAAGTGACTTGTGTTGGTACTGAGGTCCATTGAGATCAATACATTGTGTAGTTTATCCGGAATATAAATATAGACAGGCAGAAAAAGATCATTCAGGTAGAATTTTGTTAGGCTACAGTCAGGTATGAATTTTGTGGGGCTACAGTCGTATAGGGGTAGAATTTTGTCAGACTGCTGTCGGTTTCAGGCAGAATTTTGCCAGATCACATTTGGGTTCAGAAACAATTTTGACAAACCACTGACCGGGTTAAAAATAAAAACAGCTGAGATACAGTTAGGTTCAGACCCAACTGAACCCAATTGGATTCAGAATTTTGTGGCACTACATTCTGATTCACAGAAAAAAATATTTTGGGCTAAAGTTGGATCCACACAGAATTTTCCTGGGCTACAGCTGGGTTCAGAAAGAATTTTTCTAGGCTATGGTCAGGTTCAGAAAGAATTTTATGGGGCTACAGTCGAGTTTAGACAGACTTTTGTGGGGCTACAGTCAGGTTCAGAGAAACAAAAATTCAGGCTACAGTTAGATTCACATAGAATTTTGTTGGACTACAGTTGGGTTTAGGCAGAATTTTGTGGGGCTACGGTCAGGTTTAGAGTATCAATACTCATTGTAAAGTTAGATTCAGAAAGAATTTTGCTGGGCTATAGTCAGATTCAGAGAAAAGAAAAAAAATAGGCTACAGTAAGATTCAGATAGATTTTGCTGGGCTACAGTCAGATTCAGAAAAAAGGAAAAAAAATAGGCTACAGTTAGATTTAGATAGAATTTTGCTGGGCTACAGTACAGAATTTTGTGGGGCTAAAATCAGATAGACAGAATTTTGTCAGACTGTGGTTGGGCTTAGACAGACTTTTCTGTCTGTTGAAAGGCCTCTAGGCCTGTCTGATATAGTGATGTATTGGATATAGATTGACAAGCAACCCAATGGCGATGCTTAATCCTTCTATTATGTTAACAGATCATCATTATTATAGGTAAATTTTGACCCTGTAAGGCTAAATCCCCTCAAACCAGTCCTAGTATATATGTTACTCTACAATTTCATTTGCCTCTATCTGCCAACTACTTATTCATCAACAACATTAACTTATTTTATTGTATTGTACTTTTCAAATGTACATTATTTACCTCAAAATCTGACATTCATTTTGTTACAAAACACATTTTTAGAGCATGTTATGAGTTTAAATGGCTATTTTGGATTTAGGAGCCACACAAGCTACTGGATTAGCTCCTTCTATCATGTATGTACTTCACAGTTATTTTATGTGAGTTGATAACATTGCATTATAAATATATTCACAAATGTTATGTTTTTGGTTAAAATTGACTGTTATGTTACAAATAAAACCAAAAGGTTTTTTCATTTTTTCAGAAGATCTTGTGGGCACTGGGGTCAATCTGGGCCAATCTAATTATATTTTGAGGTGCCATCCTGCCATGAGTTTCAGAGGTGGATGAGGACTGTGCTATTTGGGCATTTTTTACACGAATGCCTCCCTTCCAGCATTTTGCTGCACATTTCCTCATCAGAGTATAATTCCTCACGCTCTGAATTTATTTCAGCATTGTCCTCTGTTTCAGACGCCTCTTCTTCCATCAGCATCTTGTAAATCATTGTCATCATATTGATGAATGATTTCATTGATTTCATAGACTGTGAACCTTTTATTTAGCCATTGTGGTGGCAAAAAAATATGCAGAGAGAAATGTGGGCTCAGAGATTGTGTGTGTATGTGTAAGAGAGAGGGTATGTGCAAGTATGTTGTGTGTGTGTGTGTGTGTGTGTGTGTGTGTGTGTGTGCATGTGCATAATTTGCAATAAAGTTTATCAGCACTGTGTTTCTACAATCTGCCGCATTGTTCCATTCTGAATTATGTGGTCAAATTTGAGCATCAGTCAACAGTATCTTTGTACCCATATAGTCTAGAGACTTTATATATATATATATATATATATATATATATATATATATATATATATATATATATATATAAACCTACTTTAGCTTTAATGTGAATCAATGGAATCACACTTTTTCCAAGTCATTTTGGGATGTTTCTTTTGGTCCATTCATCAGAAAATTTAGGATGAGAGGTCAGCTTAACTCAAAATGATATAGTAACATGGCTTTTCTTGCATTGACTCAACTTGAGGACACAAGAATTCGCACAGCTCAATCTTCTTAGTTGAGTCAAAAGTTCTCTTAATTTTTAGTTTTGCATCTCAGTTAGGTAAATAAAATGAACTTGTTTTTTACACTTAACTTCCCCAGTAGCCAGGACTCTTTTTATCACACAATTCTGCTAGACATTGTTCCCCTTGGGTGTGCACTTACGGATGGCTATGGCATTGCTAGGGCTAAAACTCACAACCTCACCAGAAGAAGCTCAGGAATGCACATGGTTTCAAGAACAGCTATTAAAATGATTGGTGAAGTAACATATTCAAAATATTTGAGGTTATTCAGTATTATCTTATTTCATGTTTGATTTTAATTAAAGATTTCATTTTAATCGTTAATGTATAAAAAAGCATATAAACTAATTGTTGAAGGGGGTATACAATCAATAAATGCAAATTTTAATAGAAAATATTATTATTTTTATATAGGATAAAATTCTAAACTTGGTGCTGTGCATCGGTGCATTGTTCTCTGGCTGTATTAGCATTTGGATCAAAATTTCAGGCACCATTGTAACTCTATATCCCAGCTTAGCCAACCTCTGTGCCTCCAGTCTTCTAGCAATGATGATCAGAACAGAAGAAACTGTTTGCCCATGTCTGCCAGTGGTGGAGAAATGTACATGCCAGGAAACACAATCTGTCTTGGTCATTCAGTTACTGTTAATAAGCACTGTTGTGCGGTGATTGAGAGACGAGATCAGTTCCAGAGGAAATCGTTGGACTTACAGATGGTTGTTATGTATGTAAAGTGTAAGGGTTTTCATATGAACTCATATGAATGTTCAGCTTCTCCACATTTCCACATTGTGTATTTTTAAATATGACTTATTGGGAACTAGATTTCTCAAGTCCATTTAATATGCATATATACTTTTTAAACACAAAGAAAATCTGAATGCAGACCTCTAATCAGCAAGCCAAGAGTGACAATAGCAGGGGAAAAACCCTTAAGAGAATGAGGATGAAACACTGAGAGGATCTAGACTTGAAAGTGAAAACCATTCTCCTCTGGGCTACAGTGGGTAGTGCAGTTAAACTCAGAGATGAAATTTACATAAATAGGACTCATACATTTAACTTGCATACTTTTTATTGCACATCTGCGAAAAAAGACACCAGAAACTTGATTACATTCGGTTGCAGTGAGTTTTTTCCTTTCATTACTTTCTGCCTTTGTGTCTGTACTTTAAAGTTTGTCTGTGGCTCACACCAATCAGTAAGTGCTCCAGTGTTAATGATGCATGCAGCTGGTTTCATATTTCTGTCTTTAGTTAACAATTTCTCCTCATTAGCCCAACATATACTCAGCCAGCTCATTTGTGCATGATAAATGGGAGTAAGTGCAGGTAGTTAGCAAGGAAGTTAGTTTTGCAACTAATTCAATCTTTTCATATTGATACTACGCAAATGCCATAATCAGGGTTATTGATGTTGCCCTATTCTTCTGTTGCAAGGTTAGGCCAGGTTTACAGAACAGTGGCAAAAATCCCATTTAGTTAAATGAGAAATTAAATTACTCATAACTCATTAAATGACCACCTACATTTGGAGTACATTATTAATTTCAAATGATATTTAATTTGCATGCATGTTCAAAGACACACTTTTAAGATCAGATGTAAAAAAAAAATCTGTAAATTTACAGTAAATTACCGGTTATTAGGTACATTACTTTCACAGTAATATACTGTACCATATTAACAGCAAATAACAGTAACATAGCAACTCAATACTGTGACTTCACACTCATCTGGACCACAAAATTACTGTGATGTAGTTGTATTAGTTGTACGCTTACAGTAATAAGCTGTACTTAAAATACAGAAATATCCTGTATTTTTACATGACTGCTATAAACGTAATGCAACTAGTAATTTACTGCAAATGCAGTACTTGGCTGTGCTATTATGTTATTACAGAAAATGATTGAAAATTAGTTGATTTCACAGTAAAATGATGAATATAGTATTGTACTATGAAACATATTATGAAATCCTGGCCAGGTTTATTTCACACAGAGGCTTATTATTTAGTAGCTACAGAAACTTCAATGCAAACTAAGGAGCTATTCTTAGGTTATAGAAGTGTGTAATAAAACTTTGGGCCCGCTGGCAGGCCCATGGCTTGTTAAGGGGTTAATCAAGCTAATGTTAGCAAAGTGGCTAATTTGTCATTGTAATTTTCATCCTTACTACTTTTGATTAGCTAAAACACCACCGTCCACCTTGGTTGCATAGCAATTTAATCTGGAAACTCACAATTACGAAACATCTTTAAACAAAGATCAACACAATTTCTGAATAAAATTGGATAAGCCAACTACATTTTAGTGGTGATTTAACAACACAAGGACAAACCTTGTCTTATACAAAGTGTGCTGTAAAAAAAAACATGGAAAATGTAAGCGGAAGAGCTCCTTGGGTTCCTCATCAAACTTTTGTGAACTGTGAATACATTATCAGGTAGATAAGCCACTCTACTTCCAGAAATGAAATAATGAATAAAAATGGTACATGAAACAGATAATTATTAATAACTGATCTATGCGATTTCCCTGAGGATATTTAAGTGAAGAAAAGCCCTTATTAGATCAAAAGTAATTAAAGAGTTGAGCTGTTGAGTGCTTCAAGGCAAAAAAGGAGCTACATTGATCTGAGCTATTGATACGGTAAGAGTCTAAGAAGATTTGTTGGATTTCCATGCTCGTTAGTCATTAAGCACTGGTGACAACTTGTTAATTTCCTTCTAATTATCCCTGAGCTTAAGCCCCTTATCACAGCAGTCCCCCATTATATTTCCGGTAGGAGATTTAGTGGGTAGCTATAAAATGAGTTCCTGAAAGAAATCATAAAGATAAAGGGACAAATTAAAGTTTTTCCTCCAACGTTTTGGTCCGTTTCCTGATAATCATGATGAGGTGGGTGATGATCAGGAAGCTGCGGGGACTAGAAGCACTTTATATTCACAATATATATTTATAATATATATCAACAACAACGTAACTACTACTGATGAATTCACTTTAATAGATGGACTAAAGTAGTACAGCTTCATGTAATTCCACATATGTATCAACTTGAGTTTTTCCTCATGTAATCACTCACGTCTTTACATTTCTATATTGGATTAAAATCACTGATGTTGTTGGAGAACAGTTGTTTAACCCCTCAAAATCCCAGTCTTACTACATACTAAGGCTTATTGTTCAGTTACTACAGGGACTTAGCTGAGCTATTCTTAGCTTATAGAAGTATGTAATAAAACCTTGGGCCCACTGGATACTTTTTTCAGCTAATACTACACAAATTCAAATCATAATATATCATCTTACCTTCTATTTGGAAACACTTACAAACACACAACTGTGGTATTAAATCTACACTTTTCAAAGAATTTTCCAGCTTATTTCAATGAGCTAGGAGTGAAAAATAGTTAATGTAAAATTACCACATGCTTGTTGTCGCGGGCGATAGCAGCAACTACTAAGGGTTAAGGATGTTTGGAAAAGTGCCTCGGGCTTCTTGTGTCTTCTCCCCAGGTTTTTTTTTTTTTGACTAATGTCTGTGGAGTGTATCCCTTTGTATGGTTGAGGAATAGATTCTTGACTAGAGCTGTCATGGCCTGCTCACTTAATCAGCTCCTGATTTCATGAAATATTCATTCTTTACCTGCAGGCTCTCAGCATGGGTCGTTGTATGAGAGAAGTGTGAATGTCTGTGTGTGTGTGTGTCTGCATATCTGCGTATTAGATGCAGACAGTGCTTCCAAATCATGCAACTTTTCGAACATGACTCATTGGCATTCCTGCAGACAAACCTCATATCTTGCACTGACCCAGAATGACTGCTTCAAAAATCTATTTTTTTTCTCTTTTTTTCTCATTTTTCTCTTATCCCAGATGTAGTTGGTCAGCCAGGACTTTTGTAGTTTTGCACTGGAGCTAAGAGGCTAATGTAGCTAACCAGTAATGGAGGTAAATGCTTCACCAATTAGCATTGTGCAAACTGCATGCCTCATCACACACTTGCCTAAAATGTGTCAAGTTGTTAAGTAATCTCAAATAGACTTGCTTAGTTCTTAGTTATTGCTATTCAACAGGCAAAACACTTTCTTGTTAAGACACATTACTGCATGCTGAAGTGACCAGAAGCTGTAACTGATGAAGCTTCTAGTGTGCAACTGCACTGCTGGGGGGGCTTTGGGGAGAGAAAGCAGAGAGCTACATGAAATTTGCTTTCAGCTCAGGCCTTCTGGGGATCTGTGTCTTTATGTGTTTGTATGATTTGCTGTTTGTATGCCTTGGGGCAAGGTCAGGTTTGTAGTGTTTACAGAGTATTTCACAAAGCAGGATTTCTCCTATTGTAGCTGGATTACTTTTCCCAGAGGAGGTTGTATAATGTAATGTGTGGAATTTGATCGGCCAGTTGGTTTGGAATAGAGTATCTGTAGACTTTCCCCAAATTCCCACAAATTTGAAAGGTTTGAAAGGTCATAGCCCTGATGTTCACATCAGCATAATGCTACAAGACACGCTCAATAACAATAACAACACAGTGCATGGCCATGTCTGTTAGCAGGTTCTGTTATTCCAGGGGTGCCCACACTTTTGTGGCTTAAGATTTACTTTTTCCAGTGGACAGGTCATCGTGATCTGCCAAAAAAGGCTATCCTCATCCTTTTTAAAAGCTTTGAAACTTTTTAATGCACTTCAGTGGCCAGCATTGGTATTTAGCATTACAGGGCAAATGACTGAAAAATCATATTAACCTTATTCTGATGATTTGCACTGAATAGTGTCAGCCAGGTTTCCCATTCTGCATGGAAGTGGCAAGTTTTTGGTTTCTAAGAAATCCTGTTTTGCAAAAAACAAATGTTTGCACATTGTGTTAACATTTCATGATGAATGGACCAATACAAATAGCCCATTACGAAAATGTATAATAAGGTTTTATATTAGAACAACGGTAAATCTGTGACAATTTATTGGAAAATCAGTAATTTATGCAGTATGATTAGCTGACATATGTGCTGTCTAATACAGCGATCCATCTCTTTTAGTTCACTCAGCAAACTGTTTAGCTCAGAGTCATAACCTTTAGCTTAATCTCTGCTCTGCTTGCAGTCAATAGCCAGGAAGACTGCTCCTTATTACAGTAGCTTGCTTTGGCTTTTATTCTGGATGCTTGAGGATAAAAGATCCCTCCACAAACAAGTTCAATCCAGGTTTTGACACTAATGTAAGCGTGGGATTGTTGAAGTTAGCTTTGACTCCCAAGGACCTTTAAATGTCAGATATACCCAAGAACTTAAAAGGAGAAAGGGAGAATGAAAAGCTTAGCAGGAGACAGTGCCTGGTGCATGTTGGAAATTAAATGATTGAATCCCACATTGACCAAGAATGAACTTTCCAAAGTTATATTTCAAAATGTCAGTAAAAGTCAAACTCAATGGTCAGCTGCATCTCCTGTACTG
This sequence comes from Colossoma macropomum, assembly GCF_904425465.1. Classification (NCBI taxonomy): domain Eukaryota; kingdom Metazoa; phylum Chordata; class Actinopteri; order Characiformes; family Serrasalmidae; genus Colossoma; species Colossoma macropomum. The sequence goes on from NW_023494810.1 coordinate 16,247,739, forward strand.
GATACTATTGAATCATGACAGGCATCATAACACACCATGGCTATCCTTTCACTTGTGAGCTTTCTCAAGGAGAAGCTTTAATACTGTTTACTGATACACTTATTCAACATTATCCTCACAGTTCTGCAAATTTCTTCATGTGCAATATATATATAAATGTATTGTGGTGGAGCAGGGGTGGAGCCGCCGCCTTTCCCTGAACATGTCGTGTGCTCCTCCCCTGATCATGGACAGCTGTAGCCAGTTAGTGGAGGATCACAGGATACATAGAGACTCTGCACGTCTTAAACACACTGGTGAGGGTTTTGGCCCACTGAGCCATTTGTACTTGGTCTGAGTGAGTTTGAAGTGGGTTTTGTTTTGGTGTACTGCAAATATGGTGTATAATAAAACACTTTAGTTAACTCGTGCTGGGGTCTTTGTGTGTGTGTGTTTCTGAGCGCTCATCAGGTTTCCCAGTCAGTGTGCATTGGCCTTTTCTTCAGGCGGCACAATAGTATTTTGATGTCTCCACAGATGATATACAGTGAAAAATAATTAGCTGTATCACCTTAGTTTTATATCACTGCTTTTACTTTTTCTTGTAGCCACATTCAGCAATTATTTATTTGTTTTTACAAAACTAGCCAGCACTGATTGACTGATTTGACTAGCCATGGAATCCAAATAACACTTCATACCTTTGTATTTTCTATTACCATTGTATTTGTAACATTGCATTTTCTCTTACGCTTGTGAGGTTGTTTCAAACATTAGTATCTCTATATTAACTTATATCTTGGTTAATATAGAGATGCTAATATGCTAATGACCTGTTTTTGCTATATTTGAGTTGTGTTGGCTGACAATGGTTTACAAACGAGAATTCACATTTAGCAGATTTCTAGATTATTTTGGTAAGATTAGCAAGGTAACTATAAACAAGCACAGTATTGCTTTTTTATAGAAAAAAATAGCTATTCCTGTCAGGAAAGTGCACCCCTTGCAGAAAAAAAGATACTGTTAAATGTTAGCAGTGTTAAAAGTAAAATACTGTTAGCAGCGCTACTGCCAGTTCTTTACTGTTTTTTTTTTTGTTTGTTTTTTACAGTGGATTATTATTAAGGTCATTACAACACATTATTAAAGAACCTTTAAATATTTGGCCATGTAGATATTTGCTTTATACTGCTGTTCTCTTTTGTAACTTTCAGTGTTGTGTATGATTGGCTTTATGATGTAGTATTTGAGCTCATCTTTGACTTTAGTACATTGAAATTTGCAGCAAAAGATGAAGGTATTGCGAGTTATGTCTGACATTTGACTATGACTTTGAATGACTAAACTCAGATTCGTTCATGCTTTAAAGTTAACATTATGAAAGTTCATGTTTTACTACAAATTTCAATCTTGGAGCTTTTAACAAAGCCCAGTCATTTCTCTCTGCACCACCCTGTCATTCTGCTCCTGTGAAACCCAGGGAATAGATGTGTTCCTATAACAGGAATGAGAGGATTTCTCACCATATGGACAGCAGAGAGAGAGTGGACATAGCTTGAGGCGGTTGTGCTGCCTCCCTTATTCTGTTTCTTGCTCGTTTTTGCTCTCTCTTTCTCTGCGATATGATAGCTAAAGAGCCGGCCGTTCCTTGGTGAAACTCTACTGGGACATAAAGCTTGTGTTCATATATTGTTTGGGCTGAAGTTATTGTGGTCTCTGAAAAATTAAAGGAATATTTTTCAGCCTAATCTCCACCAGCCACATCTGTTTATTACAGTTAATTATCACAAACAATAACTTCATTCAGTTCCATGTAATATTTTGACTCAAAACTTAACTATGGAACAGAAGCGATTGGGCAGTTGCTAAATTCCATACTCCTTCAAGAATCCTTCTTTGCTGAGACTCCACTTTCCAAGAGAAGGGAACGGAAATGAAATCAAGGTGTAGGATGACCTCAGAGAGCTTCATTTTGGGGTTCAAAGATAAATTGCTCCACTGTGCACCATAAAACATGTCTACTTTGTTTGTAGCTGGAAAAAGCAGATGCTGTTGTAAGAATCAAAGTTGTGATCTTCCACCACTGGGATTTTTACTGCACTTCACATGACTTCATAGCTTCATGACACTCTTCAACTGAGAGAATACAAGGATATATCAGCATCTGTGATGACATCACCCAGTACATTAAACACTTTTATAGGTCGGTTTCTCAGGTATGTGAGCAGAAGTAGTAGGAGGCTAATGGCTAATGTCCTGGTCCATTAACATGGCTTTACTGTGTCATCTTTGGGCCAAAAATCCAAAACAGCTCCACATGAAAAGGAGCTGGAGCATGATGTGATCAGACTGCACAAATGACGTGCATCACATGCGTCACTGCATTATTCATAGCTGAGTGGCTTTCTGCTTTCATATTTGTCTGTAGACCTACCACAGAAAAAGATCTGTGCTCATAAACTGTGATCTTCATTCCCACGTTCCAGCTGTTGGACAGAGCGTTGTAACACTTCATAGCTTCACTGGAGTTTGAAGACCAGATGTCTTCAGCATTGTTCAGTAATGCATTATGGATACAACCTGTTTTGCTTATTAACCATTAGGTCATTTAAATGTAATTACATATTTCATTGTATACTGAGTTACGTAACATTTTTTTCTGCATCAACAGGTTCGAGTTTAATCTCGATCATAATGTGGCATTGGTGTGGAGTAAGACATGGAACAGGCCATGATTCTGCTGCAAGTGCTCTTTATTAGAACCACTAGCAGGAAGGCACATAACAGCACAGCACAAATGGTGAGGAGATCATCAACAGCCATATATCAGCCATTGGTAGACACTCAACCCAACTACCCAATACAAAATAACACAGGCAACATGTATGCACATTTTAAACTAACAGAATACAACACAAACAACAATAAATAGTCCCTTGTCTGAAGGTGCACACCTTTCATGAGCCTCCTTGCATTGTCCTTCACATAGCCACACCTCCCATGCAGCTCAGAGGCTGCACGACCAGTAGCGGGACTCTACAATAATAACAAATCTCCTCTTCTTCTTACAAACATGGGATATGGATTAAAGGTTTTGAATCTGCACCTTGGCTACCATATCAACGGGGGTCAGCTGGAATTTAACTCAGCACTGGGGTGATGCACTAACAACCTGAGTTTAGAAAAATACATCTTCACTCCACAACATATTGACGATGTGCAGGAACTGGTTTCATCTTCAATTGACCCAGTATGAAAAGGGGAATTTGTTGCCAGTTCTACAAGTCAGCTATGCAGCCATTGGCCTTTGTTGTTGTATTTTGCACTTTATAGTGCACCACATGTTTTCAAGACAGGTCTGGACTGCGCGCATGCAAGTCTAGCATCTGCACTCTGATTATGCAGACATGCTGTGGTAACATGTACAGAATGTGCCTTGAATTTGTGATGTAGAAATAAAAATGGATGTCCCTGAAAAAGACGGCATCTAGAAGGCAGCATATGTTGCTCCAAATTGTGTGTGTATGTCTTTCGGTGTTAACAGTGCCTTCACAGATGTACAAGTTATCCAAACTATGGGCTGTAATATGTGTCATGATAGACCCTGGCTTTTGAACTTTATGCTGGTAATAATCTGGATGGTCCCTTTCTTCTTTGGCCCAGAGAACACATTGTCCATAAAGGTTGACCCATCCAACTACAGCATTTCTGGACATTGTTGACATGGATTCTACTGTGCATAGGATAATCTCAACTTGCATTTCTGGATGCAGCAACAAACAGTGTTTATTGACAACAGTTTGTCAAAGTGTTCTTGACCCTTTGTGTTGACGTCCATCTTAGAAGTGTGCTGCTTTTTAATGCAGTACTGCCTTCAGATGCATAAAGTTGTGGTTTTGGGCTTTCCATTTAACCCCTTAACAACCCAGGCTTAATACATACTAAGGCTTATTATTCAGTAACTACAAGGACTCCAATGAAAACTGGTTGAGCTATTTTTAGGTTATAGAAGTGTGTAATAAAACTTTGGGCCCAGAACATTGTTCTTAAAGTGTTAGATTATTTGCTGATGCCTTTTTTGTCAAAGTGGTGAGCCTCAATCCATCTGTGCTCATAGGAACTAGACCTTTCCTGAATGCTCCTTTTATATTCAAACATGATTGCATCACCTGTTCCTAGTTTCAACTTGTCCACGACCCAACTTTGATGGAACATGTTGCAGGCATCAGTCTCAGAATTAGCATATATTTAAAAAAAGCAATGCAGTTGATTAGGCAAAATGTTAAATATCTTGTCTTTGTACTATTTTCATTTAAATATAGCTTAAAGTGTACTAACAAATCACAGCTTTTTATCTGCATTTCACATACAGTGCCAACTTTTTTGGAAATATGGAGGTGAGGCATAGAGAACCTGTAGAATTTGGTGGTAAGCATGTACCAACTTTTAGGCTTTTTAAATGTCAGTGTGAAAAATCTATATTCTGGCCTTTAATTTGAAGAGGTTGTATTGACCAACAGTACTGGCATGCACTCCAAACATGTAGCAGGCTCCAGTTTAGCTGTTACTGTGATATTACATCATAGAAAAGAGTTTTGAGGCTTTTTTTTTTGAGAATGTGAAAACCTGTGAGATTTACATTTACATCCGACTTCAGCAAAGGCAAAAAAAAAACAACGAGTAAACCTTGACAGCTATGTGGTTTGTCACGACCTGTTATTATTGCTATGGCCTAGGCTAAGGGTTCTTAACCTGGGGGTCAGTACCCAATTGGGGTATGAAGGTGTGGGGGTTTTAGAGGGGACATGAAGGTGTGGTGGATCCACACTTTCCACAGAGTTTCTCTGTTTTCTCTGAGCTTTAAGCAAGAAATAATTAATATATAATTTCACTATTACTTCCCTGTCACTGGGGAAAAGGTTTTGTTGTTAAAAGATTTAGAAATTTAGAAATATTTGAAACTGTATTTGTTTAGGTTTTGGCTGTAGTCCTCAAAATGATGAGCTTCTTAATTACAACGTCACCACAAGTGCATTGCATGGTTTATGTGTAAAGGACTTCTCATATATTTGCAGGCGATGACTTGCAGAAATTTGGAGTCTTCTGGCAGACTCTATTGGAGAACCAGACTCTATTGTGCTGGTATGGAGTCAGTTTGGCACTTGAAACATTTGGACTGGTGAGTGTAATAAGGCTGGGACAAACGTCTGGTTACTGCTTACAGTATGTTCCACTTGGAAAGCCTTATAGTGTGCTGTATATTACGGTATTCCCAACACCCAGAGGATGAATTCAGTGCATAAAGCACTTTGATATTGCTCTGACCTGAAACAGTCTCATGTTCAAAGAGGCTCTTGTAAAAGTAAAGTGCAATTAGGTTTGATCTCATGAAACAGTCAAAAATCTCCACAACACGAGTGAGGTAGGTAGGAATTTGTTATTCATTAAGTTAACTGTTGAATGAGTGCCTCAGTGAGCATATCATACTATATCTCTCTTATTTGGACAGAACTTTGTTTTACTGTAGCCGTTTACCAGAATATACATTTGCAGTAATTATCCGGTGTTTGCACAAGATAAAAGAGAATGAGTATAACAAGCTAGCTTTAACTGTAGCTGGCTCAGTAATTAGTTAGTCTGCAATCTCCCTAACCGTAGCTAGCACTTAAAATACATAATCACACCACAACTACTCTTTAACCATGCTCAGAAGAGTAAATACAGTATAATTGCTTTGTATATAAGTTTGCTTTGTGTTACTATCTTTGTATATTTATTACATACAATCAGTGGTCCAGTAAGACTTTTCATGTCTGTGTGTGTGTGACTTTGTAGAAAACGGAGAAAAATACAGCTAACCTGTTCTAAAGGCTAAACGGTCGTGACTGGAGTTCCAAATTTCATTTTTATTTTTGGTTGTTGAAGTCAATGTTAGGGTTAGGGTTAAGTGTAGAAGCTCAAAAAAAAATACATATTTCTTAATATAGTCAGTGGACACTCTTAAGAAAGTCAAAAAACAAGGGAAAACAAAAGTTTCCAAAACTGGAGTTCAAAAAAAAAAATAAAATTAGATATGTGGAGAAAATGACAACCATTCAAGACCGTCAGATAAACAGTATTCAAAGCTTTCATCTTTGACAGATGATACGAGAAAATCCAGATGTTCCTTTCCATCCCTCCACTGAGAGACAACAACTCAACACCATGGGTCTGAAAGGATGTGCAGCTGTCAAGAAGCCATTACTGAGCAAAGAAAATAAACCAAAAATAAGAAAGTCTGCAAATCAAACAAAGAAGCTGCTGGTGCAGGAATGTGTTTGGGATTACTGGGATTGTGAGAAGCAGAAAATGCAACCAACTACTATGACTGAACTTTGGAGGTGAGGAAAAATATCCCTGCAGATTTTTTTTTTAAAAACTGAAAGCAAGTCTTCTGAAAAGAGTGGAAGCTGTAGTAAAGGCAAAGTGTGGACACACGCAATACTTAGTTGTCGAGCTCCTGTGTAATTTTCTTTTAAATATGTTTTCTGCTTTTTAATTGATACTGATTGAATGTATTTAATGACAGTTTTCACTTTAAATAAAGCATGGTGTCTGACATTTGCACAGTACTGGTGCCTATGCTTCCCAAGTTACAGCTGTTATTTGTATATAATACTTACATATACATAATACACATGGGACATATGTATGGCCCCATGCCCTGATATTGTATAAAGCCTACATGTGTGCATGTGTGTGGGGGTTGCGTGAGCAGGGAAGGTGGATGGCCTACATGTGTGTACAATTGTGAAACCTTTTTCTCTGCAGGTGCCTCCATATGTACTACTATCTAATCAGCAATCGGCACAATATATGTACAGAGAGAGAGAGAGAGCGAAAGAAAGCATAAATATGTTAATAGCCCCAGATAAACCTCTTTGCCTTGCACATAGTGATTGCCCCAGCAGGTTTCTCGTTCTTGGTCTTTCATATTGGTAACATGCAACATTGGTGGGAAATGTCTCTGAGTGTCTGCCTTGTTATGATTTCAAGCAGGATTGCAAGAGAATCAGCAATGAGCTGACAGTCAGTAAGTAACTCAAGCAGACAATTTTATTTTCATCTTCTGCTTCAAAGCACATTTTATACAATGCACATCTGAAATAAGGGTGTGCACAAAAAAGAGCTTTGAGAAATGGGCCACAAATTCCATGGACAGAGCATACAGTAAATGTCTGAAAATGCACAGAGTTTGTCTCTCACAAATTGCAGAATCTTGGGCCTCATAATTTAGGCCATATCTTTTTAGGGCTATCATTTCTTTTAAATGTCTGCAAAGTTGCAGTTGGGAACCAGTTGGGAACCAGGGATCACAATGTCTACAACATGATTATAGCCATTTTATTTACTATCCAAAACACCAGTGAACCTACATGTATCTGTGAGACAATGTTTAAGGCCAAAATAATCATAAAACAATGTGTCAGATATCAGGCAGTGTATTCATAGCCATTTACTGTAATACCTGAGGGATCTCTGTAAAGGATCTTTTAGAGGCTTTAAACTCTTCAGACGTCTGGTTCCTATCACCACCACTGTGAACAATTCTGACTCTGAAAGTTTCTCTAGAATGGAGCATTTCACATCAAACCACTCTGAATGACAACCATTTAATTATGCAGAAATTTAAAAAAGGTGGAATTCTCCTTGAACATGTAGTTGGTGGTAGAGTGGCTGAGTTGCATACTTGCCCACATTGGCTAAAGTGAAATGTATCAGCATGTGGAATTGGAGCTTTCTCTGAGCTGCCATTTTTCTATCACTCTATAAAATAAGCACCATGCTGCTTTTTATGTTGGATGCACACAGATTTCAGATTACTGTGGAAATTACTGATTTGTTCCATCAGAGACTGTGTGAACTGTTCCTATTCATGTGTTTGTTCAAAATTGTAGATTGTGACACGAACAAAGGAAAATCTACCATTTTTTTGTCTTTGTTAGCCGTTTAGATTTATTTTGACATGCTCTTCAAATTAAATGGACAACAGCATTTAAAAATATCATTATTAACAGAGAAAAGTAGATGAAAAAGTAGAAATAACTGCTTCTTTGCCTCAGCATTGAAAGGTTAAAGACATATGCATGCCAATTGGCCACAAATGGTTGGCACCTACATGTATTTTTGTAATCATGGAGAACCTTAAACCGTTCTATGCATACAATCCCCCTACAGTCCATTAATCATTCTTGACATACCTTCAGTTCATCTAGGTTTCGATTTCTTGTCTTGTCTTGCCAAGAATTCTTCCCTGGACTTGGAGAATACCAGACAGACTGGAAGCCTCGGCCTAGCCCATATTCAGCTTCGGGATTCTGCCCAAGTCAGGAATCAACTTAGGACCTGGAGGCATCTGGATGCATTTGTCTTCCCCTTTATATTCTGCCATTACTGAGGTAACAAGGTGTTTGATGCGCCTGAGTGTAACTTATTCAGATTTTGTCTTTCCTGCCAAAACATAAGCTTCTGCACCAATACATCAGTTTGTAGTAGAGGCAGAGTTGTGCAGAATGTTAGTGTGACTTAATTTGCAGTATTACAGTAGTTTGAAGCCAAGAAACTGTCCAGGACCAGAAAAGTTTAGTGGTATAAACTCAGGTAGCCCAAGGGATGCTGAACCAGTGCTGGCTTTAGTAAGGCTGTCAACTCCAGTGATGCTAGAGTTGCTATTGCAGTAGACCTGTGAAATAATTGGTCCTAGGAAAAAAGGTGATTTTGGGGCTGAAATTTAACTGCTTGTATCTGGGAAGGAGGAAACATTTGTAACTTAAATGTACATCAACTTAGCAATATTTTAATAGAAGTAATTTTGGGTTATTTCTACTGCTCCATTCATCATGAAATGTTCAATGCAAAATGCAGTAAAAAAGAAGAAAGAGTTTGAGTGGAGACGTGGCTACAACAAATGTTCTCCAATATGAATGTAAAATTGAACACTTTGAGTAAATTAGGTCCTTAAATCATCTGTTCTTGATCTACTGTGCATTGCTGCAAGTACTGCGATTAAAATGCCATTGACAAAGGCAGCAGAGGCCTTGGCGAGCTCTGCGATTGGTTCTGATGAAATGTTTGCATGGTTTTGTGAAAGACATACCAATCATTCCAGGTCTTACCAATCAGTTTTGCTTTTTGTCACATGAACCAACATTCTCATTTCAGATATGGTAACTTTTTGCCCTTCAATATATCTCAAACCTACTGTACACCCTGTCTGAAAACAAGAAAAAAAAACTTTCCAAGGTCTGAATGTGCTCATGTCGAGGTCCATATTTCATCGCGAAAGGAGTCTTTGTTGCTGCGGTTCAGACGACAAGCTTAACTTCCTCTGGCAGGGTGAGGCCGTTCAGCTCTCACACGGTGGTTTGGCAAGCTGGGGTTTCGCTCTGGGGTGGAATAAATAAACGCTCATGGATCCTGGCCCGCTTTGTAGCACAGCACAACCTAAAACATGGCCTCTCTGTTGTCTAGACGTCTGCAGCTGGACATTCCCTGGAGAAGGTTTTTCTAATAGGTCAAGAAATTGACCTCCCTCCAGACTACCCCCCTTGTCTTAATATTGTCCATTCAGACTGGCTCACAGCCCTGTGTCCTCTCTCACCTTTTCATTAACCTTGGGGTTAGAGAAAAAGTAAATAGGTTTTGGAGAGCCTAAAACTGGTGAAACCTCAGAGTTAATGATTCAAATATGGCGTTTTTAAATGAATAGCTCCCCTTGGATGGCTATTATGATTATGTAGACTGATATTTTAATAAAATGTGTTACTATAATGCAGAGCTTACATCTTTCCAATGAAAACACAGGCTTTCTCAGTACATCTGAAAAAGTGATTAATGGGGTGCTACTTTACAAATGAGCTTGAACCTTGAAAATGACCTTGAGCTTAAAAATCATTTTGTATAATAAAGTTACCTCTTGTCAAAATAAAGTTACCTCTTAAAGTTTTAGGAAAATACTTGTAGAATACTTATCACTCCTATGCCATGGTTCAGTAGTTTCTTTGGCTGAACAATAATTCATAAAATATTTAACAATTTATTATTTAACATAGATTTCTTTTGTGTTTTAATATATGACTTTAGGTGACTTTAGAAATGGACAAAAAGGTTCAGAAAAAACATAGGCTTTAAAATAGCTGCTACTACTATTTTTAGTTGTGCTATGTACACTGATCAGGCATAATATTATGACCACCTCCATCTTTCTATGCTCATTGTCCATTTTATCAGCTCCACTTACTATATAGGTGAACTTTGTAGTTCTACAATTACAGACTGTAGTGCATCTGTTTCACTGCATACTTTGTTAGCCTCCTTTTACCCTGTTCTTCAGTGGTCAGGACCCCCATGGACCCTCACAGAGCAGGTACTATTTGGGTGGTGGATCATTCTCAGCACTGCAGTAACTTAATTCATAACACTGAAAAAGCAGCGGTCATCACTTCCACCAGTGTTAGATCAAACTAAGCTTAAAGTCAGCAAGAAATACTGCATCATAACCCCTGCATTGTATGGAGGACCAGATTTGCCAAAAAGAAAAATAAATAAAATAAAAAATAAATGACTTAAAAAAATGTAAATTAATATGTGAAGTAGAATTGCAAAGAATAATGATGATAAATCTAAAAATAAATAAATATACATAACAATGAATATATTAATAATTAAAATCTTATATAAATTAATATGTCTGCATTTATTTATGTCTATTTAGTAATTTCCCCTTCTCACTAATTTTTGTTTGTTTATTAACAGTTTTCTGTTTTTCTATTAATTTATTTTATTAATATATTTCCATAACTATTAATTTCTATATTTATTTATTTCTCTATTTATTTCTGTATTTCCTTGTCCTTATGCTAATAAAGGTGCTGTCAGTCAATGATGTCACAGCGTCTTAATATTCCTATTGGTTGATCAGTGTCAGACTCTGTAGTTCGATTGTACACGTCTTGCTCTCTCAGCGGTAACTAAGGACAAGACAGTACAATAATGGCTTCTTACAGCAGCAGACAGTCAGAGATCTGACACTCTCGGCTGATCTGGCTGAAAATGCAGGTCCGGATTATTTACTCTTTCGTGTGGAGGCTGTGGGGACAGTTTGATCCATTTTGCTGTCTCTGCTGATACAGAGGTCGACCCTGTAGTGTTCAGAAGTTTGGAGGAGGTGGTTCAATGTCTTTTCCTGCAAAATTCAGATCACTCAGACATTTGGACACCCGTGAAAGAACAGTTTAATCAGCTCTTCTCCTCCTGGTCTTGATTGCTAAGCCTGAACGTGAAAAACACGCCCCCTCATTATCATATGAACGAAGAAATACAGAAATAAATAAATGAATCAATGAAAATATAAATAAATGAATTGATGAAAAAATAAATAAATGAATACATGAATCAAAGAATAAAGCAAACAATTGTTAAAAATATAGATATGGAAAAAATAAAAATGGCATTAATAAAACAAAATAAATAATACAGAAATAAATTAATTGAGAAACATATAACTGCAGAAAAAGGAAATATGTGTATAATTACAATCACAATAAGCAATATATACTTTATTTAGTTTTTTTATTTATTGATTTATTTACTGAGCCATTTATTTTTTAATTTAATTTATTTTTCAATTTGGCAAATCTGGTCCTCCATAGTATTGAGAATGCTAATTTAAATGGTAACTTATTAGAACCCTAAACAAACATCCAATCTTTAGCAATAGTTAGCCAGTTATAAATGTACTTAATTTAGACAGCTTGTGATAGTGATTGTTATTAGCTAGCCTTTAATATTACAGTACATCAGCTACTTATTGCTTATGACTCCAAAAAGCTAGAGCCCTGGGTATGGTAATGGGGTCGTAGTATGTCTTGGCTGGTCAGCTGTGTGATTGTTATTTGGGTTTGATCCAGAGATATGGCCAGCTGCCTGGCTCTGATGGGCCTGTGATGATGAAAGTCCGTTCAGTGGACTTTTCCCACTGCTGCTCTTTCCCTGTGAGCCATACCTTTATTACTCTGCGTATCATTTTCCATTATCACAGAGCCGTTGGAATGGCCTCCACCCATCTGAGCAGACTACAACCAAAACATAACGTGTGCAAATGGCTGCTCTCAAGCTAAAAATCCAGACAGACCCAGTGTGTTCATTAGAAAAGCTTGTACCTCATTAGTAGTGATCATTGGAGAGGTAAATTTATTTATGTTGTGTTTTTATCGTTCTAATTTGCAGTCTTGGAAAAGGCCCGCTCTACTGGTGTGAGCCAACCATCGCAACAAAGAATCATAGAATGTTTCAATCTCTCTCTCTCTCTCTCTCTCTCTCTCTCTCTTCACTGAAATCTGAAATGTGATGACACAGGTCCAATATTAGTAGGCAACGCCTAAGTTGCAGCTGCAAAACACAAAACTCTCCATACACCCATGTGATGACATGCACACTAGGGATGTAACTGAAAGCAAACATGTTATTGAGAATTAAAAGACGATGCACTCTAAACAGATACAAACAGATAGAAATATAGATGCAAAAGGTGGCATTCATTTTCAAAATGCAAAGGTCCATCTGAAAGTTTTAATCTGCAGGAAACAACTTGCAAGATGCTGTTTAGATTCACAGAATACTACGGAAGACAACACGCAATCCCCCACAAACTGTGTGTGCACCATGTGCGTCTATCACTCGTCAGTGCTTTGCTCCACCATCCTGATTTCTGTCCTGCTAACCAAACCCAGACACATCTCCAAAATACTAAAATAGTTCTGCCCAAATTCACAGTCTGCAGCCTGCAAAGTATCATGTTATGTTGCATGTATGAGCTATTCACTAAAATGAGCGCGCTACTCACTGAAATTGCTTTTATTCACATTTATTGACTACAGTACAATACATTTATGTTATCACTTCCAATATCCAACTATCACTTCCCAGCCTAGATGCAGCTCTGTAGCCTATGCAGAATACATGCTGAGTGTGATCCAATACAGATATTTTAAGCACTAAACAATTGGGACTATGTAAGCACATGGACAGGAAATGCAAAAAAAAAAAAAACTGTGATTTAAATCCACTTTATCCACTTTGATCTGTATTTTAAAAAAAGCTTTTTAGCGTTTTACCTTATCAACTATCAAAAAGGAGCATCCAGGGAAAGACCAATCCTTTATGAGCAAGGATTGGTTGAGGCTTGCCACTTTGCCAAAAGAAGGTATCAGCAAATAATTCAACAGTTTACGAACAATATTCTTCAACAAGCAACCACAAGGATTTAAGCCATGTCACCATCTACGGTATCTAATATCATCAAAGGATTCAGGGAATCTGTAGAAATCTCTGTGCGTAAAGTCAAGGCTAAAAACTACAGGTAAATGCCAGTGACTTTCAATGCACTGCGTTAAAAACTAGCATGCTTGTGCAAGGGATAATTAATAAATAAATAAATAAATATTTAAATTTATAAAGTGCCTTTTGAATACCCAACCACACTTTGACAAACCGTTGCCAGTAAACACTGTTTGTCAATACATTCACTATTAAGACTGTGCTATGCACAGTGGAAGTCGCATGTCAACAATGTCTAGAAACTCTGCCGACTTCTCTGGGCTTGAGCACATCTGAAATCGACTGATGCACAGTGGAAACATGTGTGGTCTGACAAGTCAAACTTTAAGATTGTTTATGGAAATAATGGACATTGTGTTCTCTGGGCCAAAGAAGAAAAGTAACATAGAGACTGTTACCAGCGTAAAGTTTAAAGTTCAGTAGCCAGAGTCTGTCAATGTATTGGGGCATATTAGGGTTCATGGCATGAGTAGCCTAACCTGTACATCTGTAAAGGCACCATTAATGCTGAAAGATATTTACATATTTTTGAGCAACACATGCTGCCTTCTTGATGACATAGGGATGTTCATGTTTATTTCAGCATGACAACAACAAGCCACATTCTGCGGGGTTAAATCACGCATGACTGCATAAACAGAGAATGCAGGTGCTAGACTGGCCTGCCTGCAGTCCAGACCTTTCTCCCTTTGAAAAGGTGTCATGCATTATGAAGTTCAAAATACGACAACAAAGGCCCCATATGTTTGCACAGCTAAAGACTTGTATAATGGAAAAATGGCAAAACATTATGTTTTCAAAACTGGATCAGTTGGTGTCTTCAGTCCCCAAATGGTGATTAAGTGCTGTAAAAAGAAAGGTGATGTAACATTTTTGTAGTGTGTTGTGGGAATTAAATTTGGAATGGCCGTAGATTTACAAAAGAAACTATTTTCATTTTAATACTGGTCAAACAAAATTAATCACTGCTAATCACTAATCACTGCTTTCTGTTTTGTTAGCGTTTCATGTGCATTCCAAACTTTTTTGGAACTGAGGATTGTATAATTTTAGAGTGAAACCACTAGCATAGAGTTATATCCTCCCAGGAGAGACTGTGGGAGTGGGAAAGTGTAAAAAGGTCAGCCGTTAATTGACCAAAACAATGTGTCTCAGGCAAGATGCTGATGTAATTCATAACAGACTATGTAAACATTTTGTCTTGGCAGTTAAACATGCCCCTATGATGAGAAAGAAATTGGCTAATTAATGTCATAACTTTGGACCAGTACCAGAGACAGAAATTTGTTTTTTTGTTTGTTTGTTTGTTTGTTTTTTTGTGATCATACCATGCCTGTTATGTTATGCAGTCAATAAATATGTAGTGGCCCACATTCATTGTGAGTACTGGGCAGCAAGAACATTAAAAATGCAAGTGAGTTCACACTACAGACCTTCACTGATTCTATATCTGCACATATGGCCAATTTCTGTTATCCCATCAGCATGTGTTATGGTCCAAATGCACACCCTCCTCCTGCAGCCACCTGCTGGTCCACTGCACATATTGCAGCATTTATGAATAATACATGACCATCTGGAGATAATTGGCTATAATAAAGAAACAAGCAAAACAAGAAAAGTATTAACTATACGCTGTCATTTACAGCAGTCCATCATGAGTTTAACCCTTGTGTTCTTAATGTGGTGAACCTGCCCAAATCCATTAACAGAAAAAGGTTTTGAACTTTGGATGAGGTTTTTACAACCTGCATTGTACATCCAAACTTTACATCCTGCATATTTCCTTCCTAGAAAAGCTTTAGGTTCAGTTTCGATAAGATCAGTATAAAGAAAGTGACAATATCAGCCACTATGAAATTTCTCTGCCATTCCTTTCCAAAAAGCTGCGAACGCCTTGTGAATACAAAGCGCAGGAGCCTCTAGTGCATTAGTGCCAAGCTGTAAAGGACTGCAGATGCAGATTGCATGGTAATTAGATTCCCAAATACTTCAAAAAAAAGTTTTACATGATGTTTAGAAGCACAATATTAACGCTGTATCACTTACTGTGGAAAAGAATAGGTAGAATATCCTGGAGCAGGACTCAGTGGTTTGTTGCTAATGGTGCAGGTGACAACTGGAAACGCTATGACTGAGTTTGTGATCATGTAAATTTTTAAATCATGGGCCAAGGTGTCTTTCATCTGGGTGTTCCTTTCTTATTCCCTCTCTCTTCTCTTTCACACTTTCTCTTCTGCTTCATCTGCCTCCTCTCCTCTCTCATTCTTCATCTTTAATGAGCAAGGATGTAGTTTTGGGTTCAGAAGAGGAGCTATGAACAATGCATAACTAGAAAACAGTAACAACAACCATCTACTTTTTCTGTTTTGAAGATTTTGAATAACATTTTTGCCTCTTTACCATAACATTATCCAGCCAGTAAAGGTGTTCTCACAAACGGTTACTTGTCTAATCATGGGTAAGGAGAGTAACATAACTATGGAAATGAATGTTGCAGAACCATGGAGATGTGTGTGGTATAACTATAATAATGGGTATAGTTTAACCATGGAAATTAGTTTAGAACAACCTTGAAAATGGGTGTAATGTAACCATGGTAATGAGTGTAGCGTAACTATAGAAATGCATGTACTTTAACAATAGAATTGGGTGTAGCTTAAGCATGAAAATAGATGTAGCTTAACCATACATATTAGTGTAGCACACATATAGTATATAGTATATATGTACACCGATTAGGCATAACATTATGACCACATTATGTCCTTGTTTCTATGCTCATTGCCCATTTTATCAGCTCCACTTACTATATAGGTGCACTTTGTAGTTCTACAATTACAGACTGTAGTCCATCTGCTTCTCTGCATGCTTTGTTAGCCCCCTTTTACCCTGTTCTTCAGTGGTCAGGACCCCCATGGACCCTCACAGAGCAGGTACTATTTGGTGGTGGATCATTCTCAGCACTGCAGTAACACTGACGTGGTGGTGGTGTGTTAGTATGTGTTGCGCTGTTACAAGTGGATCAGACACAGCAGTGCTGCTGGAGTTTTTAAACACCTCAGTGTCACTGCTGGACTGAGAATAGTCCACCAACCAAAAATATCCAGCCAACAGCGTCCTGTGGGCAGCGTCCTGTGACCACTGATGAAGGACTAGAGGATGACCAACACAAACTGTGCAGCAGCAGATGAGCCATTGTCTCTGACTTTACATCTACAAAGTGGAGTGACAAGGTAGGAGTGTCTAACAGAGTGGACAGTGAGTGGACACAGTGTTTAAAAACTCCAGCAGCACTGCTGTGTCTGATCCACCCATACCAGCACAACTCACATTAACATACCACCATCACATCAGTGTTAGTACAGTGCTGAGAATGTGTAGCAAATAGTGTAGCAAATAGGTGTAGCTTTATCATGGAAATGGGTGTAGTGTAACCATAGAAATGGGTGATCCATAACTTTGGAAATAAGAGTAGGGAAACCATGGAAATGGCTGTAGCATAATTGTGTAAATCACAGTAGTGTCATTGTGTTGCATAACTATGGAAATAGGCATAGCTTATCCATGAAGACAAGTGTAGGTTAATCATAGAAATGAGTATAGCATGATGGTTATAGCATGTGCAGAGTGGCTTTTTTTTAAGGGTAAATCCAACAGTCAGAATCCACAAGGCAGAAAGAGGTCAAAACACCAGAAGACCACCAGAAGTTAAAGAGGAGACAAATCCATAATCAAAAAACCAGGGAACAAAGCAATGATCAAACACAGCCAAACACTGCTAAAAGCACATGCCTCAGAACTCAGGAGGAAACTTAGCAGAAATTCAGAGACTCTGCAACCAGTAAGGCCGACCAATTGAGAATATATATGGGTGACCTAATGAGTCCAGGAATGAGGAGGACTGTAGTGAGTCAATACAAAATGAGTCTGACTCTCCAAAGGAGGATGCCAGGGAGGGGCTGGATCCAAAGCAGGACAGGGGAGTCCATGTGGTGTGTCCTTGCAGAAGGGAGACCTCATGACACATGTAGCTTAGCCATAGAAATGGGTGTAGCATGGGTGCAGCTTAACTATGAAAATGACTGCAGCGTAATAATAGAAATGGGTGTAGCTTAACCATGGAAGTAGATGTAGATTAACCATGGAAATGAGTGAAAGCTTGACCACAGATATGGGTGTAGCTTAACAATGGAAATGAATGTAGTGTAACCATAAAAGCGGGTGTAGCATAACAGTTTAAATGACTGCCATTTAATCATGGGAATGGATGTAGCTTTTTATGGAAATAAGTGTAGTGTAACCATGAAAACTGGTATAATCACCTGATCCATGTATCAGTGGGTGTAGTTCTACTTCAGATAGATTTTTATCCATCAGCCCTTAGTATAATTCTATTTCTATCATCCATATTAAGAGTAAACCTGTACTACGTAACAATGTCTCTGACAGTCTTTGGAAAAAAATAAGGAACCAGTGGAAACCATGCCTATAATAATGAAAACGCTAGGTTAAGCAAGATAAAAGGCCACAGTCTGGTTATTTTAGCAGAAATGCAGGTAATTACTGACTTCATGGCAGAAAATGGAGCTCAAAACTCCCCCAGCTCATAGACAAAAAGAGATTGCTGCTGATAAGCATATAAAAGCACTTACACTCTTGCAGGGAGCTGATTTCTGTGGTGCTTTATGATGTGTAGATTTTTTTAATAAAAAGTTACCCACAGTCTGAGAGCTTTCTAGCTTTTCAGCATCCATCCAACCCTTTTCCCCACAGAAGAGCACAAATAGGATTCAAGAAGCAAATGAATGCTCTCAGATTCTCGCTAGTCATGTTGGAGGCCACCTCAGGGGGTATGTGCATCACACACACACACACAGACACTGCAAAAGCCATCAGCAGTGTTTACTCCCGCTATGATGAGAAACCGCTCAGTGCAAGTGTGATGTCCTACAGTGCAGATATCAATTCACACACCTTTCAATTAGGCCGAGAGGGGAGAAGGGACTATTAGCTCAGGCTGTTTGATTACAGCAATAAGCGTATGGGGGGGAAAAAAGACCCTCTAAACCAGAGGAGGAAAAACAAAGGTGTAAAATCAGTCAGTGAATGTCTCTCCAGGTTTTCTTGTGGGATAATGAGTGCCATCATTATGTTGGAAGTAGAAAAGCTTGAGCAGAGTACACAGCTGAAGAAGTGACTCAGTGGTTTGCTCTATTGATTTTACATGATATAATTTCTCCACATTCATGCAGAGCACAATGGGAGAGAGGCTGGTGTTTGGATAGAGAGTCTTGCCATTCCCCGCCCACTAGCTGAGTGACTGTGTTCAGTAATGTCAGTGTGACAGATAACATTGCATGCATCACTTTGTAAAAGTTTGTGGTGAAGACTGAAAACCACAGCAACACTTTACATCTAAAAGTAATTGAAGGGTGTTGGCTCAATAACTGCATCAGTATGTGACTAGCTGTCTTGCTGTGGTTTTTGGACATTGATTTAATAGAGTGTATTGCAGGTTTTGTTTTATTCCCACATTTAACATCAGTTAAAATGTAGCTAACTAGCTAAGTATGCTTATCAATTAATGACACAAAGCAAACAATATTCACCTCTAATTTCCAGCACTCTGGCAGTTTCTCTCCAAATTTACGTGAAAAGTTGTAGAAACCCTTCTTTTTCCCCACTTCATGGATGAGCTGCTTGTGTCGAGAAGAGGCGTTTGCCAAAAACAGTGCATCACATCTTACTCTGCCATTCACGGCTAGTGTAGACAGCTTCATTGATTATAATGGGGGCCTCTTGGTTTTGACATTGTCGCTCACTCACGACACTTGCTCTTAGTGTTTATTTGAGTAAAGAATTCCTCAGGCCCTGTCCCTGCAACATGTTCTATATAGCACTTTGATTTTCCAGTGTAAGAAATAGTGATTAGGGACCACTGCGAACACAGAATATAATTTTTTCTTGGGTTGTACTGATAAGCTCAGTGACTTCAAACGTGGCACTGTCATAGGATGCCACCTCTGCCGCAAGTCAGTTTGTGAACTTTTTGTCCTGCTAGATCTGCCCCTTGAAAATGAAATGGAAGGACCTCGGAGCAACAACAGCTTAGCCACAAAGCGGCAGACTACGCAAACTTACAGAGTGAGGCCAGTGAGTGCTGAAGCGCATAGTGCCTATCCTCTGTTGAATCACTCATGAAAGGGGGGGATAGTGTAAAGCACGTCACGCTGGACTACAGTAGCGGAAACACATTCTGTGGAGTGACAAATCACTATATCTGGGCAGTCTGATGGAGTCTGGGTTTGGTGAATGCCAGGAGAACATAACCTGCCTGACTGCACTGTGCCAACTGTAAAGTTTGGTAGAGGAGGGATAATGCTAGGGGTTGTTTTTCAGGGGTTTGCCTAGGCCCCTTAGTTCCAGTGAAGGAAAATCTTAATGATTCAGCATACCAAGATTTTTTATCTGGACAACCTCTTTATTTTGGACGATTGGATGCTTCCAACTTTGTAGGAACAGTTTGGGGAAAGCCCTTTTCTGTTCCAGCATGACTGTGCCCCAATGCACAAAGCAAGGTCCATAAAGACATGGTTGGGTGAGTTTGGTGTGGAAGAACTTGATTGGCCCGCACGGAGCCCATGACCAGGGACCAACTCCATATTATTGCCTATGGATTTAGAATGGGATGTCATAAAAGCTCCTGTGGGTGTAATGTGTAGGTGTCCCAATACTTTTGTCCATATAGTGTATGTATATGTAATAGCATATGTGGAACTTGTTTAACATCTTTTTGGTCACTCATTGGACTGCCACTGTATGTAATTACAGTAGGGGAGAGCAGGGCACAAACTAACATGGTATCAGATATTTTATGTACTTATGTACTAGGGAATGTAGACACTCACATAGCATAGTCTGCTAATTTTGACAGTTTAGTTCTAAAGCAATAACACACTTTATACTTCAAACCCACACTTCTCTGATTAACGATTGGCTCGTGACACAGTGGAATCCTTTGTTTATTAAGCCTTTGAAAAAGCCATGTCCACAAATATCAATACCAGGTAAGCACATATCAAAAATTTGACTTGTAGCATTTCTTCTTTCTTCTCTTTTTCTTTTTTATTCTTTCTCTTTGACTGTCAGTGTACTATCAGAAAAACCTGTGGGGTATCGGCAAAAGCAGCAGTAGCTCTAATACATCCTGGGGGGTAAAAACAGAGAAACAGTCTAGACCCTCAACAGTTTCAGTACAGAAACTGCAGGTGCCCCCGCGGTTCCCCTCTGGCGAGCCGCTGCCAGAGCAGAGAGCCGCCCAATGCCAGCGATGTGTCACGCTGTGAGCTGTTGTCTTCCTGCAGTAAATTCCCTCTGACAGGATTTTAATAACAGCTCCTGCAGTCTTGCTCCCTGCACAGCACAGGTGCCACTTATCGTGGGCGATTCGCTGTCTTCCGAAAGCTGATGGATCTGGCTCTCGGCCTGCTTAAAGACAGCCCAGCTGCTCCAGTCAAATCCATAACCGTCTGGGCCGGATCACAGCTCAGATTAAAACGTCAGAATTACACAGAACTGGTGACAAAGCCCATTCAGAGGCTTCTGTAACAATTTAAGTGTTGCTAAATAGTGCCAGGATATGCTTTAACCCCTTAAACTGCAGGCGTGCTATTCTGTTATTTATCTTGAAGGAATTTTCTGCTGCACCTGTATCATCCCACCGATTACCATGAACAATGCTTTTGATGCATTTCCCTGGTCTCAGCAAAGAACAGAACACATGTTGACTCCAAAATCCACTGGGCAGTTGCACATCACAACCACTGCACTCTAACAATACAGGTCTTAGAAAATCACTGGAGTGCTTCAAACTGAGGGCTTGTTTTTCAGTTTTCTGTTACATTTTTAAAATGTATTATTCAATAACTAACAAGGCTCCATTTAAAGATGAGTGTTATGGGATGCTTTCTTATTGCTTAAAAAAAATCTATATTTTTTATACATACAAATATGAGATTTACAAAACAAAGTTCTTCATGTCAAACAAACAAGTTAGGCATCAACAGAAGAGGTGGTTAAGTTGACTTGTATGCTTTCACCTTACATTGGTAATGTTGTGGAGCGTTTGCTACAGCGCATGCACCCATTGTCATGGGTTGCCAGGTTTGCGCTTTTTCCCACCAACTGAAATTGCTGTTGAGGGGGAAAATTTTATGTTCTAAGTTGTTTTAAGTTAATAAAGCTAAACATTGGAGTTCTTCTGAGATTAACTTAATATTTATTTAAACAAAAGGTAAAAATAATATTAAAAGGCAGCACTGCCAGCTGCATCTCCAGGATAAGAGCTGCTGTAGTGTTGATGAGCACATTGCCAGAAACCAAAGAGCACATGAAAGCAGAGCTAATTAAAGTGGTTTGATTCAAAATCTGAGGTTAACATGTTGCGTACCTTCAAATACACATGAGACAATTGTAATAAAAATGAATGAATAATAGTTATAAAAGTGAAAGAGGTCATAGTGCAGTATATAGACCATACTTTGATCTATATAAAGGAAAAGGCTTTTTCCTAAACCTCCCCCAACTTCGGTGGTTGAACCCACCATCACCCTGAAATTTTTTTTTGACATCTCCACCACTGGTAACTATTATTTGCTATCTACTATGGAACTAATATTTAAGTTATGCAATTAAGAGAGTGAGGAATTGTGTTTGCTCACATAGAAATCCTTAGAGTTTAAGGGATTAATTAGATAACTTAATAATAATTGTAGCTGTAAATTATGATAGTTACTCTTCAAAATCTTAAAAAACTATTCAGAATCTGTATTAGCAAGTGTTGCCTTCAGAGTTTATCTGGTGAAGTACTCTAACCACCATTAGTAGTGTGAGGTTTCTTTGCACTGGTACAGAACGCTGCATCAAGAAAGTGTTGAAAAATGTCTTCGAAAATGAGTGACGGTGCTTTAATGAATGGGCCCATTTCAAAATGGATGAGCGCAATCAAAAACTTATTCAGCTTCAAAAATATTCCCCTAGGAATGTGTTTACCTGTAACAAGAGACTGAATGCAAACAATAAATTATGCACCTGCTACCTTCCAGAAAAATCCTCCAAAACAGAATAATAAAAAGCAACAGAGTGCCCACTGGCTTAGCCTGAACTGAAAACGGGGATCTAATAAAACAGCCTAATCTCATTTCCATCTATATTGCTTTGCCATTACAATATGCAGCGCTCCCCGGGGTGTTCCCCGCTTTCCCAGAGCAGAAGGGTGGCCTTTCTATTGATGCAGCACAAGCTGTGAGGAAAACGGTCACCAATGAATGCTTCTACTAATGGATGGATGATTGGTTGGTTGGATGGATGGATGGATGGATGGATGGATGCATCAATGGCCCTGGAGTTTGTAGGCTGGTTATTGGTGTGTTGTAGATTTAGACAACAAAACTAATTGATTTGGCTTCATTGAAGAGTTATACTTTTGTATCAAGAATCTTGGTTTGCTAGCCAGAAAACTATGAATCCATAGATGATGACCTTGAATCTTGCAATGCACATTTTTCTATGTGATTCTATATGGGTTTAGACTGGTTCAAGCCATTGTTTCATGAAAGAACGAATAAATAAAGCCTGCGAGCACTCAAAATATCATAAACCGCAAAATAACTGCATTAAAAACATAAAGACTTAAAGCTCAAAGCAGGATTTCTCAGTTAGTCCAAACTCAAGCCTGCCCAATGTAAGGGGACATATGGAACACTTCTACCAGGCAATCCATACTTTGTCATCTAGCTAACCAGAAATCCTATTTTGGGAAATACCTCCATTGGACTCAAAGGACTGTCTTGGAAAAGGAGTTGCTTTACTGTGATAAATTTCCTGCCAGTATGTCAAAAAATGGTCACCAGTGAAAACTTGAAGATGGATGGATGCATGGATAGAGGTATGTATGGATGAATGGATGGGTACTTTTTGTTGACTAATTAATGGCCCATTGTGTTTAGGCTGGTCACTGTTGCTGTGGATTCAGTCAACAAAAATGAATCCCTTTGACTCCATTTGAAGAGTTGGAGTAAACCAGCAGGGACGACCAACTTCAATTAGAGCTGCAACAATTACTTGATTGATAAACTTGATTACTCAGTTTAAAAAAACCTTCTCGTTTAATTCTTGATTATTATGATAATAAGGATTTCAGATTCTCCTACTGGTTTCTCTTATGGTAAGAAACAGTCTGATGGACACACCAAATACAGCGATTGTGTATTAAAATGTGCACATATATATATATATACAGTATTGTTTCTTCATAATCATCAAGTTCATGTTTTTTGTTTGACCTTTTTTACTCAAATAATAACCAAAATAATCAATAGATTACTGTAATCAATGTAATCAATAGTGGCTTCAGGTGTCTTGAAAACTGAAGTGCCAAGCTTGATGAATTGTTTGTCAACATGCAAGAGGGTCACACACAATCTTGTTCCAACTAAGAACAGTTCTTGCATCTGTGCTCCTGAAAATGCATACTGTAATGGGTAAGATTATGCAATCCTTACACCCAGGAGTCAAATAGCTGGTGCTTGGTATCAAAGCGTTATTTACCAACACCTGAAATATGATTCGAACACCCACAGATTTACTGAGATCAAACATCTCTCCCCGCTGGCTGCAATCTCAGAGAAAACAACGAATCTCACATTTACAAGGTTAAATCATTCCAACTCTGAGGCAGACCGTCTTCTCGTCTTCTTGTTTAAAGTTTTACGGCTGATTACCACCACTTTCAATAAAGTGCAGTTCCAGCTATGAGATTGTAAAATTCGTCAACAGGGACAAAGGAGTGGATGAAACAATTCGGTAAAGGAAAAAAACCAAAACACTCACACTGATGTTGCTGCACTCATACCAAATCTGAACTCTTTTGCTCAGATTTAATATTCAGCATATACCGTCAAGCTCAATTCAAACATTCAGTGTTATATAAGAAATTGCATAACCCTTTTTTTTGCTTTCAGAATGGTTGAGGTTAACTGAGTTCATTTAGCACTTTTCCCACTACTCACTCTAGTCCAGAGGTTTGGCTCATTTAATACACCTGATTCAATTCATCAGCTAATTAGCACTGAGCTGAACTCTGAGTGTTAGAAGAGGGAAAACTCTAGGAGTGTAAAAATGCATCAATTTGAATGGTGATTCATTCTTGGATGTTAGAAATGATTATAATGGATTATTGTAATATTTAGTACAGTATGTGCTCATTTTTCTGGCCAAAACAAAATTCTCATGCAGCAAAACAAAAATTATACTGAAAAGCTCTTTTACTGTCTAGATTCCACTAGTGTGTAAATACAGATGGTTGACAAACTAAAGGAAGAATCAGACCCTCTCACAGTAGGGGTCAAGCATTCAGGCCTGTAGTGTTCTCTTCATGCATGTCACACACGCACATGTACTCACCCCCTTTAGGAGTGACTAGTCGACTAGTAGACTGATAAGTCCACTAGTCAGCGCTCTGGGCAACTATGAAGACACTGCCTGAAATACTGTGATGGTAAAAACTGCAGTTAAACCCAAATTCATTTGTTAGAGTATGAAACCAATTCTACTGCAAGCTGTATAAGACTGTGTTGAAATACAGGCTAGTAAGCCAGACTGGGACTGTTCAAGGACTGTTGTCTCTGATAGGAAAGTACGGAAGTCTAGAGAGGTCACGAGCTGATAGAATTTTCTGAATTGTTATCTTGAGATAACAAGATAAGTAACTCATTATTTCAAAATAACAATGTTGTTATCTTGAGATAACAAGATAAGTAACTCATTATTTAATTCAGATAATTTTGTTATCTTGAGATAACAAGATAATTAAATCGTTATCTCAAAATAACAATCCAGAAAATTATAACTACCTCATGGCCTCTCTGGACCTCTGTAGGAAGAGCCATTTGACTGACATACAAAATGACCAGTTACAAAACATTTAGACATGAGCACAACAAAAACAAACTAGAACTTCAAGAATAAGTTCTTAAAATGAGATGTCATGAATGTTTTTGGTTCAGTGACTGGGCCTTTATCTTGCTCTGAAAGGCTTATCTATAGCAGTGCACCAACATTTAGCTAGCTAGCATTTGTTTCCCATCGGACGTATAATATCCAGAGCCAGTTTAAATTCTCTATGAAAGGTGAGATTCTGCGAGCTGTAGGGATTTTAGCATGCAGTTTACATCAGACAGTCTGAATATTAAAAATATTAACAAGCTATTAACAGAATACCGTTTCCAGACATCTGGAACACTCACATATTTTATTTTTTAATCATAATAAAGACTAGTCGATCACTCTTTTTGTATGACTAGTAAAAAATAACAGTAGTGCAACGCCTAGCTCACTTCAAGAATAAGGATGATAAGGATGAGTCTTTGGACCTTTGTTTTTTCCACATTTCTGTTAACCAGTAGCAATGCTTTTTGTATTGTTTTCCAAACTCTCAAACGGTGTTCGTCGTTGAGTGTGTTTACATGCACTTAATAATCCAATAACTGCAGAAAATCAGATTTTGTTAGTAATCCGATCAACACGTTTACATGCTCTTGAGTATTCAGATAATGGGAAACTCCAGGTCTACATGAGTCAGACAGTAATCAGATTTACGCTTTGCACCCAGCCAATAAACTCACAGAAGAGGACAGGACGTAAACTCAATACAAAACTCAAACTTCATGCCGCAGCTTTTTTTAAAAAACTGAAAATGTAAACATACATCATCTAGAAAATGAAGAATATTTAAATCCTTAATTTCTTCAGGCATGTAGTTTGTTTCAGCGTCAATCCAAAAAAAGTGTTTTGCTGCCATCTCACAGCAACGCTTTCTTATTTACAGTACCGCCATCTGTTTCGCACATGCACAGACAAATCCGAAAGAAATCAGAGTAAAAGTCTACATGCACTGAGAAATCTGATTACTGAGCTAAAATCCAGATGTCTTTTTCTCAATCGAATTTCGAGAGCTTACTCCGATCTAAGACATCAGAGTATGCTGTTTACATGACCATTTAAATAATCAGATAACAGCAGAAATCCGATTATGATTGAATTATGGAGTGCATGTAAATGCACTCATTGTAATAAGCAGTTTATGCAATGCAACCCTACTATAACATCCATCTCTATGCAGCTGACACAGCCTGATCACATTCTGCAATGACTTTCTCAGTCACTTGAGGATCAGTTGCTCTTCTGTTTTTCCTTACAAATCTCACTAATGCACTGATACTAAATGTGTGGTTTTGACTACAATTTCCAGCCCTGATGTCCTGATGTCTTTTCCACAGATCTACGCATAGGCATCACTTTAGTCACTGTTTTTTTTAGTTGAGCACTCTTTGTGACTGAAGCTTCTGCCATCCACCAATGAACCTCCTTTCAAAGTCACTTGGATCTTTTCCTCTTGCCATCTTCATCCAATATCAAGGTCAACAGGTTCTGCTCAGCATTTCATATTTGCCACAGAACATGATAGGATGCTAACTGCTTATCTGTATCATGCAGTACACATGTCTGGAAGCATCTGTTATGTCTTGCTATGTTTCATCGCTCATTTATTCAGGTGTTTCCTTTAATTTGTCACCCATCTTTTCTAGTTCTTCTAGTAATATTGGATGTAATAAGTTTTAGTCAGATATACTAAAAAGCCTTCTCCTTTCTGGGCAGAGCGTGTGTGAGTAAAGGATGCACTGCCACCTGGTTAAAGGAGCTCCAGCGTGAAACCTTATTGAAGCCAGGGTGTGTGAGGTGAAATCTGGTGGACACACTCATTGCCTCAGCCTCTATAAACACAGGTTCAGCACCAGTAATGAGGGCCTATAAAAGCTGGCCAGCAGGGTGCCTTTGGAGAAAAAAGAGTGTTTGAGTAGCTCTCTAACCTTCGAACGGACAGGTAGTGTGACGTAAATGACCTCAGATATTTGTTTGCTGACTCATAAAGACCTTCTTGAAATAACCCATGACATCATCCTAAAGTGAGCCTTTAGTGTGGGTGCTGCTGGCATGCCCAGCTGGCTACGTCAGAGCTGCTCAATGGACTGTTTTATAGAGCTGTGTGAAGCACTTTGGGGAAAATATAGGACCTGAAACAGAAAAACAGACTTTCAGTCTGCTCAATACAGCAGTACATGTGGGCATTTTCCATTTTCTTGCCCACAACACATGATTGCATTTGGTCAAAAAATATTTATTTATTTATACCAGACTAAATTTTTTTTTTACAAATGTTCAGGTAATATGTAAATAAAAACAAGGTAAACTAAAAAAATCATTCTTTAACTTAAGTATGAAAAGGATTTTGGCAATTCATTGACTTTCTTTCAAAATTTTGGCAGTTTTATTGATCTAACATAATTTACTTAAATTGACAAAACATAATCTGCCATCACATTTCCAACTGTACCCATTACTAGCATTGATTTAACTTCTTTTGGTCCAGATGATCTTTCTAAAGTTTGTTTAAAAGTCAGTTTAGAACCACAATCAACAGTAAAAAAAATATAGTAATGCCCTCTTACAACCAACAACAAGGCCAATCTTCATCCAATGATATTTAGGCAATTAACCAAAATATGGAACTGTGGTCTCCAACCCTGGACCTGGAGACCTTCCTGCAGAGCCCAGTTCTAACCACAATTTGCCACACCTGCTCCAGTCATTCAAGCTCTTCCCAAGTCCCTGATAGGTTGAATTTGATGCATTAGAGTTAAGTAAGGGGTGGGGCAGCAGCTTACTGGATACAGGTTGGAACTAAACTCTGCAGGAAGGTAGCTCTCCAGGACCAAGGTTGGAGACCGCTGATATGAAATATAAACATATACTCACGGGAAGCCTAGGAGGAAAGACAACACAGAGATGGTGAGGAAAACCAGAGACCCCCAGTATGAAAATAGATGCAATGAGCCAATAGAATCATGTGTCCTGTGCCAGCTGCTAATGTCAACAGACTAAACTAAATTTCAATGTGATGACTCAACTCAAAGATCCTATTTACATAACATTAACATATCAAAAACATAAACTTATCAATACATAAATACATAAACTTCTCAAAAAAGTTCAGCCAGTCAAGTAATGTGATATATATATTCTAAGTACAATAGACTTAATTTATTTAGGAGTTTGTCTTGTAATACCAGGTGGAAATCCCATGAGACTTGAAAAAACACAGTTCATTTTCTTTTAATTGACTTTATTGGCTTTTGCAGATGTAATGTTTGCATTCTTTCATCGCTAATACTTTGAGAACTTTTTGAAAATGGGTCAATCCCATTTACATGAACTTGACTGGGGTCACACTTTATTTGGATGGTCCCCTATAGATGATCTAGAGATACTTATATTATTAACAAACTTGGTGAGAGTTAGTTGATTCTACACAACACTAAGTTTAGGGTCAGGTTTAAAACTAGGTGTAGGTTTTGCCTTGAAGTTAGGGTTAGGTTTAAGGTTAGGGAATGATTTAATAGAATCTTTCACACACAACTTCCAGTACAGTTGCATTTATTAGGTATTCTGTTGAATGTTAAAGATAGACTGAGCATCTGCAAAGCATCTACAGTGGACCATTCAATTAAAGTGTTACCTTGATTTGTTTTCTGAACATGTACAAGGGACAGTTTTATGTACTTTGAGTCCCTTTATGTCTGGTGTCGAGAGTCTTGAGACTAAACTAGAAGACAGTCTACCTAGTTACTGTAGACATAAGTGATAGGTTATAGCACAGTAAAGTGTAATAAACATGCTATGCTCAACAATTATGTCTGAAAAGCAAATAGTTTATAGGCTACTAAAGACTATATTTACTGATCATAAAATGCCTTTATGCACCAGATGAAACTGAGGTTGTGCCCCCTGAGAAAGTATCACCAGTATATATAGAGGACATAGGCAGCTATTTGATATTGAGATTAGGCCCTTGGATGTTAAGTCTGAGACAGATTCATTATATTTACAACATTATGTCCATCTATATTTCTCTAAAAATCATTTGCACTGGTGCATCACACCATTCTATACAACAGTTCATTGCGGCCTAATGTGATTGGTTGAAAAGGGTTCCACATTCGCTTGCTGCCAATTTCTAAGTAAAACCAGTGATTGCTGGAACCACTTTTTGTAGAAGTTAAAAGTGTGCATTGGAAACCTACTTTTTAGTTTACTTTGCAAAGCTGTTGTATGAAAGCAGTAGAACATTTGAGGTCATGTGCTATCGCGAATAACAGCATGGCCGTGATTTGGCTGCAGGCAAGAGCTGAAGGCGGCACTCTCGTGTTCTACTGCCTGCCTGCAAATTTCTCAACACACAACAAACTAGTTATACTCTCATATCTGCTGATGGGAGCATCTCAAGTTTCACTCCACAGCACTTCCATCTGCATCCTATCAATTAATCCTCATCAGTGGAAATGTATGATATGTGCTTTTGCACTTGAACGCAAAACAGGCTAACAAAGACATGGTGGGAAGAAATGATGATAAATAGTATAGCCCGTTTTCTCGCCCTGCTCAGAAGACGAGTGCTCTCATCATTAATCACATTCTTCAGGAGTGGAGAAGCTTTCAAACAATAAAGGTGGATGTATTTGGAGGTGGCAAGCTAATAGAGAAAGAGCCAACATAAATCATTGCTAACGGCTAACACAAGCTCACACAATGTCAAGCGTAATCGTATAATTAGGTTTGATTTATTTGCCCCATTCTCACATAGAAGTGGTATAAATGTTAATGCCAGGTACAAAAACAAAAAATCATGAATCCATAAATAAAATATCATATTTGGCACTTTTGTTAATTGTTTACAAGGTGCCACGATGTGTAATGCATGGAAACAGTACAGTAATGAAGTACATGAGTATTGAACCACATAAAACTTGCACACCCAAACATGTTGGATTAAGCTCCCCTGAGAGGAGAATTAGTGCAGAAATCAGTTTCGATTATATTCTTATGGATAAATAAAAACACATCACCCACATCAATAAAGAAAAAAAAAGTAATACAAGTCCTTTGTAAGACCTTAGAATTCACAGAGAAAGATTAGATTAATTAACATGATATTGGTTTATTTTAGGTAACACATATTGGGGGTTTATTGATGTCTTGTTCATTGCTCAGAACCCAAATTTGACATTTCTGTATTGTTTATTTACTTTGCATTAGGCTTTATGTATCACTACACATATTAGTACATAATGGGAGGTCTGGGATTTCAGAAACATCCTAATCTGTTTTGTTTTAATTCTATAGTTCAAAAATCCCAAACACTGTAGCCATGTTATCCACCATTCCCTCCCATTACCTCCATGTGCTGATGTTCTTACTGCTTTAATAAGTAGTATTCATAACAGGTTATATTGTCAGGGTCAACTAGCATTATGGATATACAGTAAAGACTGCAAAAAATGATATTTTTGACAAGACACATCTTAAAGCTAGTCAATATATCATATATTTATCATATTTGAGACTGTTGTAAGAATATTACAAAATGAATTACCTTATTTCTAGACTTTTATACGATATGCCTCACTTCACAGAGAGCAGTGGCTCCCAGTGGGCTCCTCTCAGAGTTTTTATATGTAAATGTTGAGAAAGGTAAAACAGATGGTAAAGGGTTAAAAAAAAATAATTGGGACTACTTTGTCTTACAACTAGCTGCATGCACCTTCCCCCAGGAATACATGATAAAACTCGGGCAGTATATTCGTAGCTATTTCAAGTAATAGATTTGAAATAATGCCTCTAAAAGCATTGAGAGGTAGCTTTTAGAGCCATTAAATGCTTCAGATGCTTCTGGTTCCTATCATCACCACACTTCTGACCCAGTCAGTTTCTTTAGAATGGCGCATTATACATCAAACCACTCTACATGTCTTTGTTTACATCTTGATGACTGAATTATCCAGAAATTCTGAAATTTGGTGGAATTCCCCTTTAACTAATAATGAAATTCATAGTGATTTTCACCTAACAGACCTCCAGTTACATACTAATGCAGGTCATAATGAATAAAACTTAATGCATAGTACATAAACCATACAGAAGTGTCAAATATAGGCTTTACTGAACAAACAAGAACTTGATAAACCCCCACTATGTGTTCCTTTAAATAAAGTGATTACCATTATTACATAAGGACATGTCCAACCAAATGTCAGAAATTTCGATAGGACAGTAATTTGTAATTTTTTCAAGGACTTATAATAGTCCAGTGCTTTACTTTTTTCATTATAATTGAATTTTAGATCAGGTAAAGTGAAAATAAACACTGCATAACTTCACAACTTCATCGTACAACTCTGTTGTAAGACCTTATTCATAAAGAAAGATGGCATTAATGATCATTATTACACACTGCTAATGATGCTATTATTGACCTGTCCATCCAAATGACACCTGAAAGGTCACATATAAAGTATTGAATCTAGCACCTTCATTCCCTCCTCATCTAAGTGCTAACTAATCAGTCTTTGCTATCTCACTGCAGAAATCCATTATAAATCTATCAGGCTGAAGGCTCGCCTAAAGGCTTTGCATCTTTCATCTTGGCCTCGTACACATCCCTTTGAGTGCACAGTCTTATCACACTCATTAGGAGCTATTACCAAGCTCCCTCCGGCAACAGAGCATTAAAGCAAAAAGACAGGAGACACAAAAGGACCTCTTTAAAAAAAAAAATAAAAAAAATAACCGCTCTGAAACTTTTACATCTAAGAAAGAGGAAATGTCTTACCCAGTCGAGTGCTTTCGGTCTTGTTAAACTCTTAAGTTTTGTGATTATTAGGTTGTCGGCTTCCCTCAGGCTAGAGGCAGTTTGTGAGCGGTAAACTCGGATGAACTCTTCCTGGCTGTAAACAGCTGCATCTGGTCAGGAGAGGCCACAAGCAGCTTTAAGGAGATAAAGGCATGACCTATGAGGAATGCGCACCTGTAATTCATATTCCCTCACTGCTAGATGTCTCAGAATGGATAGTGGGTTGAGGTGAATGAGGAGGGAGGACTTGCTTAAGGCTTGCTGGGGGAGGTGTGGAGTAGGGTGGGAGCTTAGAGCTCTAACGGCCTACACACCATCTCCCAAAACCAAGTCATAAACCGGGCAATAGGGTTTCTGTGGGACAGCAAAGAATGTTAATGAATCTCCAGCTTATAAGCCACTTAACCACAGGTTTAGTTACAGTGTAGTGTATTAGAGGCCTGATATCTTAAATTTTTCCAGTATTTAATTCCATTTATGTCATTTGTGGAGTTTTATGTACAAAAAAAGAGTTGGAATTGATTTTTACATGACCAACTTTTCCAACCTCTCTTTATCCCTTTGAATGTTTTTATTACTGTGCTTTTAAAACTGATGCATGTAAATGAGCTGTTCTGATTGGCTGCCCTGTATAGCACCTCATTCAAAAAGCAGTGTGTGTTGAAACAATCCCTCTAACTTCAGGCTGAGTGGGTGGAGCTAAAGTGCTGTAAACTAAGTAGGTGGATATACAGCCATATGCAAAAGTTTTAGTGCCTAATGTACATGTACTCGAATCGTTGTTGGATGGAAGAGCCCATCAATCCATTATTTAATTTGTGACAAATTCACAAAAAAAAAATCCTTATATAAATCATATGCCAACCAGATTATTTTTGGATGGGCCTAGCAGTCTAATTGGATGGGCACGGCTCCCTGAGGTCCACCCACGTCAACGGGCCTGCAATGGTCCTCATTAAAGGAGGACACCTTTTAAATGAAGACTTGAAAAAAGTCAAATGTCTGAGAAGTCAGCCATGCACTTCAGTTGAACAGCACGTTCAAGCTGTATCATATCCTTATCTGCTTCATCACACCGCTGTGGGAGTGTAATATAGAGACTTTTGAAGACCAAAAGACATTGGGTTCACCGGTCAGGTCATTACTGTGCATTTCAACTAATTAAGTGCAATTCATTTCCCTTTTTGAGGGTTACATTGGGTCAGACCCACAAAGCCAAACCAATAAAGTGCTTATTAACTCATTGATAAGAATCTGACTACTGAATTGAGCCCATGGTGGGGTAGGAAGCAATTCACTCCTAATATTTTTTACCTGGTCATGAATAGCTTCTTGACTTGCTTCCTTTTATTCCTCCAAGATCATGTCTAGATGGATGACAAGGCCTTTTTTTAAATTGCTCTAGAACCAGACTTGAATGTCAGGACTCTCTCGAAGATGTCTTGAAGAATATTACATTGTTGTATCGCCCATTCCTAATCTAAAGACTATCACTCACATTCACAGCAGTCCTTGTCTTGACATACAGTGTTGCCAAATACTACCTACTTCCCTAAAAAAGGAATTCCACACATTTCTCTAATATTCTGCAGAATTAAAATCATTATTAAGGTGTATAAAAAGTCAGAGTGGTGTATATGCCATTCCAGAGAAAACTGCCAAGTCAGAAATGTTCATGGAACAAAATGTCTACAATGTTTAATATCTCAAAGCTACATTACATAAAGTTATTACACAAAATGGTTATGGATACACTGCCCGATGCCTGAGACATTGTTTTATGACAGTTTTGAGATTAAATTTTTTTATTTTTATTTTTATTTTCAGATTTACCTCTAGTTTACCCTTATCAACATTACATATAGATCCACTGGGGGTTGTGTAAAGTACTGTATGTAAAATTACTATATTTGTGTTGTACACATCATGACCCCTTGTTCCTATCACCACTGTTCCAAAGAAATCAAAGTTGGTAAGTTTCTCTGCAATGAACCACTTCACATCAAACCACTCTGAATGATTTTGCATCTCAAAAATTGAATTTTTGAAAAATTGTGAGAATCCCCCTTTAAATGGTCACTACAAGATGCTTCTAGAAAACATCAGGACATAATTTAAGGTTAACATTAACACTATGGTAGCACTAATTAAAATCTAAGAATTATTCAATTGTAAGGAGCTTTATTTTAGTCTTAGAGATAAACATTAGACCAAGAGAATGACAGGAATCTATGAGTAAATTAATGACATAACCATAGAGGTACCACCTAATTTGGAAATGAAGAAATTTTGGTAGAGCAGTAAATTTAGAATTTCTCAATGGACAAAAAAATTAAAATTTCCTTTCAAATTGTATTGGCTTTTGTCCTTATTGGTTAAGGTGGAATTCCCAAAGATATAATGTGCAAATAAGCATTGTATAAAGTACCAAAGTAAAGAAATAAAACATTCTAAAAAGGTTTGATCCATAGTTAATGTACTATACAGTAATGCACCATAGGCTGAAGCGGTTTAAGAGTTTAGGCCAATCATCGTCGTCTAACTGTCACACATCTAACATTTCACATCTTCCTCATCTAACTCAGGCCTAAATGCTTCTGTTACTGAATGAAAATGACTACCACTGTTAACTCATTAAACTCCTGGAAACAATTCCTCACTCTTAGTACTACATAGCTTACATTTTAGTACCATAAAGTACCATTACCAAAAGATATTTCATAGTTGTAAGTATAATAAGCTTAATAGCCATAGTCTGGCAAAAAAAAATCAAATGTATACAGTTTATATAATTACCTTAAATGTAGTTGAACAGCCAAGACACATTTGGTGTCTGTAGCTTGCTTCTTTAGTTTGGCACTGGAGCTATACGGCTATGTAGCTAACAATGAATAGCCCACCAGTTAGCACCGTGCATGCTTAAATCATCGTACCCTTGCTTCTGACCATGATGGCCTGTTAAGTGTTCTCAAACAGACTTGCTAAAGAAGCTTCTTTCACCAAACATTACGCAAATATACGTTTGATTTGTTTTGCCTATTGCTTTTAGATTAATAACTGGGTAATAAGCCTGGAGATTAATGTGTTAAACAAATTAACCAATCAAAGCTCATCAGGAGGTGTCAGATGGCATTGAGGGTAGACCCTGATGAAACAGACTTGCTCATCATGACCGGCACCATGGAAGGCCCCGCCCCATCCAGCACCTCTCCACCAATCAGACGCTGCCTGTGCAGGTTTAGGATGGAGTCAGCGATGATGCGAGCTGTTTTCTTCTGGTAGCCCCCTGACGTCACCATCAGGATGGGGATCCCTCTCCTCCGCGCCGCCCTGAAGACGATTTCATCTCTCTTCACAATGCCCTGAGAGAGGGAAAGAACAGATTCAAATCATTAGAAAGTCTGTCATCTTCTACATACAAAAACAAATGTGGCATGGCCTGAAAGTTTAGAACATTTTGTTTGTTTGTTTGTTTGTTTTTTTCAAAGAGCAACAAGTGAGCCATGCTAAACGTGCTAACATCAGCCTTTAGAAGTTGCCGTTATCGCTGCATATCTTAAATGCATGTTATAATTATATAGCAATTATTTCTCATTCATAATTCATTGAAACAAGTTGTAGATTTGTTGACACAGCACATTCTAAACTTACAATCCCACATTTTTGCTTCTAAGTAGATCTGAATATGCTAGAAAGTCATTGTTCTGCGTACAGTCTTATGTCACCTACTTTTAAAGTAGCAACTCCAACCTTGTGATATAGAATATACAACCCCATTATCAAAACTGGACGCTGTGCAAAAAGAAGATAAAAACAGAATGCAATGATGTTCAAATCAATTAAACCCTATATTTAATTGAAAATAGTATAAAGACAACATATCAAATGTTGAAACTGGTAAATTTTATATATAAAATATCTGCCCATTTTGAATTTGATGGCAGCAACATGTTTCAGCAAAGTTGGGATGGGGCAAAAAAAAGACTGTTGTGTTAAGTTGTGTAATGCTAAAAAACATCTAGTGGAAAATCTCACAACTAATTAGGTTAAATGGCAACAGGTCAGCAACATGATTGCCTATAAAACAAGCATCTCAGAGAGGTTGAGTCTTTCACAAGTTAAGATGGGGAGGGGTTCACCACTCTGTGAAAGACCGCACAGACAAATAGTGCAACAATTCAAGAATAACAAAGAACTTTATAGCAAGAACGCCGCCATGTTCTCTGGGCTCAAGCTAATTTAAAATGGACTGAGGTGAAGTGGAAAAGTGTCCTGTGGTCTGACGAACCAAAATTTGAAATTCTTTCTGGAATCATGGACACTGCATCCTCTGGGCTTAAGACCATCAGGCTTGTTATCAGCACACAGTTCAAAAGCCAGCATCTGGGATGTTATGGCGGTGCATTAGTGACATGGCAGGGGTGACTTGCACATCTGTGAAGGGACCATTAATGCTGATATATGCAGGTTTTGGAGCAACATATGCTGCCATCCAGATGACGTCTTTTTAAGGGAAGGCTTTGCTTATTTCAGCAAGACAATGCCAAACCACAATCTGCATGTATTACAACAGTATGACTCTGCTAAACTGGCCTGCCTGCAGTCCAGACCTGTCACCCATTGAAAACATGTGATACATTATGAAATGAAAAATATGACTAAGGAGACCTGGAACTGTTAAGAAGCTGAAATCCTGTATCAAGCAAGAAGTAAGAACATTTCACTTTGTAACCATTAGC
Source organism: Colossoma macropomum (assembly GCF_904425465.1). Lineage (NCBI taxonomy): Eukaryota > Metazoa > Chordata > Actinopteri > Characiformes > Serrasalmidae > Colossoma > Colossoma macropomum. Next base: position 16,284,642 of record NW_023494810.1, read on the forward strand.
AGTTCCTCAGTTCTCAAACACTTACAGAGTGCTGTTAAAAGAAGAGGTGATGAAACACAGTGGTAAACATACCCCCGTCCCAACTTTTTTGAAACATGTTGCTGGCATCAAATTCAAAATGGGCATATATTTTCCAAAAAACAATAAAATTTCTCAGATTCAACATTTGATATGATGCCTATTTTACTAAACAATTTTTTTACTATTTTATAAATATAGGATTTAAATTATTCGGACATCTTTGCATTTTGTTTTTATTTACATTTTGCACAGCATCCCAACTCTTTTGGAAACAGGGTTGTAAGTTAAATGTATTGTTTTCAAACATACTCCTCTGTGTGCTTAATTATCCTTTGTGCTATTGAAATTTTGAGTCTTCTAGCACAAGTTGCTATCAGGGCGCTTGAGCTGAAAATACAGTGACAGGAACCAAAGGAAACACAACTTGCTAGAATTTTGCAAACTGTCAATTAGCGGAATTATTACAAAGCAGACTTTGACTAAAAAACGTTGACTTTGCATATCATACTGGATTAAAATCAAAGATTTTCACAGTCACTTAAATTAAAGCACCTCCCCAGGTAAAACTAACCCAGTTTGAACAGAGCTTATCTAATTTATTGCACTTCAATTAGTATGTAATGTACCTTAAACAACAAAACAACAATAGAAACAGACACAGGTATGACCTGTGCCAGTAGATTAAAAAAAGCAATATTTACACCTCACAGTCATATGCAAATGTCAGATAGCATGTTTTGTTAACACATCCTCTACAGAGAACACAGTGAAAATCAACAAAACTTTGATCAGGGACACCCAAACCTTTGCATATGACTGTAACATAATATTCATTTTGTCTATACTGCTGTGCATTACAGCTGTTATGAAATCAAACAAATGCTAGAGAATACAGAAGGAAAGCCCTTTTATGTGCTTGCAAGCATTTCAAGGGGAAACCATTTCAATTACCATCATTTTCGAGGTTGCCTTTGTGTTTGTCTTTGCTGATGGTCAGTTCAAGAGGATGAGACTGATTGTCCTCTTTTTCATCCACCTGAGAATAAATGAGCTATTCATTATTCCACCCATACTTTGCCCACAACTGTGTTTTTATTGTAGCTACTGTTAAGAGCTTGGACATGTTTTACAGAAGACTGGTAAAAACCTCATTAAATCTAATTTGAAACTGTAGCAAACAACTCTTTTGTCAAAATATCTACATTTAGAGTGTGGTTTTAAATTAAATGTATATTCACATGCATTTTATCAACAGCTATTTTTTGTTATTTCCACCCCTCACACAGGTGTACTGTTTTTGTTGTATAATCTCATTCTGCCTTACAGCCACAGCAAACAGCCATGACTGATTAATCTTCACCTATGTGGCTTGGCATGTTTTCACTGGGATCTAAAGATTTGATTTACATATTGTGAGTTGTATGCAACAGCTGAGATAGGCTCCGCATCCCACCACAACCCAGAAGGATAAGCGGTTTAGATGATGTGTGTGTGTGTGTGTGTGTGAGTTGTATGCAACGTTTCATCATGTCGAATGGAATTTTTACCAAATATTCTGTAAAGCAACAGTAGCTACACAGTGGGTGGAGCATAGATAGGGCAATTCTTATTTGCTTTTGAAATATGACCTTTAGGACTGACCCGTCCTCAGTGTTCTTTCAGAGTGAGCAGTTCAGATCTACATGTTCTTATCCAAATAGCTACAGTAATGAAGTATTTGCCTAATATTTTTAGCCATCAATGATAGCCAATGCTTGGCTCATCTCCCAGAATGCTGTTCAGCTGTACAAGGAACAAGAAATCTGACCCGTCCCACCGCTATTGTTTGCATCTTTGATGACTTTGTATTCAGTTTTCATGTTTTTCTTTTCCTTTGACACTGCAGCCTGGTCTGCTGAATCTCCTCTCTGCCATTTGTTTTTGTTTTGGTTGATGCACAGAAGCTTGGTGGGTGCTTTTATTCACTTGTACCTTATGGTCTTTTATTTAATCCTACCTGAACCTAGTTAAGCCCTGTGTACAATATTGAGCAAAAGTCAAACAACACCCTTCTTTTATTTGCTTTCCAGACAAAATGGCCATTAAGTAATTCATTTTTCAGTGTCAAGAAAAAAACCAGATGCCCCCTATAGATTATCTACACATGTTCAAATTGTTAACGAACTATCTGTTAGAACTCATTTGATTCTAAACAGTGGTGGGATGAGGGTTAGGATTAGGATCAGGGTTAGGGCTAGGACCAGGGTGAGGGTTGGGTTTAGGTTTTGGGTTGAGGTTAAGTTTGAGGTTAGGATTAGAGCCAGGGTTTAGAGTTAAAGAAAGTAATTGTCAATTTAAGAATCTTTTTAACCTTTTTATTCTAATTATTAACAAAAATCCACCTTTATTTGAAGTACAATGATTGAACGGAAAGCTTAAATCTCATGATAATTTTTTATCATGTCTATGTGTGCCACAAGTGTTTGCATCCCTAGAAATTATAATGTGTGAAATGTAATTGAACTATATTTCCTTTCATACTTTATGTTTTAAAGTTCACCTGAGTGCCTAGGAACACTGAAATGGTCAGCCATGATTTCCTGTTTCACTGGGATTTAGATATGAGGTGACACACAGGCCAAATTCCTTCAGACATCCATTACTACAATCTTCTATATAGTTCTGTTTAAGTACTGAAAAAGGGTTATTTGACTTGTAACAATAGTGGAACCCTTTTTGGTGCTATATAGAACCATTTTCTTTACTAAAAACATCTTTTTTTAAGAGTGTAGACCAGAGAGTTGCCCAAACATGAAAAGGCTACAAGAAAACCTGTCTGTCTGTACTGACCCCACAAAAAGTGAGGAGGATGCTTCAAGTGGCCAAAGAGTCTTTAAAGATCACAGCTGGGGAATTGCCGGATCTTGGGGTCAGAACATCTTCCAAACTAAAATCAGACGCCACCCACATAACTACAAGCTGTTTGAGGTGGTTGCCACAAGAAAGCCTCTGCTGTCAAGGACCAACAAACTCAATCTCCTACAGTTTGCCAGACATTACTTGAACTTTCAGTGGGACTGATGGTCAGATGGGACCAAAATAGAGGTTTTTGGCAACAAACACCAGAGATGAGTTTGGCGTAGACACAAAGACAGCCATGGAGAAAAGTACCTCATCCCCACTGTGAAGTATGGTGGTGGATCTGTGATGTTGTGGGCCTGTTTTTCTTCCAAATACCCTGGGCAGCTTATTTGAATACATGGTACAGCAGATATTGAAAACCTGACTGCCTCAGCCATTAAGCTTAAACTGGGCTATTGTTAGATCTTCCAGCAGGATAAAGATCCAAAGCACACCTCAAAATCAACAGAAAAATGGTTCACTGACCACAGAATCAAGGTTTTGCCATGACCCAGTCTCATGACCTAAACCCCATAGAAAACATGTGGAATGACCTGAAGAGGAGATTCCAAGGAATCTAAAGGAGGATCTGGACAATCTGGAGTGGTTCTGTTTGGATTAATGGTGTCAGATCCTTTGCCATGTATTTTCCAGTCTCACTGTATGAGAAGACTCAGAGCTTTACCTTTGCAAATGGAGGCTGCACAAAGTATTAAATGAAGGGGTGCCAACAATTATGGCACATGATTTGAGAAAAATATTTCATGATAAGATTTAGTTTTTTCTATGATCATTGTACTTCAAATAAAGATTATATTTGTTAATATTTTATGAATGAAAGGCCAAAGGTTAAGCAATAAAGAATGTTTTTTTACAGCCCATTTTTCCATGTTTACCACGGGTGCCAATATTTGCAGAGGGCACTGTATCTAATCCCCTCAGAAATATCTCCTGAAAAAATCAACAACTCGTACTTAATTGCCTTTTTGATTTGAATGAAATAAATAAAGGGTGGTCTTTGACTTATGCACAGTACTATAATATAGTCTGGTCTTAGTCCAGGGTGTTTACTGCATAACTGAAACTGTTTATTCATTATTACTATTTAGGATTACCTGACTCTGGACTGTTTCTTTCCAGGATAATGTTTCCTAGGCCCAGTTGTGAGAGTGTACACCTCGGCTAAAGAGTTTACTTTAAGGATTTATTCCACGATCTAGTTTCCTCTTGAGTTTTCACCAGAGTTTTCCACCTGCCAGCTGGGGAACTGTGTGTATATGTTTGTTTGTGGTGTTGTTTTGTTATTGTTGTGAAGTGTCCTTGAGTTTGAGGAAGGTGCTGTATAAATTAAACACGTGAAGCTTTCAAACTGCCGCTAACCCAACATCATTTGACAGCTTGACACACTTGAGGAAGACACTAACTGCCAATTCTGTTACGTCAGCTAACACATGAGGCACATGTTGCATAGCATCGGGCAGATAGGAGAGGAGGACCATCCTACCCAGCCAGAGAGAACAAGGCCAGTTATACTGTTTTGGACTCCCGGCCATGGATGGCTGTGGCATCACCGAGGATCAAACTCGCGATCTCCCAATGAGGGCTAAAGCTTAGATAGTTGCAGCACTTGGGAGCCCCATGAGTATTCTTTATTACACAGGTATCTACTCAAGACTTTCATCACTACAAAGGCTGTTGGCAAATATCCATCATGTCTAATGAGGAAAAAAAAATGAAATCAAATAAAAGGGGTTTTGAGAAATATAAATATGGTAAACATCTGATTCCATGTGACTGTTCAAATTTCATAGAAACAATCAGATTTCAAACTGATATGCAAATAAATCAGATTTAGGCTAACTGAACACAATTGAGGCTTGAGGATTCAGTTCAAGAGTCCTCATCCTTAAGCTGATTGAAAAGTGTCTACAATTTCTTGGACTGTCTTGTCATTTAAGCTGTTATTAAAACAAGCAAGATATTCTGAGGAATCTAACATTTATAGATGCTTTTTAATTGAATTATTTGACTTTGACATTTGTTTTGTACATTGTAATAAACTTGAAAAAGTACTATAATGACATAAAACATTGTCAGATATGAAAAGAAAACAGTTACACCCAATGTACTGAAATGTGTAGTATATTTGACTGTTAGTGTTTGTGAAATATGCTTGGTATAGAGGAGCTTGTCCTCATGTATAAATCCATACCACAACACACTCAACTCAATATCACGCTGTTGTGAACTAACATCACTCCCTCAGGCTCCCTAAAAATCCTCCAAATAAAGTAGTCCATATCCCTGGGCTCTGCATTCTGCATGACATACCTGACTAACTGATTCATGAGATTATTGATGGGGCTACAGGAGCCGACCAGGCAAGAGCAAAAGATCCAGGATTAGAACCACCCGGTCACAGAAAATTTTGACAGCAAAATTTCACAAGTGACCATTACATTAATTTCAGTGGAAATTCTCATAAGAGTTTCATGTCAGAGTTCCAGTAGTGGAATTTTATTTGTACACCTTCATTTCAAATTCAGCTTTAGCAGAATTACATCGTTGACCAATAGAACAACTGCTTTGGAGGAAGCCTAATTCTAGGCACAACATTTTTATAATTATTCCCAACCCAGCAATAAATGAAAACATAAAAGTAAGACTGCATGGTGCTGTCAGTCCAGAGGCTGGTTTAAATGGTCTAGCCCAGGAGGGTGATACTGGGTTCTTCCAGGCCACAGCTCTGCAGAAATTGTCCCTCATTTCCCTCATTTTCCCTCTTCTAACAGTCATGAAGGTCTTGCTCGTTACAAATAAATTGATAATCACAGTTATGGATAAATATGTTTTTTCATTATGTTAAAACAGATTTTTTTGCAGTTACATATTCTGTATATTTTGGACAGATTTCATGTGTGCTAGATGGGATGACAAAGCCTTTAGGCAAAAGAAAAACTGTTTTGAAAACAAACAACACTAATTTCAGCTTTCACTTCAGAGATCATGGTTTCTCTCATACACATTGACAGTGCCGCTGCAGAGCTTAAGCTCATGGTGGAACTCCCCAGGCTGCATGTCTGTATCTGGCTACAAGAAAAATTATAACTTATTCACTGTTGCACTGCTCATTTTCATCTTCTTCCTACATTCTCAGTATTAAATTAAAAAGCCCACTGGACGTAATGTGAAGGCTTCAGTGTGATATAAAATAACTGATAATGGTTTGGAGCACAGAACATTCATGCATACAAAAGGGAAGAAAAAATCAATAAAATATACTCATGGAAGAAACTGAGAATAACAGATAAATCGATAAGTGGTCCCAGCCCTACTAATAAGTTGTATCAAGGTGTTTTTAATAGACAGAAAGCTAAACTCTGCAGAGCCGTGGCCTGGAAGGAACTCAGTTTGGCACCCCTGCTATAGCCTGACTATCTTTATACTTGTGTGTTTTACTGTTTATAGTTCGTGAATTAGTTAGTTACTGCTAAACTGTTAAGTGTACCCAAAATCCATCTGCAATCTACTGGTTATGTCTAGTTGATAAGGAGAATAGTAATAGCCATTTTGAGTAGGTTTGTGGTAAATTTCTGCAACCTGAAAGAAAAATGAGTGATCGATTATTTGAACATTTAAAATAAAAATAAACCAAAGTGCCAAGCAGAGCCAACAAAGCAGAACCCTTCAGCGGCTCCATTCACACCTGGCATTAACATGAGTCTTGGGTCACCAATCACAAATGGACATTACTAAGTAGAGGTTTGAAGGGGGTCTAATGCATCTCAGGGTGTGTAGTGTGAATGCTTAAAGCATACTGATGCCTCCTCAACACCAACAAAGAACCACCTAATCAACTACATCATCACAGCAGCTCAAACATCTGCTTTACTTGTGAACTTCTTAGCACTGAACCTCCAAAACTGAGGAGACTGAGGAAAACGTAGATGGGAGACTGTATTATTTATTGATTTATTATTTATTTATACTTACCTTTGGGGTTTTACTGTTTGTTTTAGATGAGGTAGCCAGCTTGCTAACTACTATGTTAGCTCCATGGCTAACTTCATCTGCACACAGGTCCTCACTGCCATCAACCACTCCAGTTCTCTACACTTTTTTGCTACAGATTAGTGTGCAGTACTGTGCTGTGTCACGTATATCGTTCAATCTGGTGTTTTTACAGCTTATGGTAAGTGAATAAACCAGCTTGCTAATTGTACACCTCACCTCACTGCCAGCAACCATGCCAATTATCTACACTTTTTGGGGCAACTCAGAGCGCAGTACTATTTTCCCACGAGTATGTAGTTATCTGATGTAATTATGTTCAGTTTTGTGTCGTGACTGTTTATGATTGGCGAGTTAGCTGCACAAACAGGGCTTTTTTCCCCCATCACCAATTTTCTGGACCAGCCTCGTTCCCGCCCATTTCTGAAAGCAGTGCAAACTGTGAAAGTCTAGTGTCGCTGTGGCTGAGAGATCAGGAGCCATACCTGTGGGGAAATGGCCAGGCCTCCGAGTGGATCTCCGTCCAGCACGTCTGTGCCTGCGTTGTAGACGATTATGTCAGGTCTGATCTCGTTCAGCGCTCCCTCACAGTGCAGCTCCACCTTCTGCAGATACTCTGTATCCTCCGTACCCCAGTCCAGCTCCACTTTCCTCTTAATGGCCCCTAGAAAGACCCAAGACAGGTAACAGGTTTGAAACTACATAAGCAAGTCTATTTGAAATTACTTAAGAACTTGAAGAGAATTAACACAAGTGAGTAATGAAAACTAAAGAAGGAAACCTTTGGACACTAGATCTGTGTAGTCCTCCAAAATGTTGGCACCCCTGGTGAACATGACCAAAACAAGCTGTAAAAACATTCTTTATCCTGTTCATCTTTCATTTAAATTATACAAAATCTAGCCTTTATTTGAAGTACAATGACTGAAAGAAAAAACAATCTTATCATGACTATCTCAAACTAAGTGTGCCAGAATTGTAGGCAGCTTTCTTTTGGAAAGACAACAGTCCTTCAAGAGTCTTCTCCTATAATGCTTAATGAGGCTGAAGAGCACCTGGATCTGAGACCATTGCTACATACAGAATCTCTCCAGATCCTTCAGATTCCAAGGTCTACCCTTGTGAAGTCTCCTCTTCAGCTCATCCCTCAGGCTTATTATGGGTTTAAGTCAGGGGACCGTGATGACCATGTCAAAACTTTAATTCTACAGTCAGTGAACCATTTTTGTGTTGGATCATTGTCCTGCTGGAATAGCTCAGTTTAAGCTTCCTGACTGAGGCAGTCAGGTTTTGATTTAATATCTGCTGGTACTTGATGGAGTGAGTGATGTGTAGCTGAACAGGTTGTTCAGGGCCTTTGGAAGAAAAACAGCCCCATACCTTCTCAGATCCACCACCATACTTCACACTGGGGGTGAGGTACTCTTCTGCATGGCTATCTTTCTACACCAAACCCACTTCTGGTGTGTGTTGCCAAAAACCTCTATTTTTATGACCTAACTAACATCTGCAATGCCCAAGCTGTGATCCTTTGAGATTCCTTGGCCACTTAAACCATCCTCCTCACTGACCATGGGGTCAAAATAGACGTATACCCTCCTTCTGACAGATTGTTAACATGTCCAGTTGCTTTAAACGTCTTAATTATTGTGGAATTATTGTGGAAATGAGCTTGTCAATGGAATGCACTTGCCCTTGACAGGTTAGCCTCAGTGAGCTTATGTTTTTTTAAGAGGTTTGAGCATTACATACATAATGTGTGAATAATTGTTTTGTCTGGCTATAAACTTAGGGATAGAACTGCAGTGTAATGCTTTTCTTTTTGTTTTTGTAAACCATGTAGACTTTAGCATGCTAATGAGCCAGCTAGCAGAGTAAAGTGATAAAGTTGTATCAGCAATCATGGATAACAGATGGAGGAGTTTGTAACCCAAAGCCCAGTAAATCGAATGTTATTGTTTTGAAATGTTAAGCATTTTAAAGTAGTTTATTACTACAGCTTTTAAACAGCTTTCTCCACCATTACTTTGGGGTTTGCAAATGGAAATGCATCAGGACGCAATGATTTCTGGGCAAGTTCTACTGCTGCTCAACTAACACCCTTCGCTTCAGCTAATAAAGTAATGGAATAGCCCTTAAAACAGTGCTGGGGTTCTACTGAGGAGAAATGATGAGGCCAAGTGGAAGAGAGGTTGTTAAAATCGGGAATTTGTGTCACCTCATATTTATACCCCAGTGAAATAGGAAGTCAAGCCTTTTAAGTTCCTTTTAAGTTTCTAATCGCTCAGGTGAACTTTAAAACATAAAATATGAATGGGAATATACTTCAGTTTTCACTCAGAAGAATTTCTAGGGGTGGCAACAACAGTGTCTCACAGAAATTTGCAAAATTTTAATTTGTGATAAGATTTAGGTTTTTTCTTCCATTCATTTCAATCAAGGATAAGCAATAAAGAATGCTTTTTACAGCCTGCTCTGCTAATGTTTAACAGAGACAAAAATATTTGTGGAAGCTGATCAACTACATTAGTGCTAAGGGGAAAACTGAACTGAAATATTGCTGAAGTGTGACTGTTAAATGATTCTTTATATGCAAATAAAAAATAAGAAAAAAAATAGGAAAACTAGTTCCATCCTTTCCACTGTTTTTTTTTTTTTTAGCAGGGTGCAAACCCCTTAAATTTCCCTCAAGCCTGATACAAAGGGAAGGAAAGTGTAAGGAACAATGCCTTGCTCTTTTAGACACTTTTAAGACCTAATTAGTCTCTTGTGCTTTTAACTGCAGATGAAGACACGAGAAAAAAAAACACGAGTGTCTGAAAAGCAAGGCACTTTGTCTTTGAACACAGTGAAATGTCACTGAGGGAAAATGTCTCGGAGAGAAAGTAAAGAAAAACAAAGAGAAACGGGGCCGAGCACACCTTATCTTGAGAAGCCAGGCTGTACCTTCAAATGAATATGTAGGATTGACATACAAATTCATATAATAGAGCTTTTGTTTAGGCACTAAAAAGTGGATAGGTTGAAAGGGAAAGCGCACCTTTTCTCCGTTCTGACAGCCCGACTCAGTTTGTCAGGGAGAATAACGATTAAACTACATCCAGGCCCAGAGTGGAAGTGCTGAATTAGCATTACAAGGCCATTTAACTGACAGGCAGCAGAGTACATACAGGCCAAGAATCTTTCTTTATTTTTACTATTTTCCATTTTAGAATAATAGTGGACATCACAACTGTGATGTACACACAGTGGCTGTGTCTGAAACTGATGGCAGCTGTCTCGATGCCTTGCTGCCTGTGCTGTCTCACAAGTCAGTGGCAGTGCTGTCCACTGTGTCAGAGCTGGTGTTTTCTGCTATTTCTTTCTAACCGCATCAAAGTGAACACAAAGGATTATGGGATATGTAAGGCAGTAAAGGATATATCTACAGCCTTCAAAAAACGGCCAAACAGAGGAACCTCAGCAGGCAGCATTTTATACAAACATTCCATTCGGACTGGGTGCCTCCTGCCTCAGAATACTGCCTGAGTGGGCAACGTTTATTACATCGCTGTCCTATTAAAATATCTTTTTTTTAATGTCAGCTTCTCTTTACATTATCTGCAGATTTCTGGTAATACTTCAGTATAGAGGGATGTTATTATGCCCTTGTAATGTTCTTATCAAGCCTTATCAAATCCAGTAGTTGCTAATTAACTTGCTCATTAGAACTCTAATAAGCATTAACTCAGGTGAATAAAGCAGTTTCCAGTGCACTTTTATTTTTATATTATGCATCATAATCTATTACACAATATTTCAGCTGTCCATTATGACCTCATTTATCCTTATCAAGCCAATAGTTGGTAATTAACTGCCTGCCAATTACTCTTTATTACTAGAACACAGCTTTTTAGCAGTAATCAACAATAACTATGGTGAATAAAAGATTTCTCAAAGAGAAGGCTTAAAAGGGAATTCCACCAGATTTCTCCTGCATATTTAAATTAAGAAGTAAAGGAAGTCATTTAGAGTGGTTTGATGTAGAAATGCACCCCTCTTGAGAATCTTGCCCAGTTAATTGTTCACAGTGCTGGTTATAGGAACCAGACATCCAAAGTGTTTAATGCTTCTGAAAGCTACCTCACAGAAATTTATTACAATAAATGGTTACAAATGCAATGTGTGATAGTTTTGATATGGGCATATGGGGTTATTTTTAAAGTACGTTCATTAGATAGTACACAAAAAGGCTATATTTGTCTTGTAGATATTGTGACCCCTGGTTCCTGGCTCCTATCACCACCACTGTAAGGAAATTTAAGTCAGTAAGCTTCTCTACAATGCACCATCTTTCAGTAAACCACTCTGAATGACTTTGTTTGCATCTCGACAATTGAATTCCTCTTTGACTTTTACTTCTTAATTATATCGTAAGATTTTGCTAATTAATTAATATGCACATTTTATGCAGCCATGTTCTAACAAGGGTTATACAAATACAAATAAGGTCATGATGAAATTCCACCAATTTCAAAATTCTTACATCAGAACTAATTTAAATCAATGCTTTTAATCAAAGGTTCTAGAGGCACTAAACTCTTCAGATGTCTGGTTCCTATTACCACTATTGTGAACATTCTGACTCGGGAAGTTTCTCTAGAACAGAGCATTTCACATCAAACCAATCTGAATGAATTTGTTTAAATCTTATCCATTTGACTACAGAGAAATTTTGAAAATCAGTGGAATTCTGCTTTATCACATTCTCAGTAATTGTTAACTAGAAATTATTTTAAAGCAAAGTTTAATGTGGCTTTATTCACAGTTGACAGTTATTATTGGGATTTAGATGAATAAAAAAGCGCATTATGGACCCGATGCTTAGGTAAGGATGTGCACAAATCATGACATATAATATACAAATAAACATGAAAATGCTTAATTCATCTGTGTTGTTGCTTAATAAAAGTAGAGATGAACAGCCATCAGTTAACAGCTACTGGATTGGTAAGGCTTAACAATGCATCAGATATGGACATAATCCAAAATTGCGTCGTTACACTGATGCACGTTAACGTAAAGAATGGTTTTGCCTTCATATAAAGTTATCATTTCAGAGATGCAAGCTTTTCGTACGACAGACATGTTCAAATTCAATCTTTTATTTTAGTTTCGTCAAAGCTGACCCCCTTTGCCTCGATTCAGCTTCGCACAATCTTGCCATTCTCTCAAACGGCTGCATCAGGAGCCACCTGGAATGCTTTTTAAGTTAACTTGAAGTACTTCCACATACACTACACTAGAAATTCTGAAATCGAGGGTATTAATAGGGTGTTTGTCTTCTTTTGCTGCAGTAACAGCCTCTACTCTTCTGGGATGGTTTTGCACTAGAAGTTGGAACATTGCTGTGCATCAGTGGGGTCCGCTACTGATGTTGCAAGATTAGTTCTGGATCACAAACACCACTCCACCTCATCCCAAAGGTATTTGATGGGGCTCCATCACGCCAGAGAATGCAGTTCTACTGCTCCACACCCCAATGCAGGAGAACTTTATACCCCTCTAGCCAAAGCTTGGCACTGGGTATGGTGACCTCAGGCTCATGTGTGTCTGCTCCATTCTATTGGCAATACTTTTCTATGTAGATTACACAAGCTGTGCTCAGCAGAATTCACTAATTAGAAGATGTGTCTAGATACTTTTAGACATATAGTATATGCTCACACCACGAAAGCTGCTGAGAATGACCTGTATTCATCCATATGTCTTAGAAACCCATTTCAAGAATTGAAGCATACAGCTTTAGATTAGATCTCTGAGAATCAGAAAAACATACATGGGTGTCCAAACTTTTGCCTGTTACTGTATGTACTGTCTTTGGGTAGTAATGGAGTTATAACTGACAAACCAGACAGTCAGATGCAGCAGGATAAAGATAGTTCTATCCTTACTGTGGCTTTTTACACTGTGAAAAGTCCCTAAGCTTGGTATAAAGAGAAGGAAACTAGCAGTTTGGAAGGCAATGAACAGCAGTACGAGGGTATGCTGAGGCTGCCCCCTATAGGAGAGTAAATGTTTTGCCTCGTAATTCTACAAAAGGTTTTGTTTTTTCTCTCTCTCTCTCTCTCTCTCTCTCTCTCTCTCTCTCTCAATTGTATGCAAATACAGATTACAGCCATGTGAAATTGCTTTAAAAGCCTTAATAATCAGCTTTACGTTTTTTTTTTCATATCATAGCAGTACAGCCATCTTCACATAATAGCTTTGTGTAATGTGATTGGAGAATGATGCTTTGAATGCTCCTCGACTTACTCTTAGCAAATCCATCCCCTGGATAGATGTAACGATTATAGACGTCCATTATGTACACCCGTCTGTCATCCAAGAAATCCCTTTCATGCCCATTTCCCTGGGAAAACAACAGGAGAGAGCAGACAGAATAAAATAAGTTGAGGAATACCAGCATCTAATTTAATTCTGAACCTGTGAGGCAGAGGTTGGGAACTAAAAGCTGAGGTCCAGCAGTTTGGTCATTTCCCTGCTCTAATACACCTGCTGAACCTGTCAATTAATGAATTCGTTTATTCAGATATGTTTCAGCAGCGAAGATGTGATCTGTTCTTATAGATCTTCAGAGCTGGACTGTTCAGCTCTGGATGTGATCTGTTCTTATAGATCCTTAGAGCTGGACTGTTCAGCCCTGGATGTGATCTGTTCTTATAGATCTGGATTGTTCAGCTCTGGGTGTGATCTGTTCCTATAGATCTTTAGAGCTGGATTGTTCAGCTCTGGATGTGATCTGTTTTTCAGATCTTTAGAGCTGGATTGTTCAGCTCTGGATGTGATCTGTTTTTACAGATCTTTAGTGCTGGATTGTTGTGCTCTGGATGTGATCTATTCTTATAGATCTTTAGCGCTGGATTGTACAGCTCTGAATGTGAGCAGTGCTTACACACTCTCAGAAAAAAGGTACTAAACTGTCACCTCTTGTCACCGGGGTGGCACCCTCAAGGGTCCATATGCAGTACCTTTAGATAGGGAACATAATTGTACTATAATCTGTTGAAATGGTATATTTCTAAGGTGTATTCACTCCACACATACCCCATTTTGTCTCCAGCTTTTTATATTCCTGTTCTGTTTTAAAACATTAGGTTATGAAAAGGTACACAAATACCAATTTTTTAATGACTTCTGGGTAGCTTCCTCCCAAGGGCTACAATATTTATATAATTTAATTTACATTATATATGGGTTTCTGCTGTTTACTTGAGTTTAAGAAATGTGACAGACAATAGCACACTAAAACTATTAGATTATGAAATTTAATATCTAAAGTCAGAATTTTTAACCCCTTAAAATTTATACAAGCTACAAAATGTACATATTGGTCATGCCCCAGATACATCTTTACAGCTGGACTGTACAGCTCTGGAAGGGATCTGTATATATTTTCACAGTTGGATTGTACAGCTTTGAATATGAGGCGTTATAGATTTCTAGAGTTACAGATGAGAGCTGACATCAGTGATTAGTTTGTTTTCTCTCTTGCTAATCGTTGACGCGACCTACTCAAGTCCCCCCACCCCTCTAAGACCACCTCCTATTGGCTGAACCCTGGTTATGTCTCATCAAAAAAACATCAAAAAGTGAACTTTTTAAAATGACAATGAAGCATTTTTATTTCATGTACTGCCATGTAATGTTGTCTGCTGTCCATCAACGCATTGTTCTCACCAAAGTCAACAGCAAGAGTGTTTTTGAAGGACACAAAATTGTGTATGCAGCCATACAGTGAAGACTCTCCTAAGCTGTAGCTATAAACCTCATAGCAATTTATCCTTACTTATTATAAAACCTCGATGTGACTGAAAACCTTGAACCTTGGCCTAACTAAGCCTGTATAATCTGGAGCTATGATAAATGACTATATGTGCGGCAGTAGTGGCCATACGGCCACTTCGTTGCGGCAGCTTTGTACAGCTCAGACAGATTTTAATTACTTTGGTGTTACTGTATGAACTCTGCCACTAGCAGAGAAAAAGCACATTCATTATAACAGAACGGCTGGCCATGGTTTTAGTTTGGCCTTCAGTATTGCACCATTCAAACCCAGAAGAATCAGAATCTTTTAATCTGCCAATACGTATAAGGTCTTACACAATACAGATCTGCAGATAACAAACATCATGTACGGGTAAATGTGAAGCACTTAATATGTGCATAGTCGAGGATCAGTTTTCTGCCTGAAATACATCTGTTATTACTACACTGATCATAAGCTAAAACGCCTCTTCTTGTCGAATTCTCAAAAGACAATGCTTTGAATTTATGTGACTGCAATGTGTACATCCGTTCAACATAAATAAAATCTGATCATTTAAATTATTATTGACTTTCACACTGTGTGTAAATTACATTATACTCTATGACACTTTGTGTTTTCTTTCTAAATATTTTTAAACATATTTGAGTACAATTATATTACATTTTTTATACATATATCATATATTTATACTTATATACAATCAACCAGCACATCTCTACTACAAATGAAATGAAAAATATTGATTTCAAGGTAAGTTTTTTTTCAATTATTGCACTCCAAACAAAGGTTAGATTTTTGTTAATATTTTGACTGATAGTTTTTTTTTATAGCACATCTTCCACATGTTTACCAGTGGTGGCAATATTTGTGAAGGGCACTGTACATAAAAGATCCATATTACATTTCACTTTGCTTTCCACTGAATATCATGAAGTGTCACAATATATGTTTTTCTGTTATAATATGTCAAAAAGCACTACTCAAAGCACTGTTTTTTTCACTGTACTGATAGCAGGAACAGTCTCTGTTGTCTAGCTCCCTAGGCATGACGGATAGAAAAAAAGCAGTGGTTTGTTTTTGATATAAAGTATGAGTGACAAAGCGAGATGAAAGATGAGCGTTTGCTGTCCGTTTACGGACGTTAAGTGGCGTAGTCCGTGTGCCAAAGTCCCCCAAACCTCCATCATTCTTCATTATCCTCGCTTGCTCTGTAGCATCTGGACACTGTCACCTTTCCATCAGCAGCAAGATTCATACCTCTAATGCACTGCTGCTGCTCTCAATCCAGCTCCATTTCTAGCCTTAAGGCCTTATGTTCTACCTTTTACTAGAGTTTTTGCTTCTCCCTGAGGTTGTCTTCCAAAACAACCATCAGAGGCATCACTAGAGGATTATGGATGGGGGCTAAGCCTGTACCATGGGGTCTGGAGTATGGTCCCCCAGGAGATTTTTTTTTTTTCATTATGACTTTTAAAGCAGCAACAGCCAGAAAAATGATCAAAAATGGATGTTTGGTCAGATTGGCACATAGTAGAGCTGTCTCTTTGTAGTTTGTATTAAGCACAGAGCTAATATGACTTAAACACTATATATAAGCAATGCTATCTCCTCTCTCTTAGATAAACTGCAAGGTCCTAAATATATTAATCAAATACACAGATTATAGATCAGTTGAGTCTGCAATCAGTTGGTGAATCAGAATCAGTTGGTGCAATCAGTGTGATTTTGCTCTGTAGGCATGTTCAAAAAGCTAGGTGACAGAATTTCATGGTCATAGTGACAAATATTTTCTCAATTAAGTTCTATTAAATACAGTGTTCATTTTAATCGAAAGCTTAAACAACTCTCCCTCGCTTTCTCCTTGATCGCTAACCTCCATCAGATTGGCTCCTTCACCCTGTCAGTCTCCTTTAGCTTCTTTCTCGCTCTCTTTTCCCATGTTTAATAACTCATTATTTTATTAAACTCAGATTTACAAGAACTCAAGGACATAATGAGAGATCAGAAAAATGTTCTGACTGGCCTTCGACAGCTGCCGCCTCTTAATTTCTCTTAATTCACATTGTGTTATGATCAACACAATATAACTTTTTCACTGACATTAAGTTACTGTAAACAAACAAAAATGTGGCAAATACTGGTGTCATGGTTCCAAATACTGAAGAAAGTATAAAAACATATATATAAAGAATATAACAAAGAATATAAAGAGCTTTCAGCAGCATTATTTCTATCTCTGTTGCTTGTTCACACTCTCACACTGTTAAGTTTCTGCAAATTCTTAAACTAGTTGGCTTTTCAGCTACCCAGCTAATGTTAATGTTAGGCTAACCGCTTTTCTGTGCCTCTTATGAACCCTAAGTTAGTTAGCAACCAAGTAAAAACCCAACAGCCAGCTAAACTGACTATAATCTGCCACAGTTCCATATTCTAGGTAGGTATCTTCACTGCTTACTGTTTCATTCTTTATATTATAGATTCTGAATAAGGTTTATTGTTTATTTTCCTGTCTTCAGCGTCAGTGGTTGCCAGCTCACATTACTTTGCAGAGTGAGTAAAACCAAAAATCCTCCCACAGGTCTGAAATGACTGGCTTGCAACTTACGAGGTCTGACGTAATTTGGCTTAAAACTTAAGAGGTCTAAAATGATTGGCCAAGCTGGGTGTACTACTTTTCACATTATGTTAGTAAATCTCTGGTAGCACAGCAGAGGGAATGCAACTGAGCAGGAGCAGCGCCTCCCCCAGGTCACACCCTACTATGACAGTATACTGTAAATTTGGAGATGCGATGGCACAGTTGATTAAAGAAGAATGCATGAGAATAAAGTACAGATAATTTGAACTAGTAATGTACACTTATTTGAGAAGGGGAGCGGGGCTGAATAACAGTTGGGGGAGCTAAAGCACCCCCAAAATTTGCTAAGCAATGGCCACGACTGTCATCATTTATTTTTACATGACCATCTTCCAACCTTTAGTCAAGATAAAGGTTCTATATAGAACCATGATCCATCAAAGAACCCTTTGCATGATTAAAAGGGTTCCTGGCAACACAAAATGGTTCCTCAGATTGGTGGAGAATGTGCTGTAGATAGTTCTATATAAAGCCATTTTGAAAAGGGTTCTATATCTGTTATTGTTACGATGTCAAGCTTGTCATGCTAGAAGAACCCTTTTTGACGCTATATAGAACCCTTTACAAAACGGTTCTATATAAAACCATCTACAGCACATTCTCCATCACTCTGAAGAAGCCCGTCATGATGTAAAGAACCCTTTAATCATGCAATCAGTTCTTTGAGTGTCGTGGTTCTAAATATATTACCATTTTGTTTACTAAAGAACCCTTGAAGAACCATCTTTTTTTAAGTGTGTGGAATATGTAAATGACCTCTGTTCTGACTGATCCCTTTGCTTTCCATTAGTCTGCAACAGCATGTTTATTCATTTTCCTGCACATCGTCCACTTAAGTCCCCCTGTCTGCTACAGCCTGTCTGCAGTAACAACACTCTGCGTTACAATGTGAACGGGCGCAGCTAAACTGCTGTACCTTGAATGAACAGCCATATGTACACTGGTTCATCAATTCATTTTAATTCAACACCATCATTTGTTACTTGCCGATACCGATACCATAATGTGTAACCTGCTTTGAATTAAGTGTAAATGACAATGCAATAAACCTTAACAGCTAAACTGTTAAAATATAGCTGATTTTAAATGAAGTGCATTAGCTAGTTATGCTACATTAATTGCCTTGGATCAAGTAGCATTGCAGTGACTTTTGTTCCACATCAGAAAATCACTTCTGTACAGCTGTAAGTAAAGTACATTTCACAGTTTTGATCCTAGCTCCTCATCTGTCTCTAGCAGCTCTGCTAACTTGTGTCACACTGTGCTTAGACACTAAAACCAGGTGGTAAAGTACTGCCGACTGCAACAGCTTCAGAAACACTTTGCCGTGCAAGCAGACCCTTGACCACTGCCAGTTTGAGTCGTTTTTTCTGTGGATACAAAGACAAATAAATATATATTTCTTATATAGGCACACAGGGGAATAAATGAATATTTTGGTTTGTTTGTTTATTTATTTAGTTATTAAATACATTTGTTGTGACAGTAACTATTACTGCCATGTGCACTTGTAACACAATACTAGGTGTGAGATTTATTGTGCAGCCCTAATGACAACGTTATTATGCACTATATGTCCAGAAGTATGCGCACACTATTTAGTAAATTCAGCTACCATACCCAAAGCCTAGTATCAGCTATAGGGGTGAGAAGCCCCTGGCCTTGGGCCGTGGAGCAGTGAAACTGCATTCTCTGGAGTGATGGAGCTCCATATAATACCTTTGGAATGAGTTGGAGTGATCCAGAACTATCATCCAACATCAGTACCTGACTAATGCTCTTTACTGAAATCCTCACTGCAATGTTCCAACATCTAGTGTAAAGCCTTCCCAGAGGAGTAGAGGCTGTTACTGCAGCAAAAAGCAAACAAACTCCAATTAATACCTTTGATTTCAGTAGGAACATTGGATGAGCAGATGTATACAAACATTTGGACACACAGTGTATATATAGGACATTATTTTTTCTAGAATGATGTGCCAGTGGGATTCACTTGGCTCTTCAGGGAGGCTTCTAAATAGCTGTTTTATGTCAACAAAAGCTTTTCAGGTATTTTATCTTACTTAAATTAAAAGTAACAGTGAGAACTTTCAAATGTCAAAAGAAGGCACAGCATCACCTCTGCACCACTAGACAGTGCTCTCTGTCCATAACATTTCACCTATAATTGTGTGGGAGCAGCAGTGGGAATAAAAGGTCACATCTGCAGCTCAATTATCTGCAATAAGCGAACATCCCATCCCTCCCATTCCCATCCTTGCAGTATATGAATTTCTCACTGAAAGCAGAAAATGGAGTGAATGTATCCTAAAATAAACCTGCTCTGCCTTTAATATGTTATTGCTAAAAGAAAATATGCTCATTTGTATGAAAAACTCATTTGTTCTGAAAAGCTAGGTGTCCTCACACTGACGGACAGTGTAACTCCACGGACGTTATGAACCAAACACTGGCACTATTTACAGGACATGATCAAACTGTCAGATGGACCTGTGTTGTTTTTTTTTCTTCTTACTCTTCCTGGCCACTTTTCATTGTCCCCAATTTCCCTCCAGGCTAAGCAGCAGCCATCAGGGGAGCTGTACGATGGGAGTGTGATGGCACAAGCTGCCAAAACAACTCTAAAGCTTCTGCTGTAAAGAGACCAGAGAGCTACTGAAACACAAAGGTATTATGCTTTAAACCACTGCTTCCTCTCCGGATGACAAAGGACATTAATATAACGCCTTTTGAAATACTGTCACCATTTTACAGCATCCCAGTCACTGCTTCTCATATTATATATGAGGCTCCTTCAGTCACTTCGAGATTGATCCCTTTATCCAATAGACCTTTCTAGGTCAGTTTAGCAGGCACATATTGAGTCCAGCACTGGACTAAATTAATGGCTGAAAATCCTAAACAGTCCAGAAGTCTGGCCTTCAAACTAATCATCGTTTTTATGGGTTTTTCATGGATTTAAACATGTGACTGGTGTGGATAATGATTATGGATTGCACCATTATGCCCCACAAGCTAAATCTCTCCATCACAGGACTGATATATCACATCTTTAAAGATCCGTTTCCTGGAAACTAAGGGAAGCCATGCAGAAGATTCAATTCAGTGTTAAATGTGACTCGATCTAGTGGCTCACTGTGATTTCCTGTCGCAGTATTACAGAGTAAAGATGGGAGTAAAGATTGTCAGACACCTACTGTTACTAGTACTAAAGCAGCTACAAACATTTTTATTTAGCTTAGTGTTTTATTAGTTCCTGTGTAGGTTTTCCCTTTTGTATTTTTTTAAGTGTTATTAGTACTATAATACTAAAAACATTAATACTAATAACACTAATACTATGTATTATTATTATTATTTTAGTAAACAGATGCATCCTTTAATTTTATGCTATTGTTTGGTATTCACTTATGTTTGTACATTCTTTTAATGATTTATTTACATATATTAGTACTTTGAGCCACTTATTTATGTCTGAAAGCACATATGTATGTTTATGTATGCTACATAAATGATACATTTTTATTTATGTTGGTATGGATGTTCTGCCATGGTTTTCACAAACTAGCATGTTACCAAACACACGCTGCACCTGAATTGTCCTGGTGTGTGCTTTGCAGGAAGACTATATATAAGATTATCACTGGGTTTTATAGCATAGTATATCATTTTAGGGCTATTTTTTCAAATCTATCTAATGGTTACTTTGATAATTAAGGCCAAACAATAAAAGCAGACTTCCACCTTTTTTTTCAAACCTTCCACATAATATAATCATTTGTAAGCATGTAAACAAAGTCATTCAGAGTGGTTTGATGTGAAATGTTCAATTCTAGACAAACATGCGTCACAATTCACAGTTGTGGTGATAGAAATGATGCATCTGAAGCTTAACTCATCTAAAAGCTACATCACAGAAAACTATTACCTAAAATGGTTATAAACATGATGCGTGATGTCTGTGACATTGTGTTATGACAGTTTGGAGACATTTGGCTTAAAACATATTATCTTAAATGCTTTCATGGTGAAAAGGTACATGAAGGATGTTGTAAGGCAAAACAGCTATTTTACCATTCACATTAACGTCTACTGGCCATTTTGGAAAGTAGATAAAATGGTTATATTCGCGACCCCTGGTTCGTATCACCATTTCTTTGTAAAAAAATATGATTTGGTAAGTTACTCTTCAATGAAACATTTCACATCACACCACTCGGGATGACTTTATTTAGAAATTAATGATTCAGTTATGCAAAAATTTAGACAAAAAAGTATCACTTTTAACTGAACCAGACCACAGCTTTTTAAAAGACTCTAAAATACTTTCCTGGAAAAGTAAAAATGTTTTTACTGTAAGAGAAAGAGGCAAAAGAAATTAAAATGTGCTTCATTATTCTGCCAAATGATCGCTGCATTCATAGAGGAGGTTTTAATCAATGACTATTTTAACCGAATAATTGGATTTAATCGCATTATCGTCACAGCTTTAAAATCATTAGAACCAGTAAGTGTGCCATCCCTAGCCCTGAATGCTGTTCTGAAACACAGCGCCATTTTGCCAACCAGAGATCCCTTATAATGCACTTATTCGTTCTATTCATCACAAGCAATTTGTTGTCTCATCGTGCAAATAACGCAGCTCATTAGTACTTATGAATTCATATATGCAGAGGAACTTTGCCACCAGAGAGCACTGGCTGCTATGACATGTCATAATTCAGGGTGTTTAATTAGGGTTTTAACTCCGGCTTTGTGCCTCCCTGTATTTTCTCCAGCCTTTACTCCAGAGCTGAGACAGCGCTTTCAGGCCTGTTTATGGGCCTTCATGCAGATTTGATTCCTACTCTCCGCACAGCCACTCATGAATTATTCACTCCGCTTCTGCATTGATCTGATCCCTCTACTGACTTTGTCGATAAGCAAAAGACGGTAATTATAATCAAGCTATGACTCGAACTGCTCATGGCACTTCAGTGGGCAGAAGCCAAAACTGCGGCACACTCTGCCCACAGTCTGCACTAGACTCAATTAATTGGCCAGATTCATTAGAGCAGGATGTGGCTCATTACAGTGGCCAAACAATGAAATAAGTCAGATTCCAACAGGCTGCTTAGCAGTGATTAAGAAAAAAATCCACTCTGTGGTTCATATTTACTCAAAACAAGTCAATCTAGAAATGACTTGCTTTGAGTAAGTCATTTTCCCTTCAGGCTCTTATAAAATATTATTCTAGCGAGTAATTACACATTACAGCCCTTTACCATTAGCATGCTATTATCACAAGTATTTAGATTACGCCTGCATAGCAATTTACTCCTCCATTAAAGAGATTATGTATAATTGCTGATTGCCATGTTCTGCAATAAACTGCATATAAATGCTCCATAAACAATCAACACCCCAACAAAGTGGTCTGAGTCATGATAACTTTAACCAGTTGCCCGATCGCACGCTGTAAAATCTGATTTACACACACACACATATATATATACATATATATATATATATATATATATATATATATATATATACATACAGTCATGTGAATAAGTAAGTGCACCCCTTGAACAGTGTATCAGCGTATTTGGGCATACAGATATCCGGTCTTCATTTAAACAGTGTTGATAGATAAAAGTGATACCTAAAATTAACATTTTTGTCATCCTTTATTTAATTGAAATAAACAGAAATGCAATTCCTAATGTGGAAAAAGTATGTACATCCCAATATATTACTTCTTCAAATGTGTGAAACTGAAATCAGGCGCCCCCGATCAGGTGCTAATGATTAGATCACCACTGGAGAATATCTCAGAGGAACCTGCCTTATTTAAACCTCTTATATCTGGTCAGGACAAAAGAGCTCTCTGAAGCCTTCAGAAAGAAGGTTGTAGATGCCTATGAGTCTAGGAAAGGGTTTGAGAAGTGTTTCTAAAATATTAGAAATCAATCCTTCTACTGTCTGGAAGATCATCTACAAGTAGAGAAGATTTAAAAGCATTGCAAATGTGTCCAGGTCAGGCCGCCCCCAGCAAATTTAACCCAAGAGCAAACTATAAGATGTCTCTAAGAACCCCAAAATGTCATCTGCAGGTAGCTCATGCCATTGCTAATGTTAAACTGCACACATCTACCATTAGAATGAGACTGCACTTTGACCTACAAAGGAGGTCATTTGTTGTCTAAAAACAACATAAGGGCAAGACTAGTTTGCTAATCAATATGTAGGCAAGGATCAAGACTTCCGAAACAATGTGCTATGGACAAGTGAGTCAAAGATAGAGTCGACTGGTCACAGTACCACAAGCCATGTTTGACAAGAACCTCCTGCCAACTATAAAGCTTGATGGTGAAAATGTTATGGTTTGGGTCTGCTTTGCTGCCTCAGGGCCTGGGAAACTTGCAATCATAGAATTGACTATGAATTCTCTTTCATACCAGAGAGTGCTTGAGGAGAATGTGAGGGCAACTCATTCCATAACTCCATATATTATTAAGTCCTATAACTTTGTTGACTGAATCATGACTCGACTCTGACTCGCCCTTAACTGACTCACAAATCCACTCAGACTTCAGACCAAAGACTCACAAAACTAGCCTGAGAAAAAAACACAAACAAAACTGAAACGGTTGTCTAGCATGTAGATTGAAACTTTATATTAAAACTTCCCAAACCTTCAGATGGGTTAGCACTTGCACTAGCTAGTATGCAGAACTGCTATATGTAATACAGATTAAGCAAAGTGTTTTCAGTTGTTTTTTCTCTTTCCTTTTTACAACACATTTCACTGTGCGTAGCTCTTCAGTTGTTTAATGAAAGGCTTGTTATTTGAAGCCATGTCAACCTAACAGTTTTTATTAGGGGTTTACTTTTGTGAAGAAACTGAACTAAAACGCTCTGCTAAAGATGCATATCCCAAAGACCCGAGACTCAACTTGAACCTGCATCTGGACCCCACGGTTTACAGAGTCAACTCGGACTTGTGAGAAGCAGCTCCACAAGTTTGTGTAAAAGCCTTTAGTGAGTACATCAAATCCACCTGAACACATGCTCCAATGAAAGGGATAATACTCCCTCCTTATACAAATGCCTTAACATGATCAATGTCACAGACTGGACCTAGAATGTGACCTAGAATAGTGCAGAATCTTGACATTTTAATTGTCTTTATTTTACTTAAGAACTTTTTAGTATAGATATAGTATAGTACCACTATATAGTATTAGTACAGTTATATGGTATGGTGCGAGTGTATAGTACTAGTATAGTTATATAGTACAGCACCACTGTATATTACTAGTATAGTTATATAGTATAGTACCACTGTATAGCACTAGTGTAGTTGCATAGTATAGTACCACTGTATAGCACTATTATAGTTGTATAGTATAACATCACTGTGTATTACAAGTATAGTTATATAGTATACTACCACTGTACAGTATTAGTACTAGGGGTGGGAATCTCTAGGCACCTCACGATTCGATTACGATTCAGAGGGCTGCGATGCGATTATAAAACGATTATCGATGCATCTCGATCATCATGCATCTTTTTTTTCTATATAGCATTTATATTTTCTCACTGTGTGAGCTCAAGTTTCGAGTTCAAGTTTCAAGTTTATTTGTCACTTGCACAACATGTCAGGAGATTTATGCATTGAAATGCTTGTGGTGACGCACAGGTAATCACTCCACAGAAAGTAAATAAGTAAAACATGGCTTAAAAATAAAAATGCAGAAAATACTGAAATATATTAAATATACACAAAATATACACAGAATATAGAGACAATATACATTTTAAAGTGACTAAGTGACTCGGTGTTATTGTTATTTAAAGTGACTTGGTACTTTTAAAGCAAAGTATTTGTAATGATCCATAATGAATTTACTTCCAATATCTTCTTTAATAAAACAAATGGAAGTAATGTGGCAAGTGAACTAGAAGGCTCTCATTCAGTGCTCTTGTTTGGAGCACGAGAAGCTGCTGCTACTCATCTGTGATAAAATGCGCAGTTACGGTGAAATAAGATCCAGTGGATGTCCACGCAGCACATGTTACAGCTATTCTACCCGTTTTCTTTAGTGATTTTATAACTTCGGTTTTGGTCTCGTTGTAGAGAACGGGGTGGGGGGGATCGCTGTGTCAGCAAAATATCTTTGAGACGGGACGTGTGCAACATAGCGTGAAAGCCCTGTTTCGCAACGACTGAAAACCAGCGTGCAGACTGCAGGTCACCTAGCAACGATGCGTTATTCGCATTTATAAGCAGCGCAGTTGGTTTCCTGGGACATTAAATCTGCAACGAGAGACTGTCACACACTAAAAAGTTGTGAAGCTTAAGTCATTCTCCCGTTCCACCTTAAATGGTGCCGCATTTATATTCAGCGCCTCAGTTAGAATTTAAGGTGGAACGGGTAAATTCGAACAAGAAGCTGGAGAATAAGAAGCGACTTCAGCCTCGTAAAACAGCCGAAGGTTGAGAGACATTTAACTGATCTACTTCTGAGGAAAAGTTTTCTGGCGGAGATGGGAGGAAAGCGGCTATAGCTGAGCTAAAGCTTAAAACAGAGCGAAGTAAATCTGCGTTTTCGTTTACATTGTTTAGTCTATACTAGGACATCAGCACATACTGAGACACACTGGATATTAAATGTTGCGGCTCCCAAGCTGGTTTGATTTTTGTTGAAAGGACAAAACGGCTTTTCTTATCATTTGTGTTGTGACTCCTGACCTAACCTGGCTTTTAATGCAGAGGGAGCCAGTCGGATTTCTCACTCATCCAGTAGTGTTTGTGTTATGTACTGCCACAGACTGTCCGGGTGCTGCACGAACCCACTTCCAAGTTCCGCTTTTTGCGTTCCATCAACATTACGTTATAAATTAAATATTTAGAAAATTGATTTTTGACATTTGTGAATCGATTCAGAATCGTTTACGTCCGCATCACGATGCATCTAAGAATAGATTTTTTCCCGCACCCCAATTAGTACAGTCATATAGTATAGCACCACTGTATAGTACTAGTATAAATATAGTGCCATTGTATAGTACAAGTACAGTTATATAGTATAGTACCACTGTATAGAATTAGTGTAGTTGTATATTATACTACCACTGTATAGTACTAGAATAGTTATTTAGTACAGTTCCACTGTATAGTACTAGTATAGTTACACAGTATAGTACCACTGTATAGTACTAGTATAGTTACACAGTATAGTACCACTGTATACAACTGGTATAGTTATATAGTATAGTACCACTGTATAGTACCAGCCTTGTGATATAGTGCAGTATAACTGTACAGTATTAATATGGTGATATAGTACAGTATAGTGTAGTCATACAGAATATACAATATAAGAATATAAGATGGTACCACTGTATAGTATTAGTATAGTTATATTGTACAGTACCACTGTATAGTTAGTACCATTGTACTTTTTTTATTATTATTTGTAGTAGTATAAGTATTATTATTATAGTAATATAGTACAGTACAGTGTAGTTAGTATAATTATATATTGTAGTATAGTACCACTGTATGGTATTTTATTTAGTTAGTTACTCATTTACCCGGCAACCATATGGATAATGTTTCTCTTCTGTTTGAGCCTTTAGAGCGTTCTTAATGGCTTGTTGATGACACCTCTATTGTGTCTAGCCATCTTATTGCTCTTCGTTACCTTCAACTGTTCCAAACATAATTGTCTTTTACAATGAATTGGTCCTTTTCATAATACATCCAAAATAAGAGAGCCTCAGTTTGGTTATCTGGGCTTCGAGTGAGAGATGAGGCTTGATTTGGTCAAGAATCTATTTGTTTGTCATCTTTGCTGTCCAAGGTACCTGACCTGCTTTTTTATCATCCAGCTTTCACTTCCATTAAGAACTGCAGTACATACAGAAAAGCTTGGACAACTCTGATCTTCATTTGTGGAGACATATCATTACATAGTATTAGTACAGTCATAGACCCTAGTATAGTACCACTGTATCACATTCAGGGTTGGGATGTAATGGTACAAGTAATGGGAATGCGTATTTCGAATACTTTTAGAGTACTCACCTAAAATAAAAAAGGTTCTAAAGGTTCACTAAATAAAAAAAAATAATCTTCAAAATAAATACTATCAATGTTTGTTTATTAGCTATTTTAAAATCAGCACATGGCATGTAGCAAACATGCTTGATAGGTGAATTTGAAAGAGGATCTCATTTAATGGCTTCTTAACAAACACTGCAGTTCCTACTAAAGCCTGAGTAGTCTGATAAACCAATGTGATGAGCCAATTATTTATCTCAGCATTACTGAGCTCTTTTGAGGGATGATCAACCTAATAATCTCCTCAGTAGTAGACATGTTTGTGAGTGATAAGTTTCTCATCTGTGTTGTACTGGACTCCTGCTTGGGGGATTATGGGAGTAGCCGTGGACTGAAGCAGGCAGTGAGAAAAATTTTCGGAGCTTCATTTAAATGATAAGCATTTTTTTTTCAAGAAACTTCTTAACAGAATATACACATGAAAGAAACTGCCAATAAGTAACTGCAAAGAACAATAAGAAAAGAGATTTTCCCATGTGCCTAACCAAGATATACTGTAAATGTATTCAAAATGTATTCTGAATATGTTAGTTTTTTGTGTATTGTAACAGAGTTACTGAATATATTTAGGAGTGTATCAGTATTCAACTATCACTGCCGTTTCAAAGTATTTCACCCAACCCAGATTATATTAGTATAGTTACGTAGTACAGTACCATTGCAGAGTGTTAGTGTTTATAGTTATCACCATGTTTACAACAATAATTTTCTAGTTTTGACTTTGTCTTCTCTGTTGATTAGATGTGTTCAAAATTCTAACAGGTGCTGTAGGTTTTCACTGATAGAAAGAGCACGACGCTGTGCAGCGCTCAGCAGAGATGAAAAGTTTTCCCTGGTGTGTGTGTGTGTGTGTGTGTGTGTGAGAGAGAGAGAGTGTTGCTGATTGCCTGTTTAAGAGCCGTCTGCTCACCTCAGTGCCACAAAGAGTGACTGTGGAACAAGGACAGAGTTCTTGCCTTTCATCTCTATCTCCCTCTGTCTCTCTCCCTCTGTCTCTCTCTCTCTCTGTCCTGCTCTATCTTTGTATGTCTCTCTTCTCTTTTTATCACTACATGCCCCTCTCTCAATCCATTTCTCCCCAATCACTCTGTCTCTTTCTCAGTTTTCTCTGCATCTCTCTATTTCTATCTCCTTTCTTCCCCTATATCTCTTTCTCTCCTCTTTTTCCCCATCACTCTCTCTCTCTCTGTCCCCTTTCTCCACCCCTCTTTGTCTTTCTCAATCCCCTCACTCATTTTTATTTGTCCTAAACTTTGGAACAAAAATTGTCCTCTTCTTTTATCTCTCTCTCTCTCTCTCTCTCTCTCTCTCTCTCTCCCATCTCCCCTTTCCTCCCTCTATCTTCACCTTTATTCATCCTGAACTTTGGAAAAGAAAGTGTTCTCTTCTTTCATCTTTCTCTTTTCTACACCTCTTCTCTCCAGCTCTCTCAATCTCTCACTGTCTACTTCTCCCTCAAGCCCCCTCTTCATTGTTGCTCTCTCCCTCTCTTCACCTGCCCTTCTCTGTCATTTTATTTGCCCCATCTATCCTCTCTCACTGTCTATCTCTCCATAACTCTCTCTCCCTTTCAACCCTGGTCTCTCACTCCATCTCTCTCCCTCTTCCCTTAATTCTCTTTCTCTCACTCCATCCCTCTCTCTCTCTCAAGCTCTTTCTCCCCCTCACTCTGTATATCTCACCCTCCTTTTCTCCCCATCTCTCTCTATTTTTGTCTCTCTTCTTTCCCCATATGTCTCTCTGTAGCTCTCTCCTCTCTCCCCATTGCATTCTCTCTGTCTCACTCACTCTCTCTCCTTTCTCCCCATATCTCTCACTCAGTCTGTTCTCTTCTTTCATCTTTATCTCTGTCTCTCTGCCTTTCCCCTCTTTCTTTCAAGCTCTCTCAATCTCTCGCCATCTACCTCTCCCTCAACCCTCTTCATTGTTGCTCTCTCCCTCTCTCCACCTGCCCTTCTCTGTCATTCTCTTTGCCCCATTTCTCCTCTTTCACTGTCTGTCTTTCTCTCCATCCCATTCTCTCCCTGGTCTCTCGCTCCATCTCTCTCTCTCTCTCTCTCTCTCTCTCTCTCTCTTTCTCTCTCCCTCCCTTCTTTCTCTCTCTCTGTCTCCCCTCTCCTCTCTTTCATTCTGTCTATCTCTTTATTCCCCTCTGCTCACCTCCTCTCGTCCTGAACTTTGGAACGGAGAGAGTTCACTCCTTTCATCTTTCTCTCTCTGTCTCTGCTCACCTTCACTCGTCCTGGACTCCAGTGTAAAGCTTTAAAGCCCCTCAGGTGAGTCTCATAAGGGCTTAATCACTGGCTGGGTGACTTCAGGTGATACGCTGGACTATAAATGAACAGCAGAAGCTGGAGGCAGTGAGGTGGGGACTGTTTTTGAAGGATAATGTAATAACAGAGGAGTGAAATCAATCTCCTGTTCCAGTCCAGTTTGGAAGGACAACCTGTGTGACATTAAAGCCCAGCAGGGAAAGTGCGCAGACTGTCATGTTCTATTACTAACCGATATGAATGACTGTGAAACGACTGTTTCTGTAAGAGACGTTTGTGAGATGATATCTACAGCAGATTTTCATTCTCAGCTTTGTGTGAGTCAGCAGGAACTGCAGATTGCACACATACACACACACACACATACACAATATCAGACTCTGTTCATGAAACATTGATAAAATAGAAACCGAACACAGATAGATGGACAGGTGATCTGGCTTCAAATTATCCTTGATATATAACTGTAATAACAATATAAAAATGTAACATTTGTATCTTTATAATATTGTAATTGCCAAAGTTAATTCCAGCTACTGTCATGCTGTGAATTTGTTTATCTGACGTATGCCAAGATTTAAATATTATTTAAAAGAAAAACACACCTCCGATGACAGGAATATTAGCAACATTAGATCTGGGGGGGTCACCTTCAACTGATTACACTAAACAGTGCACACAGGAGAGCTATGGATAAATCAACAACCTGCAAACTAATAAATGCAATAGGACAGTGGAAAGCTACAGCTCCCTCAAAACAAGACATGATATGTATAATGGTATGAGAACAACAGGTTACATCACAAAGGATAAAGCGACTGTATACATAATACATACAGTCGCATGCAAAAGTTTGAATACCCCCAGTCAGATTACATGTTTTGTTGATCCTCTACAGAGAATGAACTTACTTTTTAAAATTGCAAATTTTAGTCTACATTTCCTATTTATTAGCTGAGTTTAACATATTGGGAAAAAACCAAAGCCTCAAATATAAATTGTGCCGTAACTTTTGCACAGGCCACATTTTATGTTTTATTTTTTATTTTTAAATTTAGCAAATAAACAGTAGCTGTGCATTAAAGTGTGTCCTCTGTAGAGGATTTTGATTTGTAGAGGATTGTAATTTGACCAGGGGCAAACTTTGGCATGCAACTGTACGATATATACACTCGGTGGGTGGAACATGCAGCCACTGTTGCTATCGCTGGAGGATGGTGATGAAAACTGGAAACTGCATTTACTCCATTTTCACCCTGTATTCACGTTTTTATGTTTAAGTTGAATTATTAATAAAAAAGATGATAAATACATTCTGATGAAGTATAAAGCTATAAAAAAGGCACTGCTTTTTTACATGGAGTCGAACTAGAGCAAGTGCTATTTATCATATTTAACTACACAAACTATTGTAATCATGATTAATTATTTTACTCATTTCACATAATATGGCATAAAAATATATAATATAAAATATAAGATATAAACAAATCAACAAAAAATATTTTTATATTATAATAGTGATGTTTGACTCAAATTAGAACTCCATTGGACACAATGTCCAGTAAAAATTTTCAACCAAAATATATATTTAAAGTAAATAAAATCCTGTATGATACTTCTGCATATGGAGCGGGCAGACTGCCCACTGGTGGTTAAATTAAATAGCTAGGCTAGGCCTTAGTGAGCTATGGTGAGTAAGTTTGTTTGTCTTTTTCAAAGAGCTAATAGCTATGCTCAAATGCTGTTTACATAAACTTTATTTAGTCACTTGGGAGTGGCAAAGCATGTTTATAAAGATCTAACGGTTTAATAAGATTTGTGCATTATTCAATGTGAGGAAAATAATTTAAAAAAACATTGAAGAAACAGATTAGGTTTGCTGTTCGGACCATGTCGCTCCAGTTTAAAACTGGCTTTAAGAAGGTTTAAGTTTGAGTACAAGAAAATAAAAGTTATATTTCTCTGGAATACTAATCCAGATTGATATAGTCCCAATTTCTACTGGTTTCAGTAGTGCTGCTGAAGAAGGTGAAAGCTTGTGGTTTAAAATTATTAGAGCATTTCCAACATGTTTAAATCCTCTATAACTGCTGATTATAAGATGCTTCTGTGCTAGCACTTTGTATTTTGTATTTTTTGGGCAGTGTCAGTAGTATAAAACAAAAGCACAGTGTACTGTTTCTTTAAATAACGTGGAATAGTTGCAGCATTTGTTTATACCAATGTGCATGTAAAATATCCACTTTTGTATTGAATTGCCATGTGCAAAATTTTTTAATCTTAGTGGTTCAAGCTCCTGGGCACGTGCCCATGAAGCCCATGGGATGGGTTTTAAACTTATTACAAAACTGTCCTCCCTCCAAACGTGTGTGAATGGTGTGAATTCGGTCTGAAGGCCATCACACATCGAACATGATGCAGGAAAGCAATATTAAAATACAAAATATTCAAATGAAATATTTTCGCATCAAAAGTCTTTTTTTCACACCATGAAAAAATTGGGCAAAATATGTATCAAAAAATATATACCGGCAGTATTATTAGTATTTCTATTCTTATTATTGGTATTATAGATACTGACGATAGTTTTGATTAGTTAACTGCAAATCAAGCAGTTTCTTTAGGCTGTTAAACTATTATGCTCAAACTTACATGCACTCCTACCAAACGATCGTACAGATATGCCGCAGATGAAACTGATGCTCAACAAAACAGCCTGTGAAATTTTCCTGGACTCATTTTTACAATCAGATTTGACCAAATGTACCTTTGATGAGAAAGGGCCACTATGTTTCTCCACTCATTTATATCTAAGAATATATAAGAAAGGCTTTTTTTAAAAACACAACTGTTAAAGTGTTTTGTGTAACTCCTTTTTTTCTACGATCTAATATACAGCAAGGAATCTTGCATCATCATCATCATCATAATTACACAATAATTAACCCGCAATTATCATAACGACACACTGAAAACTTGATTAAACATCACCATTAAAAATAATAACCACCCTCAAATGAGGTATAAAGAGCGGATGTTAAACAGTGAGGACAGTGTAGAATGTAATAAGGTGCTGCACGGGCAGTGAGAGGCCTGATTACAGTGCTAAACTGGAGGTATTATCTTGTCCACTGTTTCAGCTCCTCTGCAGTGGCAGATTGACAGTGCAGGTTTGGAAAATGACCGCTGCTCACCTGATGAGCATCCAGATCGATGATGGTCGCCCTGGAGACTCCCTCCACTCTCTCGAACAGGAACTGCAGAGAGAAACAAATGAGGGGGGATTGGGACTCTGCAGTTTGACGTTAAATAAATGAGAAGTGTGGGGGTACAGTAACATGCTAATGATCAGAGCGAACACAATCAATTTCTAAGAAATTGGACCCTTGGAAGAAGTCAGACACACTCATTTACTTGGTTTCTAAAGGATGGCTATGAGGCTCAATGTAATTAGGACTGGGCAATATGACAAAAATACATTAAGACACTTAAAAAATTTAATATGTTGTCATGTTATGTAACATTGTGTAGCGCAGCATTGCATCCCTCAGCCTCACTAGTTGACACAATTCACAAATTTGTATCCTTTTTTACCCACCAATGTTTTCTCAATACAATACGTAGCATGCACTACGCAAACATAAAAATCCAACTATTGAGAATCCCTCTCACAATGATCATGAAATGCACTGATGTAGAGTCTAATAAACACAGACAGGATATTCGGCTTCTTAGCAGTAACATTAGCTATCTTGGTTCTTTCTGCATTAGCCAACTAGCGGGAAAAATAAATTTCAAACAGCTCACCCTCATGTATCTCCCCCAAAGCCCTTGTAATTCTTTAAAATGTTCCTTCCACCTTCGAGAAACAGCATCAGAAGGGGATTTTCGTCATCTTTAAACTGGAAAATCTCACTCTCAGGACTACTGTGGTACCACTGTAGGATTTGAGCAGGCATGTTCACAGTAGATGTAGTGATGGTTACATTTGTTATTTTAAAAGTCTTTAAAAAAGACTTTAAAAGTCCAATTAGGTTTTTTTTTTATTCCACCCTTTACAGGAACAAATTATTAAGTAAGGAACAGGTGGAAATTCAAACAACTGGTAAAAACAGAACAGAAATAGAAAGAAAATAAGATAATGGCATAATGGGTTGACATGCAATAAGCAGCTTGTTCTATACAGTTTATGCAGTTACTACACTCATTGTTATTGTTTACAGGCTCTTTATAATCTGTCTTTATGATTTTATGGATTGTTTCAGTGTTCTAGAAGCACAGTTGGCTGCAAAGTTTGAACACTCCTGTACAAATGGAATGTTTTTTTGATATTCTAAGTGAAAATAAGTACACACATCCTCTACAGGGAAAAACTTAAATATGGCATTTTTCAGCAAAATGCTGTGCACAATTTTATTAGCTGGGTTTATCATATAGGAAAAAAAACTAAACAGAAAATACAAACTGGGCCATAACTTTTGCACAGGCCACATTTTATGTTTTATCATTTT
This sequence comes from Colossoma macropomum, assembly GCF_904425465.1. Lineage (NCBI taxonomy): Eukaryota > Metazoa > Chordata > Actinopteri > Characiformes > Serrasalmidae > Colossoma > Colossoma macropomum. Next base: position 16,318,903 of record NW_023494810.1, read on the forward strand.
TAATATGTTAAATTCAACAAATAAACAGTAATTATACCTTAAAATGCACGGAAGTAGAGGATGTGAACTTATTTTCACTTAGAAAATCAACAAAAAGGTCATTTCGACTTTTGCATTCATTTATACTTATGATACCCATGATATGAAAAGTGTATTGTGATGTAACTTTGTTGTCATATTGCCCACCCCAAAGTAAATAAATACATGTAAATGTAAAGATTTAGGCAGGATCGCTGCTTTAGCCATGTTGTTGTTTACCTTGATAGCCAGCGTGATGTCGGCATATGCACAGAAACCCCCTCCCTTGTCGCTGGAGCAATGGTGGAAACCCCCTCCTGAGACAGAAACACAGTGTTAACTGAGTGTTAATAGCTATTTACAGCCACTGAGGAGATCCCATTACAAACAGTACTATGAAGCAGATGCCATAACTAGATGTAATAACAACGTATTAACATACATTATTCATACTAAATGTCAAGGACTACATAAGAAAAATTCAACCATAAATGTAATGTAGTTGCGTTGCTATGTGCTGGCTAGACTATCCTTGTTAACTCTAATGAGGTCAGCTAGTAACAGTTCACCTACTACTGCAGAATAGACTATAGCTCCATTCCAAAGCCTAGGCTGCAGCTGAGGTAGGGCGGGTCCTCAGTAGGACTGTCCTATGAAGATTCCTCCTTAGTAGCCTATTGGTCACACAAATGGAACAGTCCTAACGAGGCTGTGTGGTGACATCACCAGAAAGGTCCCGCCTCTTGCAATTGCGGTGTGAAACTTGTGAGGGAACTGGTGAGAGAAACTGGAGCCCATTGCATTGTGTTTGTTGCTTTTTCATTTCTTCACGGAAACGGAGGAGACGTTCTTATGTACTATGATAAACTACATATATACAAATACTTCTAAATAAAATATGATATATGGATGATATACAATATATGGACAAATGCTTTAATTAATCACTCACTTTACACTTATATATCTATATATTATATAGAACTGTGGGTAACCGAAGGCCTGGAAGGATACATCTGTTGCATCCTCGAAATCACTCAGAACGTAGGCTGCATTTCTAGACCGTATATGAAGTGTCCTTCACTTCGAAACTGCCTAATATGACGTAGCGGCCGAGAAATGCAGCCTACCTTGGCTGCAGCCCTAAGCTTTGGAATGCAGCTTATAACACTACAGCCAAAGGAATAGGTGCAGAGGAGGGCTAAATATGGGTTGCTAAACGATTTAGGGATTTGAAAGTCAAAAGGAGTTGATACTGGATGTATTACATCGTCGTTGTTGTAACAAAACCATGTATCGGTGAAATGGAAACTCTGTAAGAGAAAAAAAATATTTTCAACTTTACTGTGTACGGTAACATAAGATCTTATTCCAAGAAATGGTGGATCATTTCTTTCGGTACTGTGGACATTTTCAAATGGTGTAAAATAGGTAAAGAGGTACCAGGCTTTGAAAAGACAGTAATGATACGAGTATAAACTGTGTAGTAAGCAAAACCTGTTTTCCAAAATAGCAACAAAGCCTATATGTAGCACCTGGGTGAGTGTTCAATAGCCAAATGTCTCAGAGTCCAAGTGACTGAGAGGCTCTCTTTTTTAATTGGCTGCATATTTATCTATTCAGGGAACGGATCCAATATGTCCTTTCCTGACCTGCCATATTTAGTCTCATTATATGGCCGTGTGCACCACTGTCTCCTCTGTGGCGATGAGCTGAGTTTTCATTAGTATTTATTGCTTGTCCGCGCAACCCCACTCAGCCATTCACGCCTTTCAATTACCACCCGACGTCCTGCGAGGAGACAAGAAAGGAAATCTATGGACACCCGAAGCATGAAAATGAACGTTCTTCTATTGACTATTTAAAATAATGTTTATCAATGCAGATGCGGCGGCTCCGTCTGATCCAGAATGTGAGGAAGCGGCTGAGCCAGCAGGAGCCATTGTGATATAGTGTTTCACTCTCAGCAGTTAGAAATGAGGACGAGTGTGGATTAGCGATGGGTAACACACACACAGCCGCTGGGGAGAGACAATAGTGGCAGAACACAAGTAGTGGCTTTCCACTTCCACTTTACTATAGCAAGTCATTAACTCTGTGTTTGTACATATGATACTGTGCAAAAGTCAAAGATCAACCTTCTCTTATTTTATGTTATGTCATTAAAGCAAGTTCATTATTAGATAAGATTAGATAAGATAATCCACTGCACAAGGAAGGGAAAAGTAAGAGAAAACAGGAGTGTCCAAAACTGGAGCTCAAAAAATGATTAAAAGATAAAGAATAAATGGGACTCCTTACAGCCATGCAAGACCTGGTAGACCACCAAAACTGTCACCATCCGATAAACAGTACTTAAAGCTTTCATCTTTGAGACATGGCAGAATATCAAGCTCCACTTGCATCAGATCTGAAGAAACCCACAGGTCTTTCTGTCCATCTTTCCACTGTGAGATAACAACTCAATTCAAGTAAGAAAAAAAAATTGCAAATCAAACAAAGCTGTTGGTCTGAACAACAGACTGACCACCAGAGCCCTGACCTCAATATCATTTACATGCACTCAATAATCCGATCATAATAGGATTTCTGCAGTTATCTGATCATTCAAATGGTCATGTACACTGCATACTCTGAAGGTCTAGAAATCTGATTAAGAAATCTGATAGAGAGAGCTGGATTTTAGCTCAGTGATCTGATTTCTCAGTGCATGTAGACTCTTACTCGGATTTCTTTCAGATTTCTCAGTTTGCGCATGTGTGAAAACAGCAGTACCCGAAATAAACATGCAGCACTGCTGCGAGATGGCAGCAAAACACATTTGGAGCGACGCTGAAACCAACTACATGCTTCGCTAAATAAAGGATTTATTTATTTTTTTTATCTTCTGGATGATATATGTTCATATTTTTAGGTAAAATGGCTCGATGTTTAAAAAAAAGCCATGGCATGAAGTTTGAGTTTTATATTACGTTTACGTCAGGTCTTCTTCTGTGAGTTTTTTGGCTGGTTGCAAAGCAGAAATCTGATTACTGCCTGACTCATGGAGACCCTGAGGTTCTCCATTATCTGATTACCCAAGTGCATGTAAACGTGTTGATCGCATTACTGACAAAATCTGATTTTCTGCTGTCATCGGATAATTAAGTGCACTGTAACCAATGACGCTTTGAAGCAATGTGTGAATAAGCATTATTGTTGCCTTTAAAACCAGTGACGAACCGTGACTATTAAAACTAGAGGCCATAAATGTCAAAACTCAGTCAAAAGACTGAGAAAAAGAGGGAAAAAATGATGCTAACGTCTGCTAGCATCGATACGGGATTCCAGTAGTTTGTCAGTGCTAAACTGTGGCAATCTGTAAAACACACTTTTTTTGACTGTTCTAGATTAAACCGACATTTTAAGCGCTGAACTACATTCCTACCGGCTACCATCACTGTTATCCATTTTTAATAACCCCACTGATAAGGCCGCACTTGTATTCAGTCAGTGACATATCTGGGAATTCTAGAAGGCCTTTTTTCTCATGAAATCGGTCCCACCTATTGAACATCAAAACATGACAGGCTGATTTCTCTATCACGTCTCAATTATTCTGGTAGTTAATCTAACGCGTTAGTCCATCTCCTTCCTAACCAATAGGAAAGCATGCTTAGCTATATCTACCTAGATAACAAAGAGAAAAGTCATCCCTGATTGGCCAGTTTTCTGCTAGGTGTTTCAATAATTTAACCCCTTTCTTTTCATCCACAACTTAACTGTAATACCCGCACAGTTTAAATATCAGTATGATTCTATTTAATAAAAATAAACTAAAAATTACAGACCTGTAATTTTAATTCGCTGAAGGCCTAGAGGGTCCTGAGGGGTTAAAAACAACATTCAAAACTATATTTAAAATGACAATATACTAATCTGTGATGATCTTGTTGGCCTAGTGGTTGTCAAGCAGTTCCAGCTCTGTCTTAAAGGAGATTACTGTTAATGATAAGGCCTTTATCTGACAAAAACAAAGCTAAAAATGGATTTCATTACCTATTTTGGGAGGTCAGGATTTTATCTACAATATCACAGCAGGTTACATGAGGGCTATGCAGCACCATGATGGCAGCATAGTGGTGTTGTCCACGTCACAGCTATAAGCACATACCTTTTTCAAGCTACCACAAAACAATAGCAAGATTACTCAAACATTAATGAGAACACAGGTTTATACAAACCCAACAACCAATGCAATGCATCCACTCTTCACAAGCAAAACATTTATCCCAGTAAGGATGAAACAGCTGAAAGGTACAAAATAAAGTCGTAAGCAAACAGTAAACTTAAAAATCCAAGCCATCAAGCGTTCTAAGCTAATGCATACTGCTAATGCGGGTGCGGATTTTTTATTTCCTTTCATTTCACCTAATGTCTTACCTCGGCTGACTATGCACAGAGGTAGACAGTTCTCAGATTACTACCGAAAAGGATGATGCCACTCTTTCCTTTAACTTGGGTGGATCTGTAAAAGATCTCACTTTTACAGATCCCCAGGCACATCTTTTGAATATATGAAGCTTCGTTTTCAGAGTACATTCAAAGGAACCCTAGCTCACTGCTAAAAACCTGAAAGCTTTACCGAAGCTTTGGCAGATAGTGGAATGGTTGCTAAGCAGTGGCTAGAGGAGAAGACAAAGCAAAGACGTGAAGAGCATCTGGATTATGATTAGCTGTAACACAATGACAAATATGAAGTTTATTTTTTTGCTCTGCTGCTCGAAAAGTTCCCAGAGTGAGTGAAAACAGCTGTTTGGATTTTCTCATAATTGCCAGTGGAAGCCTCCTAGCGGCTAGGGCCCCTGGGCCATAAAACCCATGGGATGATCTGGGTCTGGCTGTCGAGTTTTAAACTTTTACAGAATTGTTTAATTAGAAAAGTATAAACAAAAGTGTTTTTGTGAGCTGAGCTGGAGGCAGTGTGGATTGGACACATAGTTGCTCACATCAGATGTGTTTTGCATTGAGTGTGAAATTGTGAAAAAAGACTGAACTTCGGATGTGTAGAAAGACATGCATATCCCTTTGAAAAACTGAGAGCAAGTCGCCCAAAAAGAATGGAAGCTGTAATAAGACATTCTAAAATGATAAACAATTTAGTGTAATTATCTAATTAGAAGTTTCTGCCTCGAGATTTCACCACTGCTTTTGAAAAAGAAGGCATTCTCGCTATTAATTTATTATAACTTAATTCTCGATTTTATAGAGATTCATCCACCGTTCTAATCATCATTCTAGATAAATTTAACACTTGTTTCTTCATTCTCAGTTTCCTCCTCTTTTAAACCTGTGAAAGCACACAGTACCAGCAAATTAGGATCATTTTATGCATTCATCTGCAACCAAATAGGTTTTATTTTACTGAAAATATTTCAAACTTTTGAATGTGAATCTATTTTCTGTTGACAAATGTTGACAAATACTAAAACACTTTACTGTTTACAGTTAACTGAAAAGAAAATGAGTGAACTCAGAACTCCATAATTCAAAATATTTTCCACAAAGCAATTGAAAAAACATAAAAGCCTGTGAGTTTTTCAAGCCAGTGACACTAATGCTAGTTTTCAAATGACTTTCCTGCATCAGTGAGCAACAAGTAATAAATAGCAGACTATTTACAGTTTGAGACGATGTCAGTCAGGCACATTACAGTGTCTTTATTTGTAGTCTGTTGTGAGATCAGGCATACAGTATACAGAAGCTGAGCTTGCAAGCAGGACAAAAAAAGCCTACAGTCCAATAAACGTTGAGATCATTTTCATGTGTAAAAATTACTCACGATAACGTCACAGATTTCCAGTGAAGAATGGCATCCATGTGGGAACCAAAAAGACACTGTAAAAGCCTGATGCCCAATAAACACTAATCTAATAGCACGTATTTGAATCTGCTATTAACTTGCATTGAAGCTCGGCTTCTATAGAGTCCTATGGGCTGTGTTTCCACTGGCATCCACAAACATGTTTATGTAGACTATAATGTCTATCAGACCCAGCTCATATCCAAAAAACAAACAGTACCAGAGTGCAGTGACATACAGTAGATATTTTACTCTGTAATCACCAAAAATATGGATGAGTTACGAGCAATACAGACATGCTGTTACCTACTTACAGTGCTCAGTTATGATGAATTTTTACATGAAGCTGTGCTTCCCGTGTAGTCTTGGTATGTATATATGTATTATGTACATGCACACAAACACACTTCTATGTGTCTGTCTGTATGTACACACACACACATACACATATACACACATAAATATTTACATGAGTATATTACCAACTCACCCACATTTATAGCCCATCCTCTGTCCATGGCAAGCTTTCCAGCCTACAAAACAAGAAATAAACTGTTAAAAGAAAACATCTCAACCCGTGTTTTGAAAGAGTTGTGTTTCTGGGTATTCGGCTGCATTATGATGCAATCTTACCACAGGGTTTGCAACATGTTATATCATTATACCTGAAGCCACAGCTCTGACATTCCTGAAATGGAGCTCTAAACCTTTTTTCCAACAACCTGAACATTTTGTATTTATTACACCCCTATTTTCTGTGAGCCACGTTGTTAAAAAAAAAAAAAAAGTGGCAAAGTAAACAGCAAAATACTTCTCAGTTTCCGAAAAGTTCTATCCCATATGGTACACTGAAGGGCATATATCTTACTTGTTTTCCCTGAGGTGCACTTACAGCATTTGTTTGGCTCACTGTTCAGATAACCATTTTCCATCCTCTCTTTTTCTTTTTTATTCATTACACTTTAACAGGCTATTTTGGTTACTATGTCTTTAAGACCAATTTATGCAAAAAAAATCTCTGTTCTCACTGGCTGCCCAATATTGAATTTTCAACTTTCCTGTAGTTTCAATTCAGGAAAGACTGGCAGGAAATTGCCTTCACTGGAACCTGTGTGGTTCATAATATCAATAAATAACTGTCTACAAAAATGCTCTATCTCTGACACAGCAGTAATCAAAAAGAAATGACATCAGAGATAATATAACCCAGACTGTATTACTGTAACAAAAGACATCTATGGTGAATACAGTACCAGTCAAAAGTGTGTACACACCTACACAAACAAAGTAAATCTATTATTTGTAAAAATAATAGATTCACTCCGATCAGAAATACTGCCAGTCTACCAAATAGGGCTATATAGAGCCACAACACACCTGATTGGCTCCAACACACCTGAGGACTCCACTAATTAATGTTCAGGTGCATGCACATGCAGTACATGAGGGGGTGGGCAAACATGAGACAGTGATTTGAGAAAACGAGTAACACCAAAACATGTGATAAACATCATAGAGAGAAAGCAACTTGATATTGACTGGTTAGCAGTGAATGATGTATGGTGCTTTTTCAGATAAATATGCATATTTTCACTTTCAAGAAAAATGAATAAATATTATATTTAATTCCTTAAAAAGCTCCTTATGATGATGCACTTTTGTTGTCATAGTAGCCAGTATAGCTTCATACATTTTACCACACTACAGTGAGAGTGAGAATAGTCGTCACGTTTTAAAAGAGCAGTGTAAAGGTTTTAGTGCCATCTAGCAGTGAGGTTACAGACTTCAATTAACTGAATACCCCTCCCTCGCCCCAAGCGTGTAGTAGAACCTATGGTGGCCTTCAGGCTTTCTGCTGCTGCCTGTCCCAATTTTGTTTTGCTTCTTCATGTTTTTGCTGTTTTGATGACGAAGATTCACCCTCCTTTTTACTATCCGGTGTCGACCAGAGTAGAATGGGTTCCCCTTTTGAGTCTTGGTTCCTCTCAAGGTTTCTTCCTCTTGTTCTCAGGGAGTTTTTCCTTGCCACTGTCACCACTGGCTTGCTCATGGGGGCTTGGACCCAGATTTGTCTGTAAAGCTGCTTTGTGACAACACCTGTTGTGAAAAGTGCTATATAAATAAACTTTGACTTGACTTGACTTTGCTTTTTCTTGAGCTAAATAATAAGCATGATCCTCCATTTGTCAAAATGTGGGTTCTCAAATGTCTCATAACACAAAATGGTTAGCAAAATGGTTAGCACCAACAGCTGCTTCAGAAAAAAAAAACATGAAATGTACTCTCTAAAACCAGTGTTTTCCATTCTGGGCTACTGCTGAAACATGGCGGCAAAACATGTTAGAAGTGGATCTGCTCCTGTGTAGATATGAGGGGCTCACTCTAAGCTAAAAAAACATAACAATTCATAGTTACAGGTGTTTATGCACTAATGAAAACATGCTTTTGTATAACATATTCCATTTCTGCTAAAAGATCACCCTAAATCTTACACACTGCACCTTTAAGTATTTTCACAGGCCAGTCATTCAAGAAAGAATAGTTTTTAAGCTTTGCACAGGCATGTTTTGTAACTATATCTTAGTAAATATGGTCCATAGTGTACATTCAGTCAGGGTGTCCTAATCTCAGTAAGAAAAGTGTGATCAGAAGAAAATCTGACAGCTTTTGTCACTTAGTGTGGCCAAGAACCACCTACTTTGACCGGAAACGGCCAGCCAAATAGTGCAAGTGCAAAACAATCAATCACAAAACACCTGAATGCCTTAACATAAAAAAACATAAACACAGTTTTTATTCAACAACTATATATCTTGCTCCAAAAGGCTTTATTATTGTTACACTGAAGAAAAGACAACTGCTTGCTGCTGGTGCTGGTCAGCAAAAGTCTCCCACAGAGATGGATAAATGTATACACAGATGTGAGGACAGCCAATCAGAATGCAAGTGATCAAATAATAAATAATTTATTTACTATTCCTTCACATCATATTTATGCCTGTTATTGCACATTTGCACTGTCTGTTTTGCACTATTGCTACTATTTGCACTTTCGGTAGATGCTAACTGCATTTCATTGCCTTGTACTTGTACTGAGCAATGACAATAAAGATCTATCTATCTATCCATCTATCCATTCATCCATCCATCCATCCATCCATCCATCCTGAGAGTTAGATAGGTCATCTTAGCATGTGATAAATATCAGATACTCCGTCTACATGCAGGTAGAGTGTCAGAGCCTGACAGTAGGTGTGTCCTGATTTTTGACAGGTACTCCATGTTACCATGTGACCTTTCAGATTTATATGGCACTCTGGTCCAAGAGCAGCTCACCTACCAGAGGCATCCAGGTCCATCTAATCCATAAACAGCACATTAACACCAGTGCAGGAGAGAGGAGAAGAGCCCTCACTCACTCACTTATACAGCAACCAAACATGCACGCATGCATAGAAGCGGCCTTATCGAGTGTTCTCCCCCGAGTCTTGCTGCATGGCTTTGCATGAAGTAAAGGTTATCTAGTGGCCCTTGAGGAGCCACATCTCTCTCTCTCACTCTCTCTCCGTCTATTTTTCGTTCTCTCTCTCAGTCTATTTCTCTCTCTTTGTCTATTTTTCCCTATTTCTCTATCTCTCTGTCTATTTCTCTCTTTCTTTCACTATTTCTTTCTCTCTCACTATCCATTTTTCTCTCTTTGTCTATTTCTCCACCTCTGTCCATTTCTTTCTCTCTCTCACTGTCCATTTCTCTTTCTCAGTCTATTTCTCTCTCTTATTGTCTCTTTATTTCTCTATCTCTGTTTCTCTGTCTATTTCTCTCACTATCCATTTCTTTCTCTTTTCTCTTTTTCTCTCCCTCTCCACACACTCTCTTTCTCCATTTCATTTGCTCCATTTTTCTCTCTAGTTCTCTTTTATCTCTCACTAAGTCTTTCTTTCTTTCTTACTCACTTTTTCTCTCGCTCTCTTGATCTTTTTTGTCTCATTCCACGTCTCTCTCTCTCTCTCCCTCCTTCATTCACTCTCTCTGTCTTGTCTAGTTGAAGATGCACCTAATACAGCACACAATATTTAAAATTTCAATCATCCTTCATCAATGTGAGTAGAGTAGAACAGTGTGCACATATCGCCCTCTATATTACATTTTTAGCAGGATATGGAGCTGCAATTCTAAATGCGAGTGAAGACTGGAGTATAAGCATTTTCATCTATCATCTCGTAAACCCCTCAAATCTGAAAAAAGCCTCAAACCACTCACAAAGCTAAGTGTAAAGCTGCAGACTCAATGTATTTCCATCATCAGAGCGTATCTCTGAGATCTAAGATGGATCTAAGCAGTTTGTTTCTTTGTGATTCAGGAGCTGCCTGTGTTTTTTTCCCTGCTGAGAAGAATGGCAAAGCTCTAAAAGACCAGTAGCTCCCTAAAAGCTCCCTAAAAGCACTTTCCACCTGAAGTTTAAATCCAACCCGAGTCATAATCGCCCCAGCAGAGTCAGATAATGAAGTGATTCCCTCGGAGTAAACAGGGACAGGATTGTACACATAGCAAGCAGGATTACACACACATGGCCAGTGCACTCCTCTAGCCTGGACATCTATGCGGACCCTAATCACCTGCAGAGATGGCCCTGTTCACACCTTAGGGTCATTAAATAATGCAATAAATACACTGATGGGTGACCTTTGCAGATCCACAATTACACACTGTCATCCATCTGTTTCTCTGCTAGCCCCCTTTCCACAGGACCACCACAGAGCAGACATTCTTTGGGCAGTGGATCATTCTCACCACTGCAGTGACACTGACATGGTGGTGGTGTGTTAGTGGGTGTTGTGCTGGTATGAGTGGATCAGACAGTTTAACTGAGGAAGACCGATGCTACAAAATGTTTATCCACCTGTTGCATGCAATTACACATTTCCACCAGAGAGGTCTCCAAATCCCCAAATCTGACATAGGTTAGCTTTACAACTAACAAAATAATTTGTCATGAAATGTTCACACAATTTGAAGGGCATCTTTTTTCAAATGAAGTACACAAATAATAACCAATAATAAAAACAGTTTTTGGTTATGATGGCGACAACATAATAACTGGTTGCTGTGGAGTCATCACTGTTATTGTTTGGTGGAGACCAATTAAGTGTTTCTTTAGTTCAGTCCATTTTGATGTGTTAACACTCCACTAGACTCCACACTAAATAAATAAAGTACAATGGGTCTCAAAGGTCATTTACAAGCAAAACACATCACTGATGTGGCAATATCAGAAATATGAGAAATCCTGCAGTCTATGCTCGACAGAGCTTGCAAGAGAGAAGCTAACAAAAGCAACAGCAAAGCAGGAAGCTACAGTTCCCCTCAAAACAACAAGTAACAAAGTGGTATGAGTGCGAGAGGCTACAGTCTCAGAGGAGTTGGAACATCCAGCCGCTGCTGGGCTCAGGGGATGCCAGTGATAAAAACTGGAAACTGTGTTCACCTGTTTTTCATCATCACCTTGCCTGAGTTTCATGTTCAGAACTCTGCATAAACACAGTGAAAATAATGGAATGGGATTATTGAAAATAAATAGCTTATTTTGTCCACTTATATACAAACCCAATTCCAAAAAAGTTGGGGACAGTATGTGAAATGCTAATAAACAGAGAAAGCAGTGATTAGTACATTCTGTTTGACCTGTATTAAATTGAATATGGCAGACAATATTTTGTAGCAGGAACATGTTTACCACAGTGTTACATCGTCTTTACTTTTCACAGCACTTAATAATTGTTTGGTGACTGAAGACAAACTGATTCAGTTTTGAAGCTGAATTTTTTACTATTCTTCTTTCATAAAAGTGTTCAGCTGTGCAACCGTATGAGCTCTTTGCTGTTGTGTATTGAGCTGGTCAAGAAACATTATTTTTAAACCTCTGGATTTTTCACTGATGCATTTTTGGCAAAGCGGTTTCGACCCATCCTTCCTCATAAAGGACTCTGCCTTACTTGGATGCCCCTTTTAAATCCAAGCATAAATGCATCACCAATTTCCAATGTTTTTAAAAGTTTTTTTTTCTTAAATTGCTCCCATCCCAACTTTCTTTTGGAACATGCTGCAGGCATCAATTTCAGAATGAGCATATGTTTACAAAAACAATGCAGTTGATAAGGTAAAACATTACATACCTTGTCTTTGTACTGTTTTTGCTCAAATACAGCTCAAAGTAGATTTATAAATCACTGCTTTCTGTTTTTGTTTACATTTTACCTACTGTCCCAACTCTTTTGGATTTGGGTTTGTTACTGCAATCCTTTTTAAATGGGAGCAAGTAGAGTGAATAAGACCAAAGCTATTAATTGTGATTAGCTACAAAAATTTGCATTAGGGATGCATTAGGGATGCACGATCAAAACTGTCTGAAATCGGAATCAACAGATTTTTGCTCAAAGCATGAAATCAATAATCAGACAGTTTTTGTTTTTATTTTGGGAGATGTTGCAATTTGTGATGTAAATAAGGTACATCGTGAGGCAGGTAAGTGCACTTACACTGTATCTGAATGCTGCAGCTACACCTGCATCAGAATGTCATAGCATAATCAGGCATGACCCCTTGTGCTTCTTACTTTTTATGTAGCACTTCATTTGATTCCTGTTATTTAAAAAGACAACTGATTTAAAATTGAACAAATGAAAATGCCTGTTTGACCGACTACAGATAATTTAAGCAAATAATCTTGCTTATATTGCAAGTTTGGCTAATAAAAAGTACAGGAAATGTGCTAGTGTGTCTTATTGCTCATTAAGCCAACACAGTGTGTACTTCATATGTAAAATATTTAGCTAATTTTGGCTGTTAAGAAATTACCATAAGCCATTAAAATTCATAGTCTGCTTTTAACACTGCTTTTCTTATATATTATATATATATTTTGTATATATTTTATATATTTTGCCCATCCCTGACCACGCACATGCACACACGCATCCTCAGCACTGACTCCCAGACTACCTTCTTCCATCACAGCTGAGCGAGACTAGTGTGTTTAGAGTATCCTCTCTCTCCTCACAGTCCGCTCTGTAGCTGAAACTAACCGCTGCACACGCTGCCTCTGCAATCAGAGCGCTGCCAGGCAGCTCTCTGCAGGCGGACGAGGCTGGCAGTCAATTAGCAGTGCGGGTGGCTAGCAAGAGCGGCCTGACGGGTGGGTAATTACATACTCCGCCTGAGAGACAGAGAGAAACTCCTCACAGTCTCTATTGCCGGCCAAAAAAGCCTTAGAGGACACATGTGTACCGGGGCCATAAGGGGAGCGCTGCATTATGTACCAAAAGTTCAATGCTTTTTCAATACTACAGCATGGCAAACAATTTAGATTTCTAACTTTCAGTTAGACAGATCAGTGGCTGAAATAAAGGGGAAAGTAAATGGGAAATTTCATCATTACTGTCAGCCCAAATTTAAAATTACTTCTGATAATAACAATTGATAACTTGGCTGCTGAGCGTTTGCTTGCATACTGGCGCACATATAGATGTGCGTTGATGCTACATGGTGACAATGTCAGTGTGAAAGTTGGTCAAGGTTCTCAAAGAGGAAAACAGAGCTGCGGACTTTCACTACCTACCCTTAGAAGTCTAGAGCTATTATCAATTTTTTATAGCTACATTTGATTTAAAGGTTCATGTCTGCACTTCTTTAGTCAATTTTTTAAGGCCAATAAATGACAAATATACAGCAAAAAGGATGTTTGGCTTTCCCTAAAACAAGATGCAACAAAAATGTTTCATTCAATTCAAATCATAAAACAATATTTGATCTACTTATAAGCACAAACATGGAATTGACTTGAAGTTTACAATTTGTACTTTTGACCAAATTCTCGATATTCATTTCAATTGAGAAATAGTTAACATAAAATTAGACCTTGCTTTTATTAAATCAGCAGTAGTGGCAACGTCTGAGGGTTAATTTTAAGAGTTTGTTCTACCAGCTGATAATGATGTCTATGCTACAGTACTTCTGGGCAACCCACCCACAAGTAAATCAGGTAAATCAGGTTCCATATCCATACCTGGATCTTTACTGTCAGTTTGCCATTGGAAGTTATTCAGTGTCAATGTTAACCATGACAAAATGTAAAGCAGGGTAACAAACCACTACTAAATATGTTACACAGTACAAAAATAAGAGTAAAGCAAATATATTCGGTCACAGTGGAACTGATATACCTCTCTTGAGCCTTCCAAGATATCGTTCTGCATGCAGAAAAAGAATAAATACACAGACGCAGTTTAAAGAGTGATGAACTACCTCCAACTAATAGAAATGATACTTCCTAGAAGCTTTCATGTCATAATACCTTCTTCCTCCACTTCTGAGAACAGTCTAATGCTTTTACTCATAATGGTTCAAAGAATAGTTTGCTGAAAAAACTAATTTACACCTTACACCCAAATGTAGTCAGTCAGCTAAGACATGTTCAGTGTCTGAAGTTTGCTTCACTAGTTTTGCACTGGAGCTGCAAGGCTAATGCTAACAGGAAATAGAAGAATATATACTACTAATCAGAATTGTGCCAGCCTAAATGATCACACACTTACCCCAAACCGTGTTGTTAAGAAATCTCAAATAGACTAGCTTATGTGGTTTTTGACACTGTGTGACATTCTTGTATGTATAAAAAATTACAAAATTGAGGCTTCAAGATGGATGCTGTCATTGTTTTAAGCTATGCTAGCTTTTGACTACATTCGCCTCTGAGGCTGATCCTCAGAGCTACAGACTTTCACTACCTAAAGCAAAATAGCTTAAAACATTTAGTCGTATGCAAAAGTTTGAACATCTCCGGATGAATGACGTTTTGTTGATTTTCTAAACGAAAGTGAGTTAACACATTCTCTACAGAGAATAAACTTTATGTTTATTTGCTGAGTCTGACATATTTAAAATGTGCCATAAAACATTTTATGGGTTCTTTTCCCCAGATATACTAAAATGAGCAGATAAACAGTAACTGTGCATTGCAATATGCTGAAGTGTGTTTTCTTAGAAAGACTACTTAGATAACCAATAAAACATATATTTTGCACATGACTGTGTAGCCCAGCAATGCTGGATCAGGTTAACCCAGTGTGTGTTCTGTTATATAGTGACCCAGCCCTGGGTTATGGATATGACCCAAATGTTTGCATACAACTGCATAAGGCAGATAGCATTCGCAGCTAGCGTCCAGAGAATATGAGGCACCTAACCTTATGCTCCCTGCAGTTCATTTATGGATTATCGTGCAAACTTGTTAAAATGCAACAAACGTAAAAAAAATGGTACGAACATTTAGGGTATTGGCATCAGACACATCAAGACGTAAATTATTGCTTATACCATTTACAATATCATACTGGTACATACATACTTTCAATACTTTTACCATATTGGTTTAAATTTAGAACTGAAAACTTATTTCAAAATCCTTTCACTTTGAATGACTCTATACTTTGATGTTTTTGTTATTAAAACTAATTATTAAACATTCCATTTTGTCACGCAAAAACAATCATAACACTACCAAAATTTTACCAAATGTTTCAGTAGTGACTACTTCGGCAGTGAGAATTTTAGTTAATTTTGAGCAGAACGTAAAAACGCCAGTACATGAGAAGCTAGCAGAGCTTTTACAGTTGTACACACATAAAATCAAATATTTTTCCTTAAAACACAAAAAGTTTACTTAATTGCAGAAAATACATTTCAGTAGTGACAATTTTTAATGTTACACACTGATTTTCAGACTTTGGGACACATTTACTTACAGTTTGGATCTAACTGCTTACCATGTGGCCATGAGGGATAGGGATGCAGTCTCACTTCCTGCTCTAAAATGCAGGGGTGTGGCTAAAATAAGGCTCAGCCTATGGGATAAAACTCTGTGTTTCAGTAGTGACATGGCAATGTGGGTCAGCATTTTTTTAATAAAGTACTGAAAAAAGTAAAATCATGATAAATCTAAATTGTTCAACTTGACTTTAAAAGAAATCAAAAAGATCGTTTAAAAGATCTGGCAAAAAAAACAGCAAGGCCAGAGAATGTGACCATAGCTTTAAAGGAATAGCTTGACCAAACAGGCTAATCTAGCCACTGATTTTAGCACAATGTCATTTCTCCAATGCTGTGGTGTTAATTTTTATTTACTGCTTGCATCATTAGCTTTTTGACTTTAACAGAGTTGCACCACTTGGCGAATCCCCTCAGAGTTTTGGCTATCACAGATGTTCCAAAACTTTCAAACCGTCTGTTTTTCCCCAGGTTACCATCACTTCTGCCAGCAAGGCCCAAAACAGCAATTCACTGGTGCTTTTCCACAACCCAAAGCATTCTCGTTCACAATGAAACACTGAATAATCCTCCACAGAGCTTTTTTGCCCTCAAAAAATAAAACCATGGAGCTTTTTTTATACCATGTAAAAACTGAAGCAGTAAAAGGCAAACCTAGAGGACAATAAACATTCCTAAATAAACAAGCAGCTACCACTGGGTGCCATAAATCCGTCTTCTAAACAGAGAACTAAGGGAAATTAAAAGTGCAGATTTATTTCGAATAGGCAACATGGCTAGTATGGAACATAAAGCAAAGCACTGAGTAGAACAATGCTATACATTTAAAAGCCTCTGAAGATTCATCAGTATATTTATAAAGATCAAGACCATATAGAGGACAGAAATCAACACAGAGCTATTAGTTCAGGACTGAGGGGGAAATGGTCACTAAAGTTCTAATAGGCATTATAAGTATAATATTGAAAATACATAATTGAAGTTAGAATTCCTAGAAATAAAGAACATGGATATGAAATGAACTGAATAAAACAACTAATGAAGTTCTTCATCATTATTTTTTTAACTTTAACTCTGAATTTGAACTGAAGACTGAAAAAAAAGATAAAGCAGTAGAAGGTTAACAGCATTCACACAAAGGGAAACAACCAGATAAACAACCGCTGAATGACATCCAGTGTGAGGAAGCTGAGTGCATCCTCACTCACTCATTTGGTCAGTGTAGCTGAGGGACTGAGAATAACTAGAAAGCAGGGATGCAGGAAGGTGTTTTAAGTTGGGGTGCTTAAATTTTAAACAGCATATAAGTGAACCTGAACAATGACGTCATGCAAATGATTTGCCTTTTATTATTTGTCTGTTTTTCTTACATTTATATCAAGTAGGTGTCATAACATGCTATAATGAGGTGAGAGGAGACAAAATACAAAAATAACTGAAACATCAAACCGCTGATGCATACTCTTTTTCTGCTCTCTCTTTCTGGATGAACTTTATGCAAATGAACTGAGCAGTGACCAATCAGATTGCTGATATTGTGTCTTGAGATTAAAAGTGGAACACACACAGAGTGGGAGATTTAACGGTTGATTAAAAAAGCTATTATTATGTTCAATTTCTTGTATTTTAATATTAAAGTACAATATGAATTCAATACAATATAAATATAATATTAGGCTGCTTTGGGGCTTGGAACACTTTTCCTCTTCGCACCTCAACCCGCTTGTATTTTAGAGGTGTGCCCCCAAGCGGGCAACAATTGTTGGGGGAAGTGTTTTCGTTCGTCATATTGAAAATACAGTGTTAAATTTAACAGTGTACAGCTACTGCGGAATTTGAAATTATATACACTCACAGAGCACTTTATTAGGAACACTGTACTAATACTGAGTAAGGCCTCCTTTTGCTCTCAAAACAGCCTCAATTCATCGTGGCATGAATTCCACAAGATGTAGGAAAGGATTCCATTGAAATTCTTCATGTAATTCCTGCAGATTTTTCAGGTTCACTTTCATGCTGTGAGTCTCCCATTCTAACACATCCCAAAGCAGGATTCAGATCCGGTGCCTGGGAAGGCCACTGAAGAACAATGAATTCATTGTCATGTTCATGAAGCAAGTTTGAGACAACTTTTGCTTTGTGACATGGTGCATTATCATGCTGGAAATAGCCATAAGAAGTAAATTGTGTAAATTAAGAGCTGCACATGGTCAGCAACAACATTCAAATAGGCTGTGGTATTCAACCGATGACTAATTGGTAGGGCTCAAAGTGTGCCAATAATTGGTGCCATTTCCTACACTACTGACCCTACTATCTGTGTGCCTCAGCAAAAATGGAGATTCATCAGACCAGGCTACGGTTTCCCAGTCTTCAACTGTCCAGTTTTGGTGTGCCCACAGCAGCCTCAGCTTTCTGACAGAAGTGGAACCTGACTCAGTCCTCTGCTGTTGTAGCCCATCCACCGCAAGTTTTGCCATGTTGTGCATTCTGAAATGCTTTCCTGCCCACCACAGATGTACAGAGTGGTTATCTGAATAAGCATAACCTTTCTGTCAGCTCAAACCAGTCTGGACATTCTCCATTGACCTCTCTCATCAACAAAGCATTTCCATCTGCAGTACTGCTTACTGGATGTTTTTTCTTTATTGCACCATTTTGCGTAAACTCTAGAGACTGTTCGGTGTGAAAACCACAGGAGATCAGCAGTTATAAATAACTATGAAAACACAGATTTACACACATATTGATTTGCATCTTGAATTTACTTCCTTATCATTACTGTTGTCAAGGTCAGTTAAAGCTCTAATTCCTGTCTTTGCATCTGATATCATTAAGAGGCTGCTGTGGGGTCTTAAGGGGTAAATGCACAACGGTTGTGTGTGTGTATGACTCTGAAGGACGTACCATGATTGTTCCTCCTGTCTGGGTGCGTAACGGCCTCAGCACTTTCCGCTGCACCAGGAAATTGGGCAGAAATATAAGCGGAGGGATTTCCGTGATGGTGGCAACCACCAAAGACCACTGCAGAAAGATAAGAAAACACACACACATATTTTCACGCTAAAAAGCAAGTGTTGATTATACTATAGATCTTTATCACAACTTCAGACTATTAGGAAATACAGTAAACAACAAACAAGGCACAAAAATGCACCAGTGAGACAAAAATTCAAGCATAACACAAAAGCACAGCTTAATGTTAACATCCTGGGCCCAGTTCCCCAAAAGCATCATAGTGTTAAGATCATATTAACTCTTAGAAGTCTAGAGCTATTATCAATTTTTTATAGCTACATTTGATTTAAAGTTCATGTCTGCATTTCTTTTTTCATTGTTTTTCAAGGCCAACTAATGACAAAAATACAGCAAAAATGAGAGAAATAGTTAACATAAAATTAGACCATGCTTTTATTAAATCGGCAGTAGTGGCAACTTCTGAGGGTTAATTTTAAGAGTTTGCTTTACCAGCTTATGATAATGTCTATACTACAGTACTTCTGGGCAACCCATCCACAGGTAAATCAGGTTCCATATCCATACCTGGATCTTTACTGTCAGTTTGCCATTGGAAGTTATTCAGTGTCAATGCTAACCGTGACAAAATGTAAAGCAGGGTAACAAACCACTACTAAAATATGTTACACAGTACAAAAATAAGAGTAAAGCAAATATATTCGGTCACAGTGGAACTGATATACCTCTCTTGAGCCTTCCAAGATATCGTTCTGCATGCAGAAAAAGAATAAATACACAGACGCAGTTTAAAGAGTGATGAACTACCTCCAACTAATAGAAATGATACTTCCTAGAAGCTTTCATGTCATAATACCTTCTTCCTCCACTTCTGAGAACAGTCTAATGCTTTTACTCATAATGGTTCAAAGAATAGTTTGCTGAAAAAACTAATTTACACCTTACACCCAAATGTAGTCAGTCAGCTAAGACATGTTTTGTGTCTGAAGTGTGCTTCATTAGTTTTGCACTGGAGCTGCAAGGCTAATGCTAACAGGAAATAGAAGAATATATACTACTAATCAGAATTGTGCCTGCCTAAATGATCACACACTTACCCCAAACCGTGTTCAGTTGTTAAGAAATAGACTAGCTTATGTGGTTCTTGACACTGTGTGACATTCTTGTATGTATAAAAATGTACAAAATTGAGGCTTCAAGATGGATGCTGTCATTGTTTTAAGCTATGCTAGCTTTTGACTGCTATTGCCTCTGAGACTGATCCTCTCTGGGCAAACCCATAAGGTTTGTGTTGACTTAAGCTGGGCCCTACACTACACAGTTGTTTGCCTGATTTTAACCTTGATTTGCCCCTTGAAACAAATGTTCACAATCTGAAGCAATTTTCCAGATCGGGAGCTCAATTGGAAGCGACTAACAATGCAGATAATCTGATAGCATGAAAGGAGAAACAAATGAATTTTTAGCCTTCTCATTTGAACTCTGAAGTGATCGGAGGCTCTCTGATATTATCAAACATGTTTAATATGTAAGACTCGAAACATTCACAAATCCTGTAGTGTAAGAAGGTCAGAGATGTTCTCAGTGTGATTCAAACAGCAGCCAATCAGAGAGCTAAAAGAGTGGAGAAAAAGGCAAAGACATGCGCATGCACACCACCTGAACTGCAGATCGCAGAGACAGAAGAGCTGCGTGTAAATCACAGACAAATAAGAGCTATTATCATGTTTTTAATGTATGGATCCAAACGACAAGGCACTCTCTTTACAATTTCAGCTCAGCTGCCAGTTTGTAGCGAAATATTTCTCCAGCTCTTACTGTGATATCAGCATCTCTCAACCCCAGATTAATCCCCAACTGTCCAAGAATGTCCTTGACCTCTTCTGTTGGAGAGGCTTTGTTTGATAGTTCTATATTCCTATATTTCTATAGATTTTTGTTCTATAGTTCTACACATGATTTGTAATTATTAATAGTTGTTGTCTGAACTTTGGCTGTACTTTTGTCCATTTTCATAGATAACAGTATGTCATGCAGTGTCAGAAACCACATAAGCAAGTCTATTTGACTATAGACATAGTTTGAGGTAAGTGTGTGATGATTTTGTGATGAAGCAGTTTAAGCACTTTAAATGACCATGCTAATGATAATGTACTAATTATGTCAGTTTTTAAGCATCAGTGAAGAAGTCCAATTTACACACCTTTTCCCTTGACATCAGCCAATACATGTTTAGTGTCTGATTTGTACTGAAGCTGTGAGGCTAAGGCAGCTAATAACTAATGGAAGCCTATACCTCAACAGTTAGCATCATATAAACTACTTAAGCTAAATCATCACATACTTTCCGCAAACTAGATCTAGTTGTTAGAATAACCTACTAAAAACTATAGAAATATGGCAATATAAAACTATGAAACGAAGCCTCTCCAATAGGTGAAGAGGTCAAGAATATCCTCATTGGACAATTCTCACATCCAAAAACAAGCAGAATTCAGGCTTCAACACGGTTGCTAATACTGTTTTTAGTTATGCAGTGCACATTTGTCCATTTTTATAGAAAATAGTATGCCATACAATATAAGAGACCAAGAAAGTCTAGAAGATGACCTAACAACTCGACACAGTTTGAGGCATGGGATGATTTAAGCAGGCAGTTTGTGTAATGCTAACTGCTAACCGTTAGCATTAGCATTAGCAAAGCTAAAGAATGAACCTTAAAACATCAAACATGTCTTGGCTGATCGACTACATTTGTGGATACGAGAAAATTGAATAAATTTGTTGTTTTTTTTTGTTCTTCCTTTAAGGAATGGAGAAAGTTATTTTAGCATAAAGAAACATTCATTCCCCAACGTTGTGCTGTCAGCCAGCACAAAGACCACACAGACACCAAGGGGAAAGACACTGAATGAGTCATGCATCAGCAAATACAGTCGGAAAAAAAGGCTATGAAAAGGGGCAGGCCGCACGCTGACCCTGGGCATGCACATTCAGTTTCGATTGCTAGCCGCAGAGCCATTAGGAACTCCCTTAACTTAGCGGTCTTGCAGAGATACCATGAAGGGCAGTTGACTCATGCTACAAAAATAAAAAAGGGACTTGGCGCAAGTCTAGCTGCAGGGGACTGTGACCTGATTGATCGGGATGGAAATCAGTGCCTCCTCAGGGTAACCCAGTGCATTTTAATTGCACACGCTTTCTGCCTGTCACTGTTCTGACGTTCACGAGGGAAATGCAGCACATCCAAAAAGAGGAATATATACAGGCAATGGAAAAAGCTTGACTAGTAACTTCACACAATGAATTTAACAATTTGTTTCTTTAAAGAGGACTATGTAAATGTTAACACATTACACACTGGGCCTCAGGACGCATTCGTTCTTGTTTCAAAACACATGTTGGCTTTCAAAGGAATTTTTCAGCATTTTTAATCTAATCTCAATCTGCAACATCTGTAGCATCAATTAACATAAACTATATTTTGGATGTGTTTTCCTTCGCTTTTGATTAATTAACATTTATAATAAGATACTTTCTCTGGATAGACAAAGCACTTTTTGTAAGTCGCTCTGGATAAGAGCGTCTGCTAAATGCTGGAAATGTAAATGTAAATGTAATAAAAGCTAAAATCCAAAGGGGAGTCGCTGAAGTTCATAAGTGAGGTTTAGGCAAAAATTCTTCAGTCAAAAGTATTTGTAAATGAAGCTGCTCATCTGTATAACTGGTCCTTTCAGAGATGGAAGATTTCCTAGAGGGATGAATTCATGATTAACTGCTACCAGCATAGTGGTGTGGGTGGGGTTTTCACCAGTTCCATTTGATTACAATTGACATCATGGCCTCGCCCAACTTCGACTCACCACTCAGAAGTGTGTCACACCTGCGTTACTCAAGCGGTCACTCACAGCACAGGGGGAGAGGGGCCTGTGAAAAGCGTATTTTTCAATTGAAACACACTCGCCCTCGGCTAGGTTAGGTTCAGTGAGCCATGCAAACTTTGCAATAAAAAACATTTTTCAGAGGTCTGAACATACATTATATGGCCAAAAGTATTCTAATTACTGAGTTCAAGTGT
Organism: Colossoma macropomum; assembly: GCF_904425465.1. Classification (NCBI taxonomy): domain Eukaryota; kingdom Metazoa; phylum Chordata; class Actinopteri; order Characiformes; family Serrasalmidae; genus Colossoma; species Colossoma macropomum. The sequence goes on from NW_023494810.1 coordinate 16,341,639, forward strand.
TTCAGCCACACCCATTTGCTAACAGGGGTAAAAATCAAACACTTAGCCATGCAATCTCCACAGATAAACACTGACAGTAGAATGAGTCGTATTGAAGAGCTCAGTGATTTTAAATGGCACTGTCATAGGATGCCACCGTTGCAACAAGTAGGCCTGAAAAACTTCTGCCCTGCTAGATCTGCCCTGATCAACTGTAAGTGCTATTAAGTGTATGTGAAATAAAGCATTTAGGGGGAAAACCGGCTCAGCCAAGAAACAGTAGACCGACAGTAGACCACACAAACCCACAGAGCAGGGCTGCTGAGCACTATCCTCTGTTGCACCACTCACTACCGAGTTCCAAACTGTATCTGGAAACAACATCAGCACAAGAACTGTACATCAGGAGCTTTATGAAAGCAGGAGCAGTAGAAATGTGGAGTGATGACTCATGCTTGACTATCTGGCAGTCTGATGGACAAATCTAGGTTTGACGGATGCTAGGAGAACACTATCAACCGGAATGCATAGCACAACCAGTAAAGTTTGGTAGAGGAGGAATAATGGTCTGGGGCTGTTTTTCAGGGATTGGACTCGGTCCCTTAGTTCAAGTGAAGAGTAATATTAATGCTAGAGCATACTAAGACATTTTAGACAATTACATTTACCTTTCTGGCAACAGGTACTTTCCTTTTTCAGTATGACTGTGCCCCTGCTCACAAAGTACATAAAAACAAGGCTTTATGAGTTTGTTGTGGATAAACTGCAGTGGTCTGCCCAGAGTACCCTGACCTCAACCCCACTGAACACCTCTGCAGTGAATTGGAACGCTGATTTTTCAACATCAGTGCCTGACCTCACAAATGCTCTTTTGACTGAATGGGTACAATTTCTTACAAACACACTCCAGAATCTTGTGGATAGCCTTCCCAGAAGAGTGGAGGCCGTTATAGCCACAGGGTGGAGAGAGGAGGATAACTCCATGTTAATGAATGTGGTTTTGGAATAGGATGTCCAACAAGCTCAGATAGATGTGATGGTCAGGTGTCAACGTTTTGGCCATATTGCGCACATCAATTTTGTCAATAATTGCTTTCTCTGGCTTTGGTTTATAAGCTTTGGTTTAGAACTGTGTTGCACCGCTTAAATTTTTGTTGCTGCTAGTTATGTTGTCTTTATCATGCTAAGTATCAAGCTATCACAGTAAAGTGACAAAGTTGTATCAGCTGTGAAGTATAACAGATGAACTAATTTGCAACCTTAAACCTCTTCTAAACACAGCAAATCAAATGCTATGGTTTTGCTAGTATTTTATTGCACAGAACTCAGCAACTGCTCATTGGCCTTTTCTAAGGGAAACCTAAAAAATACTGTCCATGGTAATATACTGTACAATACAGATGCAGCAGACAGAAATTAGATTCAAAAACACTTCTTTACTTCTTTAATCTGTAATTTTTTATTCTTCAGCTTATTGTAACCTTTTACAATCAGTGTTTAGAACAACAGTAGTTGGAGAGGGGGGCTGACAGAGCACTGTCATTTTTTTAGCCAGTCAAACAAAAAGACAACATAAAATAAAGCAACTGTACCTTGAGTCTGTTCAGGTAGCGCTTGGTGTGAACCACCAAAAGATCCTCCTCACTGGCCTCCCGCGCTGGCACGATCATTTCATCTGTGATGAACTGTTCCTCTGTGGAAACATCAGACAGACAATTCTGCTTAAAGGGAACAGATCAGAGATCTGGAGAAATGTAAAAGTTAAAGCATCCCCGGTAAAACTACATATTTTGTTGATTTTCAAAGTGAAAATATGCTAACACACCCTCTACATGGAACAAGCTTAAAAATTACATTTTTCTGCAAGGTTTAGTGCACAATTTCTATTTATTTGCAGAGTTTAAAATATAGGATTAAAATAAAACATCAGATAAAAAATTTGCACGGCCACATTTTATGTTACTTTTTTCTAATATGTTAAATTCAACAAATAAACTGTAATTATGCACACAGTAAATCAACAGAGCGTAATTTGACCGGGGTACCCAAACTTTTGCATACAACTATAACAACTGTGTGACTATGATTTATTCCGTAGTTATGTTATGAATTAAATTTACATTCAATACACTAACACAAATGTGGTATGGACTAATAGGTTAGAGTTTCAATGAGACATGAGTGAGAAATAATTCATATAAAATTACAGCATGCTTTATTTAACAGTGGCGCTAACTGTGACCTCTAAGGGTTAAACGGATGTGAACTACTATTAAATGTGAGATTATTACTTCCCTGAAGTTTTCCTACAACTACACTATACAGAGCTTAACAAGACATCTCCACGCTGGCTTAAAAGAGTGCTGATGGTGTGGTGCTTTGCTGATAAACAAGGCCATGAGCAGAAGAGGCTTTATTGCTGACGGGTTTATCTGAAACGCTGCCAGAGTTGCACTCTTCCTCTGACCTTGTGCTCAAAGCCGAAGGATTTTACCTGCACCTTTTGCCCCTCCCGCTGGGGTTCAGCTTCCCTCATTATCTCTGCCTGCCTCCTCTTGCTCCCTCCATTCCATCATCACTCCCTCCTCTACTGTCTTTACAACCACCTCCTCCACAAACTCCCCTGAGTACTGAGTCAGAATTGTTGTCATGTGCTATTATATATAGAGTAGGCCTGCAATGATGTCAACAAATTTGATTACATTAACTATGGAAAACAATCAATGTAGCATTTAATTTATCCCTTAAGTTATTACTTAGTATTTATCCAGTAAGTATTACTTACTACTAGTTATTACTTTCAATTTTCAACACTATTCAAATGCAATTATGGAATTACATATTGAAGTACATAGTTAGTTGCACAATTAACTAGAAGGGGAAAGATTGTGAACAAACTTTAAGTTGCCTTAACAAAGCTGTTGCTAGAAAATCCCAGCTGGTTGCTAGGTTTTGCTATGTTATCCCAGGTGGTTGCTAACATGTTGCTAGGCCATTGCTATGTTATCCCAAGTGGTTGCTAGGGTGTTGCTAGGCTGTTGCCATGGCATTACTGGTGGTAGCTAATATGTATGAATATGTGTGCTAGCATGTATGTGAGTCTGTATGTAACGTCTATGAGGGGTAGTGTGGGAGATGTCCTGTAATATCCTTGTAATATCATTTGTGGCAGTTACTTTTTAATTTTCGTGTCTAAGCAAACTTTGTACAAAAACCATATGTGCGATCGATCCAAAAAGCACAAAGTTTTGTGGTTCTAGCTCAAAAAACTGCAGCCTCTGAAAGTCGTACAAAAAGGGTGTTGAATAATAAAACAAAGAACAGTAAACTGGCTTTGCCAAGAGAACTTAATTACATTTATATTTCATCTACATTCATTTATATTTCATTTACAGATTTGGGTTTGCAATTCTGACTTTGCTCTTTGGTTTCACTGTCCAGAAATGACAAAAATATTGCAAAACAAGACCATATACACAACAACAACTTTTTCTCAAATTGAAATCATAGTAAATGATCTCCTCTTCTACTTACAGACATAAAGGTAAATGATAAATTAAACATTTAGAATCCACACTTTTCACAGAATTTTTCTACTTCTTAGAATGAGCAGTGAGAAATAATTAATATTAAACTGCTTATAACTGCTTCAAAGCTTAAAAAACAGAAGCTCTCTGTAAAGCTACACAATACACAGTCATTCAGACAGACTGCAGTACACTACAGGAAACATAGGGGGTGATATGGCTTCCAGTGTTCCACTGCATCATAAAAGAAGAACTGTTGCAAAAATAATGCTTCAATTAGTCAACTGATCAAATTACAGTAAATAGATTAATCAATTATGAAAATCATCATTAATCGCAGGCCAAAAGGACCAAAAGTCCCCTCTTCCCTCAGCTGCTTACGTCAGGCAGGGTTACCTTTTAAAAAGTGGATGACCTTGCCCCATTTGCCAGCGTCAAAGGGATGGAGCTTCTCCAGACCCATAAAGGTGATGTTATACTCTGGGGAGTAAACAATTGGCAGGCATGTTGAGGGAACCTGCACATACAGCTGCGTCTGGTGTGAGCTGGAGGAAGAGAAAGGGAAAAGTAGACTTATGTTTATCACAGTTTTATTCCACATTATGCAGCTCTCCTGCAAAAAACACCACAACTGTATTACTTGGTATTACTTGGCATTGCATTTGATGTAAAAAAAAAAAAAAAGGTTTAAGCCTTACTTTTCTAAAATCATAACAGGTTATTAATACAGAATTAACAGGGTTGGGATGTAATGGAATACAATTACTGGAAATCTGCATTCAGAATACAGAAATTAAGTATCTGTATTCAGTCCATTTACATTTTAGAAGAATACTTATAGAATATTTACCTACAACACAAAAAGGCTTCTATCTTTTTGTTTATAAACACTGAAGTTCCTACTAAAGCCTGAGTAGACTGATAAATCACTGTGATGAGCCAGTTATAAATCTCAGTGTTTCTGAGCTCTGCTAAAGCCTGAGTAGACTGATAAATCACTGTGATGAGCCAGTTATAAATCTCAGTGTTTCTGAGCTCTGCTAAAGCCTGAGTAGACTGATAAATCAAAGTGATTTGCCAGTTATTTATCTTAGTGTTACTGAGCTCTTTAAGAGATTATCAAACTAATAATCTCCTCAGTAGTGAATATGTCTACAAATGATGTCTGGCAAGTATTAGCATATATTATAAATGTATTCTGAATATGATTTTTTTTATGTATTATAATGTAATATGTTACTGAATACATTTAGGACAGTGTATTCGGTATTCAGCCATCACGTCTTTTTAAAAGAATTTTGCCCAACCCTGAGAATAAAGGCCTATTTAAGGTTTGTCACTCACAATATTGATTCTGCTGTGTTTGGCCCTTTTTTGAAATTTTGAGTGAAATTCTTACCCCTTATTTCCTTCTGAAGTTTCTTTGCTGGACATCTTGGCCACTGCATCCCAGTTTTCAACTTGAAGAGATTAAAAACAGGAACAGAGAAATGCAAAATAAGGATAACCTGCACACGCACTAAATGCAGCACTACAGAATAAGTATCACCCAATGAAACACTTAGATGTACATACTTTTTCTTAAATTTTAAATCAAAATTTACAAATAAAAAAAAAGAAATAAACGGTGTTCTACAGTAGAACAGCGGTTTTCTAAGGAACACAAATGACAAACTACGTTTCCCACAATCCTCCGCCATGCATGCGCATGCGCCCCAGCAATTCATGAGACGCAACACTCAATGTTTTGGCGAAAATATTTTCTTGGCATTTCATTTCAAAATCTCAGATAATCTCGGCGGATTTAAGGCACGTAATGATCTTTAATGCGTTTATTTCTTTAAGGGCTCGTTGCCCAAGGAACCGACTGAACACGGACTTTGACAGAAAATCGCTGTGTGCAAGACTCACCTGCTGCTAGCCATTTTACAGTTCTCTCATGTATGCGGTGAGATTACTTTCCATCCTTCTAGTCGTTTATTGCACAAAGGAAACATGCTGCAGTCTTCTAAAATGTCATTTTGTGTTTTTACATCCAAATGTGTGCAGACTGTCAGAAAGCCCGGACCTGCAATTCCTGCAATTCCGATTACTCTGTTTCCGCTGTCTGTCCGCGTGATTACGTCACACGTTGTTGACAGTTGACAGCAAAATCTAAACAGATGCACTAAAATCACTAAAAGTCACTTATGAAATCAACCTTTGTGGTGCTTTACACAGTGTTAAACAATAAACACGAGAGTTTTCGTACCCACTCTGCCTGTTTAATTGATATTGTGCAGTGACGTTATTGACTCTGAGAAAATATTTGTGGGAAAACAGACAAGCTGCCAAATTGCTGCAGTCATAATCAATATTGTGACAATAATGAGATGATTATTATAAATTACACCTAGTTTCACTACTGCAGGTGAAACACGTTGCATATAGCTGTCTAAATGGCACAATAATAATAATAAAACTGTAAAAAAGATGTAATTAGCCTATCTCATGCTTTATGTGTCTGTTTACAGCAAGTGAATGGATACCTTTGTAGAAATGACATGCTTAGATGCAACATATTAATAACTATATCATACCTAAATGGAAGCATAATTCAAATGTTGAGTTAATCAAAATGGTTTGATGTGAAATGGCGCATTGTATTCTCTCAATAAACAGACCATTACAGAAATCGGATGTATGGTCATATAGGCACATATATCATAAAGGGATAGGCATATATTGCAGAATAAATGTACATATATGTTGTATTATATAATATATATGTATATATATTATATATATATATATATTATATATATATATTATATATATATATATATATATATTCATATATGTAAGCATCAAAGATTGGGCATATATGCATAACGTATGAACCATACATATATGAATTGAATACACCCCAGTACTGCTATAACTGCTCCTATTTTATCTGTTTGCTTTTAATTATAAAATATTAAATTATTTAAATGTGTCAGGAGACAATATTGTCATTTATTTAATGTTTTTTTTTGCACAACTTACAATGTGCATGGTTTTAAAATTAATTATGTTGCTATTACACTATTTTTTTACATTACATTAGAAAGTATTTGGAAGAAACTAAGATGCATAAAAACTTTCTATTATATAACATAAAGCTAGCATATATAAGCAAAATATGTAAAATAATGTTTTCTATCATATCATGTTAAATATATGTGTTACATACATTTGTATAAGTTGATATTTGACAGACATATATGCCCCATGTTTGAAAATTTCAAGTAAGTTGATATATATTTTACATCTATATGCAACAAATGTTAGTTAGATTTAGGGGAAATTTCATATATGCTTATATATGTCATATATTTGAAGTCCTAATGGTAACAGTTGGCCTGATTTTCGATGTATTTAATGGTTTTCTAATAGGATTTAAAGGTGTTCTACAGCTAACTAGTGGTCTTTAATGATAACTATTAAGTTAGTTCCCATTAGCAAACCAAACCATAAGGTTTTAAACCTAAAGGTTTTAGTGTAAAGACTAAATTTCTTTACATTGGTAATGACTGGAACCAGGGGTCCTGAGGTCTCCAACGCAAAGAAAAACATATCATTTACAACTGAAAATGACCAGTGAACAACTAACAAGGCTCTGCATCTGTCTCTCTGCCATTAACAATCTTAAAAAAAATTAAATTAGGCCTAATCTTTATCACAAAACCATTGTAAAACAATGGATCAGGCATCAGAGCATGTATTTGTAACTACACTATATGAACAAAAGTATTGGAACACACCTCTTAATCACTGAATTCAAGTGTTTCATTCAGTCCCGTTGCCACAGGTGTATAAAAGTCAAGCAGCTAGGCTTGCAGTCTGCATTTACAAACCATTGTGAAAGAATGAGTTCTAAAGAGCTCAATAAATTTGAGAATTTGACATTTGACATTTCTTCCCTCCTAGATATTCCACGATCAACTGTGAGTGGTGTTATTGAAAAGTAGAAGTGTTTAGGAAACACAGCAGCTCAGCTACAAAATGTCAGACTATGTAAAGTTACAGAACGGGGTCGGGCATGGTGTATAAAAACACTATAAAATCTTGTAGAAAGCTTCCGAAAAGAGTGGAAGTTGTTATAGCTGCAAAAGAGGGGACGAACTCATATCATTGCCTATGGATTTATAAAGGGATGTCATAAAAGCTTCTGTAGGCGTAATGTGTAGATGTCCCAATACTTTTGTCCATTCAGCGTATTTCATGTAATAACTGTAAGTGATATTGTTTTTCGAGTCATTAAACATTTCAGACATCTGGTTTATATCACCACCACTGTGAACAATCTGAAAAATCAGAACTTTTGAAAAATTGGTGGAATTCCCTCTTAAAGATGCAAAGATATAGTTTATGACGTATGGCATACCAGCCTACTGCACAGTACTGCTATAGCATACCTGCATTCTGCATTAGTGACTCAGTATCTTCCCACAGTGTGTCACCACAAAATCTCCATAATTTCACAAATTTCAGTGCAATTGCAACAATATGACCAGCGTGTTGCCTAGCAATTCAGGAGAAATGTGACTTGTTATTTGCTTTTCCTGTGCTGGGTGATCCAGTCCCACGCTCGCTGCCCCCAGCGGTGTGTTTGCTATAAATAGCACTGTGTGTGTAGCACTTGCGTAATGATGATGTCGTTGCAGAGGCTCAGAGATGAAGTAAGGCTGGATCTGCTTTCTCATTGGCTCCCAGCGTTTAGGTCAGTGAGTAGCCCGAGAGCGGAAGACATCCGCTGACCATGATATCAGAAAACAGCGCATTTCAACGCTCTTGAAAGAGAAGATAATGCTCAGAGCTTACTGGCTCATATATCCAGCCTTTCCTTTTATCAATAACCCTAATGCCTTCAGAGGCTCTGAAGTGAGCTGAAGGAACTCAGTGCCACCATGTAATGTGATGCGCTCCCACAAAGTGTATTCTCTCTCTGCAGGCCTATTCTTTGAAGCAAGAGCAGCCCGTGGCATGGCCTGAGTAGCTTCTCTGTATAATGGAATATATTTGCATAAATTGAGGTCAGTGCTGTCGATTTTCATTTGTAGAAATACAGTCTTCTCTTTCTTTTTCTCAGCAGGAATAAGCGACCCTCTCCCTAGGTGAACTTAATTAATGCCTTGGCATTCAGGTTTTTTTTGCTTTTTAATCTGCAAGAAATTGCCTTTAAGATGCTCGTCCAGTGCATCCATTATAGACTTCGCTGAAGATGTCCTTCACTGAATACCTACCGTTTACCGCTTAATAAAGGTTGTTTATTAACCCTCAGAAGTCATGGTCATCATTGGCGATTACTAAAGCTTGCTGTAATTTTATAGTAATTGTTACTCACCCATAGCCAGTGGTGTAACTACCGGGAGGAGGGGCAGTATTTGCACAGGGGGGGCTGTGCGATTGGGCCCCTAAAATCTTTATTGGGCCCCTTAAAAACACTGACACAACTATACATGCATGACTTACAGAAAGATCCAATTTCTTAACAGTATATCTCACCAGTTAGCTTCCATCAACCCTACACGGACAGCACTGACCTCTATAGACCATTGAAGTCATTCTGTAGGCAGCATCATGCCCATAATAGGAACTTGAACATTTTTTAAAAACAATCAGGTTTTTGAAAATCACCATTACTGTGCCAAAAACTTATTATGTTTTATCCTACTTACATTTTTTCCTCTGAATGTCACTGCTGTGCACTGTTCAGACATCATTAAGCAGACAAATACACAATAATGCCCCAAACAAACCAGCAAGCTTTGTCAAGTGTAGTAGTTAAGTTGCTTTGGCAGCAGTAGAGAACTTTTGGTGAAGCTAGTGTTATGACATTACAGTGTCGAAGATTAATAGACTTATTTTCGTGCAGTGTTACTTAAGGTAGCTTGGTATTAGCACAGACCTGGCAACGTTTCAATTTCGGCTCCTTAACAACCTCATAATTCAGAGGATGCAGTGACATTCAGAGGAAAACTGTACACAGGCTAAAAAACATTGAATTTGGAGTCATTTTGTGCATCACAGAGCACGATAGTGGGGTTTTAAAAAAAATATCTTTGCCATAGAGAAATCTAGCTTAGACCCATAATTAGTAATGTGGGCATGATGCCAACTACAGTATGACGCACAACTTCAGAGGTCTGTTTATCTCCCTCTTACTCATAAAGCATCTCATGCATGGTAACTGTCACAACCTGCAGTATGTTACAGTACATTCATTATTTATTTCTTTTTAATCTTAAATAGGAAGTCTAACATGAACATTTAGGTTGACATTAGACGCTAGAGGGTAGAGAGGCATGCCTTGAGTGCATCATAAGTCATATGCAAAGGTTTGGGCGCACTAGTCAATGTCATGTTTTGTTGATCTCCTAAGTAAAAATAAGTTAAGACCTCCTCTACAGAGAACACACTTCTGCACTTTTTATTACGCAATTACTGTTTGTTTGCTTTAAATATTGGGAAGGAAAGGAAAACATAAAATGTTGCCTGTGCAAAAGAAACGTCACATTTTACATTTTATGTTTTAGATTTTAAATATTTTATATTTTATTGTTTTATTTCTTCCATTATGTTAAAAATCAGTTAATAAATAGAAATTGTGTGCTAAAATTTGCAAAAATGTTGTATTTAAGTTTTCCGTAGACTAGGGGTGTCCAGTCGTATCCGCAAAGGGCCGGTGTGGCTGCAGGTTTTCACTCCAAGCAAGCTGAAGCACATCTGATTCATGTGTTTAATAAGTTGGTCCTCGTCTTCAAGCATTTCATCAGGTGACCTCCTACTTTGTTGGAGAGAAAACCTGGAGCCACACTGGCGCTCTGTGGATAAGATTGGACACCCCTGCTGTAGAGGGTGTGTTCGCTTCCTTTCACTTAGAAAATCAACAGAACATGTAATCTGACTAGGTGTTTTCTAACCTTTACATATAACTGTAAAAATAGTGAATACACTGGTGAAGCAGTGGCTGGGAGTTTCAACAGGATGTCATTGTGAATGTGGGTGGGTTTGGTTGGGGTGTGTGTCGGGGTGTTGGAGCAAGATTGGTCAGTTGTTCCACAGACTACCACTAGTGAAACAACTCTCATTTTAACGGTGTGAACACCTGCCCCACAGCAAGGTGGAAGCCAATTACGTGGCAGATATTTTGGGGTGGCATCTGGGGTGGCCAATCAGATTTTGGTAGGACCGTTTTAAAACCATGCATAAATGACTAAACTACATTCTCTTTTTTATTTGCTTACAGTAATGTTTTATGTAAGTGCAGTCCATTAATATATTTTTTTTTTTTTTCACGGGGACCCATACAGTCCCTGTTATGCTACTGCTCACTGAAATAAGCAGAGTAAATCTGAACATTATCGAAGCATTAAGCTTTAAGCTTAATTTAAGCTTATAAGGTACAGTTCCAGCTATAACAAAAGCATATTATAGTTTAGTATTAATTACTTCTCAGTCCTCAAATTGTGGATTGTAGAGGTTCAGTACATACCATTTACATTTGCATTAATGTTTGTATCTAGAAGCAGAAATACTTTATTATAATTTGAATTAGATGGAAAGTTATTATTGTATGTACAGTCTTGTCTTGTGGATAGAAAAACATCCTTTACATAATTGCTACATGTTTTTAATTTATTATGCAGACAGAATGTAAATTAAATGCACATGTAATTTCGTTTCTGCATTATTCTTGTATTTTAAGGTCCATTTACAATGTTTGTGTGGGTTTATGTGCCATTTCTCTACCTCCCTTTATACCTGAGAAGTAAACAGTCAGTTTTTGTACTATACCTTTAAGACTGATATATGTAAATTACCTCTGTTCTGATAGGCTGCCCTGTATTGTACCTCATTTAAAGAGAAGTCCTGGCTGAAACACTCTTAATAACTTCAGCATAAATAGGTGGGGCAAAGCTGCTGCGGGCGGAATAGGCAGATATTCTTAACAATGTATACACATCAAACTCACCAAAAAGGCAGGGAAAATGTCAATGTTATGGGCTATTTAACTGTGTAATTATGTAATTGCATTTAACAGTACAGCAAAATAAGATTAGTAACTCTAGACTTTTGTAGACCTCAGCTATGCCAACACAGTCAAAGATGCATTGAGCTTCACTGCATACCTGAGGCTCTAAATCCCAATATTTGATGGAATAAAGGATTCTGCCGCCCTTCTTGCAGCATGAAAGGATTTTGTCGAGTCATGTAATTATTACCATATTTTCCTTTTCCATCAACACTTTCACCAAGGAGAGGCCTTAGTCCTTCAGACACGGTGACTCAGCAAGATCCTCTGAATATTCCTATTATATTTCTGACCTTAATCCTTTAATTAAGAATAAATGTAAACTTGTGTGCTGCACTTTAACAGTACAAACAAAAGAAATCAGACAATAGCCACATACCCAATCAAACTTGCTATGTTTGCAATTTTAGTGCAGGGGAGCTAATCCTGAGCTAGTTGTGACACTGAAAAAAGATATTAAACTACAGCACTAGAGGACCAGAGACGTGTTTTTCATGAGGTGAAGCGTGTCCTTATACATATATACACTATATCTCATTAGAAAAAATGAAAAAAAAAAACAAAAAACATTACAAAGTGACAAGAATTTCTTGTTTTCACAACAGTAGTTAATTTTTTTGGTTCAAGACGCCTCAATGCCCACATCCATCTCATGGATTTGTTTGAATCCAACAGGTGCACACTTGGATATGCTGCGCCATATCATTTAAAACGGACTTTCCCTCCCTTTTTGAAATGAAAGACTTTGATGTAATATGTAAAACTTTTAAAGTTTTAAAATGTACCTTTTCACTCTTTAGCCCATACAGTATATTTGGAAATTTAGGTGCAAAAACAGCCTGTTCTGAATTCACTGTTTTTATGATGTCACACAATCACATTTACAAATAGACCCTAGAGGGATAAAAAAAAAGGGATAAAAAGAGATTGAACTGTTTTAGTACATAAAATTGTGCAAACATTATAAAGTGGACCTCCGGGAAAATAATAAAACATAAGAAAAATGTAGGACATGTGCCCTTTAATGAAGCATTGATTAGCCAGACCAGGTATTGGACCATAACCACAATTAATACTGGGCTGCCGTGCCATGTTTGGAAATGGTTAAACAAACACACTGGTATACATAAAATCACTACTGAAATCAAATTGTTGTAATTTTCTTCAACAGCTGAAATATTATAAACATAAACCCAGACATTTTTAGAGAACACCAAGAAGGTATTACCCCCTAATTATATAATTATACAACTTTTCTTGTAGAAGTTCATGTAAATGCATAAATCACTGTCATTCAATGTAAAAATTGATATATATATATATATATATATATATATATATATACACATATATATGTATATGTATATATATATATATTTCTCCTTACACTTACACTTGCTGACCTCTCTCTGAGCTCCACCTACCTAATAGGTGGTCTATAAGTATACAGTCACAGACCGTAGCCCACCTTTTGCTGCACAGTTTGCCAGCCGCCCCCTATTTCACTGATCATTGGTCAGTTTCTGACCTCAGGAATGCTCTTGACCAGATATTATTTAGGTCATGAATCATTCTCAGCACAGCAGTGATACTGACGTGGTATATGTGCTGTGCTGGTAGGATTTTATCAGAGTAGTTGTGCTGCTGCTGGGCTGAGAGTAATCTACCAGCCAAAAACATCCAGCCAAGATTACATCAGAAGCTGACCACTGAAGAAGAGCTGGAGGATAAGTGACAACTTTGCAGGGGTAGAACCAAATACAGTAAACTTAAAAAAAGAAAGAAAAAGGTGTAATTTTGTTAAACAGAGAGAAAACATGAGCATGGGGGGAAAAGACAGTGGTTCATTACTGTGGGACAATGCTGCAATCACCGGTCCAATGTGAAATCAGCATGGACATGTAGCATGTAATTGAATGCAATGCTCAGTGCAATCAGGGAGAAAGCACCCACTTTACTTCACCTGCACTGTCACTCCATATGCTGTGGCCATTAAAGGACATCTTCTCTGTTTAAATGTGGACTTTTACAGTACTGAACAAAAGTCAGATACCCTTAATTCCGGGCAAAATGGCCATTAAGTACACGCTATTCATTTTTTAGGAAATATTTCTGAGGAGATTAGATATTAAATAATCCACTTGCATAAGGAAGAGGAAAGTCAAAGGAAAATAAGTGAAAAATCAGCAGTTTCCAAAACTGGATTTCAAAAAAATGATTAAAAAATACAAAGAGAATAAGACTAGGGCTGGGAAATGTGACCATATTTTATTATTATCATGATAATAATAGATAATAAGAATTTTCTGTCCATCCTTCCACTGTGAGAAAACAACTCTACATAGTATGAAATGCAGTGTAGCTGTGTAGCTGTCCCATAGGATGTGTAGAAGCCCTTTAGAACACTGAACACTGAAACTGGACCTGGAGTGATATTTTATGGACTAATGAGTTTAAATCTGTCATTGGAATTGCTTGGATCGTGAGAAGCAGAGAATGCAACCAACTTCTAAGACTGAACTTTGCAGGTGTGGAAAAATATCCCAGCAGATTTCTTTGAAAAACTGAAAGCAAGTCCACAGAACAGAATAGAAGCTGTAATAAAGGCAAAGTGTGGACACACTAAATACTGAAAAAGTTTAGATTATAATTAGTTGTTGAGGATTCTGCATGATTTTCTCTTAAATACGTTTTTCTAACGTTAACAAATGAATAACTTTTACTTATTGACCATTTTGACAGGAAAATAAAAAATGGTCTCTAACTTTTGTACAGTACATGTAATCTTGTTTTACCTTGTCTACTACAATTTACATGTTTTATATATTGAGGAAAGCATACATTTTAAGTTTTTTTTTTTAGATTTTCTTATCTATAGAAACTGTAATGTATTTAGGAATAGCTTGATAATAAATTTAAAGAGAACCAAGTATAGCATCTGGGAAAAATTAACCAAATGTAATGTAAAAACAAACACATTTTAAAAATAATTATTAAAAATAAAAGACAAATATCACTACATAAGACCCAAAATGAAAAGAGAAAGTGCCTCCGTATAATACAGAGTTGCCAGTTTACTAGAGACTAGCTACTAGTTTGAAAAATGAATGTAGTTGCACTTAATGCCTGTTTTAACTGGATTATTATAATATATTATGATATTAAATGAAGGGGAGTTCTCTGTTTTTTTGCACATTAATATATGTGATAAGTGTACCTAATAAAATTGACTATGAGTGAAACTGCAAGGCAGGAGTACCTAGTAATCTGTGAAGTCTAGGCATCATGTATCTGCCATGATGAAAACACTTTTAAAACTGCAACTCTTGGGGGCTCCCAAGTGGCCCAACCGTCTAAGCGTTGGCCCTATCATCAGGAGATCGCAAGCTCGAACCCTGGTAATGCCACAGCCTTCCGTGGCCAGGGGTCTAGGAGAGCACAATTGGCCTCACTCTCTGGGTGGGTAGCATGCCCCCCCCTCCCCCCATCACTCAGCGCAATGCTAGTCAGCACAGGTGTCTGTTAGCTGATGTTACAGATCTGGCGGTTGGCACTTTCCTCCAAACGCATTCGGCTGTTCAAATACGTTTATTCGCGTAAGAGGCAGTTCAAAAAGATGCGGCGGTGCTTCACAGGTCTTGGTAGGAAGCCTGTGCTAGCCTTCATCCTCCAAGTGCTGGTGATATTGTGTGATTGGGGGAGTCCTAACTAGTGGGTGGAATTGGAAACAACTAAATTGGGGAGAAAAATGAAAAAAAAAAAATGCAATTTTCATGACTGATAAGTTATCAAGGACATAATTAGATTTTCCATCACATCCCATCCCAAATGACCTGAACGAAATGAGTTAAAATCCACATGAAAATCTCAAATTAACCAGTGCTTTAAGGTGTGTAGCTTGAGTCACATCTCTTTGAATTTAAATCTGTATAAGTACATGAATGCAGCAAAGAAAGTGTAAAGCATCACCTGACAGAAATCTTGAACCCCTGAGAGCAGAAAGCATGAAAACAGCTGGTTTCCTGCCAATCCAATGGTGAAAAAACCTTAATAAGAAGATGGCCGTTTTGTGATTTGTGATGGCTGTGCCCAAGCACTTCTAGTTTGAGATACAGGCACTAATTATTTATTATTATATTTTTTAATTTTATGAAGGCTTTGTTGTGCTTTGGTCTTTTTAATTACATCCTTGATTGCGTATTTCTATGAAGCTGAAAGTGTAGTCACTGCCTATGAAGTAAGCCATCATTAGGCTGTAGAATCAAACAAAGCCGATCAGAGAGATGGCAAAAACATTATGTGTGGCTAAAACAGCGAACTTGTAGAGAGGAGAATTTCCGCCCTGGAATGTCTTCTGGGTTACTCAAATGCTAGAGGGCGCTCCAGAGCGAGTCCAAAATTAATAGGTTAAGATGGAGTATTTGAGCAAAATCATAGTTCATACATCATAAATCATAGTTTATACATGCTGAAATAATATAATAAAATAGTATAATAACACCGCTATTATATTTTTAAGAGCTTTTAAACTCGAGTTATAGGATTTTAAAACGGCACCTTATGTATCTTCATGACGTCAGTGAGTGCGAACAGCCAATGAGCTGCTCTGCTCAACAACCAATGTAGAAAAAATTTCATTGAGGACTTGCTCATGGGTGTCCTCTTGTGTTTTACGGTCCTGTTTTTGACGGGGGAACTCATCGTAAACTAGCTCTGGCCAAATAAAGCAATAAGCCACGAGAGGCCATGTGTTACTGTTATTTTATCACTGGGAAGGGTGTTCTAAAACTCCCTTCCCCATGATAAAATCGAAGTAACGCATGGCCTCAAGTGGCTTATTGCTTTTATACAACAGCGGCCAACAAAGAATATGATTAAATAGACAATTGTTCAGAAAAATAATTTCAGTTATTGTTAATAATAATTGACATAAACTTTTCTAAAGTATTCTTAAAGTATAAAGTATTCTGCCAAGAAATGTAGCTCATTCAGCTCTATTTCCCTCATGAAGGGAAAACCCTTCACAACAGCTGGCCAGGTCAAGAGCATTCCCTAGAAGTTGTGGAACAACATCTTATGGGCAGATGAGACAAAGACAAACTTTGGTTGTGGGCACTCAGTAATGGTTTTAACCTTCCTCTTTATGTACAGAGATTTCTCTGGGTTGGGGCTGATTCTTTAGATCAGGGTTTCTCCTTGGGCCAGTACTGAGGGCCGGTGATGGCACTTTGTCATAAAAATCAGTGAAAAAATAATTGACTTAACAAATAAAAATATGTATAAAATGTTTTTAAACAGTAAACAACATTGTGAAAAAATGATACAGAAAGAATGGTTTATTTTACCTCGTCTCTAGGAACTAAATACACTTGCCTCTGATGCTTCACTTGAAACAATACTAAAAACCCTCACAGAAATGTGTTGTACAAAGATTTCACTTAATGTGCCATGCTGCTGATATTTTATGTTTACTAATACATGTTATATATTGCAGGGCAAGTCACCCAAAATTAGCTGTGTTGAAAACTTCCTAAACTTTTTAAGCAAAACCGTTTTTTTTCTGTGGGCCTTCATGCTTTCTAGTAATGGGTAGGTGGAAAAGGTTGAGAAACCCTGCTTTATATGATACTCTGCATCAAACAGGATGAAATACCTACAGTCCTTGCAATCACTGATTGAGGAACATTGTTCTTAAACAGTGGATGCATTTTTTGGCAAAGTGGTGAGCCTTGACCTATACTCACGCATAAAGGATTTTCCTTGGTGGTCCTTTTATACTCAAGCATGACTGCATCAACTGTTTAAGATGTTTTGTGGAACATTTCACAATGTTGATAGTCTTAAATGTCCTGATGCAACTTTTTTAGAATGTGTTGCAGGCATCAGTTTCAGAAAGAGTGTATATTTACCACAAAAAAAAAAAAGAATTTCAAAAGGTAAAAAATTAAATATTTTGCTTTTATTCTATTTTTATCTAAATGCACTTCAAAGTGAATTTACAAATCAGCTGCTTTCTGTTTTTGTTTACATTGGTTTGTGCAACATCCTTGGGTTTGACAAGAGAGCTTGTAAATAATTATGAAAAATAAGTATATAAATAAATAAATAAAATCTCTCAGCTTCAGCACCTCAACTTACAAATTGTGAAATATCTTCGTCCTCTCAGTCAGAGCAGGTTAGTGTTAGATGGATGGCTTTGGCGGTTTGAGGAACAGCTGTTGCTTTCTGCCCATGCTTTGTCATGTATCAGAGAGAAATCACTGCTCACTGGAGAGAAGCACACACCTGCTCTCTGATACCCGGGTTGATCAGTTTCCATGACGACAGGCGAGCAGTGTTGACGGCAGTGATGTGTGCTATCAGAAGAAGATGCAGCTTGACCCGGACTCGCAT
Organism: Colossoma macropomum; assembly: GCF_904425465.1. Taxonomy (NCBI): domain Eukaryota; kingdom Metazoa; phylum Chordata; class Actinopteri; order Characiformes; family Serrasalmidae; genus Colossoma; species Colossoma macropomum. The sequence goes on from NW_023494810.1 coordinate 16,359,597, forward strand.
GTTGACAGCACAGGACAAGCAGGTCATCTCAGATATGACCACTGTGATGTACTCCAGGAGACGTCCGTGACATTTTACTTCATCTTATAGTGAAGTGATAGTTCAGCAAAAGATTTACACAATTTTCCACCTTATCACAAAGGGAGTTAATCAACCAAAGCTAATTCCAATTAATTAAAGCTAATTCCAATTCCAATTCTAATGCCCAAATCATGACACACTCCCCTCAAACCACATCAAGATGTTAAGTATTCTCAAATGCACTTGCTTAAGTAGTTAATGACACTGTATAATAAACTGTCATCTAGAAAAACGAACAGCGGAAAAAAGTAAAAGCCATCCTTTTTGTCAGATTTTACAGAAAACAGTACGACATACAGAGTCAGAAACCTCCAAAGGTTTAATTATTTTTCATCCTCTGTTTTATATTATTCTATTTTATTATTGTACTTGTTACCATTTTTGTCTAAATGTGAGAAAGCCATTGAATGAATATAATTAATATCTTTCTTAGCCAATAAAACAAAATCTGATTCAGATTCTCTGAACATCTGTGGACATCTAACCTCATATAACTTTCATTGTACCCTTTATGTGTAGGACAACAAGCCATGAAGCATTATTAGGAATGCACTGAAAGGAGGATGAATTATGTGATCGATTGGAGGGGGCTACATTTACTGGCTTTTAATTGCTTGATGAATGATTCAGGTTAAAATGTCCTGCACACACAATATGTAGGCTGTGAGGAAGCAATTGGTGGCAATATTGGCCTGGGGTAAAATTATATGACATCTACAAAGTGTGCAATATTTATATTATAGCATCATAACCATGCTCAGAGCGAAGTGGTGGGTTTTATAGCCTTAAATGTTTTGTAAGTGTTCAGATGGCCTCCACTTTATAGAACTGGAACATATTCCAGCAATGAAATCAAGTATACAATTTTACCTTCACCCCAGATGTACCCGTTCAGCCATGATTCTGCCAAAATTCAGGCTTCAGTGTGGCTGGTCCTACTGTTTTTAGCTATGTGATGTACTTTTTGTCCATTATTATAGATAATACAGAGTCAGAAACCACATAAGTAAGTCGACTTAACAAGATTACTTAACAGCTTAATCAAGATTACTTGACACAGTTTGTATTGATTTAGGCACAATGTTAATGTGTGGCTATAAGCTATCATTACTTTGAAAAGGGTTCTATATAGCACCAAAAAGGGTTCTTCTGTTGTTACAAGCTTGACATTGTAACAATAGCAGAACCACTTTTGGTGCTATATAGAACCATTTTCAAAAAGGTTCCATATAGGACCAAATACAACGCATTCTCCATCAATCTGAAGTACCATTTCACAATGCAAAGAACCATTTAAGCACAAAATGCTTCTCAACAGAATCTTTCTCTTTACCATAGAACCCTTGAAGAACTATCTTTTTTAATAGTGTACATGTGTGGCAAGGGGAACTTGAATAAATCTGATTTATGGCCAAACCACCGTTTTAAGAGATGCTGTGTGCTCCTACAGGTATTAGTACAATTCATGATTTTATGGACTCAATGTTTCCTCCTATTAAATCATCCACACTGAGGGCCTAATGTTTCATGAGCAAACTGGCCAGTTTCACAAGCCTTTCACAAGCCTAACACACAGTTTATAGGCCGCATGGTAAAAACGCAAATTGCACTTCTCTTCCTCATGCAAATCGTCACTGTCCAAAGAAAAACATCTATCTCTAATTTTGTTGCTTTTCATTTTTCTACACCATTTCAACACAGCAGCTGTCTTTTACAGAGAGTGCAAAATTTCTTGAAGATTGGACCAATGGAAAGGCCCCAGAATGACTTGGAATAAAATCTCTATCCACTGACTGAAGTTCAGAACGTTTTTGCCTTCTCCTGCAAATTTCCTATTTGGAAGATACATTTTTTTTTCTTTTTATGCAAATTCACTTGTTTGTGAAAACTTGCTGTTTTTTTTTCATAGGATGAAAAAAAGACGTTACTTTTAATGAAACTGGTCACTGTTGTACTGAACCTTTAGATCTGGACTTTTTCTGCATGTGAGCTGACAGCAGTCATTGGTGTCTCCTCTATTTGTCCAAAATCCACTTCACTGACTGAAGCCCCGCCTCCTATTGACTGGCGTGTGAGTATGTCAGAGTACACTCCATCAAGAGTTCAGCTAAAATAGTGAACCATTTTAACAGACAGCAAAATTTTTTGCATTGCCAAGCGATGGTAACTGTTGTCTGTTAACGCATTGCTCTGAAATCAATGGCAAGACATTCTTTTTTACAGAATGAACACAACCTTAGAGTCTCAAAAGATGCATTGTAAAGAGATTTTCTTTAACAACAGCTGCAGACACAGCGGTTAAATGGAGGTATGAGTCTCAAACACATGCTGAAAGAATGTTTACCATCAGAAAAACAATGTTTAAGCTCTTGAGACCAGATAAACGTAAGTAGCCACTTTACATGCAGCCTAAAAAACAATTAATAATCTGACTAACAGCTCAATCAGAATAGAATGCGTCCATGTGCACCTCAGTCGTAATCGACTAGTCGAGGTGGGTAATCCTGTAAATAAGCCGTTAAATAGAAGAATAATAGCCGTGTAAACGCCTGTATCTGGTTACATTCCCAATTGGAAAGTTTAAGTACATTCTGCGCATGTGCGTCACGTCATAGCGAACATTCAAAACGTTCAACATGGCGGGAGCAGAAACTGGTCTGTAGAGAAGACGAAGTAAAGTAAAGTAATTAAAAGCACAAGCACTGCTCACTGCTGCTTCTCATACTGACTGGACTCACATGATGCTGGTTGTCATGGTAATATCTACACTAAGTGGTACTCTACGTATGCATGTAATTTTGGATTGAATTACTTGCAGTGTGCATGTAAACGGAGATTTTCCATCAGATTGTTGAGTACGGTGAGCATATAAACACCTCAGTCTTAACCTAGAATCGGAATGTATTCAATCGGATTGGCAAAAATCAATGCATGCACACATAGCCAGTGAGAAGATGTGGCGCAAAATATGCATGCGCAGTTATCATTTCATCATCTCATCATTTCATTTCATCATTTCTATTCTCTTAGCTGGAGCACAAAAAACACCCCTGTAGAATTTTTGGTGGGAAAGAACTTCATTTATTAACACCTCTATATCTTCATCACTGAAGAATCCAAACCCCAACTCTCACCAGGGGACCAGCTGTATGTCTGGAGAAGTAAAGTTTATTATTTTGCGCGCAGGTACCAGACACCTAGCCAGCCCGTAAGACAGTGGACTGACGCCAAGATTAGGCTCAGCCTATACATGACAAGTGACAGGTATGACAGGCATGGCCATGTAGGGATAAACAAAATTAGGCAGAGCAGAATGTTTTAAATACAGTCACAGTACTGGCACACATAACACAACAGTAAACACATTACACAGCAGTTAATTCCTTTATCACTGAACTTTCATTTTCTGGTCTGTCTCGAGATTGTTGGTGGCTCCATTATTTTACTACTGTGGGTGGGGCTATGCGCAGTTTGTGCGCTGCCTTAGTTAATTGAGCGTAAATCTCAGGCACATTTTGTGCTTGTACACTTATCTCTCCATGAATCTTTATGCTAAAAAACAGACACGTCTAAGCCCTTAGCTGTAATGAAGATGCTTTGCTCCAGATTTAAATGTTTTGAGGAACTGTGGTCAGTGTAGTTTGGGGTTTTAAGGCTTTCTAAAGCACCTGGCCATTAACGAAGCCCTGGAGAATAATTAACTTCTTGTTTACAATCACTGCATCAGGCAGCACTCACAGTGATGTCTACACAACCGGGCCATAGCAGGAGGCCCTTTGTGGGAATGGAAACTAATTACCTGCAGTCAATATTGAACACTAGCATACATTATTTCAGACCTGTTCATTAGCTGCCTTTCACCTCATCTCTCTTTATACCTCTTATGCATATCTGACCAGCGTAGATACATTTTTCTTGATGTTTTGTAGGTCAGGGCCTAGGAATGTTTCAAGTTTAGATGTGCCATTTGCAAGAACATGGGAAGGTATGTTTAGTTGGGGGTGCTGAGATTTTAAGCAATTTGCATGTGGCGTACACAGTGATGTCATGTTAAATTATATGTTTCATATTTCATTTATATTTATTGTACAATATGTATAAGCACCAAACACAACTTATGCTAAAATGCATTACTGTGGAGAGAGAGACGACAATGTGCACATATAAGTGAAACATTAAGCCGCTGATGCACAACCTGATTTCTCTGTTTTAAGCCATTCTGGATTAACTTTATGAAAGTGAGCCCAACTATGACCGAACAGTGACCAAATGTGTCAAATGTATCATAGCCAAACTACACATCGAAGATTCAATGCTCAAATGCACATGGAGTGGGAGTTATAATGGTTAAGTCATTGTGATGGTATAATGGTGAGTCGCCCTGTAAAGTCTGAAATAATAGTTTAAAAGTCAGAGGCGTCAGGTCGAGTTTTCCAGATCACATCATGCATCTCTACATATTAACATCACACTCACAGACTTAAAAAGAAGATTCAGCTTGCAGAGGTGTAGCCAAGCATGGCCAGCATGGTCAGCCATCATCAGTCATTCAGCCATTATTAATAAAACATCAGTTACATTTTATGGTAAAAATCTGCCATCGGGGTAGTTACTCATCTGATGACATTCCATTTAGTAATTAGCATAACCTACTGTGATAGGCTAATTTGCTCAGCAAACAGGTGAGTGAATGTGCTCTGTGTCCCTTCAGCAGTGCTGCTCTGTGAGCTACATTGTGAAGTAGGCAATGCGATGGGAAGATGTGTTGACTATCAAAAATGACTCAGTTAAGATTTACATTTATCATGCAAACTATGTGTTCTAGGTTGCAACTTGTATGGCCTCTCTGTATGAAATGTTTTTCTTAAAGTTAGCATTGTGCACTGAAAAATGATGCATTTAATTGACTTGATTCAAATACATCATTACCAAATTAATGACTAAAATGTATTACAACACAACACAGTTTTGTCTTTCAGTTTACTTTTGGCTGTAGATGTATTGATGTAATATTTTATTCCAGTGGAAATGATGGACAGATTTAGTTATATACAGAGAAAAATCAATGCACCAATTTATACATCATTTTTCATGCAATAATTGTATTTTATTTATTTTTTCTTAGCAGTGTACCACCCCATTCTAAAAGTTGTAGTTGATGTTTAGGTCTCAAATGCAAAATCAACATTATACGATGAAGATATGATGAAAGTAGTGGATAATACATTCACATCCTTGGAAGACACCAAGTTTTAACTGAGCTCTTTTTGAATGCCCTTTCAATGTGCTCACAATCATCAGGTTCATTTGTTCTGGGAAGGACTACGAAGCATAGTTAGTGTTACAAAATGTTGCGTGTAATTTCACATTTCCAACAGAGAGCTCTTCAAATCCCCGAATCTCCAAAACAGCACATGGCCACTGCAAATTTTGAAAATATATAAAAATAACATAAAATAAAAAATACAAACTAACAAAAGTTGTTATATTTTTATTTATTTATTCGATTGTTTTTGCTATTTTTTGCAGTCGAAGTCTAGAAATCTGGGAATGCTGCAACCCCCTTAGCAACCCCTCTTTCTTAGCCCCTGAACATTTGTTTACAATAATGAACAAGAATGTACTTTTTCAAAAAGCATTATAAACATAAATGTTTACTAAACATTACTTAACAGTGGTCAATCATTGATGCTTTGCTTGTATATCCTGTTATATGTGCATTTGTACTACTATTAGTTGTAACAGTCATTGATGCTGTTCTATCTTCTGCATTTTTGTCTATGTGGTCTGTGTGTGTCTATGTTGTGATAGTCTTTATTTTAAATGTAAGTTATTTTAAGGTGCCTTTTAATATCAGGCCAGAGATAGTAGATGAAAATTGGCCTCTTGTGCTAAATCAGGTTCATTAACAGTTTTGTTGACAGTGTGTGTTAATGGACAGAAATAAAAAAAAAGCAGAATAAATAAATAAATAAATAAATAAATAAATACTGCAATTACACTACCATTACACAGAAGTAAACAACAACCCCCCTCCAACCAGCCAGCATGAGTAACTGATTAATAGCATGGTGCAGTAAATCTAGTATGGACAAACCATTCCTTATGAAAATGCCCTGTAGGATTCCTTGCAGAAAATATGCTGACCAGAAACTGTAAGGAAAAAAATGCCCATAAGCATTATGTAGATTGATGGGTATTTTTGTCTGTTTCTCTGAACTGGGAGCAGATACAGCAGTCTTAGAGGTCGTGACCTCATGATTAAGCACAAACACGTCTCTTAAGGCCATTGAAAAATCTTCCAGTCATACAGGGAGCTTCTGAGAGGAGTAGTTTGGTAAAAAATCACATTTACAGTTTCCCCCTCACATTACATATAGTCAGTCAGCCAAATATGCTTGGTGTCCAAAGTTTGCTTCTCTAGTTTTGCACTGAAGCTACAAGGCAAATGTTGCTAACATGCTAGCTTCTAGCTTAAACACCAGCTATCTTGAAGCTTGAACTTTGTCTGTACTTTTGTTTAAGTTTATATAGTGTAGGAAAATTGTTTGGGGAAAACATAAATGAGTCAATTTCCAAAAAGCCTTTGGTTCTATAAGTCTGTCTCACTCTCAGTGGAGGAAGTTCTGTCTTATCACATAGAAAAATGCGAACAGCTCACAGTCTCTCAGCCTGCTGCTCCATCGGCTTCACTGAGCGAGAGTCAGATCCTCAACTTCCTCTTAACTCTCAGAGCATGATCCCTTTTTATTGGATAACTCACAGAGAACAATGTCTGAATGTAGCATTTAACTATCCCAAAAAGAAACTATTATGAATTGTGTCACTCTTCCATTGCAGCCTTCGTGCTTTTTAGACTGTCATTTCCTCAAGCTAGCACAACCAAAGCATTGATCATTACACTGCTAACATAGTGCTGTTTGTTGGCACACCTACAGGATTTTCTTTGTCATGTTAGTGCCAAAATAACTTAAAGCTTTCATTTTTGAGATAGAGGAGAAAATAAAGCTCCACTCTTGCTTTAGATCTGAAAAAATCCACAGGTGTTTCTGTCCATCCTTCCACTGTGAGAAGACAACTCAGCATTATGTCTCTGAAAGGAGATGTAACTGTTAAGAAGACATTACTGAGAAAAGGAAACAAATAAAAAGTTTTGTAAATCAGACAAAGAAGCTGCTGGTGTTCTCAGAATAACTGAGCACCCCAGAGTCAACATTATTAAATGTGTTTGGGATTACTTGGATTGTAAGAACCAGAAAATGCAACCAATTTCTAAGACTGAACTTTGGAGGTGTGGAAAAATATGCCTGCAGATTTCTTGGAAAAACTGAAAGGGAGTCTCTTATATAGAATGGAAGCAGTAATAAAAGCAGAGTGTGGACATGTGTGTGACTGGAAAAAAATAAATTAAGGGTGATTTCTGATTTTTGTGTATCCAGAATACAGTAACAATAACAACAGATGTTCTAATAGAAAAAAATACAAAGAATGTATTTATCTTTAAACCTACTGAAGTGTCAAATGACCAATGAAAACAAGATATTCACATTTCCCACAGAAACCCAGTTCTAATAAAGAAACGGCAGAAAGCTGCCAAACCTGTAGAAAAAAATATGGCACCAAGGATAATTGTTGTTAATGTTATTTTTGACACCACAGTTTAGTCCAAGGGTGGTCAATCCTACCACCCTGCAGAGTTTAGCTCCAACCCTAATCTAACACATCTGATCCAGATAATGAAGGTCTTCCGGGGCATCTGAACATTAGTGCCAGGTGTGTTGGATCTGAACTCAGCAGGGCGGTAGAGCTCCAGGACCAGGATTGAGCACTACTATTTAAGCCCATATGGCATTAGAAAAACTCCTGTCTTCTTCTGGGCTAACAGTGTTTTAATGAAGGCAGTGATTAATGTGAAATGAGCTTTTAAATTATATTACTGAAATAGCCATTAAAGTTTATGTTCTTTCAGATAGACAGTTCAAGGACCGGCCAAATCATAAACTTCTCATTAGCACAATAACCATGAATCAGAAGTACAATGCTAGACTGGTATAAAACTAATCCTCTCTGCTTTTTCTTGTGTTTACTTAGGGATCATGTTACCATTGGTAAACCAGAATGGGATTTGATTGCAAATAGCAGAGCTTTGTGCTTTAGATCCAAACAATCCTTCTTAAGAAGTTTCGGCATATGAAATCAGGGATTTTTGCTGTGTCCTTAAAGCGATACGTTGGCAAAAAAATCACATTTATGCAATTCCTCTGTTACTTTAAACATCCCAGAGCAATAAGCCAGCATTAGCTTATAAAAACAGTAAATAGGTTAGAGTAGCATCTAAAATGTTTTTATTTGAAGATGCAATATAGGTGCACTTTATAGTTCTACTGTTATAGACTGTAGTCCTGTTTCTCTGCGTGACTTATTACATCCTTTTCACCCCCTTCTTCAAAGGTCAGGACCCCCTTAGAACCACCACATAGCAGGTATTGTTTGGGCGGTTTTTAAACACCTCAGTGTCACTGCTAGTCCACCAAAAATATCCATCCTGTGACCACCGATGAAGGACTAGAGGATGACCAATACAAACTGTGCAGCAATAGATGAGCTACTGTCTCTGACTTTACTTCTACAAGGTGGACCAATAAGGTAAGAGTGTCTAGTGAGTGAACACAGTGTTTAAAAACTCTAGCAGCACTGCTGTGTCTGATCCACTCGTACCAGCACAGCACACACTAACACGCCACCACCACTGCAGAGCTGAGAATGATCCACCATCCAAATAATACCAGCCATGTGGTGGTCCTGTGGGAGTCCTGACCACTGAAGAACAGGGTAAAAGGGGGTCTAACAAAGTATGCACAGAAACAGATGAGCTACACTCTGTAGTTGGAGAACTACAAAGTGCACCTATATGGTAAGTGGACCTGATGAAATGGACAAAGAGTGTAGATACAAGGTAGGTGTACTTGGTGAAGTGGTCAGTCAATGTATTAATACGTAAATGTCATATACTGTGATACAAAAACTGTCAAATACTTTACTCATACCATGATGAGAACTTTTGACCATTACAGCTCAGAAGTCAAGTCAACTATCCTGGTGTAAAGACTTTAACAAACTATCAGTGAACTAAGATATTAAAGAACATAGCATCTTTACATATATATTCATAGTCATGGTATGTAGTTAAAGACCCAAAACAATAGTAAAACATGTTGTATGAAAGAGCATGATTTGCTTTAAACAGCTAAACAGCTAACAGACTATCAGCCTCTTCCAACAATATTAAAGCTTTAAATTGAACTGTCTACTAAAGAATTCACTGTAAACAACACACAAAGTAAAAAATATGTTACTGTATGTCTTACAAGCTTCAAATTCCAAAAAATGCCATAGGTAGTATTACATCCACAGGGAAAATGAATGTATAGTACTGTACTGTTTATCTGATGGTGATAGTTTTGAGTGTCTATATCAGGTCTTGCATGATTGTTAGGGGTCCCATTGTTTCTATATCTTCTCCGTTGACCTCCAGTTTTGGAAACTCCTGTTTTTCACTTTTTCTTCTTTTTCCCTTCCCTATCCTAACCTTTACTTAATGGCTGTTTTGACTGGAATTTTTTGCATAGTACTCTATGTACTTTGTTTATCATTACCCTTTATACTGCGCAAATGGAATAAGTTTTCTTATGAAAGCAATGATATACTGACAGCATGAGATGTCCAGTATAATAACTAATACTTCAGTATTGTTAGCTACAGGCTAAGAGCTACAGGGTAATATCCGTACTTAGTTTATTTTGTACATGGAGGAAAGATCATTCTTAATCTTCACAACTTGCACTATTTATTTATCTAGTTATTTATTTATCTATCATTTTCCTTATCTATTTTGCTCTGTTTCATGTATTTACTTGATACAATGTTTGACAAAAGTTGTTCCAAAAAAATTCTTGGGAAGAGGATACTACTTAAATGGGAATTCCACCAATTTTTCAAAATGTCTGTATAATTCAGTGGTTGAGATATAGACAAAGTCATTCAGAGTGGTCTGACGTGAAATGGTTCATTTGTAGAGAAACTTGCCAACTCATATTTCTTTACAGTTATGGTGATAGGAACCAGGGGTCACAATGTCTACAATGCAAATATAGCCATTTCATTTAATCTGCAAAACCACCTGTGAACCTACATGTGTCTTCTGAGGTTTTATGTGTAATGTGGTCTGAAAAAAAGAGTTTTCTTTTGGGACTGTTTTGCCTTAGAACAGCCTTAATGTATCCCTCCACCATGAATACATTAAAATAAAATGATTTATCACAAAATTGCTGTAAAACAATGTCTCAGACATCAGGCTGTAATAACTTTCTGTGAGGGAGCTTTTAGAGGTGTCAAACTCTTCAGACGTTCGGTTCCTATCACCACCTGAGGGAACAATTCTAAGTCAGCAAGTTTCTCTAGAATGAAGCATTTTACACCAAATCACTCTGATTGACTTTGTTTATATCTTAGCTGTTTAATTCTGAAGAAATGTTGAAAAATCTGTGTTCCTCTTTAAGTACTGAGTAACTTATAAAACTGCTGAACTTCTTATTACATTCAGCATCTACCAGCATAAAAACTGAAATTTGTTGGCCATATTCTTCCCTAATGTCCAGAGAAGTGGAGGCCTTGCCAAAGTCCGAACACAACTAGATCATGAAGTTTGGAGCCTAGCTGCTGCTGCTGCTGCTGCTGGAAGAAAACAAAGCTTCTGTCCCTCTGCTATCTGTACCAATCCCCAAACTCCACTGCCTTCTGCTGCTGCAGGATGACACACAACCCACAGCCGGCTCAAACAAAGCATCCACACAGAGGGAGATGTGGTCACCCTCACAGAGCGGACCGTCTGCCTCAGAGAAGCTACACATCATCCAGGATCTCTCTGAGACTCACAGTGCATTTTCAGCACAGTCTGAGTTCAAGAGACTCATTGTGGTTGAATGCCTTTCTATACATACATACTAAAATGTATGGCTTTTGACTGGCAAACAAATAGGTAAAGATAAAGCATAAATGTCTATATGAAGTTTATTTTGAAAATATTCCCATAATATAATAATATATAATATAATATAATATAATATAATATAATATAATTATAATATAATATAATATAATAATGGTGTTTTCTGAAAACACCAGCAGCTTCGTTGTTTGATTTACATTTTTTTTTCTTGTCTTCTTTTCTCAGTGAGGGCTGCTTGACAACTACACATCCTTTCAGACTCATAGTGTTAAGTTGTCTCCTCACAGTGGAAGGACAGACAGAAACACTTGTGGATTTTTTCAGATCTGAAGCAAAAGTGGATCTTCATTTTCTCCTCTCTCTCAAAGATAAAAGCTTTAAGTTATTTTGGCACATAGCATAAACAGCATTATATTAGCAGTGGTAAACAGTGGTAAAAGGCTGCTTGCAATGTGAACATCTCTATATCAAAAAAAACTAAATAATGACATGTGCATGATTATATGGCAAAAAATGTACCTGAAATGTTGCACGCTTAGGTTTTGCTAGCTTGAGGAAAAGACAGTCTAAAAAAAGCACTGGTGTCAGTTTTGGTGGTCTACCAGGTCTTGCGTTGTTATTATGAGTCTTATTTTCTCTGTAATCTTTGATAACTTTTTTTTAACTTTTACCAGTTTTTTCACTTTTTTTTTAATTTACCATTTCATATGGAAGTGGATTAACGTATATCAAATCTTCTTATACATATCTTCTTGTATCTAACTTGTACTTAATGGCACAACGAAGGGTAATCTCTGACTTTTGCACAGTACTGTTTATATCCAGACGTATGCACACACCCCTTCTAATTAGTGAATTCAGCTACTTTATGGTGCACCTATTGCTGACACAGGCCTTCAGCACAGACACAGTTTGTATAATCTCCAAAGAAAATCATTGCTAATATGGGACACATATGCTAATGGGACACTCTGGAGCAGCCACACATAAGCATAATGTTGTCATGCCCAATGCCAAGTGTTGGCTAGAGGGCTATCAAGCAGTGGAACTGCATTCTCTGGAGTGATAGAGCTCCATATCTTTGGGATAAGTTGGACTGACCCAGAATAATTATCCAAAATCAGTAGCTGAACTAATGCTCTTGTGACTGAATACAATCAAATCCTCACAGTAATGTTCAAACATATAGTGTAAAGCCTTCCCAGAAGAGTAGATCCTGTTACTACAGCAATCTCCCTATAAATACCATTCATTTCAGAGGAGCGTTGCATTAGGAGGTGTCTACAAACTTTTGGACATCTAGGGCCAGATAGGGATTAGAGTACACTTTCCTTTCAATGGATTCAATGGAGAGTCTCTGTTCAGAATGCTCCTGAGTCCTGAAATAGGCTTAATCCTTCTTCAGGGAACCAACACATAGCGTGTACAATTATTACCACAGAGTCTTTAGAGTTGCTGAAATATTTAGAAGTGTGATGGATTGTTTTAATTTTTCCCAGTAACTTTAACTGTACAGTACCAGCGCACAATCACCTGGGCCTTTCTTCTCTCTACAAAGACTCTGAGCCCATATTACATACAAAAGATGAAAACAGGAGAAAAAGCAGACAGTCTGCCATCACAACTGAAATGCTTTCTCCTCCATAATACAAACACATCATACAATGGGAAAAAGCAACCAGCATGTCAACAGCATGACATGAAAACACAGTCTAGCATCCATAAGAGAAATACGGCCTGCAAAAAAATGGAGAAGGGCTGGGATAGAAAAGGGACTGATAAAAATTATCCAAATATACAGTATTTCAATTTGGCTTTGCTTCACTTTAATCCATTAATTCAATGAAGCGTGCATTTACATGCATTTAATAATCTGATAGCTGCAGAAAGTCAGATTTTGTATGTAATTCGGTCAATATGTTTACATGCACTTGGGTAATCAGATAATAGGAAAACTCCGGGTCTACATAAATCATACATAAACATTAAACATAAATGGATTTCTGCTTTGCAACCAGCCAATACATGCACAGAATAAAATGTGATGTAAACATAACGTAAAACATCAATGCATGGCTTTTTTTAAAAAACATCGACTGACTTTACCAGAAAATATGAATACAAATCATCTAGAAGATGAAGAATATTTGAATTCATTTCGCTAAGCATGTCCAAAATTGTTTTGTTGCCATCTTGCGGGGGCTGTTAAACACTGATTGCTATGTGCAGATTGAGAAAAATGAAAGAAATCCGAGTAAGGGTACACATGCACTGAAGAACCTGATTACTGAGCAAAAATCCAGCTGTCTATCAGATTTCTAGAAATCTGATAACAGCCTTGATCAGATCTAAGAAACTGGAGTATGCTGTTTACATGACCACTTGTATAATCCGATAACTGCCCAAATCCAATGATGATCACACTATTGGTGTGCTTGTAAACACACTCACTATAGTCTTGTAAACACTATAGTTAATTGTCTTGACAGATGTCATTATGTTTGATGTCATGAAGGCTAGCTAGAGTATATTTAGCAAAAATGAGCATTTGACACAATCTGTTATGATATCAAACTTTCCGACATCTGCCAGAATTACCAGTAATGGTAATATGACATTAGCTTACATTTCCATCCAAAGGGTTTTATTACAAAAAAAATAGTGTTAAAATTGTTTATTGATACCTGAAATGTTGCTAAGCCTGTTTTTGTTTTTTTGAGAAAACACAAATTTAGTGCCATGTGACAGATTTGCCCCACTTGCCACTAACAGCAAACACAAACAGCATGGCAGAGAGGACTGTGACAAAACGAGGGCATTTTTTAAAGGAATGCTGCCACTTTCAGCTTTTACAGAGAGAGATGTCCAGAGAAAGCTACAGCCTTTCGAAATGGTAAGTGCTCAAATAGCTCTATATGGCAGAGAAACACAATCTCTTGCTAGGGTTAGGGTTATTTTGAAGGGGAAAATAAATAAATAAATAAAATATAATAGTAGAAAACTATATAGATATTTTCTATATATAGATTTAATGCATACTTACTGTAAATATAGATATACAGTAAGTATTCATTAGAATGTGCAGAGGTATGCTCTTTGTTGAGCATGTGTGCTTATTTTCACTTACAAAAATAACAAAACGTCATCTGATCAGGCAAACAAACTTTTGCACACAATGTAGATTATTCACACTGAATAGACAAAATGTTTGTTACAGGAATAGATGAATATGTATTTCCTGTGAAAACCTCAAAGCAACTCCAATGTCACATTTATGCACCACACGTTTGTATTGGAACACCTGAAATTGCCAGACCGTGTGGGTTTGAAGGACACAGCGTAGGTCACAGACAGGATGTAAACAAAACACTTACTGGCCCTTCAGGTCCAGATGTATGACAGCAGGATAAGAGCCTTATTACTGTGATAATGAAAACAGAATAACCCACTGGCTGTTACAGACACCAGTTCGTACACACACAATTCTAAACCAAAGATAAAATATTTAATCAATATAAAAATAAACAACATCCTGTGCCCTGTGACTACTGATGAAAGACTAGAGGATGACTAACACAAATTGTGCAGCAACTGATAAGCTATCGTCTCTGACTTTACATCTAAAGGGTGGACCAACAAAGTAGGTGTGTTTAATAAAGTGGACAGTGAGTGGACACTATTTAAAAACTCCAGTAACACTGCTGTGTCTGATCCACTCGTACCAGCACAACACACACTAACACACCACCACCACGTCAGTGTCACTGCAGTGCAGAGAATGATCCACTACCCAAATAATATCTGCTCTGTAGTAGTCCTGTGGGGGTCCTGACCATTGAAAAACAGAGTAAAAGGAGGCTGACAAAGCATGCAGTGAAACAGATGGACTTCAGTCTATAATTGTAAAACTACAAAGTGCACCTATATAGTAAGTTTACACATTACATATATACATTATATTCAGACACTCTCATTCAGAGTGACTTAGAGTCTAAACATGTTAGATAATAAACTAATGTGCAGTTAGGAATCTTGCCCAATGACTCAACCCATGGGTTCTTTCCTGAGCAGAGAATCAAACGCTGGTTTGCTGGGTGGTGGGCAGTGATGCCACCCACTACACCATACCAGCTGTAAGCTAAAGACAAGAATATATTTATTAAATACTTGTTGAGACATGGGGTGTGTTCAATAGAAGTGCCAATGGTAACATAACTCTTCCAGTCATGAGGTTGCAGTTTGCATAGCACAGTGGGTAAGACCTCTTCCCTCCACTCAGTAGACCGGGGTTTCCTTCCCTGTCCAAGTATGCACATCATGCGATGCCAAAAAATGTCCCTGGGCAAGACTCCTAATGCTACAATAGTTTATAACTTTATAACATGATTAAATTGGGAGTTGTACTGGATAAGTGTTTGCCAAAAGCTGTAAATATAGCATAACACAAAAAAATAAAAAATAAAAAAAAATATATATATATGTATGTATGTATATATATATATATATATATATATATATATATATATATGTTACACCTGTATATGTTGGCAGTGTAACGTTGGCTGAACAATGAAATCTAAGTTGGTTAAACATGAACGAGGATGACTACAGCAGCAGCTGTTGAGAAAACTAAAAAATCTTCATGCTTTATGTTGCCTTAACATTTCTCTCAACAGTTTCTAGCAGTCAGTATTTCATAGTGGGGGTTGTAGGAACCAGTCTGCATATAATGGCTCTAAAAGCACCCCCACAGAAAGCCATTACACAAATTGGTTGCAAATATGTTGCCTAATGTCTCAACATGTCAACATGACAGATTTCACCACAGAAATTGAAAAGAAAACAAAAGATGGTTTATTGGGCTATTGAAAGGAGAAAAGCTTATGTTTCTGTAACCAGCTACATTAAGAAGCCGTGTAACAGCTGTTTAAATGGTTGCTTGTGTCGGTCTATTTTCCTTTTTTAGCCTTTAGCATTGCTCCAAAATTGTTTTGTTGCCATCTCGCAGGTGCTGTTAAACGCTGCTTGCTATGTGCAGACAGAAAAATGAAAGAAATCCGAGTAAGGGTACACATGCACTGAAAAACCACAATTACTAAGCAAAAATCCAGCTCTCTTTATCAGAATTTTAGAAATCCAATAATAGCCTTAATCAGATCTAAGAAATTGGAGTATGCTGTTTACATGACCACTTGAATAATCAGATAACTGCCCAAATCCAATGACGATCACACTATTGGTCTGCAAGTAAACACACTCACGATAGTCTTGTTAACACTATAGTGAGTTGTCTTGACAGATGTCATGATGTTTGATGTCATGAAGGCCAGCTTTCATGAAACAGCCAAAACATGAAACAATCAAAACAGTAATTATACATCACATGATCATGTCAAACAACATACTTACAAACGACAGATTTCACCAAAGAAATGAAAACGAAAAGAAATTTTTTCCTGAGCCATGACAACAAACATAAGCCTCTCAAAGCTTATGTTTTTGTAACCAGCTACATTAACTAGCCAGCTTATGCTAACAGCTGTTTAAATGGTTGCTTCTATCTGTTTATTTTCCCTTATTACCCTGCTGTTGTTGTGATTTATGTAGCTAAATCAATTTCTCCTCTCTTGATGCCCTTAATTTTACACAGCGCTCAGTCCAAAAGATGAAAATGATTACAGCACGGGAGCCAGAGACAAGAACAGCAATTGCAGCTAGAAAATATATACAAAGATGATGAAAATGTTGCAAATGTGTAAATGACTGCAATATTATAGCAAGAACATCACAGTGTAGGCCTGTCAACAAATATGATCTGTTAATTTTACTATATGGAATAAATGAATATGTTGTGTGCAACTTTGTTTTTGAATTGCTTCATGTAACTGTCTGTTGCATAGAAATCATGTTGCAGGCATGTAGGCCAGGTTTCACCATGTAAAGTTAGCTTAACATCTCCATATGTTCCATCAAATGTCAACTCATTTCCTTGACATCATGCCCCCCCGCAAACAGCTGTAAAGCTGTTTTTCCCATGTTAAGATGATGCTTTGTTGCATCTTAGGTTTAACTCTGTTTGTTGTTGTCCATCTTGAAGCCTTCTGTGTTTTTTTTCTTCTTTTTTGGCCGGTTTGTGTTGTGCATAATTTACTGTGAGCTGTGTGTCGCAAATCACAGCTTGCCGCTTATTTCATCAGTCCACCGCTCTGATTGATTCTGTTTATTTGAGGTTCTGGCCTGAGTTTGAGTGATGGACGGAGTGCGTGTGTGTACTGTGGGAGTAATAAAGTTCAGCACCAGTGCTCTTCTATCTAGCAGGACTCAAGCTAATGGTTCTTCTGTTGATTTCTGAAGGATCAGCCAGACACACTTGATGGAAATATAAACAAAAACAATAACAAATATAAAGCTCTAGATGACTTACAAGAGGGCATCAAAAATGATCACAACACTTTTTGTACCAATATAGCAGGTCGTGAGTTTATGTTGATTTCAACCCTTAAGGCTGTTACTAGGGGTGGGCAATATGGAAAAAAATTAATGTCACAGTACTAGACATTTTCACGATACACAATAAATATCACAATAATTATTTTATTTATTGAACTAACAATGCAAGAGTAGTGGCACGTTCATCAACTGTTATCAAAAACTTTGAGTACAATGATTTTTATGCGAAGTGTCACATACCGCACTGTGTGGAAGGCCATGTTTAAATATGGACTTTGTATTTCAAAATCTTTTTTCTTAAAATATAGACCTACCTCTCTAAAGACTTAGCATCTCATAAAGACTTACTATGTCAGAATAGTGACTTATTTTTTTTAAATATTGATTTGTCAGATAATGCCTCATTATTCTGAAATAATTACTTACTTTTTTGAAGTGTAATAACTCATTATTTCGACATAGCATCTCAAAATCTTGAGAAAGTAAGTCATTGTTTCAAGATATTAAGTTAGTATTTTTGATATGCTGCTGCAAGAAACTAAAAAGGAAAAAATAGTTAATTTTTCTCTTCTTTTGTTTCTGGAAGCAATAAATCAAAATATAGACTTCTATACTTTATCTCTATATAATGACTTATGTTCTAGGAATACACTTTATATTTTGAAATAGTGACTTATTTTCTCAAAATATTGACTTTATATTGATAAATATTACAAATGTTCTAGAAATTTTGACTTTTGATATCTCAAAATATTGATGTAGTATCTCAAAACAATGACTTGTTTTTTTAAGGTTTTGAGATACTGTGTTAAACAGGACTCAGGACTAAATTATGCACTCTTTGTAAGGGCTGGATTATACTTTCCGCACCCAGTGTCACATGAATGAGGACGGAAGGTGTGCGCGTACCTCGTGACAAACACGTGTTCTACACTCAGTTGTGGCACGTATTCAGAAGTGCCACAATATTCTCCTATCTTCTGGGTGGCCATTTTCAGAAGTCTCCATGTTCCTGGCTGGCATCTGCATCCGCAGCGCCACGTAATAATTTTTCAGTGTGCACGAAGCAGCAGTCGACTGATTTTTCAAAATGATAGCTTGAAGTCACGGAGGGAAAATTACGATCTCCACCTTTATTTTTGAACCTTTTACCATTTAGGCATGGGTTTAGGAGAGTGCTTAGGCATGTGGGGGCCTCCTGAAAAATCCTGCTTAGGACCCCCAAAATGCTAGAGCCAGACATGAGCTAGAGCTATGTGGTTTCCATTGGTTTCCCCAACACTTACACCTGTTTATAGGGGTGCTGTTAATATTTAGATACTAAGCTAAATTAGTTTGTGTGGCGCAACCCATTTTGATTTAGCAATGCATAAACCTGAACTTAATAAACACTTAGTAAACACAAACAGCTGGTGCAAGCAGCCCCAGGAGAATCAAAATAGTTTCTTTATAGTTACTTTACAGTTTGATGTGATAACAGCTTTCAGAAAACAGAAGTTAAAAGTTTTGCTGTTTTCCTTGACATAATAATGTTTATTTAATTCAGTGTTTCAGTTGAAAGTTACCATGGAAAAGCCGCCTAAACTAATCAAACTGAACTGAATCACACATAAGTAAACCTGCAGAAGGTCCACACAGCTGATTGACTCATTGTTATCTAACGTTAGGAAACTGAAGTAACCAGTTTTTATTTTATTCAGACATAATTTCACATCATCACTATTGTTCACACATAGTTTTTTTCTCCGTTGTCATTGTCAGCTACTTTTAAGAAGATTCAGGCTCTCACAGAGCATGAGGATGAACTATATTAAATATGCGTATTAAATATATATTTATGTCTGTGAAAATTACATGTACATTTTTAGAAGATGCTATTATCCATACAGATGTAAAACAGCAGGTGAGTGTAGCGTAAAGTGTCATACAAAAGAACTGTTATTGGTATAACAATACCGTTAATGTCTGAATAGGGCAAAAAATCAGCTCTCCTGTGTGGAGTGGAGTGTTATTCATGTTAAAGGTAGCTTCCTGACTTGTGCCACATCACTTACGTATTCTGCTCATATCTGGACATTGTAGGACAAACAAATGTTCAAAACAAAAGGTCCTACTGTACAAAATCATTGTGTTTATTGTAATTGTTTTATAATTTTTTTTTTATAAATAAGTTTTTAAATATTAAATGCAATAATATGTCTGAGCTTTTGTAATTAGTTTGGAATGAAATGATTCCACCTCACATCGCAAAAATAAAGCTTATATTACCATATGTTTTATTTATAACAAAGAACAACATAAAACAGCACTTTACTCATTGCACTCAATAATGGTGGCACTTTAAATGTTTAAAGTGTTTTCATAATTATTAATATGTATTACGGGTGTTTTATAATTATCTACAGGTCATTTATCCACTTAAAAGGCATTATAATGAACACTGACACTGGTGTTACTATCAGTTTAAGTCAAGTGATCTTTATTGTCATCCCTCAATATAGCTTGTATGCTTTGGAATAAAATATCATTCTTCAGGCCCCATGGTGCCACACACAACAGCAGCACATTGCACAGGACTACATAGAGTGCAGATACACGACAGTGTGAGAAGAATGCAAAATATAGATTTAAATATAAATATACAGAGCAACAAATTATAGACCCTTATTAGTCACACAACAGGGAAATGTCACCTCCACATTTAACCCATTCATGCAATGAAACACCACATACACACTAGTGAACATACACACTAGGAGGCAGTGAGGTCACTTGCCCGGAGCAGTGGGCAGCCCTATCTGCAGCAGCCGGGGAGCAGTTGGGGGTTAGGTGCCTTGCTTAAGGGCACTTCAGCCACATACTGTCGGCTCAGAGTGATCGAACCGA
This sequence comes from Colossoma macropomum, assembly GCF_904425465.1. Taxonomy (NCBI): domain Eukaryota; kingdom Metazoa; phylum Chordata; class Actinopteri; order Characiformes; family Serrasalmidae; genus Colossoma; species Colossoma macropomum. The sequence continues at coordinate 16,380,022 of NW_023494810.1, forward strand.
CGACCTTCCAGTCACAGGGCTGGTTCCCTAACCTCCCGCCCATGACTGCCCCTTTGACTACTTGTCAGATACACATGACAATAAATGCTTGACAGGACAACAAAGCCATCTATACGAATGGGCATTTTGTATATATACACACACATAAATATATATGCATGGAATGTGTATGTTTATAGGTTACTAAAGAATGAGTGAAAGTTCATTATTAGAGCCTTATGAAGCATTATTACAGTTAATTATTTAAAGTGTAATTATTTATGCTTTTGAACAAATGGCTTAAAGTGATGTTGAACGATTTAGATCTTTAAAATTTAAAAATGTAAATTAAAAAAAAACAAAAAATGCTGTCCCATGTTTCCTGTCACCACTGAAACACAAGGACTTTTAGTCCACAGGCGGAGCCTTATTTTAGCCACCCCCCTGCATTTTAGAGCAGGAAGTGAGACTGCATCCTTGTCCCTCATGGCCACATGGTGAGCAGTTAGACTCCATTATTTTGAAGTAAATGTGTCCCAAAATCTGAAAATTAGTGTGTAACATTAATAACTGCCACTACTACACTAAAACACATGTTCTGTAAACTCCCGCAACCCAGTAGGATAAGTTGCTTAGAAAATGTGTGTGTGTGTGTGTGTGTGTGTGTGTACGTGTGCGTGTGTGTGCGTGCGTGTGTGTGTGTGTGTGTGTGTGTGTGTGTGTGTGTGTGTGTGTAAAGTAAACTTTTTTGTGTTTTAATAAAAATATTATGATTTTATGTTTCTGGCGTTTCTAAGTTCAAAATTAGTTAAAATTGTCACTACTTAAACTGTCAATCCTGAAACACACAAGTTTCATGCAGCATAATGATTTTTTTTTCATAGTAACAGAATGAAATGTTCTTTTTTAAATAAAATAAACATAATTAAGCTATAGGGTCACTCAAAGCAAAAAGGATTTGGTGGAATGATCTATATATTGATAAAAATAGCCTTATTGATAATGTGGATCATACAAATTCCAAAACAAAGTGTGAAGAAATGATCTGGATACACTAATGTTACCACCTCTTTCATTCTCAGACACTCTAAGCTCATGTACAGTTTACAAATGGTTTTTCCACTTAGCCACTGCAGATTTAACTCAGTTACTGCCATATTTTACTTTTTGCATTTCATACAGCCACTGGCATATTTCAGTTTGTTATTAGCATTCTTTAATGGGTTTTGGTAGATTTCACTCCTTCACAGCCTTCTAGCAAACACTGTTTGCCTGGCTAGTTAGCAATTTACACTGTTACTGTAGTGTGCCATATTAAACCTCATATAATTCATATTAGATGTGTATTTATATTAAAATGATTAAACATTTTCTTTACTTCTGGGCTTCTTTAGGCTACTCTGTGTGAAGGACTGCACAGATCATTTTGTATTTCATTCCTGCCTGTGTTTATGAAGAAGGAATTATCCTTGGCTGCATTTGTGATTGATCACATGAATGCAGGGAGTACCCTGCTGCCCATTACTTACGTAGGAGAGCTCTTAAAGCGATAATTTGACAAAAAGTCAAGTTTACAAAATTTCCCCCTTACTTCAAAAGTAGTCAATCAGCAAAGACAAGTTTGGTGTTTACTACTTTAGTTTTGCACTGGAGCTCTGAGGCTAATTAGCACTGTGCAAACTGCATACATGTAGTACAGCCAAAGTTTGAGACCACCCTTCATTTATTTCATTTCCAGTCAAAACAGCCATTAAATATAAGTTATTTATTTTTCATGGTCAGAAAATTACACAGAGGGATCAGCAACTAAGTGTATTTTTTCAGTATTTAGTGTGTCCACTTCTCGCCTTTATTACAGCTTCCATTCCTTTCGAGAGACTTGCTTTCAGTTTTTCAAAGAAGGCATATTTTTCCACATCTCCAATGTTTAACCTTAGAAGTTGCATTTTCTGCTACTCACCATCCAAGTAATCACCAAACATTCAAAGATGTTAAGATCTGGATTACTTAACAACAAACAGCATCGATGTGGTTTGATGATTTCGACATGCAATTTGCAAAATGCTGATTGGTGGGGTATAAGCTTCCATTACTTGTTAGCTTCATTAGCCTCATAGCCCCACTGTAAAACTAATGAAGCAAACTTCAGACACTAAATGTGTCTTGACTGATTAACTACATTTGACGTTAGGGGCAATTTTCTAAATTCTATATTTTTTCACAGAACTATCACTTTAATGCTATCAGCACACTCCTGCTCGTTCTGCTGGTTTGTTTCTGCAGCTGGAACTGACTCTGTCTAACTTTCCTTGCCAGTGCATTAATAGAACAACCTAATCTTTCACTGGATGGATTGTTATCTCTCAATTGCAACACGAGTATAATTCATCAGCCAGACACACAAACACAAATCTGGGCTGCGTCCAGACTGGACCTGTACTGAGTGTGAGGCCGGCTCACACTCTCACAATGAATGATTTCAGCTGGGATCAAAGCAGCAGCTGCTCATTTCAGGCTTTTGCACATGAAGCTGGCCGCAGGCACTTAAAAAAAATCAGAATAGATTTGTATTGATTTTTGGCCCACTTCATACTCCACCATAGGCAGCATCACCTGTTCCTTTTTATAGGACTGATACACTGTCCAACAAAAGTTTGAGAACACCTTGACCTTTTAGAATTAGAATTTTAGAAATACCTTTTTTTAAATAAAAACTATATAAGTTTTGGGGACCTCTCTGGTGTAAATGTGTAATTACAGGCAATTTGCAAAAGAGCATTTTAAAGCGTTGGTTGTGCTCCGGAGCCCCTCCCTGAGTGGATGAATCTGACGATTGTGAGAATGCTTAAAGAAATTTCGTATGTAGAGATGTTTGACGTGTTTCAAGAAACTTCCATGAAATCCGACCTGACACCTCTGACTTAAGTTATTATTGCTGGATTTGCAAGGTGACTCGCAGCAGCACACGCACCATATATTAGCATGTTTTAATGACTCCTGACTCAGTACTGCAACTCAGTGATGTTAAACGTGGTACTGATGGGCTCCCGAGTGGCACAAGCATTGACCCTGTCATCAGGAGATCGTGAGTTTGGTCTCGCTTTCTGGGTGGGTAGGATGGCCCCCACCTCTCTCCCTCTCCCCATCGCTCAGCATGATGCTAGTCAGCGCAGGTGTCTGTTAGCTGATGTAACAGATCTGGCGGTTGGAGCTTTTCTTCGAGCATGTTCGGCTGGCCAATGACATTGTGTTACCAGTAGTTTGAAAAGATGTGGTGGCACTTCACAGGTCTCGGATATGCTAGCTGTGCTAGCCTTCGCCCTCCTAGTGCTGGTGACATCGTGTGATTGGGGGAGTCTTAACCAATTGGTGGAATTGGACATGACTAAATTGGGGAAAAAACAAAGGTGACACAGTCATACGATGTCATTTTTGCCACGAAGTCAGTTCATAGGTCTAGAGAGCGGGGCCAAGCACTGATGCTCGTAGTGCTTCTGTTGCATCACTCACTACAGAGCTCCAAACTGCCTCTGGAAGCAACATTCATAAAATGGGTTTCCACAACTGAGCAGCCACATACAAGTCTAAGATCACTATGCGCAACGCCAAGCATCGGCTGACATGATATTAAACAGTGGAAACAAGTTCTCTGGAGTGACGAATCACGCTTCATCTGGCAGTCTGATGAATGAATCTGGGTTTGGTGGATGCCAGGGGAATGGTCTGGGGCTGTTTTTCAGGGTATAGTTAATGCTACAGCATACAAAGACACCTTAGACAATTATATGCTTACAACATTTTGGAGAAGGCTCTTTCCTGTTTCAGCATGACTGTGCTCCTGTGCACAAAGCGAAGTCCATGACACTGTTGGATGAGTTTGGTGTGGAGGCCTTTTCTTCACCAAGAAGAGCAGCACATCCATAATTTTGGTCTTGAGGCTTGAATGTGGAGTGTAGTGTGCTAGACTGCCAGTTCTCAGTTATTAGGGTTAAATTTCCCAACTTAACACTTATTGAATAATGCAGGGTATAATTAAAAGTGCAGCACTTCTGCTTTGAAAATTGTACTTTTTCAAACAGAATTTTTGATGTAAAAATGATAAAGGCAGAAGGATCAAATATCTAGAAAAGTTTTCAGAGACACAGTATCTATGTAAATACAGTGGTTGAACACACTAGCTACTGTAGATCTGGGGCCTACCAAAAAAACTTCAGTTTTATATTTGTGTTAAATTAAGAAAATTGTTGTTCATCCAGAGTTGAAGGAGCAATGCCAACCCAAGTTCTATTTCCATGACAAGGCTGAGCCTCACCTTACTGAAACAAATCTTGCAGAAAGGCCTTCGAAGACACACTTATTAGTTGGGCAGTTAGGCAGTCTGAGGGCAGAAGGGCAGGGGATCAAGCCCCCATAGAATCTGTCTGTGCATGTGCCTGCATAGATGTATGCTTCCAGTGCCTGGAGGAATGGAAGAGGTATTTGTATACAGACTATGTATCAATATCAATGGCATAACAATGTAGGCTGAGACTCTGGCTGCAGATGATTTGACTGAGGGGTAGCATATATATCATGAAAAGGAGGTGACCAAGAACAGTCCGCTGAGGAACCCCTTGGGTAACAGTGCAGATTTGACATGGAATTTTTCCTTTCCTACTATTGTTAAATGCACATATTAAAAAAAAAACATTTTGATCAAAAGTGGTTAAGACACCTGAAAGGTTTGAGTGCTGATGAGTGGTCATCCCATCACAACAATGAAATAAAATGTGTAAGCTTTGGCAGTATTCTTTTTCTCTTTCAGTTTGTTCTTTCATTTTAGTAGTCTTTGCAAAGACAAATGGGAAGATCTCACAACAGCTGTCTAGTTATTATGTTTCATTATTACAAAGCATCAAAGAAAACATTCTCATGTATTAAAAACACTTTGAAAAGCTCCGTCCTCAGACTTTTGATGGGTAATGGTCTCAATCCTGCAGTTGGTTAGGCAACGCTGCTCCCAGCAAGCTTAGATGTAACCCCGCTCTCTTCCCAGCTGGCTTATGCTGGCTTTTCCTCTACATGCCTCTCAGTGTTATTCTTATCCAAGCCTGCTGCTTCTAGTGTGGTCAGAAAGATAGCTGGTGTCAAAAAAATGGCCCATATTTATCAAAGTTACTCATGGTCAAACCGATCATAAATGAGTGCATGCAAATTTTGGGTGCCCATGAGGTATGCTTATTATACTAATGGAATCTGTCAAAAAATTAATTCGTTAATTTTTATTCAATTACACGTTTACAAATATTCTGTTCATATTTTTAATAAAACAAGTTATGGAACCCAACACGTGATGAGATAACATGCTCTTTTAAGTATGATTTCCTTGAGAATAGTAAGTAATTTTGTATTTAGCCAAAAGTAGTTTTATAATGAACTTCTTAAAAAAAAGAATTATTGAGTAGGTTTATAAAGCAATGTAGACTCACAAAAATACCATGTTCAGTGATTTTGACTGAAAATGCCTGGACAATACTCAAGCAGACCACTACAAATATTCAGAGTGCAGTGAGTAGATTATAGGCTAATAAGGACCATGTTAATTAACCATAAAAAAGCCCTTTTCCTGCCAGACAATGAAGAGGTTGAGTTTACTGGAAAATATTGTGTGACCTACTGCTCTACACCAATGACTAATGACTCAAAATGCCTGCACGGCATGAATAAGGACCAATACAGTGCATCACAAGGTTGCAAACAAGCTAACACTGTAAACTCTCTCAGGAAGTTCAATTTCATGGCCACTGCAGCGTTGTACCTATGAACCCAGACACAGGCACATTTATATGATGCTGTGTTTGACCATAGCCACAGGAACAGGGGCAGAAAATAAAGGTTTTTTTTTACGCAGTTATATGTACTTAAGGACAATTCTGATGAATTTGTACTCCTCTAGGAATTTTTTCCTAAATGCCTGTCTAGTCCTTTACATTTAGCTCCTCTTTTTTTTTGGTTCAATTTCATTCTTATCTGTTGGCTCAGTTGCTGTTTCTCACACTTCTTACTTTGGTGCTTTAGCATTTTATTTTAGACCAAAAGGATCCCAAAAAGAGAAGAACAGTGCTTGGTAAACTTCAGTTCTTATGCTAATAGATATTAAAAAAGGCTCTGGGGAAAATGTATTTAAGGTATACAGTTAAATCCACCATTGTTGCACCTACGGTTTACACTGTACCTTGATGAATAAACATGCACAGTACAACATATACATTAATTTAAGCTCATCTTATTTAATGTTTATTAGCAATTACTCTGTCACCACAAATCACAATTACTACTAATATTGGTAACAATAATAATCATTATTATTATTATTGTTATTATTAATATTATTATTAGTAGTAGTAGTAGTAGAAGTAGCAGATTTCAGGCTTGGTCTTAATTCAAATAATAGCTACATTAATTACAGCTAAATTACAGTTATGCTCACTCCATATTCAGCGTTCATGTTGCCTCAGGTTTTTGAATGGCTCCTCCTTCTGTAGCGCTCTACTTTTGCTTTTAACTGCGTAAGCAACAGCCAAAGCTGATTTATATCACCTATTTTAGGTAACCAGCTACAGTATCTGGTGAGTAAAGCAAATTTTGCTGTATCTGCCTAAACCTTTGTAAATATTCAGCCACAGAAAAAAAAAGATTTGCAGGCCGGATTAAACAGTTATAAATATATGACAGATGTGTGAAGCCATTTCACAGGATGTGGCCTATAGGAGCCCTTTAAGACCCTCAACGTAGAGCATAAAAAACATAATATATGTGTTATCATAATATGTAACTGTTTAGTGTAACAATAATGTTTTATGGCAATTTACAGTTTCAGCACCTCTCTCTGAAATGCACACACCTACTGATGACTGATACTTTTTTACTTCTACTTGAGTGAATATCTCTTTGAAGTATCAGCATTTATTATTAGAGAGTGGTATTATGCTTCTTTATACTACCCACCTCTGTTTAAAAATCTCTTCCTTTAAACCTGACTGTATTTCCTACACACTTAACAGGCTTTCTCGGCGTTTGTCCAGCTGCTGGGCCTGTGCCAGCATGAAAGTTCACTTAATAGTCCCAATGTTACTCAAATTCAATTTTCAAGTCTGACCCTGAGGCTAAGTTGGTTTAAAAAGAGGCTTGTGTGTGGCTCATAGTGTACACTTGAGCTAATAGAGACCAAAAAGGTCGAGTAAACCTACAGTGCCTGTAAAACTGGGTATCTTAGAAGAATATTTCAATGTGGAGCACGTTTTTGCTGTTTTACTGTTATATGCAATCATCATAATTCACATTATTTTGTGCTGCAGTTAATCACATTTGTCTGATTGGCTCAAATTGATAATAAAGAAAATTAATTTCCATCATGTAAACACAAGGTTCACATGAAGCTGAACATGAAAATCACATGATTTCCACAGAGTGCACAAAGTGGCCAGTTTTCTTCACCAGCACCTAGGAAGGAGTATATATTTCATATATATCATGTATATACCGTCAATGGTTCCAACTCCTCTGGGATTGTAGCCTCTCACTATCGTTTGTACAGCTTGTGGATTCTTGTTGAAGTGGAGCTTTTTGAGGGGAACTGAATCTTTCCACTCTGCTTTTGCTTTTGTTAGTTTACTGTTCATTGATTTATCTGTAGGCATCCAGCAAGCACTGCCCACCGTAGTCTGATGAAGGTGATGAAGTTCAAAAGCCTTTTAAAAGCTGTATTTGAATGAGAGGGATACTATCACAGGCTCTATCATGCAGTATACAGCACTTGGGCCTCAGCCTGAACTACATTTTAAAAAAATATTTGGGGGCTGCCATTACATTTTGAGTAATTTGGACTTCAAATAAGTTCATAGTGCAAAAAAATTCTCGTTGTGTTAACTTACTATGTGTAATTCCATCAACTCAAAATTTTAAGGCCAAACACTAACCTTTTAAAGTAGAAACAACAATCGTCTTTGCAGTGTACGATTGATGGTTTAAAGGTCAGACTAGGAAATCTGGAAAGTTATACTGCAACAAGGTATCTGCCATAGGCTTTAAAGATGCAGGGAACCCAAATCTGTGTTTTTTTTCTCTAATTAGGTTAACGTAACAAAACACACACAAAACAGAGTCAGAGAAACTTAGTGAGCTAAAGCGAACGCAGCATAACCAAAAATTAGCAAGTTAGACCACCTGTCTGTAGCTGCCTGTTGCCTGTTCATTCGTTTATCCATACACAAACATTGTTTGTTCATCCGTTCCTTCATTCGCGCGTTACTTTGTCTGTCCATTTGTTCAGACATCCATTTGTTTGCTTCCTGTGGTACTTTGTCCATCCATTCATTACATAGAAGTTGGACAATAATTTTGGTTATGTATGAGTGGTGAAGCTATGCTGCTTATTGGGCACATATTTTTCAAAAAACAGTAAATTTCTCAGTTTCAACATTTGATTTGCTGTCTTTGTACTATTTTCAATTAAATATAGGTATGTAAATATACATCATTGCATTTTGTTTTTATTTACATTTTGCACAGCGTCCCAACTTTTTTGGAAATGTAGTTGTATTTACATATTTTATTTTTTTACTCAAGCTGCACTTAAGTTTAGCATCAAGCAAACATTTTTAATATTTTACTCTGTGTTGCCTCGGACTTTAATGGGACAAGGTACTGTGTCTAGTTTGAGTGTCGGAATACTTTTGTTTAAACTAAAATAAAAAGCTTAAATTAAAATTAAATGTTTAATAACCACATATTCAATATATTGTGCAAAATATGAATGAGTACTTACACAATCACTAGAAATGCTCATCATAAAATTCAGCATTCCCCCATCTGAGAGGCAGCCAAGTGGAAAATGATGACTAAATATAAATATACTATCCAATGTCTACGCTTTGCCTCTAATAGAGCTTTCATTCTTTTTGGGTAACTTGCTTTCAGTTTTTCATAGAAATCTGCAGGAAAGTTCAGTACTAGAGGTTGGTTGCTTTGTCCACTCAGAGATGAAGGTTTTAATCTGATGCTGACAGTTTTGGTGGGGGTTGCATGATTGTGAGGAATCACATTTCCTCTATAATTTTGTACTATAGTTTTAGAAACTACTGTTTTTTTCATTTGTTTTTATTTACCATTACCCTTCTATATAAGTGGATTATATTATATCTAAACTCCTCAGAAACATCTATTAAAAATGAATGACTTGAACGTAATGGCAGTTTTGTCTGGAAATAAAAATAAATTAAATGTGGTCTCTGGCTTTTGCACAACACTGTTTGTTTTTTGAGCAAAAAGAATGGAATATTGCTCCAATTGCGAACATTACTGCTGTATAAATAAAGCAGCAGAAGCATAATTACATTCACTGTCATTCATATTAAATGACAGTATGCACTGAATCAAAAATCAAAGCAGAGTCTTATCGCTTATGCTATAATATAGACTATATGCTGCATATGCATACAGTACAGTATTTGTGAAGTCACGTATTCTTAAAACATCCTACTTATCTTCATTATGTAAAACACTTGCTCATTTAGCAGGCCTAGTTTTCAAGATACGGAAATTAACTACTGTTGTGGAGCAGCTGAATGCAATCTCATTCATAAGGCTGTTTATCGGTTTTTGGGGGCATGAAATAATGAGGCAGGCAGATTGGTGGTTTTGTTTTGATGAGAAATGGAGGGAGTGACAGCTGACTACATCAGGCCATAACTCTTTTTCATTGTTCACTGTAGTATTTGCATGAGTGGATTTATATTATTGGCATTGGGGAGACGGAGAGAGAAACTTCTGTCTAAAGACTGCACTGCACGACTTAACTGGCTTTATGGATTTGTGTAAGGTTTGCGACAAGATGCCACACATTTGGTGGTTAACATACAATTATGCAAAACGACTTTGCGACTAAATATGCCTCCCCAAACACGCACACACACACACACCCACTCATTTTTTCATGCAGCTCCTTTTCTCACTGATTAGGCCTTGCAGCTGGTGAGGACCAGTGAGACTTTTTAAGAGGAACATTTTGATGCACTACACCAATGACAATGATGAGTTGAGGAAGATAATATATATTATATATGTATATTATATAGATATATATATATATATATATATATATATGCATAGAGTATGGCCCTTGCTTGTCATGCTGGAACAGAAAAGGCCTTCAGCAAATTGTTCCCACAAAGCTAGAAGCATACAATTGTCCAAAATGTCTTGGTATGCTAAAGCATTAAGATTTCCCTTCACTGGAAATAAGGGGTCTAGGCCAACCACTGATAAATAAACCCATAGCATTATCCCTCCTCCACCAGACACAGTCAAGCAGGTAATGATCTCCTGGCATTCACCAAACCCAGACTCGTCCATCAGACTGCCAGATAGAGAAGCATGATTCGTCACTCCACAGAATATGTTTCCACTGCTCCAGAGTCCAGTGGCAGCGTACTTTACACCACTCCTCCCCTGACACTTGGCATTCTGCATTTTGATGATACAAGGTCCCTTGTATCAGAGAGATTGCTTTGCATGGCCTTGCCTCCAGCGTTTGTATTTATACAAACACATACACTTAAAAATACAGCTCTCTCTCAGCGCTGCCTTTGAAATCATTGACCATAAAATTTTCGTAGATAGACTTGAGAACTGGGTTGGGCTCTCAGGAACTGTCCTAAAACCTAAAAAGGTTCAGTTCCCCAGGGTTTAATTCTTGGGCCACTCTTATTTAATTTATACATGCTGCCTCTTGGCCAAATACTACAAGACTATGGGATATCTTACCACAGCTATGCAGATGATACTCAGATCTATTTGGCCCTCTCCCCAAACAACTACTGACTCCACTTTGACTCACTAACTGGATAGGACAAAACTTTCTGCAGTTGAATAGAGATAAAACAGAGATTATGATGTGATGAGACTAGCTGCCCATCTGGATTCAAGAGCCCTAAAATCTAAAGAACTAGTATATAACCTTGGCGTACTAATGGACTCTGATATTAGTTTTAGCGGTCATGTCAAAGCAGTTACTAAATGGCCTTTTATCACTTTAAGTATATCAATAAAATTACAGATTTTCTCACTAAAGCAGACCTGGAAAAACTCATCCACACCTTTATTTCTAGCAGGATTGATCACTGTAATGGTCTCCTAACTGGACTCCCAAAAAAGACAATCAAACAGCTTCAGCTTATTGAGAATGCAGCTGACTGAGTTTCACTAGGAATAAAAGAAGGGAACACATCACCCCTTTTCTTAAATCCTTACACTGCCTACCAATCTGTTTCAGAATAGACTTTAAGATACTATTACTGGTCTATAAATCGCTCAATGGTATAAGACCAGCATATTTATTTCATATGTTGCAGCAATATAAGACAAGCAGAACTCTCAGATCATTAGGAACTGGTCAGTTAGTCCTGCCGAAGGTAAAGACTAAACACAGAGAAGGAGTGTTTAACTACTATGCTGCTCTAAAATGAGATCAGTTGACAGAGAGCATTAGAAGAGCCCCGACACTAGATGCTTTTAAATCCAGGCTCAAAACTTTCCTGTTTGATCAGCTTTCAGCTCAGTTTAAACATTGCATTTCCAGCCCTCTTCCTCTGTAATGGCACTTTTTAACCTAGTTTAACTTTTAGTTTTTATTTTTAATTTAATGATTTTCCCTTTTAAATCTATTGTTTTAATCATGTTTTAATCATGTTTTAATTTCTATTCTCCTTTACTTTTTTGAACAACTGTATTTTCTTATTTGTAAAGCACCTTGAATGACAGCAGTGTATAAAAGGTGCTATATCAATTAAACTTGCCTTGCCAAAAAGCTATTTATCTGGACAGGAAGAATTTATTCGCTCGGAAGAACATGTATTAGAATAAACATGTCAGTGTTCATTTAATCTAGTTTGGCTAATCAATATTTCATTACATTAAATCAAGTGTGCTGTGATGGAATTTAACAAACACATGGCTGGGGGGCATCAGGAGCCAAACTTTGCTCTTTGATCTGGAGCCAAACTTTGCTTCTTAAACTAACTCACAAGATGCAAGATATCAACTAACACTGATGGTACATTCTTCATAAATTGTAATCATGTGTACACAAAAACTATGCTAGCAGAATAACAAAGCAATTTTTTTAGATAATTTCAAATAATCAAGTAAATTATGAGGATTCCCACACTTGAGTTTTTAATCTACTGCATGCAATCCTTGTGCTAAAACAGTTATCTAATCGCATGTATAGGCTTGACTGCAGCTCTCTTTGGCCCTGAAGCTTGACAGGGCGCTCTCTGCTCTCCGTCTCCACTTGGCCGGGCCAAATTAATGGGCTGCGGTGTGAAACGGGGGCAGGAGCATCACTGTAAAAGCTGACAGAGAGTCTTCGACACAGGCACCCTCTGATACATCCACACTCCAAATTGATTCTATCGCTTTGTTTTCAGACACCTGACAGCTCATCTCTGGGCTAATGTGCTACATGGAGCTGTGGAAAAAGCGAGCCAGCCAGGAGGGGGTACTTAGCTAGCTTAGCTTAGGGAAGCAAGAGAGGGGGGTCTCTCTCAGAAACTCCATCTTAATGACTCCATAAGGAAACACATCATGGCGAAAACATCAGAATTACCAGCTAACTGGTTTTATATTTCATTTTCTTTTGTTCGACTATAGACCCTTATTGAATCTTGTAACTTGGTAACTGGATTTTTCTTATGTGACTTATGTGTCTTATTTGTATTGTATGAGACTAATATTACCAATGGGATTTGAGTCATAATTCCAGTTGTGACTGATTGAGAAAATACGACGTAATAAGTGTTACGGACATAATTTTTCATAGCTCATATTTCCCTGATGTGCCTTGATATACCCACTCAAAACAAGACACCATCCTTCTGGCTGAAGCTCTTGCTGTCTGTCTCTTTTAAGGAATTAAACAAGATTGTGTCTTTATCTTTCTACTAGACTTGGTAGGCAATATCCATCCAGCTCAAAGCTCATGGAGCACATTTTTTGTTGCGCCTTTCAGGGCTCCTCTCTTCTGGCCCCTACTTTTAATTAGATTACATCTCAAACCCAGACACTCTACTTAATGAAATGCCAGAGGAACATTATTGGAAGTATTAAGCCAATCAATGGTTTTGTGTCTGAAATGGCACATGTGCCACAATGGACTTTTTTTTTACGTCATAATAAACAGTGCCCCACTGAAAGAGTAGTCAGGGTTTTGAGATGTGCGCAGATGTTTTGAAGCAACAGTTCAGACAAAAAACAGACTAAACTTTCCTCTCATCCAAAATAATCAACAAAGACATGTTTAGTGTCTTACTACGACGAGCTACAAGGCTAACAAGTATTGGAAGCTTATTTCCCATGAATGCAAACTGCATGTCTAAATCATCAAGCACTCAGCTCAAACTGGGCCAAATTGTTCAGTAATGTTAAATGGACTTGCTTACGTGGTTTCTGACACTGCAGTTTCCACTGTCGCTCTGTGCAAAGTGTAAGCCATAAAATGAAAATGCATAAAAATAATCTGCAATTTTGCTGCTCAACAGTTTATTTCCATCAAATTAAGTAAGTGATGAAAATGTTTTACATAATAGTGTCATTTTGTGGAAAAAAAAACAGAAAATAAATCATAAAAAGATACATAACCAGCTTGGTCGGTAAACTAAACATGACAATTCTTGTAATTGGTCATGTACAAAAATAAAATGAAAGGAATAAAGTGATCATGACCACACATACCAACAGTTTATAGTGCAAAATGAATGTGGTTCTGTCTTACAAGCTAAACAGTTTTAGTCAAACAGCTAAAGACTGTGGATATTTTTACCCATTTCCACTGTGTAGCTGTTACATTTGAAATCTGTGCCTACCAAGTGCATCCAGCTAAAGAATGTGACCACTGGTTACCAATAACAGACACTTTTTAGCTGTTTTATATTCTATATTTTCTGTAACTGGACTATATTTTGCCCTCATTAAAGTAGGCTAACCAGTTCAGCACAGAGCCAACAACAAATGATTAGTGCTGAATTAGAACAGAAATGACTAACTTTCAGTTTACTCCTTCTATATAGAATTCATGGTTATAAACAGAACCATTGTCTTTACTAAAGAATCCTTCAAGCGTGTACACAAAGAGCGTTCTATATAGTATTGAAAAAGGGATTTGTAACAGTAGTGGAACCCATTTTGGTGCTATACAGAACCATTTTTAAGGGTTCTTTGAGTGTTCATCGTTTTGTATAGAACAACTGCCTTTACTAAAGAACCTTTGAGGAACCATATTTTAAGAATATATTTCTGACTATCTGCAAGATTTTAGTGTTTTTTTCTAAAATGCAAAACAGCCATTTCCAAGCCCCTAGCAATCAAACCAAGTGCAACAGTGGCAATGAAATACTCCCTATAAGCAAGAGGAAGAAACCCATGTTGGTTATTTAAATACTATTTTGGAATATTTTAATAATCAAATGTATAGAATTTTATTAAATATTTCTTGCAGGCCTACTTTCAACCATTTTCTATCCTGCCTAATGATGATACTTTGTGTTATTACTATTGGCTTAGCAGGTTAATTCTGACACTACAGCAACTCAATCCACAATGATGGAGAGACAGTCTGCTCTCATAACAGTTTGACCTTAGCAAACCTTCTTACAAAATGGTCTGCATACTCATTACAGTTTATATTTAGTATGCAATTGGCTGATGTTGGTGAAACAAGCAGCAAGGCATGTAAAGCACAGGTCTATATTTCCCTGTGGCGCTGTCTGTGCTTTTGTTGCCTGAACACTTCAGGCCTGTAGCCATTTTATTAACACGTGTACTGGCTCTGTTGTTTTGGATTTGGCAGTGAGCAGCTCATGAATTGTTAATGGAAACGGCTCTTCATAAATCTGAACAGCTTTGGGAATTGAGGGCTGGGTCTGACGACACGTCTGAATGTGGATTACTCCGGGGTGTAAATAAGTGTGGCCTCACTAATAGAGGTAGAGCGTGCTTACTGTAGACACTGTGTCTGCTGTGATTTCCCATGACAGTCCACACTAACGTTCACTTTCAATCTATGTCCTAAACCTTTGTTCCATTATAGCGGAATCTTCATACTCCTGAACAACTGCTCCATCGAGAATAAGTACCTGAAATGAGCATGAAGCCTCTTTCCTGCTTGTCAGGCCACAATGACACAAAAGCCCAACAATCTTCAGCACTAAAGGTGACTGTACCATGTGGTCATTGTCATTTCACATTCTTGACAGCAACTTTTTCTAGAAATATCCCTGGTTTCCTGAGATCTGCTGTGAACTTTAGGCTGTAATTAAATTTCAAAGGAGCTGGAACAGGTGTGGCCTTATAAAGGTAGGGCATACTTACCGTGGGCACTGTGTCTGCTGTGATTTGCCATGACAGTTGGGCCTAACATTTGGTACCTTAAGCTCTTCATGTTGAGCAAAACTATCCATTGTACTTTCAACATAATGGATACCAGATATGCACACTGAAAGACAATGTCTTGTTAATGTTTGTGTGGACGGGGATGATTTTTAAATCTTGTTTGTTGTGTCTTCATTTTGGGTAATATGTTGTGGCCTACAAGACTGTATCAGTGACTGTATCCTTAAGGTTGCCACCCATCTGGTTTCAAGCCATGTTTTCTGTTTTCTGCAATGTTCACCTGAATTGTGTTAGGAAAAAATACAAGCAATAAAATCATGTTGATCAGTTTATTTGACAGTCCTTACTTCCCCCCTAACGGGCAATTTTAGGCCAGTTGTATCATTTAGCATAACACAATGGCCAATCATCAAAGGAGTCACAGCATTTGTCTAGAATGAAGATGAATGGATTCAAAATGAAGAATTCAAG
Source organism: Colossoma macropomum (assembly GCF_904425465.1). NCBI lineage: Eukaryota > Metazoa > Chordata > Actinopteri > Characiformes > Serrasalmidae > Colossoma > Colossoma macropomum. The sequence goes on from NW_023494810.1 coordinate 16,395,898, forward strand.
GCCTGGATTATCAAAAATATTAACAATTCCACATCAGCAAAATGCAGAATATGTTGTTTCTCGTTCACTGTAAAACATTACGCCTTTTCTACTATGAGAGCCAATTAAACTTCAATCACAATGAAAACTGAACTGGTATTCTCAATAAACCAGTCAATGCTGATAGCAAAACAACTCTCATCTTAAAGTTGCAAACACCCACCCCACAGCTAGGTGGAAGCCAATGACATGGCAGAAACTTTGGGGTCGCATCTGGGGTGGCCAATCAGATTTCATGGTAGCACTGGCCACTCTGGCCAGCGCTTCAAAACTGCGCATAGTGACTGATAACTGATGGACTGACTGTCTGCTTTTCAATTCACTAAAACATCTGTGAGTTTGTTTTAAAGACCAAACCACTGCTGAAAAAGTACAGCTGGGTGGAGGGATTTTAATCATAGCTCTTTCGTTACTCGCAGGTCCGGTGTTCTGATGAATTGTCCAACTTCATAATCCTAAATGTATAAAGTATTAAAATGAAGAAAAAAGTGCTGCTCATTTATCAGTCTACTCAGGCTTTAGCAGAGCTCAGTAACACCGATATTAATAACTGATTATAACATTGATTTCTCAGTCCACTCAGGTTTTAGCAGAGCTCAGTAATGCTGAGATTAACGACTGATCATTACATTGATTTATCAGTCTACTCAGGCTTTAACAGAGCTCAGTAACACTGATATTAATAACTGATCATAACATTGATTTATCAGTCTGCTCAGGCTTTAGCAGAGCTCAGTAATGCTGAGAATAATAACTGATCATCACAATGATTTATCAGAGTTTGTAAAGAATTTGTTTTTTGAGTTCTTCTTTAGAGTATGACTTTACACTCTGTGTACTGACTAAACAAATTATGATTGGTGTTTCTTTGAAAGATGGGATTTAATTTTTTAATCTAGTTGGTAAGTATTTTAAATGTATTCTCCTAAAAATGTAAAAAGTAACTTTATTCTGAATGCTGCCTTTACAAAATGTAACTTGGATGGAATACAGATATTTAATTTCTGTATTCTGAATATGTATTCCCAATACTTGTTTTCTATCACATAGCAACCCTTATCATTATATCGTTATGTCCTACTGTTTGTCCCAAAATTCAGACTGGTTACTGCTAGGGCAGATCATTTGATGTCATGGCTAATAAATTACTGAACACATTGCCACATCCTCTTTCACTCTGCTCTTCATTTTGCTCCTTTAACTCATTAACCTCTTTTCTATTATTTTTGACATTGCCCTGCTGATGACCTTTTCACTTTAAATGTTGATGCAACTATGATGTTTTTGTAAAGCAATGTATGAGAAAGGTGCTATAAAAACTGAGAAAAGTTTTCCTAAAGAAAACCAGCTTAAGCAGTTGGTCGGTTTGTTGCCAGGGTGTCACTACATGCTTTCTAAGGTGTTGCTTTGCGGTTGCTATGCTATCCATGATGGTTGCTAAGGTGTTGCTAGGTGGTTGCTGTGGTGTTCCAGGTGGTTACTGATGTGATATTTGTTGGTTGCTGTGGTATCCCAGGTGGTTTCTGGGATGCTAGGAAAAGCTGTATCCAAGCACACCATTCACAAACAGCACAAAAGACTCAGCACAGCTGGACCACTGTGAACTTTCAGAGGAGTTGGAATGAATAAACTCACAAGACCTCTCACCCCCAATCTACAGGACCACACCAGAGAGATGGAGCACGGATAAATCACCAAATCTCAAAGAAATCGTGAGGTGGGTCACTCATATCTCCTGCTTATCTTCCTGAGCCTCCCTGTGGAGCTGCCCGGCAAGGTACTACAGAGAAACAGCTTGACAACGAGATTAATTAGCTTTGCTTTCTATGAGAGTAGGTGCAGAATGAATTCAATTTGCAATGGTTTCTGTCAGCTGCTGGACTAAAGAGGGTCATTGTGCGTTTGAACAGATATCCTCATCACATAGATTTATGATTTTAGTCTACAATAGGCCACATTGGCTATGATGGTAGCCAACACAGTTAGTTTTGACTTTCTTACAATAAATACCTGAGATTTCATGTCTTGTTTGCAGCATCTTCTATAATTTGGTCCCCCATTTGCAGCTATAACAGCTTCCACTCTTCTGGGAAGCTTTCTACAGAATTTTGGAGTGTGTCTGGGGAAATTTTTACTCATTTACCCAGAAGAGCATTTATGAGGTCAGACACTGATTTTGGATGAGAGGACTTGGCTCGCAATCTTTGTTCTAGTTCATCCCAAAGGTGTTCGATGGGGTTGAGGTCAGGGCTCTGTGCAGGCCAGTCAAGTTCTTCCACACCAAACTCACCCAGCCATACCCTTATGGACCTTGCTTTGCACACTGGGGCTCAGTCATGCTGGAACAGAAAAAGGTCTTTCCCAAACTGTTCCCACAAAGTTGAAGGCATACAATTGTCCAAAATGTCTTAGTATGCTGAAGCCTTAAGATTTCCCTTCACTGTGACTAAGAGGCCTAGGCCAACCCCTAAAAAACAACATAGCATTATCCCTCCTCCACCACCTGCACTCAGGCAGGTAATGATCTCCTGGCATTCGCCAAACCCAGACTCGTCTATCAGACTGCTGGATAAAGAAGCGTGATTCATCACTCCACAGAATACGTTTCCACTGCTCCAGAGTCCTGTGGTGGCGTGCTTTACACCACTCCATCCAACGCTTGGAATTGTGCTTGGTGATGTAAGGCTTGCATGCAGCTACTCGGCTATGGAAACCCATACCATGAAGCTCCCGGCGCGCGGTTTTTGTGCTGATGTTAATGCCAGAGGAGCTTTGGAACTCTGCAGTTATTGAGTCAGCAGAGCGTTGGTGAATTTTATGTGTGCCTCAGCATTCGGTGACCCTGCTCTGTAACTTTCATGGCTGTGGTTCCTAAATGTGTCCACTTTTTAATAGTACCACTCACAGTTGATCGTGGAATATCTAGGAGGAAAGAAATTTTGTGAACCGACTTGTTACAATGGTGGCATCCTACTACAGTGCCACACTCAAATTCAGTGAGCTCTTTAGAGTGACCCATTCTTTCACAAATGTTTGTACAGGCAGACTGTATGACTAGGTGCTTGATTTTATACGCTTGTGGCAATGGGACCTGAATTTAATGATTAAGAGATCTGTCCCAATACCTTTGTCCATATGGTGTATATAGTTGTATATGACAGACACACTCCCCACCATCAGTTGAACCCTCCTTTCCCCCTGATACTTGACCACAGCCTATTGGCTTTAGAAAGCTAACAGAAAAATCATATCAGCTTTGCATTTTTTATCAACTACAATATAAACAGAACGTGACAAGATTTAAGGTCAAATGATTACTGAAAGACTGTGGAATAGCAACGCACAGGGTAAAACATATCTTACCTGTATGTCTGTTGCAAGCAATGATAAGCTGCAAATGTCTGTTTACAGCTGCTGTAGCCCCACCGTTACCTTGGTGCTAACACATACCATATGGGCACTAATAAAAATTAGATTATTGCAGAGATGGAAAATAGATAAATACTGTATCTTCCACTCAGTGTAAACAAAATCAGTTCATAGTTATGTATATATATATGGAGGGTTTTACAATATATATGAATATAATATTAAAATATGTTTGTTCTCTCATTGAGCGATAAGGATTAGAGTAACTTTCCAGCAGGTAAAATCAAACATCCTGCTAGACGATCCCATTCCATTTATACCAGCTTCCCCTGTTTACACTGTTGCAAACCTAATTAAGCTTATATATCTTTGCATGTTACATCTTAAGAGACTGTGGAGGATTTCATTGCTCACTATGGCCAAAAACACCTGCTTTGACAGAAAGAAGCCACCTTGCTTGTCAGTCAGATGACCAATCACAGGCATTTGTTTATGCGCAACGTGTAGCAGGATGGCAGGTGATTGAGAGAACAGGTCCCACTACCATGTCAGTGTCACTACATTGTTGAGAATGGGACACTCCTCAAATAACACCTGCTGAGTGGTGGTCCTGCGGGAGCCTTGACCGTTGATCAATAGAGTAAAGGGGGGCGGGCAAATAATGCAGACGGATAGACTACAATGCACCTACATGGTGCATAGGTGGACCTGATTAGTCCTCATTCATGAAATGTAAATACAAAAGCAAAATGCAAGCTCAGTGTCCACTTTATTAAGTATACCTACCTTGTATCTACTCTAATTGGGCCTCATTCATGAAACATGAGCAGAACAAATTTGTGAGCCACTTTTTATGCAGATTTCTGCATTCATGACAAACAACATTTGTTCTTGTTCCTGAGCCGTGTAATTTCCGAAACATATTCAGAAGCCTTTTGTTCATTGAAGAAAATTGACTGCATTTTGAAACAAATATCAACTAATTAATGTTTAGACAGTAGTTATTATAATTAATGTCTAAAGCAAACAATTCATATCGTATTCTTAAAAAGAAACGTCAGAAACAGACAGTATCGGTCCATTCATCCCTAACCCGCACATGAATTGGGCAGAAGCAGAGAGGGTGTAAAAATAGCAGCTTTAGTAGAGGAGGAAAAAAACAACAGTGATCTTGAAGACAGAGCAATTGTCAGCCTGGAGTAGACTGGAGTCAACTGCAGGGCGTCTTTAGTAGATGTTGGGGTCCAGGAGTTTAATGAGAACACACTAGCTATCCTGAGAACACCCAGAAAATCTGGGGATCATACGCCTGAGCCATGTCTCCACCTAATATGTACTCTAATTGGCCTATTTTGAGCCTAGAGCCAGCCACACACTGTCAAACACATATCTGTGTAATGGGAGCTTCACACGGCCAAGGCTACCGAAGCACCGGCTGCCAAAACGTTTTAGTCCTACAGTGCGATCTGCTCTGCTGATACCTGTTCTGTCACATTTGTAGGCTCGAATTACATCTATTTGCCAGTTTGAATTATAAGAAAATTTGAAAACTGAAAAAAGTATTGTGCCGTTCTGCCATTGGAGCTTGCAAGCATGCATGTAAAAAGGGCCATAAGCAAAGGCTCTTTGGAGGCATGTGCCCTCAGTGACAGGGGAAGGGTTATAGTTTTTGTTGTTGTTTGTTAGTTTGAGGCATGTTTATGTGTTTATGCGCTGGGGAGTGGGTTTAGTTAGTCTAGTTAAGTGCCTACCAAAGAGTGGGACTGTATGAATGTATGTGACCTTCTCAGCTGTTTTCAGGTGGTAGACAAGTGGCTTTTCTGCCGTGTTTAAAATAAAAGAGCGTGTTTTGAGCAGAAATGATGGCCTTACCTGATTTATCTTCTCCACCATGCTACAGTATGTATATTAAATATTTCTTTGAAAGTGCACTCAGATTCTGGACAAAGCCTCTCTTCAGTAATGAAGCAGTAGCCCTATCAATTATAAGCCAGTTCCATTCACTGTCATTCATATTTGAATGTGAAAGGAAGGATTACACTGACTGTTCTCACATGTTGATTCCAGAAGCGACTAAATTGGATGACTCCTTAAGGGAACATTTGCTTTTAGTTAATTAAGCTGTAAACCTTCCAAAACTCATTGTGTTCCGTTGGGCATTGCCAGTGTTGTGCTAAAATTTATGTTAAAACTGGAGACCATTAGTCGCAGCAACAGTCTAGCACCCCGGCTATAAGCACCGCTGCGCAATAAAAAAAGAAAGACTGTTTATAGTTTAATCCTGAAACTGAGGAATAAAGAAATGCGTCTATATTGAAACGACCATTTCATTCTCATCTTGGTGATATTAAAGAGAAATGAATATGTTTTACTCTCACGCATATTTTACATCCCTTTACATAGACTCCACCTCAGCTGTGCAGGGACCCTCAGATGCCAAGAAGGGAACATGGGTCAAAATTATAAAACACAGATTCCAACAACAACCAATATTCAAAAAGAACACAACAAGGAATCTGTCAATCTTGTAATATAAAGGACACCATCAAATTAAAATATCTACTAACTTGACCTATACTTGAAGCCTTTCAAAATTGATTGGTCAATAGCAGCTGGCAGCCAATAAAATGTGATTAAACAAGCTATCAACACAATAAACACATATGGATGACTAAGTTAAGCCTATATATATATATATATATATATATATATATATATATATTATATATATATAAACGGTGCCTCATGTACGTTCATAGCGTCAGTGAATGCAAACCACTTCACTCAGCCAATGAGCTGATCAGCTCACCAACCAATCAGCCCTCAGTAGCATTCATGCAAGCGCCCTATTGCCCAAAAAGCGTTTGCTGTGAAAAAAAGGAAATATACTGGTAAGTTTTCATTGCTTATTCAATTAAATACATCCTTTTACTTTCTAAAGAAGGTCCTGAACAAGACGTGAGGTACTATTTTATTTTTTTGTTTTTTAGCCATTTAGCTCCATTTAGCCCCATTCATTTAGAACTTTTGCAGTTATGATTTTGATATATTGGGAAAAATAGGAAGTGGCCAGGCTCCCTTTAAAGTGTGCATATGTATGTTGGAATAGGTTATTTAAAATCAACATATACCTACATCAATCTTTGCATTGTACAAAGACTGCCCCTGTGCAGCTCCACCCCCTCTTCACATGTGTGGACTCCACAGATATGTGAAAACTGATTTAATACAATAGTATTACAATAGAATCAAATACAGTTTCTACCTTATCCCAAACATAGTCAATCAGTCAAAACATGTTTGGTGTGCAAAGGTTGCTTTTTCGGTTTTGCAGAGTAGCTATGAAGCTAAAAAAACAGAAGTCATAAAGCTGGTCTGAACAGCATTTTACATACTTTGTAAACTCGTCGGTTGAGTACTTGATGAGTACTCAAATATTCATTCTCCAAATCAATCTTAAAAAAAAATAGTATTTACTAGAGCTGCCAACAATTAACCCCTTAAAATTCCTGGTTTAATACATACCTAGGCTTATTAAGTAATAAAACTTTAGGCCCACTGGCAGGCCCAGGCCATTTAAGAGCTTTAGATAACTAATCACAATTCGCATTGTTTTATTTAGTTAATAAATGCGATTAATCACAGTTGTATTATTTGCTCAAATTTGACACTAAAGACAGTTTTTATCTATTTTAAAATGAGTAAATTTTGTTATAGCTGTATGAGTGGTGAAATAAGCTTCAACAGAATGTATGCATTAATTTCACTAATTCAATGAAATTATCAACATTATGTGACTGTTGGGTTCACAAGAACTGAAAATGAAACTCAGTGAAACGCAGTTTTCATCACAGATGTCTAGCGAAACAGTGGTTAGATGTTCCAGCTCCTCTGCAATTGTAGGTTCTCACTGTCCACTTTACTGATTTAAGTTCTTCCTGTGAGCACCGTCCCGTGCAGTGTGCTGTATTACTGACATTACTGGCAGAGAGGTGTTTTGCCACATCAGCATGTTTGGCTTGAAAATTATAACTCAGACTTGATGTACTTCAGTGATAAACAAATTCACCATGGCAGTAGCTAGAAATAACTTTCTCAAAAAAGCTGTAATGGAACTTGCCATTTAAAAGCTGCATTCAAATGAGAGGACTACAGCACCATTAGCTGGAAAAAAGCACAATCAGCTGGACTTCAGGGTGGAATTATGGATGATTTGAAGGGTCAAACTGCGAAATGTGTTAATGGCATTAAAAAAAACTACATAAACTACATAAATCTTGCATTATGAATTTGACACCATGTAATTTACAATCATAATTGACCTTATAAGTTTCTTTGTTACTGCAGTTCAAAATATTTCCAATATGATGACAACAATGTATTTACAGCAGTGGTCTCCAGCCCTGGTCCTGAAGGGCTACATTCCTGCAGAGTTTATTTCCAACTTGTGTCCAATAAACAGCCCCGCCCCTTACTTAACTCGAATACATCTGATCCAGCCAATCAGAATCTTAGGAGGAGTTGGAGCATGTGTGGTGAATTGTGGTTGGAACTAGGCTCTGCAAAAAGATGTCCAGGACTAGGGTTGGAGACCACTGATTTACAGCATGTAGCAGTGAGTTCTTAGACACGGATCACTACACTTACTTGTTTGAGATGATTCAGCAAACTTGTAATCGCAACCTTTGCACTGAGAATTTTTCTAATCTTAAAATGGTCCCACGCATGATTTATTAGGTTCACAATGCCTTTTCAAACTCTCTCAAGCGTGCTTCTTTTCATAATCATCTGTTGAGCACATCATGACTGAAAAGCACTACTGTACCCTGCACAATGTGTTCCACATTTTTAAACACCATGTTTTTAGTTTAAAACAGGCCCCCAGCTTTTGCCTTCCTGTACTATTTACCAATTCGTGCCACCAGAGGTGAGCTGCTCGGACATGAGAGGACCATTTAAGAGAAGCTCTCCATTGACTTCCAGTCATTTTAGGCTCTCTTCAATCCAAAAATAAGAGCCATTTCAGATTACCGCATGGCCCTGTCCTCTTCTAGAGTGACTGGACTCTATCAGTTGATCAACAGGCCTGACAATCACTTTATAGCGTCAGAATTATTGCTTTTCTGTGATAGTAGAGAAAATGATGTGATAAAGCTGTGACTTAAAACACAGCGCTGTAGTGTTTGAAGTAGAAGCTCCTCAGTAATATAAAGCACAGAGTGGGTATGCTTTACAATAGTAATAATAATAGTAATAATAATAATTATATTTGTGTATATGCGCAGTCTCAGGTGGTCCCGCTATCCACCGTATGATAAGCCAACCAGGAAGTGACATGACTGACCTCAGATGGTCCCCAGGATGACTGTCAATGGTTCAAAAACATGTCAGGTTTGTACTGAGCACCCACAAAGCACCATACACAGGGATGCAAAAGTTGGTGTGCTGAGGGCCCCAGATTTCAGAATTACTTGACTATGACAGCTAAAAATAAATAAAGATAATTATCTGAGTTCAGTAAAGGCCTAGGTGTGTTTGTATTAGGGTGACGTTTTATTTTCGTGTATATTAGCCTATGTACATGCTGCTTAAAACTTCAGTATCCCTAACTCAAAACATCTTCCTGTTTCCCTGGCCTTACCAATAGATAGCACTCTCAAAACCCAGAAGAAGCATACCACGGCCGTATTGTTGACTTCCATTAGCATAATGTGTTTGAGCAATCAATGCAAGCTATGAAGATTTGAAGAAAATCTCAGTTTGAAGAAAAACTCAGGTGTTGATCCATACCAATTGATAAGCTATTTTTTGAGATCCAATTTACACACTGTTGCCTAAGACACCTATAATTACCTTTAATACTACATCAGTGTATACATTGCAGCGACTGAACACTAACAAATCACTAGATTCACAATTATTTGGTCTGTGAAAGGGTCAGCAATATTCTGGCTTTCTCTCAACTAGCTAGAACTCAGGAGATTTAGTGATATCAATCATCAATCTATGTCAATTGTCAATCGTGAACAATTCTCAACACTCAAAAGTAATCAAGGGCAAAACTACAGAATTTATCCTTCAACTAACTGTCTACTTTTGACAGAATGATGAGAGCAGACTTTGGTATTGTTATGGGAACATGGCTTAAATTTTTTCCTGTTTATTCTTGCTATCCAAATATTTCTTCTTCGTTGGATCAGCTCTTCAGCCTTGTTCCCCTCATAATGTCAGACAGCCAGGATGCTGTAAAAGCTTACACCATTACGTCTGTTGTTGCTGTTGTTACTACAACCATGAACCACACAGCACACCATGGCTATATTTTGTCATTTATGATGCTTTATTAACCAAAGATGTACATGGTGCTTTTATGAGCGCTGCTGTCAAAGTCTGATGTCAATTGAATACTATCTATGTGCCATGAATAAGCGCAGAAAACACAACATACATACATGGCAAAACACGATAAGTCACGTGTAGCGTGCTGCAGTCTGAGGTAAGTTAGTCAAGTCAATTGTAAAAGGAACAGACATCAGAATGTAATTGAGTTCAAGGGGGGAAAGGAGAGTGAATGGAAAAGTCAGTCTCTTGGGGTTAGCCATTAGCCTAGCATAGAAACAGCTGTGCGCACCACCGTACAGCCCCCTTGCTCAGCTAGACATAGCTCACTCTCAGGCCTGATCCTTGCTATAAACCGAGATGTTCTACAGCTTATCAACAAGTGCTGAGGGTGTGAATGACTGTACTATTTCCCAATTCGCATTTGGTGGTCATGATTAAGTCTCGAGTGTATAAGACTTATGGCTTGAGAAATCCGGACATAAAACAGTATTTAGCGTTTTTGCCAGACTCAGAGAAGCCACAACATGCTTACAAGCATTCATCTCATTAGTGTTAGATAGTAATACTGACATCTGCCTATATATTGCTCTTTTCTGTTCTTACTATTTTGCCTTTTTGAAGATTTACTTCAGTTGTTCATTATGTTCTTTTTTAAAGCGAAGAGTAATACATTATCCCAAAATAATACATCACTGTTATTCTACACACAGAGAGATGGGCCATCATTTTATTTTATATTTTTACTTTAATTTATTATTTTAGTTTTTTTCTGCTTATTTAAGTAGTTAAATATACAAACCTTTCCCCTGCCCTTCCTTCCTCACTCACAACAGGTCTTCTTCCTCAACCAGCAATGTTCATCTACTGCCATGCAGCTGATCTCCTGCCATCCTTCTTTGGTCGCCTCAGTCAAACAGGTCATCAGCCCACAGCTAAGATACTAAGAGTTCAATTATCAGTTTAGCAATTAGCATTAAAGCAAAATTCTATAATCAATCAGCATCCAAACTCTGTCAGACAGCTCCGTTTCACTGAGTGTGTTAATAAACCGGAATGTTGAAAAGGATAACATAGAGTACTCCATCATTCCTGCTAAACCTAATTTACTTCAGCTGACTTAATTTAATCACATGCCTCATTACATGGAGCCATTAACAAAATGGTAAAGTCTACATATTACGACTGCAAAAAGGACAGTCTGAAAAACATCCTGAATTAGGTCATGGGAAGGATGTTATGTAAAAATCATACTCAAATAAATATTTTGTCATTAAAATAGCAACACAAGTGTCATTTATGTGAAACGCTGCTCTTATGATGCATCAAATATTTCTTGACTGCTTATAGTGCCTCGTATAGTTCCTCTAAACAATTTGAGTAGAAATACAAAAGAAGCAGGTCGAAAATACTTAAGTGCTGAGTACTGCAGTGGAACTTCTTAGTACATCCAGCATTTATCAGCATAGAAACTGAAGTCTGTGGGACACATTTCTTCTCTTCTTGGGATTCTTTTGTCTAAAATACATATCTGCAAAGTCAGAGATGTAACCAATCACAAAGCAGTAGAAATATTGCCACCATCAAAACATATTGAAATTAAACACAAAAAATGGAACTAGTAATGTGGCATGGACCCCGATGGCGGCGGTGAGGACAGCGGGGAGAGAGCCGCGAGTGGGTGGGGGGCGGAGCGCAAAGCCCGAGCTCCGAGGAACGCAAGTGACGGCGTGAGGAGGAGGAGGACGACGGTGCTGGCAACGAGAGGCACGAGGGCAAGGAGTGAGTCCCACAGCTCGGTGAGGAGGACGTGGAACAGCAGGCTCTCGTTCCCTCTCGGCTCGGGTGCGAGCGCCGTTTGAAAAGAGCTGAGAGGGAACAGAGCGAGAGAGAGGGACGAGCAGCAGCAACAAGAGACTGACAGAAGACTGAAAAGCTGGAGTAAGAAAGACTCTAAGTCTAGCTAGCTTAAGCCACTGAAAAGTGGCTAGCATAGCTTTGGTTATTTGCTTTTTGTTTGCTTTTTGTTTATTTGTTTTGTGAATAAATATGGCTGCTGCAAACCTGAACCCTGCCTCCAGCGTCCTCCTTGAGCCCGGGGTAGCACATGCCGTGCTGCAAGTAACTAAATACAAATGGCTAAAATGGCTAAAAAGATTCCTTTACTCACTTAAATAGAAGTAAAAGTAATATGATCTGAAAATCTCAGGAGAGTAAAAATCCATCAATATTTTACTGAAGTACATGTACTTGAGTAAATGTAACTACCCATCGGATTTTTTAATACAAGTCATTAGCATGACATGAAAAGCAATTTTAGTCAGTGGCCTAATTGCATTCTGTCACTCAGCCAACTTTTTTTTTTTTTGAAACAATATGTTTTGCCCCACCACTTTTGGAGGTGTGGTGCCACCCCTATCTCACCATACCATAACCACTCCCTCTGCTAACATGTCTGATTCTCATCAGTTATTTATGAAGACCTTCATGAACTGAGCCAGGTGTTGTGTTAGAACAGATGGAAAACACAAAAACACATTCATTGGCTTCACAGGACTGGGACCGAAACCCGCTGATTTAAACCACAGGTGCTTACTACACTGAAACAAAGGCTGAAATTTTAAAGTTACCGCGGCCAACCCTTAGCTCTCATATTGGCAGATGTTACACTCAACGTATTTTAAACCAGACACTTTCCATATGGCAGCTCCACGTGAACCTGTCTCGGGCTGAAGGGCCACTGCTGAAATGGCTGCCTGTTTATAGGCCAGGGAGAGTAATGAGGCTATAAAAACATCCCACAACCTGGTAGAAGCTTACTGAAGGAGGCTGTTCATTTGTTTTTGAAAAGCATTCCGCTTCCTCTTCACCCCTAATGTAGTCGCTTAGTCTCTTAGTCTGCAGTCTCGGTCTTGTCTCATCACAACCTCATTTGACTCAGTCTGGGGTCTCGGGTTAAGGTTGTTCTTGTGACCAGCCGAGTGCAGCGCCTCCATCTAAGGTAGTTGGAAACTGAACTTTTATTAAATATTATTGAACAAGACATCCAAACAGAATAAAACAGTCCTTTCTCTACATGTTTTAATAAAACTGGTTGAGGATCTAATTGATCTTTTCCGTGATGGCTTAAGTATATTATTTGTTTATTGATGTTCATTGGTTCCAAAATTCAGACATCCCCCAAGGGCAGACCAGAATTATATCATTGCTACATTTTCATCTAAACCACTAAACATTCCGGGCTTATTACCTACCAAGGCTTATTATTCAGTAACTACAGGGACTTCAGTGCAAACTAATGGAGCTTTTCTTATTATTAGGTTATAGAAGTGTGTAATAAAACTTTGGGCCTGCAGGTGGGCCCATGGCTTGTTCAGGCGTTAATAATGGATGGATGTTGTTTGGTTTGGTTGTTTGGTTTATGTTCAGTTGACTGTAGGTGGTGATTCTGATTAGGTTTTGGAGAAGGGACAAAGAGTAACCTCATCACTCATCATTACTTCCAAAAGTTACAATGTTGGACCATAGATAATATTATAGTCATTAATAATGTTTTTAGCAATCTCCTATTTAATGTTCTACTTTCCAATATATACTATAGGATATAATGTTATTTATTAATATATCTTATAACAAATTATTATGAAGGTGCAGTATACCACAAACAATTCTCATTTCTTTACCCTTTTAACCCTATTTATTTTTTATATTCCAAAAAAAACTTAATTTGGTCTCCATCTTGACTCAGACTCAGCTACTCCAAAGTTATGGTCTTGACTTGGACTCAATGTGTGCAGGTCTCGGTCTAGTGGTCTTGACTACAACATGTCTAGAACAGTCTAAAGTTTGCTTCTTTAGTTTAGCACTGGTTGTACAAGGCTACTGAAGCTGACAAGTGATGCAAGCTTATACAAACTGACATTGTTTCTGAAAACTATGATATACTGTTATCTATAAAAATGTTTTACTTGTTCATTCACTCATTTTGACAATATAGTCCTCTATTTCATACATATAGTTCATTGTTGTGCTGTTATATTCACTTAACCATTCATTAAACTAAAATGAATGAAGTACTGATTATTTTTTATTCTTGCAAATGCACATGATATTTGCATAATACTATGACCTGGGTATGTGGGGACCCCCCAAACGCTCCTAAATTTTGATAAATGGTCCAGGTATGAATAGCAGTAATGGACAGTGTAGGACCAGGACAAAAAAACAGCGGTGTCATGGCCTTCATTCCATCTAATAGCCTCTGCCAGGAACTGGTGGCAATTGAGTGAGTGATGTGAAATAGAAAATAAAAACATATAAGATTGGTGTGGAAAACAGCGCTGTAGTGTCTGTGACGGTGATGACTGTGGGAAATGGAGAAATCTATCTGCAGGCTGTCGCAAACCTCTCAGATAATATCATTCAAAGGCTCAGTCGTATTTCTTACAAAACGAATGTTCTTTCAGCCTGGCTTTTGAAGTGTGAAGTGGAACTGAAACTAAAAGAGTTTTTCAACTCAGTCTTGAATGAGTCAGGCTCCAAGGTGAATTAACTTTGTTTCACTACTATACTTACTGTAAGATCATTTTTATTGTACATATCGCTTTCTAACATTTCTTATTGCATAGTTTAAATTGACTGTATGTGACAGTGTCTCCTGTGGTTTTATCGATGCGGTTTGCATTACTATTATTTATTAGTATTGTAACATCATTGTAACTGTATTTATCATCTGACTTTTTTTGTCAAATAAAATTTAAAGGGTAGCATACTTGCACATTACAAAGGATGTAATGCCATAGCAATAAGAATTGCTCCTTTTCCCACTGATTCCAGCAGCTCTTGTGGCTCATTGTCCTTTACGATGAGCTTGTGCTTGGATCCGTTCTGTTTGGGAAATGGAGCATTGCATTTAGCACCAATTGCGGGCACTATAAGTATTAAGTGATGCCTTAATGCTTTTGGCTAACGCAGCCCTTGGCGAACACAGAAAGAAGCCAGATAGCTAATATTACTGCCAAAAAGCCAAATATCTTATTACAACCTAAAAACCATCATTACAATGGACAGAATTAATTACTCAGATGACAGAAATGGCTCATCTGAGGTGGACAACAAGGTAAAGTATACAGTTAGCAAGACTTGGTATCTCAGTTTGGCTCCCTTTGTCTTACTAAAATGGTAAAAAAAAATCTGTCTTTGATGTTTATTTTGTGGTGAATAAAGAAATAATAATTATTTTCTTTACTATTTAGTTTGTAGCTCAGTGGCTAGGCTAGTAGTTAGGACTGGTTGATATCACAGGTATTCTCAGTGGTTGCATTTGCTGGGAATTGTAGTGAGAAACCATTCATAAACAGAAACTTCATACAGATAAAATCATCATTTCTGTCTTAAACAACAAATAGCATATTAACTGTAGTTTAAGGCCAGAATGCCCCTTTAAACTTAGTCGGAGTTTAGGTTCACTACGTAACATTGAGTTTCAAATTAAAAATGATACCAAGCTGTTGTTGTAGCTGATGAAAGCTAGGTAGGATGAAAACAACAACAATTTTACTGCTATGCTAATGTTAGCTTGATCACATGTTAAATAAAAAAACAGCTCAATCAATCCTAAAAGGGTGATCTTCCACATGCATACCAAATAAATGTCATATGAAATTGATTATGCACCATAAATTTGGTATTTTGTAAAATGTAATTGTGTGATATATTTTCGCAATAAATCAAATTTTTGCCAAAATTCTGGAAAACTTGTCCAACGTTGCTAAAGTTGCTATGAAAGAATGCATTTGTGGGCAAAGCATGGATAAGGCCTGTATCATAGACTTTTTACTGTCTTTTTATGTAGTATATAAAGCCTTTTCTGAATTCACTGTTTCCGTGATGTAATGAAAACCAATTTATATGCATTGATGAGCCGAAACATTATGACCACTCATAGATGATGCAAATAACTTTGATTATCTTATAACAACAGGGCATGTCAAGATTTGGGATGTATTTGACAGTAAGCAAACAGTCAGTTCTCATAGTCGACATGTTGGATGTGAGAGAAATGGCCAAGAGTGAAGACCTGAAACACTATGAAAAGGGACAAACTATTATGGCCAGCCGACTTTGTCAGAGCATATCTGACAAGGCAAGACTTATAGGGTGATCCCAGTAAGCAGTGCTGACTAACTACTGACAGTGGTCCAAGGAGTGACAAACTAAGAACAGGAGACAGGGTCTTGTGCATCCAAGGTTCATCGATGCACAAGAGTAACGTAGGATATCAAATCTGGTCCGAACTAACAGGTGGGCTACTCTGGCAAAAGTCACAGACATTTTAACGATGGTTGTGAGAGGAATGTGTCACAACACACGATGGCAGTGACCTCTTTCAGCAGGATAGTGCACCCTGCCACACTGCACACATTGTTTTGGAATGGGAGGAAACAGGACCATGACAAAGGGTTTGGTTGCTCTGGTCTCCAAATTCCCTAGATCTTGATCCATGTGCTGGAACACCACGTCCAATTCGTGGTGGCTCCACCTCATAATGTACATGACTTAAAGGATCTTCTGCTAATGTCTTGGTGCTAGATACCACAAGGCACCTTTAGAGGTCTTGTAGAGTCCATGCTTCGGTGGGTCTGGGCTGTATTGGCGACACACAGAGGACCGCCTATTCAGCCTACAGAAGTTTAGCCCCACCCTCTGCTAATAAATAAGCAGTGTTTCAACCTGGACTGCTTATTGAACATGCTACAATATTGCACAGCCAATCAGAACAGAGATTATTTGAATATATCAGTCTTAAAGGTGCAGGAACAAAAATAGCCTGTTCAGTTTTTGGGGATAAAGAGAGATTTGGACATTGTTAGGTAAAAATTAAGTATGATTCTTTTTCAGTATATTAAACTTCACAAACGAACCGCAGAAAAACAAAGGACTTTGGCCCTTTAATGATCTGTATGTTAAGGTAGAGACCACCATCTTCTACCTTTGGTAAATGCTGATGGACTAAAGGGTGACTGAAAGGCCAGAGCATAACACAGTCAAAGGGGAAGATATCTGAAAATAGATACAGACCATTTGTACACTAAACAGATACAGTGGCACAGCCCTACTCCTTTTACACCTTAAGCAAAAATTGACAGATCTCTTGGCCTTCCTGTCTTCTCACACAGCTGCGGGTAACTGCTTAACAACCTTACTTGAGTTTCTGTCACTTCTATTACCCACAGAATGTCATGAAGCCCACAGTCTGATTTTGCCTTTGCCACAGAGCTCCAGGCGATGCTAAGACTGGAGATGAGCCCAGGTCTAATGAGGCAGACGTGGAGCATGAAAGAGCTGCCTCAGAGCACAGCGGGTTCACCAATACCACCAAACACACATCACTACACACATGATTTATACACTGTTTTCACGGAATAAGGGGCACACGCTGTCTGCTGTGAGCCATCGTGCTAAATTTAACCCAGCGTGTGTGCTAAAAGGCCTGTTGTTGATCTCCAGCCATTAAACTGTTTGCACACAACAACAGATGGATGGTGCATAGCAGTTAGCATGCTGAGATAAAGAGGGTTTGCTTCTGTTGTTGTGGTCAGGATCAAGGACTACTGTAAAACGGCTTCAGGATTCATTCATTCATTCATTTATTCCTCAGCAGAATGGAGTGTGAGCGTGTTCTTCTGTGTTAGCTTGT
The DNA here is from genome assembly GCF_904425465.1 of Colossoma macropomum. Taxonomy (NCBI): domain Eukaryota; kingdom Metazoa; phylum Chordata; class Actinopteri; order Characiformes; family Serrasalmidae; genus Colossoma; species Colossoma macropomum. Next base: position 16,413,344 of record NW_023494810.1, read on the forward strand.
GTACGCAGCTAGCATAGCAACCCCAGAAGATGTATGAAAGTTTTATGACAGCAAGGTAGATACACACTCCCCATCCACTTTATTAGAAACCCCATTCTTGTAGCTCCATCTTGCTGGTGTACAGTTTGAGACTGTAGCCCAGACTGTTGATACACTTGACAACTTGTGTTAGCCATTGTCCAGCCCTGTGGTCCACATCTTAGTGCCTGTGACATGTTGTGGCGCAGTTGGAACAAATCTTTTATCTCCAAACTCCAAAGTTAATGTAACAAAATTTTTGCAATGTAAATGGCAAAAATAGGACCTTGGGAACATAGGGCCCTAGGAACATAGGACACTGGAAAAATAGGTCCTTGGAAAAATAGGTCCTTGGAAACATAGAACCCTGGGAACTTAGGACCCTGGGAACATAGGACTCTGGGAACACTGGACTGCCATGTCAGTGGGAAAATAGAACCTTGGGAACATAGGGCACCTGGAAAATAGGACCCTGGAAACACTGGGCTGCCATGTCAGTGTCACTGCCGTGCTTAGAATGATCCACCATCCAGATATATCTAGTCAACAGCGGCCTTGTGGTCAGACACTGACCAATGATGAATAGGGTTGAGGACGACTAATAAACTGTGCAGCAGATGATGGTGTGTCCACTGCACACACACAGTCATGCTAATGAAGGCGCTGGACTGACGTGAGCTTTTCGTCAAATGAGTGTGACAGGTGTGAGAGACAGGCCACGGCAAACAGAGAGAAAGTGAGGATTCAATTAAGCCCCAACAACTCCCTGCAGTAGCACCCCGGAGCCGTCGGCCTTTCACAGGCTGTATGTCAAAACACACGAAACAAATTGCCAGTCTGTGTAACGTAATCTATTAGAGAAGAACAAGTAGGCGAGAACTTCTGTGTATTAGTCCATTCTGAGGAATAGCTCACATACACATGCCTGGGTCTGTAGTTTTATCTCTTTATAATGTACACAGAGGTGTAGCCAGAGGGGTAGAAGGTGCCACCAGAGAGATAAGCAAAAGTGAGTTTTGCAGAACTGCAACATGGCTGTAATGTATTCTCCTGTAATGTCCTCAGCGTGTGCTTATTTTGGTGGGTCTCTTTCGCTTGCATTAATTTGCAGGAATTCTAGTCAGGTCCATAAATATTTGGCATTGACAAAGTAATTATTTAGTGTTTTTTAACAGTCTACCACAGCATACTGGAGTTGAAATTAAACAGAGAATATGAGTGTGGGGTTTCAGCTTTAATTTGAAGGTATCTACATCTAAATCAGGAAAACAGTGTAGAAATTATAAGCATTTTATACATACCGTCCCTATTTTTAAGGGCAATTTTAAGTGGACAATTAGCTGTTCAGCTGTTCCATGGCCAGGTGTGTGGTTTTTTTTTCATTTTTTCAAGTATAATTAAGCAGATAAAAGGTAAAAGAGTTCATTTCCAGTGTGGCATTTGCATTTGGAATCTATTATTGTTAATTCTCAATATGAAGTTCAAAGACCTGTCACTGTCAGTGAAGCAGTGAAGCCATCATTAGACTGAAAAATCAAAACAAATCCATTAGACAGACAAAAAATGAACATTAGCAGTGGCTACATCAACTATTTGATACATTCTTCAAAAGAAAAAATACACCGGTGAGCTCAGAAACACCAAAAGGCCTGGAGAACTACAGAAAACAACTGTGGTGGACAACAGAAGAATTCTTTCCCTGCTGAAGAAAAACCCCTTCTTAACAATTGGGCAAGTCAAGGGCATCTTACAACAGGTGGGCATATCTGTGTCAAACTCAAAAATCAAGAGTCACCAGAGTACATCCCCGTTTCCAAGAAAGTTGGAACACTGTGCAAAATGTAAAAAAAAAACAGAATGCAAAGATGTGCAAATCATTAAACCCTATACTTAATTGAAAATAGTACAAAGACAACATATCAAATGCTGAAAGTAATTTAAAGCAATTGAAAGAAATTTTATTTGTTTTTGAAAAATGCCCATATGCCCATTTTAAATTTGGTGCCAGTGACACATTTCAAAAAAGTTGGGACGGGGGCATGTTTGCCACTGTGTTGCATCACCTATCCTTCCCACTTTTGCTTGATATAGGATTTCAGCTGCTCAACAGTTCGGGATCTCCTATGTCATATTTTTTTATTCATAATGTACATGTTTTCAGTAAGTGACAGGTCTGGACTGCAGGCAGGTCAGTTTAGCTCCCAGACTGTTTTAATACGGAGCAATGCTTTTTCGTCATATGAATGGCATCATATGTTGTTCCAAAAACCTGCATATATTGTTTAGCATTGATGGTGCCTTCACAGATGTGCAAGTCACCAATGCCATGTGCACTAATGCACCCCCATACCAGCATGGATGCTTTCTTTTGAACTACGCACTGATAACAAGCCGGATGATTCCTCTCTTCTTTAGGATGTGCCATTCATGATTTCTAAAAAGAATTTCAAATTTGTATTCGGCAGACCACAGGACACTTTTCCACTTCGCCTCATTCTATTCTAAATGAGCTCAGGCCCAGAGAAGGCAGCGGCATTTATGGATCCTGTTAATAAATGGTTTCTTCTTTGCATGGTAGAGTTGTAACTTGCATTTGTGGATGCAGTGATAAACTGTGTTCACAGATAATGGTTCTCAGAAGTGTTCCTGAGCCCATACAGTGATTTCCACTACACAATCCTGTCTTTTTTGAAGCATTGCAACTTGAGGGCCTAAAGATCACGTCCAGCCAATACTGTTTTTTTGCCTTGTCCCTTGCATACAGACATTTCTCCAGACTCTCTGAATTTACCGTAGGATTTTGCTACTTTATGCAGTGGAATGTTATTCTTGCATTATTTGGCCACGCAGTCTTTCACAGAATGATGAACCCCTTCCCATCTTTACTTCTGAAAAAGCCTGTAAGGGATTCCCATCTTACACCCAAACATGTTACTGATCTGTTGCCAATAAACATAATTAGCTGTGAGACTTTCCACCAGGTGTTTACCAGTCTTTTGTTGTCCCTGTCCCAAAATGTTGCTGGCATCAAATTCAAAATATTTAAAAAAAACAGTAAATTTTCTCAGTATCAACATTTGATGTGTTGTCATTGTACTATTTTCCATTAAATATAGAGTATAACAGATTTGTACATCTTTGCATTCTGTTTTTATTTACATTTTGCACAACTTTTTTGAAAAAAAGTGAACCATTACTAAGCCTCAAAAACAGGAAGACCAGATTAGAGTTTGCCAAAAAAACACCTAAGAAAGATGAGACAAAGATCAATTTGTGCCAGAATAATGGGAAGAGAAGAGTATGGAGAAGGGAAGGAGCCAGGGAAGAAACAGATTCATTGAAGTTCTTGTGTTGTAAGGCACAAATTTTACATTTAGATATTACCGCAATGGAAAAAAGGATGGTGCAATGTATTACAAACACTCTGCATAAAGAAGACTGGAAGTTTCATTCCCGTCCAGGCAGCGCTGTCATGTAGAAATACAAATCCTAAGGTAAGTCTCCAAATGCTGCACTTGCTGAACTGAATTTACTATGACTTCAACATTAAATCAACACTGCACAATCATGGAGTAAACATTGTTTTAAAATTAAATCAACATTAGTTAATTAAATCAACAGCTATTCCACCATTAATGAGTGCTGGTGAATAAGCATTGAATCAATGTTCAACCTGGTTGATTTTCCAACACTGAATCAATGGCAAATTCAACAAGCAAGATCAATGCAAAACCCAAGCATCTGTATTGATTCCTTGTTTGTTCCCAATATCACATGAACATTTTTTCAATCAAAGTGTGTTTTCTGGTATTGGTTTTTGGACTTTGGACCTCCTAAAATTGCCTTGGGTGCCCATGGGCACCATATTTACACAGTCCTAGAATCATCATTGAACATGCATTTGTATACTTAGCACCTACACTTTAAAAAAATATGTATTATTACTTCAAGTTAGATCATATGTAAATTTATCAAGCACACATCTGTAAACCCATAGTGTTGTTTAAGTCTGTCTTTTGTAAACTCTATATTTTTATAGCTCATAATATATTTGGAGATGCCTGCTCATCCAGCGTTTCTTCTGAAATCAGAGATTTTAATATAGGGGGTTTGTCTCTATTTGCTGCTGTGCTTCTGAGAAGGCTTTACATTAGATGTTGGGAACACTGCTGTGAGGATTTGATTGCATTCAGCCACGAGAGCATTAGTGAGGTCGGGTACTGATGTTGGATGATTAGTTCTGGATCACAAACATTGCAACCCTTCCCAAAGGTATTGAAAAGAGCTTCATTGTTCCAGAAAACACAGTTCCACTGCTCCACAGCCCAATGCTGGGGGGTTTATACCCATCTAGCTGATGCTTGGTGTTTGGCACAGTGACCTCTGTGGCACCGCTAGTGTGTGGCCACAGAGTCCCATTCTATTGCCAGTGCTTCTCTTTGGAGTGCTTTTTGTTTCGACATTTGGCTGCTCCCCCCAGAAAAGTTTTTATATTAAAAAAAAAAGCTTATTCCCCACCAATTAGCACCATTCAAACTGCATACCAAAATAATTATACTTTTGCCTCCAGCCCTATCAAGTAGTTATGTAATCTGAAATATGCTTGCTTATGTGGTTTCTGACATTGTATGGCAGACATGTGGATTCCTTCCAGCTCTGTGCTTTACCCATACTACTGCTCTGAATTTTTTCAGTAACATATTACTGCTCCTCATGAAGGCCTTGCTAATTGACAGATAAGTTGAATCCAGTGTCTGAGTGTATCCATTATCATGCATTTTCCTTGTGATGGACAGCAGTGGCACAGACAGAAATAAATATTTGGCTACACCCTTTGAAAAACTGGGTAGGACAACATAGTGGATACAATTTCCAACCGTGCTATGTACCGCAAAGTCATAACATCAGGCTAGATCAATAGCAGGACTGTATGAATTGACATTGACCAGAATGCTGGATTCAAATAAATCCAACCAACACTTCCATTCACTAACAACACCCTTCAGTATAAAGCATACATCCACTCTCCACAAGCACAATTTTTGCTTAATGAAGATGACATAATAAGTTACAATCAGCCAGCTGAGAAAAGCAACACAGCACACTTGAAATCCCAGATCTAATCATCCTAGGCTAAAGTATGTGGCCACACATTTTTTTTTCTTTGTTTTTGAAAATGGCAGAAAACAGCATACCCTCTCATATTCCAAAGATGTTTCTGATCTTTTGAATACAACTGGAGCTTCAAATTCAAACCCCCATGCCAGGGTTGTAATTATAATAAAAAAAAAATTAGTGAGGTCTGTTTTACAGTTTTACAAAAGTGACTTATATCACGTAGTGATTAAACTAACTGCTGAATACATGTGTATTACACCAACTGTCAATTTCTGAAAATACAGCTGAAATACTTTTTAAAACCTATACTAAATCAGATGATAGTTTTACATTGATTTTATTTCATGTACCTCTCTGTCTCTTTGCTTGTCTCTTTTTCTTTCTTTCTTCTTGGTCCTCGCTCACTTCTGTAAAAACATACATTAAAAACATGTCATAAAAGAACGTCTCTTCCAAACCCCATCTAATGGAAAAGACAGGTTACTTATGCAGGCAACATAATACAAAATAAAACAAAATAAAACCTAATGTCCCTGCTAGAAAAAGCAGCATAGACCAGCAATGGCTTGTCTCCAGCAAAAAAAATGTTGTGTTTTGGATGCTGGTATGCTGGTCAAGAGCAATGGAAGTTAATATCCTTTTCACCAAGAAAACAGTACTTTGTGTTGTCAGAACAAAATCTTATATCTCCAAAATGACAACTTTACAGAAGAAGCCCAAAACCATTCTTTTAATGTAAGTCAAAGGAACCAGGGTTTCAAACTATGTCAAAAACTGAAAAATGCCAAACAAATGGAGATACATGGTTTTGTTCCAACAGCAGCAATATGTTGTGTTTTGGTGCTTGTATCCTGGTCAAACAGCATGACCATGCTGGGGTGACCAGTTAAACCAGAATCAGACCAGCACAAGACCAGCTTAGACCAGTATAAAATGCTTGCTTGTCTGTGCTGTTTTTCAGCAGGGGTAACTATTGATTTCTGGATTACTTTATATATTTCATCAAAATGCTCATTAACAGTCAATTTTCTAATGCCCATTGTAGTATATTATGAGTAGGTAACACAATACAAGTACTTTGAGCTACCATTAATTTTTCTTTCGATCACCTATTTAGCCAACTAAAAGCATGTTAGGCTAAATTTAGCAATGCTAACTACAAGTGATCCAAATAGAAACAAATTATGAGGTTTGCATTTTACAAGCACAATCTGTTATTTCCCCCCCAAAACCCTCACATTTACATCATAGCTATGTTGAATGTTAGCCTATAGCATGCATGCTATATCTCAAGAAGTCAAAGTTACTCTGCATCTCATTCAGAGACACACAGGTGGTTAAGTCTACAGTCAAACCACAGATGTTCTGAGGTCAGCTGAGAACCAGTCACTGCTGATTATGTCTCCCGAAACTATTGAGGTGTCCTAATGCTAATTATAGACATGATGGTTGCAAATAACGTGCTGAAGACTTGAGGCAATGACATATAGCAATAGATGCTAAGCAATGATTAGTGGGCTGAGAAAATAAGGCGAAGCTTGGCGGAGAGATGATTTTGATTGTCCATAATACAGTAACAACACCCGAGGAAACAAATCAGATTACTCATCTCAAAATATGCAGCTTAATACATTTTTTTTTCCTCATTTGATTGTGTAGACCTGTGGTCAATATGGGCAGACCCAGGCCAACCCAGGCATACCTATGGCTGCACCCATGATGTACTGTACTGTGCAAAATTCATAGATCACTCTTTCATTTGTTTATTTTCCAATCAAAATGGTTATTAAGTACAAGATACTAATTTGTCAGAAAAAAGCAGAAAACAACGACAATTAATCGTCAGCTAAAAAATTTCAGTCGTGACAGGCTTACACACACCACAGCAGTGCCTTACAGGAAGACAGTGAAGGACCAATGGCAGAGATGGTAGCAAATAGCCCATTTTCCTGCTTCCCTGCAGTCAGGGGCCGGAAAACTTCACACTTCCGGCACAGTAAACCAAACATGAGTGACAGACTAACACTTTCCCTGCTGGGGCCGTGAAGCTGCCGCAAAGCTTTTTGCCACTCTCACAGAAGAGCAGCGAATGCATTTTCTTTTTTATTTTATATCAGTGCACGTTCTTTCTGCTTTTCCATCGTGCCAGCATTTAAGAGCCCATATTTCATATTTTTCTTGCCTTTATTTTTTCCAGAAGCTCATTCATAATGATAACAGTTTACAAGACAATTTTCTAACTTATATTTATCCCTTAGAATTAAACAGCCTGTTTTCTTACAGCCAAGAACAGCACAACGTATAATCATCTCCCCCACATTTTCCACCCCAATAACAGTCCCACAGACTGCCTGCAGGAACAACACTCCACATCACTTCAGTGTGAATGTGTGGGGCTAAACTGCTGTATGCTGAATGAACAATCATATGTAAATATGGTCATGGTCATGACATCAGAACCACAGTGAATTCAAAACAGGCTGTTTTTACAGATTTATGGACTGAGGAAAGGACATCAAACATCACTAAACTAAAAGAGAAAAGTAGTGAAGAAAGATTTTCAAGATATGGATTCTCCATCATGAAGTGTAAAGCATTATTATTATTATTATTTTTAATTAATTGTCTTTAATCAATCTACAATCAAAAGTTTTGGTGCCCCTGCTCAAACTCCATGTTTTGATCATTTTCTAAGTGAATTCATCCTCTACAGATGACACATTTCTGCGCATTCTAATGCATTACTGTTTACTTGCTGAATTTAACATGTTGGGGAAAGAAATAAAACACAAAATGTGGCCTGTGCAAAAGTTATGACAACATTTTATATTTGGTGTTTTATTTTTCCCAATATGTTAAACTCAGCAAATAAGTCAAAATTGTGCTCTTATTTTCAATTAGAAAGTTAACTAAATATTTGGACACTTTTGTATATGACGAATGTGCATAAATGTGTTCTATGTTGTGACATCATAACCATGATGACTTCAATATGGGCTGCTTTTGAAGCTTAGTTTCCCTATACGGGCAAATGTTTACATAGAATGTCAGTTCTTTTATTTCATAAAATCATATTTTCCATTATATAAGCCCTTTAACTGTTACTGGAATAAGAGAGAGACAGCATATGACTGCAGCTTCTTTCATGTCTGATGTTTTGGGTGAATTTCCTCTGTCTGATTCTGAACAGACTTTAGCCCGGAGGGAAGACTGTCGTCAGCCTCTCTCTCTCTCTTTCTCTCTCTCTCTCTCTCTTTCTTGCTCTCGTTCGCTCTCTGTCTCGTCCTCCTCTCATAACCATTCCCCTTCACGTCCGCTGTCTGTGAGGCATTACAGAAGTACCTCGCCTGCTGCTTTCCTCTGTGCTAAATCGTTCCATTACTCCAGCAGCTGTATGCAAGAACCTCAGCCACGTTATAACTCCTCGTCTTTGTTCATTGGGAATCCCATTACATTCGGAAGGGTTTTCGATCATAGTCATTTTTGGAAAAAAAAAACTTTTTTTCACTGGGAATGATCAAATTTGCTGGAGACATTTTTTTAAGTTCTACTGAATTGAGCACTGCGTATTTGTCGTGTGTAATGTGAGCTGTTCCAGTCTAGCAGATCTAATTTTTTAATGCTACTTATTTCTTCATCCATCACATGACTGTTTGGGTTTGTGAGCTAACTTTGGATTTAACTCAGGATTAATGGAACTACAGCAGTAGCTCAGTATCTAGCTATCTCAAACTCACATTCCACAAGTTTATTGTTGCCGTCAGAAGAAAACCTTGTATTTCCATTTTTGTCATTTTTCAGTTTTTGACATAATATGAAAATGCCTGTTGCCCTTTACATTGTTCGTAAATTTCATGAAGAATGAACCAAAAGAAACAGCCCAGAATGACTTGTAAAAAAGCCTGGTTCCATTGACTTACATTAAAAGTACAGTAAGTTTTTTCCTTTTCCTGTAAAATTACAATTTTGGAGATACGAGGTTTTTTCTGACAACATTGTTATGTTTATTAACTTCTTTAGTTTTGCACTGGAGGTATGAGGCTATTGTAGGTAATGGGCACTTATGCTCCACCAATTAGCAACCTCTCTTTATCCCTCAGAATATGTCAATCACAATTGTTCTCACTGGCTACTCTGAGAGACAGCTTGATAATGAAAAAGCTTAATCGTCGTTGGCTATACCAACAACACCTATAGGGCTAATGCAGCTAACAGGTAATAGAAGCCTATACCCCACCAATTAGCATCACATAAGCTATATATCTACTACAACAGGATGATAAGAAGATCATTTTGTCCTTTTGATTTTTCACTGAAATATTTCTTCAACTGAAATAATAGATAACAGTTGCCCAAAAGTGTGTCCTTTGCCACGTATAGTTCTCAGCAAAAGCCAAAGATCATCCTTTATTTATTTAACTTCCAGTCCAAAGAGCCATAAATTACACAGTATTCATTTTTCAAGAGATATTTTTTCTTTTTTATCTGTCTATTTAACAGGGACAATACAGTATAAGCATTGTTACGCAGAAGTATATAGGACATCTACCTCAAGCTAATTTACAGCCCCAGTCCCTTGTTAGGCTTTTATATAGAAGAAAGCAAAAAAATAACACAGCATACACAGTAAACACATAAAACATGCACATCTATTTACATGATTATATTTGAGTATATGAATGCATCTTTCTATCCGTGTGAAGTATATACACTTACTGGCCACTTCATTAGGTACACTTCCTTATATCTACACTTCATGGACACATGTCCATTTCATCAGCTCTATTCACCATACAGGTGCCATTTGTAGTTCTACATTCACAGACTGTAGTCCGTCTGTTTCTCTGCTCACTTTGTTATTCTCCTTTTACCCTGTTCTTTAATAGTCAGGATCCCTGCAGGACCACCACAGAGCAGATATTTTTTGAGTGGTGGATCATTCTTAGTTCTTCAGTGCTATGGCATGAGCAGATGAGACACAACGGCATTGCTGGACACTGTGCCCACTCACTGTTTACTCTATTAGACACACCGACCTTGTTGGACTACCTCGGAGATGATAGCTCATCTCTTGTTGCGCAGTTTGTGTTGGTCATCCTCTAGTCCTTCATCAGTAGCCACAAGACACTGCTGGCTGGTGCACTATTTTCAGTGCATTTCTATTAGACAGTTCTTACTTCTGGCTTAAATTATCCAGCTAACTGAGAAATGCAGCCACAGTTAGCTCATTTTTTATGATGGCAGTTAATAACTTTCTATGTAAACTCAGGTTTAGGTACTATCTACAATTAATCCTTGTGTGCGTGCACGTGAAAGCACGATGAACTTTCTGTCATGTGACAAATTAAAAGTATACAAATTAAAAAAGATGACCCAAAAATGAGCCTCCTCTGTCAGAAGCCTGTCCCCGATTAGTCAGAAGCTCAGCCCTGACTGGTCCATAAACTGTTTATGATCCAAACTCCCACACACAACTTGCACTGGAGCGGGTTAGCAAAAAGTTGCCATGGTGATGTTTCTCAGTGAAATGCGATACACCATCATCAAACAGAAAATTCAGGGTCAGGTCCTTCTAATCTTAAAGGGGAATTCCACCAATTAAAAAAAAAAATCTGCGTAATTCAATGTAAACAAACTCATTCAGATTGATTTGATGTGAAATGCTCCATTCTAGAGAAGCTTTCTGACTCTGATTTCTTTACCATGGTGGTGATAGAATCTAGGTGTTGTGATGTCTATGCCTCAATTATAGACATTTATTTACTTTTCAAAACCACCAGCAAACCTACATATGTCTTGTGATTTTTTAATATGTAATCTTGATAATGGTAAAACAGTGGTAAACCTAAAAAAACAATGTTTCATTGGGTACTATTTTGCCTTATAACATCCAGCATGTACCTCTCTGCCATGAATGAATTGAAAATTACATTTCAAGCCAAAATCTTATCAAAACTCACCGATGTCTCAGGTATAAGGCAACTTGGCAGTAATCATTTCATGTAATATTTTTCTCTGAGGGAGCTTTTAAAGGCAACTCTTCAGATGTCTGGTTCCTATCACGACCATTGTGAACAATTGTGACTCTGTATGTTTCTCTAGAACAAAGCATTTCACATCAAACCACACTGAATGACCTTGTTTACCTGTTAATGTGAATTTTTGAAAAATCAGTGGAATTCCCATTCAACATATGCTGCCTAAACAAGAACACCTGCTTCGTAAGACAGGCTCCTGCTTTGTGAAACAGCCCCTGGCAAGAAACTCAACAATTAAAAGCAAGCTAGTTTTTTCAGAGTTGTCTTGTTTATTCAAAGTTTGTGTAAAACTTTTAAAAGCCAGTACACTTTTATTTGTTTAAAATACTAAAGGGTCCTGAAATGGCAGCTTAAACACACTGCACTATGGAAATATATGCAGGGATGAACTATACGCAGCTCAGTGTTTCTGCTCGAGCAGTGGGAACAGTGCAGTGAATGATTTGATTTGAGCAGCTTTTTTTGTGTCTACTGCACGACTTCTCTTAGGCCCAATTACGCAACATCTTTCCCTCTGGAGCGGTTCAGTACACACAGTGATTTCACACCAGCAGAAAGTGTCCTTTCATTTCTCCACACGCTTGCTCCTTCACTCCTCACAGGAAGACCATCATAGTTTCATCCATCCGTTTATTCATCTGCTTGGATTCTGTCTTTCCTGTAATGATCCACAGGCAAAAACCCACAGGCCTGTTGTTCTGCTTTACCATCAATAACACATCAGCTGATCTTAGCTTTTTGTTTATTCTCCTAACTTGAGTGATTAAGTGCAGATAATAAATGAATAAATAAATAAACAAACATACAGAAACAGAATAATCACCGTAGTGGCATGCAGTTTTCAATGCTCCTTCATGCTGAAAAGAATATTGATCTTTTAAAGTACAGCCTCCATTCCTGCACACTTAAAGGGCCCATACCACAGAGAACTGCTTTTTCGTGAAACAGAAAAGTCCAATAATGGAAACTAAAATGTAAAAACAGCCTGTTTTGGAAGGCATCCTCTTCCATATGACTGCCCATTCCTTTGGAAGTGATGTGGAGCGTTGTTAATGCAGACAGTCTACACTGTAATTCCACAATCTGTTTTAACTCAAATGAATTTAGTCTGTTGTACATAAAACTGAATATGTCTCACATATTACTCAACTACTTTAAGTTAAGGGAACTTTTTGATGTGTTTGTACATTCAAATGGCAATTTTGTTTTTAAATCAACTTATTGCAATTAACTGCAAATTATTGCAGCTTAGTCTGCTGCCATGGCACCTTTGAAACCACGGCATTGACAAAATGAAACTGCACTGCTGTTGGTTTTAAGAGTTTCTGTCTCATTAAAGTTACTCAACAAATTTGTTTTGGTAGCAAAATCTTGTTGGGTGAAACTTGTTTCTTTCCCATTGGCTCATGGCTCCATCTATTTGCATATTGGATGTTTCATTCCGTATGATTTACTCACCATCAACATGTTTTCATTCCACCTAGGCTACCTTTCTTCAGGTGTATGCTTGTTGTATATGCTTTACTTAGCTGCCTGGTCTTATGGAGTTATCGTTCTCTTTGTTGTGGAGTATGGGTCTGTGCTGGCAAGTGACCACTTTCAAACTAAGAGTTAACCCTTCAGTGTTTGACAAAGTGGTCAAGATCATTTAATCAGAAATGGTTTCTTAATTATTGGATGAAATATATAATAATATTTTGACTTTAGGTTTGACTAACTCAAAAATTTTAATTGCACTAATTTCTGTCTGTCTGCCCTGCAATGGACTGGCGACCTGTCCAGGGTGTATCCTGCCTTCCGCCCAATGACAGCTGGGATAGGCTCCAGCACCCCACCGCGACCCAGAAGGATAAGCGGTTTAGATGATGCATGTATGTATGTATGTAATTTAAATTTATGAGTTGCACAAACATGCGTTTATATTAATCTAACACAAGAATTTTAGTTATTCTAGCACGGAGTGTTTAGTATCTTAAGTAAATTGAAATTGAATTTTTTGGGGGGCAACAGGTTACTTTTCAAGTTATGTGTACTAATCTGGGCTTACAGTGTATAGCAGTGTTTTTGAAGTGGAAGATTTGGAGGAAAATTATTAAACATTGTACTGTTCCTGGCTGTCAGATTTCATTTTGCTCCACACTTCAGCCTAGACCGCCTTCTGAACGAGGCACAATACAAGGCAACCAGCCAGAACAGAGGACATTCACATATCAGTCTTGTAAGCACAGTAACAAAAACAGCCTGTTTAATTCTATGGGATTGGAAAATGTTGATTATGGCAATGGTATCCATGTTAAAAATAGCAAACAAAATAAATTTAAGAAAATAGTACTGTAATGTTGTATTGCTGGCCACAGCTACACCACACATGAGTAGAGTTTTCTCCAACAGCTCGCTCTCTACTCAGCTCATGTCTTACTCTCTCATTTATCAGCACTGGACTGACTCTAGTTCTTCCTTCTCAATACACATATCCCCCAAGGCTAAACTAGCCTTGCCTTCACAATAAGAGTCCTAAACAGAATAACCCTATGAATTAAAAAATTAAAGAATTTATAACTTTTTTTGAACACACTACAGTATAGACAACATGGAGATCTTGATACATAGATTCACTGCAATAGGTCTGCTGAAAAGTACAATGTTGCAGGGAGGTATTATTATAGACATTATGGAAACAGCTTCTTGAAAAACATCAATGACTACAACTCAGGCCACCTTCAGAAGGGCCTGGTTTACTGTCTGTGTTGGATTTCAGCCCAAGAAGGTGTGTCAACTAAAAGCTCATAGAAACATAGAGAATGGTGATGGAAAACTTGTTGAATTTGAGAAAAACCATGAGCCAAACCACATTTCCCCCAGCCCTGTCCCCTGAACTCTTTGCTTTCAATGTTTAGATGCTGTATAAATACAGCAAATACAATATGAACTTTTTTCATTTATTACTATGAGTGTTTAAATATATGTCTGCCAGTATTTTATTTATTTATTCATTTGCACTGTCAGGTTAGACAGATATGTATGGTGGCTAAGACCCAACACACTGCAAAATTAAAAAAAGAGCTGCAAATGCAGAAAAGCACTTTCATCAAAATGGCAACATATGCACTGCATTTCAAAACAAACTCTTAAATTCAATGCGGTATGAATGTTTATCCGTTTAAAGTGAGTTAACTTGTATTTGAACATATAACTAATAATAATGGGAATTAGCTGTAGAGTGTAACTGCAAAATTTTCAGATATGAATGATAACCACTGTAGCACAGCTATGACATGTCAGATATCTATCTAGCCATCCATATTAACCACAAACTTACTGAAACTGAGTCTCTGCAGTCTTATCAACTTCTGTCAGTCATTTTCCATCAGAGATATTCCATCTCCTTTGGGAGTCTGTTGTTTTGTTTTGTGGCTCACTCCTGTTGTGACTGGCTTTGTAGCATTTCTGAAGTTTTCTGTGTTTGCAGACAACGTAGCTCAAATAAATCTAGTTCAGGTGTTGTCATGTTGATGAAAGTGTTTTCAGAGTTTGCATCATGTTTATAAGTTTGCAAAGGGGTTTTCATTGTACTGTGCATTGGGTCTTGTCAGACACTGTAGATGTGGATCACTGAACTCAATGACAATCTCAACTGATCAGAAATCTCTGCGTGTATTAATGTGTCTGAATGCTGGGCTGTGTTGTATGAGGTGCAGCTTGCACACACTCAAGCTTTGTAATGTCAAACACCATGACAGAGTGATTTTTACAGCATGCCAACCTTTTACAAAATGCACACTGTTCCCCTAGAAGTGACTTCACAATGTATCAACCTTGACGCTTCATTCAGGAAAAGTTTCTACTGCATTTATGCGCTGTTTAGATGCCTGCAGAGTTTGCCTAGCATTCGTTTTGACAGGCTTTCTAAATGTCAGCACGCGAAATAAGTACTCTGGTATAATGTTATTTGGCTGTATTGGTCAATAACACTGGGTGGTGCAATTCAAATATAGAGCTGAGTCCAGTTTGAGCTGTTACTGTGATGACACTGTATTGTACACCATCATTTTGTTAAGCCAACTTTATTTTGAGAATGTGAAAACACATGAGATTTTCAGTTTTACACACAGCTGTTCGACAGCAGCAAAGGCAGAAAGTTATGAGTCTTACAGGTAAACTTTGAGACTTGACAGCCACAGATTTCTCAGTTGGCTGGATACCTTAACTGCGTGGCATACTGAAAAATCTAACTTACACACTTCCCCCCTTACCACAAATGTAGTTGGTGATTTTTTAGTTTTGCACTGGAACTACAAGGCTATGAATATTAAATAAAAGAAGATGACTTTCATTACTTATTAGTTACATTAGCAAAACTAAAGAAGCAAACTTCAGGCGCAAAATATGTCTTGACTTGGAGTATAGTCATATCAGTTCAATTCCTTTAACTCTGTAAAGGTCTCCTGAAACATTATGCACAGTTATCACATTATGATGGATGCCACAAGCGTATTTCTATCTTGTCGAAAAATGTGTTGAAGTCATGCAGGGTGCCTGAAGGACAAGCTCATAGCAGATTCAAATTACAGATGCTCAAGAACTGAAAAGAGAATCAGTTCACGCAAGACAAGCAGCTCAGGGCTGACTTGCTTTCTGATGTATTTTTATACACAGAAAGAAATGCTGTGGCACTACCACACAGATAAGCAAGCCTGATTCTACTACAAAAAGAATGTTCCTCAAAGACATTTTATGTAACTTGTCATTTTTATTGCTGTGTTTCAATATATTTTCTTTTATAATTGACTCTTTTTTTTCCAAAAATAGTTTTATTTAACTGGTTTTGCACATTGCCCATGTTCATCAAAACAGATCTAAGAAAAAAAATCTTTTCTTTCAGTTTTAAAAATACAAATGTAAGCACATTGTATTGTAAAGATTTGTACATACTCATAATAAACAGCTGTGTGGTTAGTATTATTGCTCAAAGCAGCATTGGCTTTTCGTTGTATTTTTCTTTTTTTTATGAACGGTTAAACTAAAAGTGCAATATGAACTTTAGCTTTCCTTTTATAAAACAAGCTTGAGTTTGGTGCATCGTTCAATTTGTGTATGGCCATGTCGAGATAAAACAATCAGCACAACTGTGGGTTTGTTGACATAAAAAATGTGTATAATTGCCATATATATATATATATATATATATATATATATATACATATATTTAGAGAGAGAGAGTAGTAAAGGGTAGTAACGGATTACACGTAACAGCACATAATAAAGATATAAAAAAGTTACTGTAATCTGTTACAGTTACAGTAATCACATCATATTACAAGTACATTCTAAAAATGAGGTAATACCAGCAGGATTACATTCAAACCACATACAGGTAGACTTTGTCCTTTTTAATGATTAATATGTCACACGAATCGTGTAAATTTGAAGAGTTTTTAAACTTTGGGAAGAAGATGGACGGAGGCCACTGCGGCAAGGAGAGATTTCTGAAGAATCCCCCTCCCCAGCAGCAGTTCACAGCCTTTTAGTCAGCCAATCAACAGAACTTTTAGTAAATATTTTATTTTTATTGTCAGAACTGACATCTGCAGATGAGTTCTCTTGAAGATATCTGAACCAGTCGTTTAACTCTGCGTTTACGTATCACCAGATTCTACAGGAGTAAACTAATCTAATCTGGAAGTAAACTATTTTATTCTCTTTTGTTGCTCCATGAATTTCTACAGTTTGACTAGTTATAAATGTAGCCCTTGCGAATATTAACTTTCCAAATTTTAATGCTGAAGTAACCTACCATTAACAAACTGCTCTGAATCATAAAAAGAGACTGAAGTCTCATGAGCGGTGAAGTTGGTTTGGTTTTCACGTGAATTAACTGATCATTATTCAGCTCTCTTTTAGTTTACGTGTGAAATTAAAGCCTTTTCAAACTCGTAGTACATGTTGAATTGAAAGCACACTTTGAACTGAAACCTCTGACAGCTGATTAGGGAGCATCTCCAAATTACCATCATCATCCGAGCATCATGCACCAGTATGAAACCTTGTGAGCCAGTACAGCCTTTCAGCAGAGAGAACACAAATGTTAGCCAGTTGGTTTTTAAAATGCCATCTATTTGTAATTATTGATGATGAGAGGTCTCAAATAAGATTTCTGTCCGACTGATCTTTTGATCACAGGAGAGCAGTATAGTTTTAAACTGTATTGAATTTGCATGTTGAACTCAGTGACATGGATTATTCTTCGGCGATTGCTTGTTTCTCTGTGTTTCCCTTTGGTCTTCCTTCATTTTCCTGTCACCCAATTTTTTTTCTTGGGGACCGCTGACTTGATTTCTGAACTTTTTCAGGTGAGGTACAGTATTTACGTCACCTGTAATCTATGTTTCATGAACAGTGCAGATTTTGTGTTTGCTTTGTGTTAAGTTAAATTCTTGGAGATTCTTGTTGAAATTATTTTTAATAATTTTTATCTCATCTTTATTTAATTATACAAGTTTAAAAAGACATTAATCTTTTGGATTAGGTTACGATTACATTTTTAACAACATCGCTGTTGTCAGAAGAAAATGTATGTCCAAAATGGTAATTTTACAAGAGAAGGAAAAAACCTACTTTACTTTTAATGTAAGTCAATGGAACCAGACTTATTTCCATGTCATTTTGGGCCATTACTCACAGTCCATTCATCATGAAATTTACATACAATATAAACAGTAACAGTCATTTTCAAATTATGTCAAAAACTGAAAAACGTCAAAAATGGAGATGTGAGCTTTTCTTCTTACAACAGTGATATATATATATATATATCAATACCTTCAATGATTTTATAGAAAAACCGAAACACGTTTGGTTACCCCAGTTGGGCTGTTTAGGTGAGTTATAATGTGTGTTGGCAATGTTTGTTAGCCCTCCAGTTCTGAAAGGTGCAAAATTTGGACTCCAAACTTGTCTCGGCTGATCGACTACAACTGGGGTAATGTAGTCACATTTGTCCATTTTTATATTTAACAAAAACCATGCAAGTAAATGTATTAAAGATCACTTCAAAGAAAAAAACGAATTTACCTAATTTTACACTTGTCCCAGATACAGTCGACCAGCCAAGACATGTTTGGAGGCTCCTTTAGTTCAGAACTGGATCGGCGACGCTAACATTGCTAACAAAAACTAGAGGTCAATAGTCACCCAAATAATTCTTTGTGTTGAAATACATCACCAAAGTGTCTCTCGGCCTCCTCAAACCGTATCCAGGTCTTCATTAAGAGCACAGTGTGCACAGTATGACTTACTATAGGCTTTAAAAATGAACAAAGCTTCTCCACCACAGGCAGCCATGTTAGACAACACCGGGGCTAGAAGAAGCTAGAAGAAGTTTTGGTGATGTATTTTAAGAGAAACAATTTGGGATGTTTAGGTGACTACTGAGTTATAATGTTTGTTAGCTGCTCCAATTCTGAAAGAAGCAAAATTTGGATTCTAAACTTGTCTTGGCCATTCAACTACGGCAGCTACACATCTACAACGCAGCTGTGTAGCTGTAAGCTTACATTACTTGTTAGCTATACTAGCCTTGTAGCTCCAATGAAAAAATAAAGAAGCAAACTTTGGACAATAGGTCGACTACATTTGGGGTAAGGGGAAAATGTGTAAATCTGATCACTTTAAGTGACCTGGGTAACTCAGAAATACTGCTTTGTGGAAGATCGGATGATGATTAGTGGCTTTCTCGGTTTGCAGAAATACAGCCTCATGCTGAAAGCTGTGGATTCCAGAATCCTCTGATACATAAAAGGAAAAAGCATCTTTTTAAACCCAGCATTGATGTAACCCTGTTTGAGATGGTTGGTTTTGAGCAGCATGTCTTTCAGAGGCTCTAAAACAGCTGGAAACAAGACTAAGAATCTGCTTTATGCATATTCTCAAAGAGAAGAACTTTCTCTGTGGATTTGCTCTCACAGTAAGCTATTCTCTCTATATTGTATACCCATTCCTCAGGCACTTAAAATCTTTCTCACATAGTTCCACCTCAGTGTTTTACAGGAAGCCTCTGTTAAGCCTCCAACATGTGTTAGCCATCATCAAGACCTTAATCAGTGGTCAGTTACTGACCACAGAGACACTCTTGGTTGGATATTTTGCATAGTGGACTACTCTTAATCTAGTAACACTGCTGTGCCTGATACACCCATAGCAGTGCCACACACAATGCCATGCCACAACCATATCAGTGTAACTACTGTGCTGAGAATGGCCTACCGATGCACTAGCAGTGATATGAAAGCAGTTATATTATGCTACCTAGGAGTTTTCATTTTGATCTAAGACCCCCGAATATGGCTATTTCAGACTCATATTTCCAGAGTCAACCCACATATTTCAGAAAGAACTTTCAATGTAGTCGACCAGTAGCCTGGTAATTTGCAGCACAAGCACAATGTGTGCCAAGTCCACCACATTTATGTGACATCTGAGAAACATTTTATCAGCATCGAGGATATCTTGGCCCTACTTCAGTGTAAAATTGTATTAGACACATTCCAGCCCAAGAGGTACTGCCATTCACTCTCTGTAATGCAGTTTCACACATCATCAGAAATATCTTTAGCCTTTATCCTATATACATTAGTGTTATTTAGCATTTCTGTTCATTTTCTGTTAACTTGAACCCTATTTGAGTGGGATTAGTTTTACCAGAGGAAGTCTGGTAAGGTCATTTTGTGCACGATTCAGCTGGTCGATTTGTCCAGTATAAAGTTTCTGTGGAATTTCCCCAAATAGCCCATATTGAAACATCATTGCGCAAGCGTTTACATCAACATTATTTGACATGTGCCAGGCTTCCAAACAATAAAAACACATTGTGCGGCTAAATGGCAAATAGACTAGCTTTAGGCTAGTAAAGTCAGGACATTCAACCTACCGGATGCAAGCAGCAAGACAGAAACACATTGCCAAGCGAGAGGTAATTTCAAGATTTCATATTTCTTCTCCATGTAATTCAGCCACCACCAAAATTTTAGATTTCGCTAGTCTTATCATGAACTTCAGGATTATTCAATTGGGCCAGATAGAGCTCTATTTTAGCTGTTAGCCTTGTATCCAGGTTGCATTGTCTATTATCTGGTTTTATTGTTACATTACTGTGATGTTGATTCGAACAGGACTACTATTACTGAAGGTAATTTGTTCCAGAATATCACTCAACAAATGTGTAAAAACTACAGATTTATACATTTTCTGATGTAACGTGCTAACATTCCAAACGTGAACTAACACTCTAAGTAGTGTGCTAACGCCTGAACTAACACCCTAGCCAGGAACTAACATGCTAACGCACCAACTGTGACAGTTTTGTGCTGGTTCGCTAAAGGTAACCAAAAAAAATAATAGCTTCAGTCAACATACATCAAGGTAATATATTTACAGCAAGGAAATTACTTCACCTCATTATTGATTTACTGCAGAGGTTTCCCTATTAACACGTACACTACTAAGTAAATATGAACTTACAATATTATCACTGTATTGTAAAATATATTAACGGATGGCACTGACATTGCAAAGATGGTTACCTGGTTAACAGCTTCACAGAAAGGCGGTAAAGGAAAAGTTCACGGTGGTTTTGCCTCCAGTGTCATGATTTCATGATGACAATATCAGGTTCAACAGTCAGTCAGAGTGGTCTGATGTGAAATGCTCCATTCTAGAGAAACGTACAGAGTCAGTATTGTTCACAGTGGTGGAGATAGGAACCAGATGTCTGAAAAGTTTAATGCCTCCAAAAACCACCTCCCAAAGGTATTACATGAAATGGTTAGGAATATGCTCTGGGATGCCTGAAACATTGTTTTATGATAATTTTGACATACAATTTTGGCCTAAAATGTAATTCTTTTGATCAATTTGTGGCAGAGAGGTAAATGCAGGGCGTCGTAAAGCAAAGTAGTACCCAGATAAAACACATTTTGTTCAGATTTATCTCTATTTTACCATAATCAACATGACATATAAATTAAAAGAAGACGTGTAGGTTCACTGGTTGTTTTGGATGGTAAAAAATGGTCTATATGTGTGTTGTAGACATTGTGACCATTGGTTTCTTTCATCAACACTGTAAAAAAGTTGACAAGCTTCTCTACAATGAACCATTTCATATCAAATCCTTCTCATTGACTTTATTTATCTTAAAGGCTGAATTATCCAGACGTTTTGAAAAAATGAGTGTGCAATATGTGCATTTGATTACATTTTTGTGAAACGTGAAACGTGAAACTTCTTATAGAGCATCATGGTCGCATTTCTTTCAGGTGCTCACCTTGTGTTACCTTTTTTCCCTTTCCCACTCTTTGTATTTTCATATATTCCCTTCTTTTTGCTGATGAACATTTCTATGCAGCAGCACAGCCTAAATAAGGCAACTCTCCTTTCCGTGAGCTTCCCGAGCTGAAAAGTTGGAATGTAAGATGAATCGAGGGAATACAAAGGCTTCTAAAAATAGATTTGGGGCTATCCTCCCATCCACCTCAGCCCTGTCGCTGTCATCGTGCCTGGGCTTTGATGAGCATGATGTGTTTTAGATCACAGACGCTGCAGTGTGAATTATGCACATTATCTGCTGCCTCTTCCTCATTATCCGCACAACGCCTTTCTGAAGCCACTGAAGCTTCAGAGGCGCCTCAGCAATTGTCACTCAGGAGAAACCAGCCTGAATTTTCTCATTGGATTTCTCATCACCTCAGGATATGCACGCACATTCTATATTTAGCCCTCTATCTATAACTTTACTTCCTACTGAAGCACTTCTGACGATGAGGGCGTGATGGTGCACTTTTATTTTTGTGCATTTTCTTTCACAGAACAAAATCGTGAGTTGTTAGTTTTGTTTTGTTTTGGCTCCAGTGACTAAGCTCATTACAGTATCACCATAATATTCTATATTTAGATCTCACTGAAGCATTTGTGACACTAGACAGGGGGTGCACATTTATTTTAATGCGTTAATTTTCACAGAATGTTGGCAAGATTGTCGGTTGTTGTTTTTGTTTTGTTTTGTTGTTGCTCTGTTACAATATTATAATAATAAACTCTATATTTAGCCCTCCATGTTATCATCAGATTAATATATTTAGTTCTCCACATCAACATAACACCCTATATTTAGAGCTCTCTATTCTAATATTCTATTATTTAGTCCTCTATATCTTCATACTAGTCTATATTTAGCCCTTCATATCATTATATTATTCTATATTAAGATTTCTGTATTATCATAATATTCTATATTTAGCCCTCTCTATCATAATATTCTACACTTAGTCCTCTAAATCATCATACTAGTATATATTTAGCCCTTCAATCATCATAATATTCTATATTTAGATACCTATATCATCATAATAACATTTTATAATTTGAACATAGATAATTCACTCCTCCAAATCACCACAATATTTATTCCTCCATTATAACTTTTACACTGATGTTTTCTGATTGTGTTCATTTATCTTTGTGCATTTGTTACCTATATAAGCAGCATTGTGTTTTGTTTTGGTTCTAACAACTGAGCTAATTCATTTTTGCATTTTCACAGAGTGTTATATAAGTAGGATTGTGGGTTCTTGGTTTTGTGCTTTATTATTCTGACAACTAACTCATTACAATATCATAATCAATTGTATATTCAGCCATCCATGTATATCTTTACATCCCTCTGATTTTCACACAGTCAGATGGTGAGGATTTATTTACATTTACTTACAGAACTCAGTACAGATATTGTGGATTTTTGGTTTTGTTTTGTTATAAAGGCCACCCAGGTTCATTATAGTATCATCATAATCAGCACTAGTCATGCTCATGTGGGCTAAAGCAACAACAGAAGCGAGGGAGGCTGACAGATTCATTTGGCTGTGCACCATCTGTTCGTTCTACGACCTGTAGCGTCACCATCTGAACACCACCACTAGGGGGAGATCATTAAATCTGCACCACTGAGGGGGAATATGAGAACATTTCACTATGTACTCACAAAGTGGCATGATGAGAATGATGAGAGACTACAGTGTTTGGTACATAGTGTTCAATATGAACAATATGACCTATTTAAATGTAATATACATATACATATATGTGTATATATATATATATACATATATATAAATGCTTGTGTGTTAGGACTTGATTTGGTGGGCGTGATTTGAGCAGGTTTGGATTTTTAAAGTGGGAGTGTTTTGAAATGTGTTGATAGATACAGTGGGTGATACAGATGTGGTCTGTACTGGCTGAATGGGGATACCTAGAATGAGTGTGGTTTGATTATGCCTGAGTGGGTGTGGCTTTAACAGGCTGTTCTTAAAATGGGCGTGACTTGAACAGCTGTGTAGGAGGAGGTGTGTCGCACCAGGCAGATTGTGAAAGAGTGGGCGGGGCTTTGGTAGGCTGAGTGGCAAGAGAGGTAAAACATCTTGGATAAACCAAAACTGTCTCCAAACTCTCCTTCATCGCATTCTTCATCCTCCTTGAGCAATGTGTGTGAATGTAGCAGAAGCAAGTTAAATGAGAATATATGAAACGAGTGCATTCTAACTAGTTGTGTTACAGTGGCATTCTGGCCTAAAACTAGAAATTAATATTCCATTTATGTTATGTTGTAGCACAGCACTGTATCTCCCAGCTGTATTGGTTTGACAGAATCTAGCTAGTGATGCATAAATACAACCAAGCATTAATGTAACTTCTACCCATAATAATGAACAAAAATGCAAAGAAAACAGCAGTTCTATCTTCATTCAGCACAAAATGAATGCCATGGACACTTTTTTTTTCCTTTCAGCCAGAAAAACTGAGGTAGTCAGTACCTTGCTAATTTAAGCTTTTAGCTTGTTGCTAGTTCGGTAGTTTAAGAAATCCATTCTCTCCATTGTAATGAGTGAATACAGCTGTAAAAAAGGCTGTGTTTGGGTGCTGCAGAGAGAACTGTATGTGCCAGACAGTTAACTAGTAAATATGACTTCACTCCATTTGGGTGCTTGCTGGAAGATATTCCCACCACATGGAAAAATTGAGCTTGGAAGTCCGGAAAATATCTTTGCTGTGTTAAAAAGAACATAGATCCACTATACAGACAAAAGTATTGGGACACCTACACATTACACCTACAGGAGTTTTTATGACTAAATCTATGGGCATTAATATGGAGTTGGTCCCCTCTTTGCAGCTATGACAGCTCCCACTCTTCTGGAAAGGCATTCTACAAGATTTTGGAGTGTGTCTGTGATTCATCCAGAAGAGCATTTGTGAGTTCAGAAACTGATGTTGGATGAGAGGGTCTGGCTCACAATCTCTGTTGTAGGTTATCCCAAAGGTATTGGATGGGGTTGAGGTCAGGGCTCTGTGCGGGCCAGTCAAGTTCTTCCACACCAAACTCACCAAACCACGCCTATATGGACCTTGCTTTGTGTACTGTGCTGGAACAGAAAAGGACCTTCCCCAAACTGTTCCAACTTTGGGGAAGGCTTAATTCTTAATGCTTCAGCATACCAAGACATTTTGGACAATTGCATTTCCAAAGTGTCTTGGTATGCTAAAGCATTAAGATTTCCCTTCAGTGGAACAAAGGGGCCTAGGCCAACCCCTGAAAAACAACCCCACAGCATTATCCCTCCTCCACCAAACTTTACAGTTGGCACAATGTAGTCAGGCAGGTAATGATCTCCTGGCATTCACCAAACCCAGACTTGTCTATCTGACTACCAGATAGAGAAGCAAGATTCATCACTCCACAGAATATGTTTCCACTGGTCCAGGGTCCAGTGGCAGTGTGCGTTACACCACTCACTCTGATGCTTGGTGATGTAAGGCTTGCATGCAGCTGCTCAGCCATGGAACCCCATGCCATGAAGCTCCTGGTGCACAGTTTTTTTTCTGATTTTAATGCCAGAGGAAGTTTGGAATTCTGCAGTTATTGAGTCAGCAGACCTTTGCCGACTTTCATGCAGTCTTCAGCACTCGGCGACCCGCTCTGTAACTTTACGTGGTCTGACACTTCGTGGCTGAGTTGCTATGGTTCCTAAACGCTTCCGCTTTTCAATAATACCACTCACAGTTGATTGTGAAATATCTAGGAGGGAAGAAATTTAAACTGACTTGTTGCAACGGTGGCATGCTATTACAGTATCACTCTCGAATTTAGTGAGCTGCTTGATTGTATACACCTTTGGCAATAGGACGAAATACCTAAATTCAATAATTAATAGGTGTGTCCCAATACTTATGTCCATTGAGTGTATGTCACATCAGGTAAACTGTGCATCATCTAGAAACCTGAGTTTTCCTAGGAAATCTGCCTTCATTGGCCATTTGAGTTGGACAATCGGTATTTCCCAGTTTCTGACATCACTTGAACACAGCTGAGGATTTTTGCCTTCCTATTAGTATCGTTACACATCTGGCCTTATTCTGTGTTCACCAGCTAAGGAAAACAATTATTTCAAGTTGCCTGCCCCCAAAATCTATCCAGAGTAGTTGTAGTTTTTCAAAGGTTCCTTTCACCTTCATGTAACATCATCAGAAGGTGGTTTTCCTTGTCTTTAAAGCAGAAGATCGCATGCTAGAGACTACTGCAGCACCACTGTGGGATGTGAGCAGACATATTTACAACAAATGTACGAATGGTTACACTTTTCAGTTGGGCTGCAGTGCCTCTTTAAAGTGGACATGGGTGTGACTTGGACAGGTGGTCATGGCTTTGGCTTACTGAGTTAAAGTGAGGCTTTTACAGGTTAAATTGGCAAATGGCCGAGGCTTCCATACGATTTAATCCAACGCTGTCTCCAACGCTGGTCCTGGGTGGCGTCCAAAACCGCATACTACCATACTAACTATGTAAAAAATAAAATAAAGTAGTACACCACCAAAATATGTCCAAATACTAGTGTAACATAGTATGCAAAGACGCAGCTTTTGAGCGCTGCCTTTCTGCAGAGCCTAATTTCAACGACAATTTGCTACACCTGCTCCAGGTAATCAACTGCTTTCTAGGTCCCTGATTGGCTGGATCAGATGCATTCGAGTTAATTAAGGGGCGGGGCTGCTTATTGGATACAGGTTGGAACTGAACTCTGCAGGAAGGTAGCTCTCGAGGACCAGCGTTGGAGACCACTGATATAATCGTTCCACAATGGTGTTTCTCCAGCATTACAGTGTTGATTCAACAGAGCTAATTCTGTGTGTGCCAGAGAGAGAGAGAGACAGAGAGACAGACACACACACACACATACACACACAGCGCGTGTGGGCGTGGCCTTGACAGATTAAATTGAGGTAAGTGTAGCTTTAACAGGTTAAAAGCGTTAATGGGCCTAGATTGGGGTAATGTGGAAGTAGGCGTGACTTGGACAGGTTGTGTTGAGGTGAGTTTGGCTTTACCAGGTTGATTGGGAATCGTGGGCGTGGCTTCATGGCTGGCAGCGTTTCTTTCTAATTAATCACATGATAATGGCGTTCTCA
The DNA here is from genome assembly GCF_904425465.1 of Colossoma macropomum. Taxonomy (NCBI): domain Eukaryota; kingdom Metazoa; phylum Chordata; class Actinopteri; order Characiformes; family Serrasalmidae; genus Colossoma; species Colossoma macropomum. Next base: position 16,440,031 of record NW_023494810.1, read on the forward strand.
CGGGCGGTTCCGTTCCGTCACGGACGTGTGTGAGTAAGTGAGAGTGTCTCTGAGTGTGTGTGAGCGCTCCTCCCACTCAAGGGTTAAGCGGGCTTCCCCTGCGCTCAGGCTGAGTGGCGCGAGCGGCGCTGCTGCTGCAGATCCAGTGGAGGAGCGGCGCGCGCTGCAGCTTCGCCAAAACACACGCGGGATGGAGGAGCGCAAAGTGCCGGATCCAGACGGCACCCGGCCGTAAAAACGCACCCTGTCTACCCCTACACACCCCGCGCACACCCACCGCGGGCTCCTCGGCATGGAGGGCGCGACAGAAAACCCGAGCAGGGCGGCCGAGTACCTGAAGGAACTGAACAACATCATCGAGGCGCAGCAGGAGCTGCTCGAGCGCCAGAAGGGCCGCATAGGAGAACTAGAGAGGCGCGTGGACGACTTGAGCGAGGAGAACGCCAGGCTGAAAGAGGAGCAGCGCAGGCATTTGGCCACCTGCAGGCACCTGGCTGCGTGCAGACACCTGGCCTCGTGCAGGCACCTGGAGCAAGGCGACGTGCAGCACACGCTGGGCTCCATTTCGGAAAACGCCGGGCAGGAAAAGTAAGTTGAGTTTCTACTTTCTTCCACTCACGAACGCTGCTTGTTGGTCGATCATACAGGCATTAAGCCGAGTGTTTGGAGTAATGTACAACGCTGATGATGATTCACCGGTTAAATCCTCGTTTTTGAGAAGTTTGGACTTAATCTGGGTGTGGGAAACCGTGAGAGTGCGCTGCGCGAGACGACTGCAAATTGCAAATTTGTGCACGTGCTTTTGTGCATTCTGCTGCTAATCTGTCGTGTAGTGTTGTATGCATCTGAGAGGATAAACAGCACATGCAAAGTGTTAGTAAGCGAGCTAAACAGCTCTTGCACATGACACACCGTGTACTAAACATAGCACACAACAAACCGTTCACAGAGCTCAGCATCGGGCAGAACACTCCTCTCGGTTTAAAAAAAGCCCCCTTTATCCCCGTGCAGCTCTGTGCAAACTCCCCTTAAACGCTCCTGCTCAGTCCCACATGCACAGCAGGAGCACAAACACCAGCCTGCATTATTTTTTACGACCGTTCCTGTTTTGCTTTCTATCACACCGGCCATCTGTGCCACGTAAATACGTTGCATTTGAACGTCTGTGTGTTTGTAAGCATCACATGCTGGTGTCTGGAGGGGATCCAGGTTCAGATCAGAGTGGAGACGAATGGAGCAGAAACCTCAGTGCAAGTGTTTGCTACTTTTGTGCGTTTTACAAATCCGTGCTTTCATTTAAAGCAGTTGTTTTTATGGCTGTGCTGAGAGAGTCGGTGGTCTGTACCAAGTGGCCAGGCGGTTTTTGAACATGGATGCAGTAGTAAAAGGAGCACATTCCCCTTTTCGTTTAATTTGGATTGTGGAAATTTCGTTCTTGTTTGAAGCTTGTTTTAACACACCATCTTGTAGATACAAGCGTATTTGTGGGTTTAATATCTGCTGTTTTCTTGTTTTACGTTAAAAATTCGCGGACTTGCGCATGGAGCGGTTTGGGTAATTTTTTTTTCACACCTGTTTTCAGGACAGCCCCGCCTCCCGCGCCAGGAATGGTTGGCAGCGTCCCACATCCTACGCTGTAATTGGTCATTACGATCCTCCCTCCTGCGCTGGGATTGGCTAGTAGTTCATATTTACAAGCAATTACTAAACTGTGTATGAAGGGATAGCCAATCACAGGAAAGGAGATGGGACACTACTAGCCAATCCCAATGTACAAATCAGGGTACTACTGTTTGTTTAGAGTATGGGTTCCTTTGGACAGATTTTCGTGAAGTTGGTAAATTGTCAAACTCCTGTTTGTTTTGCATCGTCCTTTAATTTGGAGAGTGTCTCCCAGAAAGGACCAATCACATCGCTCACTTCCAAAACATATTTTGCTGCTGGCTGGTGCATTTTTCTTGTTTATTTTTATTTTTTTCTATCAAAGTTGTGTTGCCAAAACAATGAAGCTGAAGATATGAATTTGATGATGGTTTTTATCCACTTAGAAGCATTGCATAACGTTGTCACTGTTTAAAGAAACGTAACTCTGTTTTTGTCATTTGAACACAACCCAACAGCTGTCTTCTACAGTGTGCCCAGATGGACCACTAAAATTCTCCCAAATGAAGTGGAAATAGATCTCATTACATTGACCTACACTGAAAGTGAAAGATTTTTGCCTTACTATTTTGGAGACACTTATAGGGTTTTTTTTTTGTTGTTTTTTTTTTAAACTATGCTGATGTGCTGTTATCAGGTGTTTTGGGTTTTTTTTGTTTTTTTTTTTAATCTTTTTTTTTTTTTTTTTGGTGGATGAGTCGTTTTAAAAAAAAAAACTCGAATCTGCAGTGCTTGTGTGGCTGGCAAAGAACTGATACTCCCGTTTTTTTGGATAGTCAGGACTCAGTTTCCCACTGGTAATCATGCCATTAGTGGTGTTCATGTGTTGTCTTGTAAACACAATGTTTAACACCACTTATGCTGCACTGTTTCCCTGCTTGGTGTTCTGAGTTGCTGTAGTATTGCAGAATGTTCTGACTGGTTAGTCTGCACTCGAGTGACACAAAACTTGCCCGGATTTACTACTTCTGCTTATAGCTTTGTTAGATATTCAAGTTCTCTGTTCTCTGGTAAACATGGAAATTCACAAGCAAGTTCCCAAGAGCACAACGTTAGTCCTTCTGAATCTCTACTACTTGTCAAATAAACTACTAACCAATCTCAGATAAATGAGTGGCTGATCCTAATGCAGGAGTTGGGACTCCAGTATTTATAACTCAAACAGTCTGCCTGTTCGCTAGTAGCATCCTGTGCTAGGATTGGCTAGTAGTTCATTTGGCTAGTAATAGAGAATTTAGGGTGGTTGGCTGGTCATGTCAGAGTTACTCTGGTCATGTCAGTTGGTTAACAAATCGGTGACTCACTTTCCTGAGCACTCCTCCATTCACATGATCTGCGAGGCCTCACAGTTTTCTATAATTTTTTTATTGTACATCGATGATGCCTGTAGCTCACAAAGGCCCTGTGGCATCCTCCCCCGACGGGTTGTTTCACCAGCTTGCTGCACTGTGTTAGTCTTTTAAGTGGATTTATAGCAGGGAGGAGTATTAATCCAGGATATTTATGGAATGTTGCGTAAGCTTTGGGATGAGTAAGGAACATTCATTTCTAAGGCATGGTTCCACAGGTTGGTTGATATATTGTTTATATTGGTTTACTGGTATTGGTGGCAAACGACAGTACTGACTTTTAGTTCCAGCAGTATTTATAGGTAATAAGTTATAAGGGAATATATCCATGATGACAATCCGTTCCCTAAAATAGATGTCCCTCTACATATACCGTACTGGTCAGGGGCTGTCTTTCATTTGTTTCATTTCCAGTTGAGGTACAAGTTAATCATTTTCATATCAGAAGATATTTATGAGGAGATTACACAACATTATCCATTTGCATAAAGATAGTTTGCTAGTTTCTGGCAAGAATTTGTTAATATAATATTAATTATTAAAGTCTGTCCATTCTTCCACTGTGAGAAGACAACTCAACGTTATGAGACTGAAAGGATGTGCAGCTGAAGCCATAACTGAGAAAAGGAAATGGACAAAAAGAACATTTGCAAAGTTAATAAAGGAGCTGCTGGTGTTCTCAGTGCAATGGACTGACCACCCCTCTGCCCAGACCTCAACATCACTGCATGTGTTTGGGATTATTTGGATGATAAGGAGGAACTTCTAAGACTGAAGTGTGAAAAATATTCCTGCAGATATTTTTTTGAGAAATTGAAAGCAGATATATTTAAGAGACTGTAATAAAGGCTAATAGTGGACACCACAGAAAAAATGAGTCCTCATTCTGTTAAATATGTTTTTGGCCTTTTTCCTGATGCTGCAAAATAAGTGGTACCTTATGGACTTTGACGGAGTGGTCTCTCACTTGCACAGTACTGGACTCTATGTAAGGTTCCCTTTGGTGTCATTTTTATGAAAGAAGAGTAAAACGAGTTATTAGGTTTTTAAGACCTTGTTTTAGCACAGAAAGGCTCTACTAAGGAAGCATGTGTTGGTTAACTGTATTAATTTTAAAGCTATTACTGCTAAGTGTCTGATGCTGTGATAATTGATAATACTGATTTTGATATCAGTGCTGACCACTGCTACTGTGGACTTTGGCAGCATGTTAGCTCTGTTAGTGTTTTTTTTATTTTTATTTATTTATTTATTTTTTCTCTTTGTACTGTGATACGACGCAGAGCAGATATCACGCTAATGGCTTTGGCCCAAAGTTAGTCATTCACCTTCACATCCATCAGCCAACACGTCTTAAGATAACAGAAGTGTAGTTTTTATTCCCAGCCAGTGTGCAGTGTACAGCAAAAACATCAGCTCTGCCAGGAGTTTCACTGCAAAGAAAGTGATTTTTCTACTTTCCTCTATTTGCCTCCGGTGGTTGGGCTGTGTAGCATTAGTAATTCACACTAGGCTCCTAAGTGAGTCTTCCCTTTTGTCTCAGATTTCTCACAGATGATCTACAAAGTGCCATCGAGCTGCTGATGGCCTTTCAGTGCCCTTCCTGTAAGCGTTCCTCTCAGAGTCCTTCCTGTAACTTCAGTTTCGTCCTCTAATGGTCAGCTTTGAGTTTTTGCTATGTCCTCATTTTTTTTCACCATTCCTTGGTGGCTAGACGGAGTGTCAATCCATGGTGGTGATTTATGTTTGTTACAGATAGCAAGTATGTGTTGATGAATATCGATATTGGGCAGAAATGGATGGGACATTGGATGGGGGAGCAGGGAAGAATCCAATCCAATCATGTAACAAATCCAGACTTAAATAGCACAGTCACATTGTAATGCCATGATGGCTGTATTTTTCTTCCTGTGGGGTAGTAGAGTGTATGAGTAGTTTGAAAATGATAGCCTACTGTTAGGTGCTCATCTTAAGTGGAGTGTTCCAATTAAAAATAGCTCAGTTTAAAGCTTAGTAGTTTTAAAGAAGAACTCTTAAATCAGTATCGACCAATGCTAAAGCTTCCAGCATTAATATCAAAACCAGAACACATATCGTGCCATCTCATTCCTCTTCTGTTTTAAGAATTTCAATACCTGAAAGCAAGGTGTCGCCCAATATCAATGCTGCTTTTACCTTCTGCGATTTTAAATTCTATGATTACTAGCATTGGGACGGGAAACAATATTATCGAATATCGCGATAATTTCAACCAGTGACGATATGAAGTAAATTATCGTTTTATTTTTTATCATGTACCCTTGCCATGTGAATTATTCCTTTTTTTTGTTGTTTTTATTTAACCATTGACTTTGTACAAGCGTTCTAATCTATGGTAGGTTAAAATTTTAGACCTAAGCTATAACAGCAAAGACGGCATTTAAGTATAGACCACGCAAACATAACTAATTAACTACAAATATACGTTTTAAAACACCACTTGTCTGGCAAAGAATGCTGGGTATATGCAAATGAAACACTCTGCTACATGTGACCTTCTCCCTAGACGGTGAAAAATGGATGAGCTTGTACAGATGAAGGGTGTTACCGCGCCCGTTTGGCAATATTTTGGTTTCCAGCCAGACAAACACAGAGAACCGTTAGATGTTAAGTGTTACATGCCGTCTATGCAGAAAACTGATCATCAAAGGTGGCAATACAGACCTTGAATCCACAGTACAAGCTGCCAAGCCGTAAGTACTTCAGCAAGACAGCAGCGCCTGAGATGTGTAATAATGTTAATTGTGTATGAAACGAACTAGGTTGTTAAAGACTATAATCATAATAATATTAATAATTATTTATAGCACGTCATGCGCTAACCCGGGCTTGAGGATGCTGGAGGCAGGAAAAACGTTTGCAGTAGCCATTCCTTTAATATTTGCTTCAAACTCACACAAAATAAACTCAACAAAACCAACCAGCTCTTCAGTCAGTCTCTGTTGCTGCTGCTCGTCCCTCTCTCTTTGTTCCCTCTCTGCTCTTTTTAAAAGCACCCGAGCCGAGAGGGAACGAGAGCGCGCTGCTCCATCTCCTCGTCACTGCCTCCAGCTTGCAGTTCGGCCGCCTGAGTCGAACGTGAGGTGTAGTGAAGTGGCCTCACTGCGGAACAGGGGGCAGGGCCCGGGCGGCGGAGCTCAGGACTCCCCTTGTGCCCAGCACCTTCGTTGTCCTCCTCCTCTTGCTGTCACTCGCGAGACTCACGACCCTCGACGAAGCTCGGGCTTTGCGCTCTGCAGTCCCCCCATATGCAGCAGTTCACTTACATAGGCACCAATAAAATGATCACTGAAAGGCCCACTCACTTGAGTTTTCTTCATAAATTAATTTTTAACAGGATAATATCGTTTATCGCGATAATTCTGGAGACGATAATCACTTGTCTAAATTTACATTAAAGGCCCAAGCCTAATGATTACCCATTATTTCTTAACTCAGACATGAATTCTCATGACCATTGGAAAAAGGTCACAAGTTCAGAAACCAATTCCCTGTAGCTGCATCTGGTGACATCACCTAGAACACTTGCACAGGTACCCAAGTACTTTAACCATTTGAATGTCCGTGTTCAAAAATGTAATGTTCAGTGGAGAAATATACAGACTAACAATTCAATGATTGTTTGTTTTAACAGGGCTTTGTTTTTTTTTGTTTTTTTCCTCTTGTATTGTGAGTATGTAACGGTTATATGACACTGTGCCATTCTGAAATACGAGTGCCTCCAAAGACGCAAACTAGGCTTACTACTCTGATGTTAGTTAGGCCCAGGAACAGTGGAAAGACATTTCCACATCACAAACGTACCTGTTGGGGTGTGTTAAGCTAGACAAACACTGTGCGATTTTTAGAAATCTTGTTCTTTGGTGACAGCTCACACTGTACATTTGAATCACCCATCATGTATGGACAAAGCTTGCGATTTATACGCTCACACTATATGAAAACGCTCAGTCCAACTGACCTAATGCAACATGGGTGCTCCCACTGCACGTGAACCGCAGCCCGTACAGACGGCTCTGTCTACAGACAATTTCCAGAAGCTGTTTCATATAAAGCATGCTGTATGTCTCAGTCCTGCGCAAAAACCCTGGATGAATCTCCGATAACTCCCAGCTCCCTACGTTGTGCTATTAAAATAGTGGCTCCTGCACCTGTAAGGGCATCATGTCATGAGCGATGTGTGCACAATTCCACACTGGACAAATATTGCACTATTATGGTGTACAAGCCGGAACTTGCATAGTGCAATACATAGAAAGGAGGGGGCCATTTGAAAATCGATTGTCACTGTGCTACAACAGCTTTGTTAACTTGTGCCACACTGTGCACTGAAACTGAAAAGCAGGTGGTCTGTAGACAGTTTTACGAATGCAAAAAAATCACTTATTTATACCTTGCAATTCAACTCCATCAAACAGAGCAAAGTTAGCATTTGGTTGGTGCTGCAGATGTTGACTGTTTCGCCTCTGTGTAGGAGTGATGGTTGTGATTGCGTGGTTTCAGGTATGTCTTTGAAAATTTTGTTCGTGATGCTGCTCAAACTGAGACAAGCAACCAAGATTTCTCACGTCAGAAATCCATCCAATTGTCTGACCGCTCAGAGTTCGTATGAACAGTTAATTGGGTATCGCTTTCCCTTCGCACAGCAAACAACAGCCGATGGATCTAAAGTTTGACCTGATCATGAAATTCCGATGCCTCTGTCCAAAGCGGGCCTTAATATGGGTTAAAACCGCACAGTGTATGCTTGGCTTTAGTTAGCCACTAAGGAGAAAATAGCTGTAAAAGTGTAAGATGACTAGTCCTCAGTGTCCTATCAGCTATAGTTTTCACCCTCATCTGAAGAGGCAGACAACATGAAAACTTAGATTTTCCTTGGTCTTCTTTGAATAATAATGTTTTTCCAACTTATTTCTCTACAATTTTTTTGTGCTATTTATTTTTTTTTAACCTCTTAACACCAGGGCTGTCACCTAAGCCTCCACCCATACATTAATTTCAGCCAAAGTGCCTTTTGTTCTGTTTCTGCATTAAACTGGAGACCCATTCATTAACTCTTATAAATACTTTATCAAAATTCGTTGGAATGTACATCCCTCATTTTGTCATGAAATTGTGGTGCATCCTGAGGTTAAAATACTGGGGTAACTGCTGTGGAACAAAATCTGTGGCTCACCATACCAGAAGGTATGTACACTACAAAAGTGCATGATAAAGATATGATCTCTATGTTTGGGATTTCATCAAATTATAAAAAGGAGGTCATTTTTAAAATGTTGCACATTGAGTGCTTGGACCCCAATAATCGCTGTTTTTGATGTCATTTGTAGGTGGTCATAGTGGCTGTCATTTCACAGACGTCAACGTGTTCTGTATCAATTTCAGATGCAAAGTAAATGTTTTACAAGTAAACCTTTCACCTACCATTTGAAAGCTATTGAAGGAAATCCAAAAGCAAAATTGGAAACCTACTTCACTGCTCATGAAAGGTGGCTTTCTTTTCATGTTTTGGTAATATCTCTGTTATGATAAGCCCATAAAAATTTGGCACACCACCCACCCCCGTCCTAGGAAACAGTACTGAATATGGATTGGTTCTGTCTATTCGTCTGTTAAATAAGGTGTCAATATTGAAAGAAGGTGCAGCATGGGAGCCAATATCAAGCCAATAAAGCAAATCAACACATCATTCGGTATTTTTTTCACTTATTCAGACAATGTAGACAGTTCTTGTGTATGTTTGTATAATTTAATTGAAAGTCATTTAACCATAGCAGTGTTATCTTCTTGACACTGCAACTGAAGTTGATCGAAAGGCACATATTTGAAACATGGATTCTGCCTAGTTGAACTATTAACAGGGAGTTTGTCCCCCTGCTGCGGTAACAAGCCTTCTCGGAAGAGGAGAGGCTTACGCTAGATATTGGAACATTGCTGTGAGAATTTGATTGTGTTTAGCCACAAGAGCATTAGTGAGGTCGGGTACTGATATTGGATGATTAGTTCTAGATCACAAATACTACTCTAACTTATCCCAAAGATACTGGATGAAGCTCTACTCTAGAACACAACTTCACCTCTCTACAGTCCAATGCTGGAGGGGCTTTATACACTTGGCATTAGGAATGGAGACTATAGTGCTCATGTGTGGCCGTGTAGAGTGTCCCATTCTATTGGCAGTGTTTTTCTATGGAGATGATACAAGCTTTGTGTACAATTGAACATTGGATTTATGTCTTGTATACATTAGCTGTTTTGCACATGGACTTCCTTTTAATTAGGTTGGTGATATCTATTGATTTATATCGCAATGAGGAACTATAAAACTGATTTTGAAAGGGTTCCCCCCCCCCCCAAACACGTTTATAGGTAACAGTATAGAGATCATAGTGTCAGAAACCACATAACCACAAAGTCTGTGTGAGATTACTTAACTCATGCAGTTTGCACGTTGCACAGTAAGCTTCCATTATTTGTTGGCTACATTAGCCTAGTAACTTCAGAGACTGCAAAACGTGTCATGGCTGATTGACTACAATGGGGAGGTGTCTTCTAATTTGATTTGCCACGGATTTTAATATTGGTGTGTTTATCTGTGAATAACCCAGGGATAATGTGGAGGAAAAGAGGCACAAGGCACTGTACTTCTGACTGTACTGTGACTTTACTTCAATGTAAAGATCTTTTGGTGTGGAAGTTCCAGAGCAGCTCCTCTACTGTACTAACAATGGGTGGAGGCCACTCTTTTCTAAAATGTTTTGTGATTTTTGTTGAAAAACAGTTCTACTGTTAGTGCTTTTAAGTGCTGTAAAACTGCTTTAGTAGAAAATAAAGAGCTGATATTCCTGCCTGAAGTGATTATGTACGTTGCTGATAATTTAGGCTTCATTTTGTTTGTGGATTTAAAGTCAATGGGAACCGAAAATCAGAACATGATTATCTTCCCTAACGTGACGTATTTCCAAGTAAAGCAGGGTGTTTAGGTGAGAATAATTGTGGGATGCTTATTCTTCAGGGTTTGACTGGGTTATAAAATTTGGGTATTCTGAAACAAACATGGAGTCAGATGGTCAGCAGAAACCATTGGTGTTGAAGAAAAGCTGAAAGTAATTTTAAAAAATGAATAGGTTGCCTTTTTGACATTTTTGAAACACGATTCGTTATTTATTGAAAGTTTTATTTAATTAATTAATAATATTTTTTTGTTCGTGTGGGTAGTTTTATTTATTTATTTTTTTTAAAACACTCATTATGTTCTCTTGCTAACCCACAGCAGGCTACCTTTTTAGCATCTGAATTGCTTTCTCTTAGTTTTATGGCAAAAGCAGAAAAAAAAAAAAACACTTCAGGTGCGGTCATCACTAAAACAATCCCCGTGTATAACTGCCTCGTGTGTGTGTGTGTGTTGGTAAAGTGGAAGTGTGAAGTGGTGAAGTGGTGGAAAATGTCTGCAGGAGGCTTCCCAACTGGCATGGTTGACATATGTATATGCAGCCAGGAACAGAGATGATGCCTGGTGTTCTTGCTCAATGATGGGTCAGTGTTATTCCAGCCAGTTTGTATTTGATATTGATATTGCATTGGTGCTGTGCTGTGCTGTGTGCTGGATTTGTTATGCAGTGATGGGTGGAGTGTGGGGGGGTGGTTCTGGGAGTGTTGATGGGTGGGAACAGAGAGAGAGAATGCTTTTGTGCTGAAGCTGATTCCTGCCCTTCATGTTTCTGGCACGCTTTGCCACGTCAGCTCATGGCCTTGTTGCTGACCACAGCAAGCTGCCAGTCCGGCCCATAGCTGAAGGGCCAGCAGAGAAGCACCTCACGTGGTGTTTACATGCAAACATCAAACCGAGAGCCAGAGAATCATTAGAGCAGCGCTGGCGTCCCTGGAACACACACACGTGATTAACTCATGAGCTCCCACTGCTTTAATCACCGACTTGGTGCCAGTGGTAACACTCTGACTTTCACTACTAATGGTAAAACAAGGAAAGCTTCCTAAATTGCGATAAACTATATTTAAAAATAGAGGCAAGTGGCAGTGGGTGGGTCCAAGCGCTAACGACTTAAGGCCTTACATAGTTTGGGCCAGTGAGGCCTAATGAGGCATAATGCAGTTTGGGCCTTATTCACAGACCAAAGTCAAACGATCAAAGGGAGTTTGATTGCCCACTGCTATGTTGAGCATTGGGCTTTAAACATGATGTTTAGTGAAGTTCATAAATACTGATCTTTTGAGCTTTTGTACAACATGCAAAAGATTTTTAACAGAAGTCAAAAATATGATGCTACAGTTTCTGACGGTTTTTGCAAAGTTGTATAGTTCTCAGGGTTTGACCTTTTGATATGCTTGCCATAAGGAGGCCCAATGCACCCATGCAGGGACTTTTTTGCAGACAGGAGAGAAGTGAAAGGCAGTCATTCGTCAAAAGGACTCTACATGATATGATTACTGATCGGGGCCCTCAACATTTTCAAAAATGAAATTTCAAAATTAATTTTAATAAGTTGATATTAAACTCGGGCTAGTTTGAAATGTAGGTTTAAAAAAAATAATGATTAAAAAATACCTCTTCATTTTGTATAAACATTTTAACTGCAAAGTTGTTTTGAACACTGTACTGCATTGGAAACAAGCTATCTGACTAAGTGAAAATATGTACAAGATATAATTTTCTTGAATAGCACTCCCTAGTGGCCAAATCTTTTGAAACTTCATTGGTCATTAGAAATTTCCGACATACACACCATTTGAAGTTTGATTGGTTAATGTTCGGCTGGCCAAATTTTCGCTGAAAGGTGATTTGGAAGTCAGAGGGCTTATGTTACTTTTATTAGCTGCATTAACCTTGTAGCTCCAATGCAAAGCTAAATAAGCAAACTATAGACAACCAACTTGTCTATAGACAACTAACTTGTCAACTGCATGATCAAAACATCCTTTAAAATCGATTTAACATTTCTACATCAGCTTGGTTTGCAGATATGTCTCGAACAAACACAGCACTCTTATACCGTACAAGCTAAGCAGTAATACTGCTCACACAAATCTTGGTTCTCTTTGTCCACGAGAAATTCAAAATGCCTAGTTTACAGCCCTATTTTCGCTCCTTGTGCAGAGCTGCTGAAAAGATGGTTGGTTGTGCTACTGCCAGGCTTAAATCAGGGTTGGAAACAGAGCTCAGGGGAAGCCCATATAATCTCATCTGATCTTTTCACTTTGCAGTAAACTACATTTCCAACTGCAGCGCCATGCTTGGCAGAAACTGAAACTGGTTTATATTCCCTGCCTGTAATTGTCTTTTTTTTTATATTTATTTATTTTTTTTTCCCTCCCCTCTCCCCTCAGTGTTGCTAAAGTTCATGTTGTTGTGTGGGTTTTAATGCCTCAAAGTATAAGCGTAAACATATGAGCTGCGCAAAGATCAAAAGCTCTGGAACTGATTAAATGAGAGCGAAGCCAGTATATATATTTACAGCACACTGTATAGACCTTCAAGAACTAATAGAACTATCCCATGGGTGCTTTACTGCAGCATCTTCGTTTTCGTCAGCAGCACTGCAGTGTAGAAGCCTTAGATTTTCTTTCAGGTTGAACAGTATGCCACCAGTACTGCTGGGGGAGGCGTTTTCTTATTCGCAGAGTTGTTAGATAATGAATTGAGAAAAGGGGAAGGACTGCAGAGCTGGAGGAAAAGGTGGGCTGTGCAGTGGGGTCCCCTGGGCCGTGGCCCAACAGATTTCTTTAACATGGGCCAAAGAACTTTCACTGTTATTACATAAAATCTGAATTGTCACTTGCACATGAGATTGGGGTTTTTAGACACCTCAGCGTCCAGGCTAGGTTGGGACTGGTCCACCACCCAGAAAAATCCAGTGAAGAGTGGCCCTGTGGTCAGAAGCTTAACCCTTGTGGGTGTTTGGGTCTGTGGGACCCATTTTCAGTGTTTACCAAAAGAAAAAATGATGCAATTTATTATTTCAACTTCAGATTCCTTGGCCTTTGTTCTGTGAAGAACATATAACACATTTTCTTTGACTTTCACACTGTACACCTCCTACACATTTATATTACACATGGTGTTGGGTTGAACCTGAAGGGAATAAAAGTGTGGAGGTGCTGTCGCTTTACTCTGTTCTCCTCCTACAGGGCCTGCTCTTAGTTTGTGTCTGTGTGTATGAGGGTGGACACCATGGACAGCTGACTGGCTACGGCTGCTAAAGGCGAACCCTTCGCTGGCCACTTGTGATATTTTGAACTTCTGGTATTTTTACGTAATTTGTTATGGCTGTATTGATTTAAAAAAAAAAAAACGATAATGTGGTGGGTCAACCAGACCACTGAGTAACAAAAACATCGACACCACACAAGGGTTAATCATTGAAAAAGGGCTAAAGCAGGGGTGTACAACTCTGGTCCTAGAGGGCTGGCAAAATTTGAAGGTTTCCCTACTCACACACCCAGTAAACCTGGCAGTTAACTGATGTGTGATCAGGTGTGTTTTAAGTAGGTAAGTCGCCAAACTGTGGTGAACCACAGCCCGCCAGAACCGGAGCTGTGCACCCCTAGGCTAAAGAATGGAAGCATACTCAACAATAGGACTCTCACAATTATGTAATGGCCTGATTGCAATTATTTAAGCTTACCACAGTTAAACTACCAGAGTTGATGGCTTTTATAGTCATTTGTTTACATCACAGCAAATAGAATTTAACTGGGTGCATTTTCATCATTTGGGTTGTAAGAAGTATGTGTAAATGAGAGTGTAGAAAACATTTATTAAGATTACGGGTCATGCCAAAACAACAAAGGTTGTGACGAAGTTTTTGTGTTTATGTATAAATGAAGAGATGTAGAATGAAGAAGCAATAATGTATCATGCGTGTTTATACAAGCGAGCTAGTTTGCTAACTGTGCTGCAGCAAGGTAGAGCTACAAGTGACAGGTTTATAATAAAGTGGCCAGTAAGCGTACACAGTGTGCTACAACCCCAGCTACAAAAATGTGTTCTGTGGTCCACAGTGATATAGATGCTGCCTGTCATGTAGTCTTTCATGCAGGATTGACATCTCTCACACATTGGAGATGGTGAATGAAGCCTCGGGTGGTTTCATCATGCTGCTGTGTGAATCCTCAGATGAAGCGAGAACACAGGCCTATGAGCCTTTCCGTCGTGCTGAAATATTGATGGGCAGCATGACTGTTTTCAAAGACGCAAATTCTACTGCGAAAAAATTGCATGCTGTGGACACGCGAGCTTCTCTGCAGTCATCATGAGGTGTAAATGGGTTTTGGCAACGAGTTTCATATGTAGCTGAAAATCTGCCTTGAGTGAAGGGTTATATTTCCTGGATTATATGGTCAAGGCCAACTGTGATGTTTGACAGTGAAATACATTTTTACAATGTCAATTTTAGTAATGGGCTTTAGCCTATGAATTCAGTCATAGTTAACAGAGTCTAGTCATTTTATAATTAGATTTGATCAAATCTCTCTGATGAAATTTCATTGATCGCTCATCTCAGCCATGCAAGACCAAGTGAAACAATTTGTCACAGAGCTTAAGATGCAGGCTTATGAAACATCAAGGCAAGGCTTGTCTGCTAGTCTCTGTGAAATTGTGGAAAAAAGTGCTGAAACACTTCCTTAGATATGCTCTGGTAGAATGCACCAGTGGTGGGTGATTGTTGTCTATACTCTGCTATTGATATACATATGCTGTAGATATGGCTTCCAGAACCTGACCGTTAAAGGTTGCACATCATGTGGTTCTTTACATCATTTTGAAAGAACACTTCAAATTTGTTAAATTAAATGTACTCAGATCTGCTAAGTCATATAGTAGTTCACTTACTAAAATTAATTCAGTCTGAGCATCCCAAGATTTATTTATTTATTTATGAGCAGTTTGTTAGCCATTTTATTTTTATTTTTATTTATTTATTTTTTTGGCGCCCTAATGTGACTCAGATCTGATGTTTTTCAGGGCTGTGTGGACACGCAAATCTGATCTTTTCAAAGCCGACCTGAGCCACTTTCATATGTGGTCCTAGATTGGACACACATTCAATTTGTGGCCATGCAACCTGCCCCCCCCCACTGTGCGTGTGCCATCATTCAACGTTACCATGGCAGCAGCGCCAAACAGAAGTTAAAGCCTGTAAATGGTGAAAAACCTTTTTTTACCTTTGTCTTGCACTAATAATGAACAGCTGAGAGCTGATCAGAGTTAATTATCTTAAGGTAAAGGCTCCTTCTGCTTGTTTGTTCATTTGTTTGCTGATGCACGCGAATCATTCACGTGACGTTACTGAGTAGGATGTGTGCATGCGGGTCATTCCAGGATGCTGTTTTGTTCACATCAATGATGGATTTGAATCAGCTACCTAAACGAGTGTGAACCATCCTGTCAGAGATCAGATTTGAGCAACGAGGCTTTGAGGATGTAAACGTAGCCTTTATAGCAAAAACAAAAATAATTTTATTAATTTAGTTTTTAAAAAAATTACGTTTTTGTACAGTACAACTTGTGCTGCAGAAATATTCCACCAATTTTCTAATGTTTTGCATAATTAAATGGTTAAGATCTAAACAGTCATCCAGAGTGATTTGTTGTGAACTGCTCCATTCAAGAGAAATGTCAGTGGTGTTGTTTGGAGCCAGATGTCTGTAGTGTTTAATGCCTGAATAGGCTGCCTGATGCCAGAGACATGGTTTTATAAAAGTTTTGGCCTTGAACATATTTTTTAAAATCCATTCATTGTGAAGAGGTACGTTCAGGGTGTTTTATAAGGCAGAATGGGACAAAGAAAATTGTACTTTTTCAGGATTACCATAATATTACCATAAACATTATGTATAAACTTCCATGTAGATGTAGAAGACGCATGTGGGTTCACCTGCTAAATAAAATGGTTCTGTAGACATCCCAATGCCTGGTTCCTATTACCACCACTGTAAAGGAATCAAAGTTTATCTAAAAATCACCATTTCACCTCAAACCACTCAATGACTTGATTTACATCTTAAAATCTGAATTGTGCTGGAATTTTTATAAGAAACTGTGGAATTCTTTTTAACAGTAAACATTGCAGCATCCAACTACAATACTAGAAGACCTCTTCATGATGCAAAATACTTGTCACAATTAGTGATTGGTGGTGGTGTAATTGGCCACGATGGTGATATCATTTTCCCAGCCCTCCTTCCAACTTCAGTGGCACTGGATTGCTTTTGTACTCCTCCAACATTATTGGCTGGTTGCTGGTGTTTTGAGAACGTGGCTATTATTTAGAGTTGGAGAATATTGCATCCTGCAGTTCCTGCCAAAATTCTGTTATCTGTGCTGCACATAATTGGCATTCTAATAATATAATTCATCATCCCAGGATTGAGAATTCTTTTGGCATTTCTTTTGGGTTGAGCCTTTTGAAAAGTTTGCAGAAAGACAGTTTACAGTTTGGGAGATGACAGCATTCTTGAGTTATGTAATTACTGTGCATGCTGTTCCTCAACAGGAAGCCATCACCCTACCATATTTAAAACTTGTAGACTTTGTAGCTCTACAGCTAACACACAGTGCACTGTAGCCCATGCCATTTATTTTAAAGAAACAGTTCAGTGAAAAATAAGCTTTGTTTTCTACTTGGTGAAACAGTCAGCCGAGACATGTTTGGTGTCTGAAGTTTGCTCGTTTATCGTGGGCCCACCTAGCAGGCCAGCCTAGAAGACCCGTTTTCCCCTAACTGAATGACTGACTGACTCACTGAGTCACTTCGCTGAAACGCATATGTGCGAGTAGTGCTGCTAGCCACATTTCAGTCTTGCTAATGTTAGCTAGCAAGCAGTGTACCAGTGTTGAGGCAGGAGGTAGTTTTGTGTGTTCTTACAGAAACATGTTGGAAATCTCTGACTTTTTGCAGAAAAGATTAAAAAATGTCATTGTCATTAGGTATTACATTTAGGATGTGCATGTTCTGTAGTTTCTGATGCTGAAGTTAAATGAAGGAGTGTGAGGATAAATACTGCATTCATGCCACAGTATAGCTATCCACTTTTTATTTATTTATTTATTTATTTATTTATTTATAATAATAATAATAATAATAATAATAATAATAATAATAATATATGCCTTTTTCAACCTAGCTAATGGTAGCTAGCAGGCAGTGTACCAGGGACACATATAGATGTATACACTGTGGTGACTGAACAGCCTTTATTTAATTGTTTTTATTTAGTTGACATTTGGAGTCTGAAGCTTGCTTCTTTACTTTTGTACTGGAGCCACAAACCACATTTCAATCTAGCTGAAGTCAGCTAGCAGGCAGTACTTGCAGAGTTCAGAGGAAAATGTCTAAGGATATGTTGCATCATATATGAATGACTGACTGTCTCCCTGTTAAAATGCCATTGACACTTGTTTTCATGCTGGAGCTATGAGGCTAATGTAGCTAACAAACCAACAAAGGTTCCTTGTATAGCTAGTAGTAGCTATACAGTAGTAGTAGTAGCAGCCACTCTTATGCCTTGATGTTTTTCATACTTTTTGTCCTTTTTTTTAAGTTAATATATTAATAAATATGTCAGAAGTGACAAAAGCAAGTCTATTTGAAATGGCTTAAACAATGGCAAGTTGTTAACCAAGTGTGACCGAGTCTGGGAGTGCAGTTAGCACAGTGCTAATTGTTGCAAGCGTCCGTAACTCGTTAACTTTGCCTTGTAGCTCCAGTCCAGATCTAATGTAATTTAGGACAACCAACTTATCTTGACTGAACAACAAAATTTGGAAGTGTTATTTAAAAAAATTTAAAGAAAGCAAATCATTGCTCTATTCCATTGGCTTCAGTAAGCAATCAAATAATTAGCATCAAATGGACATTTTCTTTTTAGCAAGACTAGGGCTGGGAAATATGACTGATGCTGATCCACCGCACGTTTTATTATAAAGAGAGCAAAAGTCCGATTTACCTGGATTTAGTGCAACATAGTATGCGAAATACTGAATAAAATAATGGTGTTCAGTTTTTGAAAACTAATTTTTAATGTAGCACTTTTTTTTGTTTTGTTTTTTACCGTAGTTACACCTTATTAGAGATTTTGAATATTGTGAAATATTGTGTATCATGGAACTTTCTTGAAGTTTCACAGTTTTGCCATGTCAACCACTTCTAACCAAGACCTTAGTTTTTCTTGAGAATGGTCTTGGTTGGTCTGTTTTATTTCATGCATAATAAACTTATTTTAGTATTCTGGAGCTCTGTCTTATTAGTTTATGGGTGTTGGGCAATGAAAAGCTATGGTAATAACATCTACAGTGTTACGCTGAGTCTGAATAAACAAGGTTTCATCCATCCAAATCCCACACACAGAGTTTACCAGCTCATCATTTTTGGAGTGAGAGAAAGTGCTGGGAATGTATTGGGATCCCAGCATGGACTTTATCATGGTCATTGCCTTTCATTTGTAAAATGCTGGTATCGCTCCTTACAGGATCTTATCTGCTGGCTAAATGGAGGCAGTTTGTCATCCAGCAATTGCTGCAGATGGATCCTCTGACCCTGAGATCATGGTGATGTGGTACATCCATCTGAGGCTAGCTTTAACCACGCGCGCACACACAAACACTGTGATGACCAAACGTCCTTCACTTAATTGTGTGGTGTGAATCTTCTGCCATTCTTCTGTTGTACAAGTCCTCAGCTGTGCAGTTGTGTGGGGCCTTTTTTTTCAATTTGAGCCTTATAATGTAACACACCTTGTGTGTGTGTGTGGGGTGTTTTATATATGGGAAACAGGCAGTCCAGTCTACCACCCGCACTCTGATTACGCAGACGTGTTGTACTGAGTGCAGAATGTGGCTTGGTGTTGTGTTGAAATAAGCATGGATGTCCCTAACAAATGTTATCTAGAAGGCAGCATATGTTCTGAAATGTGTTCAGCGTTAATGGTGCTTTCATGGATTCATAAGTTACCCACAAATACCCCTTCATGCTATGACAGTGTCTGGCTTTTGAATTTAACACTGATAACAATCTGGATGGGCCTTTCTCTAGATTTCTCTAGATTTCCTGAATCTTCTGAAGTTGTTATGCACTGTTGAGGGAGACATGCCTAAAGCCCTTGTGGTCGCTTGCTGAGAAATGTTATTCTTGCACTGCTGGATTTTTGGAAAAGTGGTGAGCTTCAACCCATCCCTGTGCATAGAGGATAAGTGCTTTCCAGAATGTTTTTTATACCCAAGCCTGATAGTGTGTACTGTGTAAGGTGGTGTTGGTGTTTTGTGTTACCAAAATTAGGTAGTTTAGGTAAACTACCCTGTCCCGACCTTTTTGGAATGTGTTGCGTGCATCAGTCTCAGAATGAGCAGTACATTTACGGAAACAATGAAATTGATAATTGGAAGTTGATTGTTACATTATCTTGTCTTTGTACTGTTTTAATTTAAATACAGATCAAAGCAGATTTATAAATCATTGAAAATTTTGCGTTTTTCCTACTGTGTCAAATTTATTTATTTATTTATTAACTGGAATTGTACTTTTGTCTTTTTATAGTTAACCGTATGTCATACAGTGCCAGAAACCGCATAAACATGTCCATTTGACAACTTAACGTGGTAGACTTGTGCCTGGTGACGGCTAACCATGCTAACAGCCCCCAGTGACAGTAAAAAAACATTTTTCTTGCAAACCATAGTGATATACTAGTGTTCCCATGCATGAATGTAACTAGACTTTTAAACATGTTGAAAGATTTAATATCCAACATGGATGAGGCTGTTTGTTAAATGCCACTGTTGAGCTGCATTACTTGAACATGACACAGTTTGAGGCAGGTGTATGACGACTTAGGCATGCAGTTTCTCCTGGGGCTATAATCAAGACCACCTTTGTTGAATCCAAGATGAGTCCAAGACTATGGTTAGTCGAGATTGGGTCAAGATTGGGTCTCAAGGTGACCAAATCAAGGCAGAGTCCAAATGAGAGCAAGACTGGCTCTTGAAGCAAATACAGCTATTAATTTGTTATACATTCAGTTTACTATACAACACTGAATTATTCTCTAAACTGTGTTGTCTGTTTTCCTGCAGTGCCATAGGTTTGCATTGCTATGATTGAGTCAGTGGCAGCCTGACCTCCTTAGCTTACATAAGCTACTTCTCTGTATTGAAAATCAGTGAGCTGATGAAGGCACCTTTTCTCCCCCATCTTTCTTTTCTGCTTAGACACAAGTTTGCCATAGTCTGTCTTTTACAAGATTAGTTGTTGAATTGAAAATATAATTTGCTGAAACAGCTAGTTTCACAGAGCTGACATTTGCAGACTATACTTGTTAGTTAACATGTTGTGCTGCTACAGTAGCACATGTTAATAAAGTTGCTGGTTAATGCCAGTATTAACGTGGTACTTTTCTTTATCTAAACATTTACAAGTGTTTTTAAACTGTTTTTAACTGAAATCATATGACTGACTACTGCCTATAGACTTGAACACAGTTGGATCCCAGGGTGGTATCTGTAGAAACTGGCAAAAAAAGAGCCAATTAAAATATATTTAAAAATAATCATGTTAAAATGGGTGAAATTGCGCTGCATGTTTCGAACCATGCGAGTGATGGTTTTTCTCATAAGGCAATTTGGAATGCGGTCTTGGAAGATAAAAATATAAGGGGGTATAGGCTTGAACTTATTACAGATACAAGGAAATCAGCTGGCTTCACCATTTCTCTTTAGCCTACAAGCACAAATGTATATGGACTGAGTGTAGAATATAGTTCCAATTGTCCACTTCTAAATTAAGTCAGATGTGCGAATGTTTTCAGTTTTTCAGAAGAATGTTGTGTATCAGTGCCTTGAGTTTATTGGCATTCTGAATGAAGCTGCTCTTTGCTAATGCTAAGTGACTAGAACTGGAATCATCCTAACTAAGAAGCTGTTATTGCAGCACCAGACAGTTTTCCATCAACAATGCTACAAGACAACACCTATACAAGCACACAAGAGCAGGTTTACCATTGTTTTTGTATTGCTGGATTCAAAGCTGGCACTGCATATAAGAGGGGGCTGACTGAGAAATGCCTGACTGGCTTTAAGAAGGTGAAAACAAACATTGAGTTATGTTTAGTTAGGCTAAGTCTTCTCTTTTCAGCTCTGTGCCGCTTAAGGTGTTTGAAGAAAAGGCTATTAGTGCTGTTTGGACAGTCTCTGTCTTCTTATATCCACACTTGTAGTTGCACTGACTGCCAATGACCTTGAATATATGGATTCCCATCTTTAGTATGAGAAGTGTTGCACCTTCCTGGTCTGCTCTTGCCAAGCTTCATTCTTTCACCAGCAGCAGAACCTAATTGACCGATAGATCTTGCGGCTAACATGAGAGCGCCCCATGCTATTAGTCAGTGAAGGCCACAAGCGTGCATCGGGCCTGTCAGAGAAGATGCCCTTATTGGATTGTGTCTGTTGAAAGTCCACTGAGAAAACAGAGGTTTCTCACATGCCACGGTGATGGATACTGATTGGTGTTTGAGGAGCAGTCTGGGGTGAATCTGGAGAGTCCTGGTGGAGAAGGAGAAGGATGAAGGGGAGGATATGGACTGCTGGGTCAATACATATATAGACTTGTGCTAGTAGGGCTGCAGCTAACAAGTGTTTCTAAAATCAGTTGACTTGTTGCCTACTGTTATATTATCACGTGTTGCCTCGCTTGGTTCCTCTCCCTTTACCATCATTATTAGTCAAAGTTCTGTCTGGTCGACAAGCTGTTTCTCTTAGGCTGCAGTGAAACGGTAGAAGCCAAATCGCCAAAGCCAAAACATGAGTCTTCCTAGTACACCAAAGATACCTAGAAGGTGTACTCCTCTGGCCAGGTATTCAATCATACAGCGAGAGCCAATTTTGTAATATTCTGCATCCCAAAATGCAACACTCTGATTTCAAGAGGACATAACCAGGCGGTTATGTCACTGGTTTTCTCCAAACAATTTAATAGCCTGGAATTTGGTTTTATATGGATACATAAATGAAATGAAACCTACTGCAATGCTGAATTCCCATCAGTTTCCTCTGCTGGTCTTGAGGTAGTTCTGCCCACTTTGTCTATTTAATAAAGTCAAATTGCTGCATATATAATGTGGTTAAAACAGGAACCTAGTAAGTTGGTCTGAGCCAAACAATCTGCACAGCTTTTGCTTCTCAGGATCATAGGTGGAGTCATACTGCTTATTATTCAGTCAGACTAGCTGGTATTACCAACTATGAATGTAACGAAAATGAAATGACTGACCTTTTTGGTAAATGGAGAAATACTTGGGTGTCTTTGGTAACACCACAGGTTTATTGTGTAGGTTTGTAAATTTATTTGTGATTTTGGAGAGGTGTTGAAGCTAGCATCCTCCCCTCTGATGTGCCCCATGTTTCAATACCAGTCTTAACAAGCCCTTATCCACTTGGCCTTATCGTGTCCCCTCGGGGGAATCCCCAGCGGCATCTAAAGGGCTGTTGCGTCGCTTTATTAGGTCAAGTGAAGGGTGTTAGATGAGCCCTCGGAGGGGTGAGGGATCGAGCAACACCGATGTCAACTTCAGCAGCAGAACTTGCTCAGAAATCATAGCAACCTGACAAACGTTCAATTTACTGGGCTTTAATTTACAAACTACTCCTTCTGTTATACAGACTGCTGATACAGGTTCATCACTTTCCTCTGCTAGCTGGCCCGCTAGCATGCTAAAGGCTACACGACTGACATGAACAGAAAGGAAGGCATTTCACCACAGTTCCAGACAGTGCAATTACTTGCGTGTAGCTTATGCTCAAACTTCTTGAAAAATGTTTTGCATTGGAAAGTTTGCATGGCTTGCTGTTACTGTAGTACTGGAGATTATATTGGATACTACTATGATGAATAGCATGCAGTATACAGTACATGCTGATACAGTACGCAGTATGCTATTTTAAGCCAGTGTGTGTATGTATTCATTAATAGAAGTTATATGTAGGGCTGTCAAATTTTAAAGTAATAAATTACTCACATTGTTCTTGTGTGGTGAATCTCCTTTTGTCTTATTTTCTTTAATTTGACATTTAAGATTTTTATGCATTTAAAAAAATACATTTTTGTAATGTGAGTATTTTGGATATTGAGTGGAGAAAACAAGCTTTGTAATTATTACTTTCAGTAGTAAATAATTTTAGTAATTCAGTAACATTTATTTTCATGGTGTTCACATGAGCTAAAAAAGAAAATCGTGTGATTTCTTTATGGAGAAGGTAGTATCCAGTCTTGTTGTTCATGTCAGTGATGAGCAACATTGGCTGCGTGTTCCAGCTAGTGAGTGTATACAGTTGTTTGGAAAACACCCTGGTAAAATTACAAGTTTGCTAATTAAAATGTTAACACATCCTCTACAGGGAGCAAACTTAAACATGTATTTTATTTATTTATTTATTTATTGGCAACAGGAATTTTTTTTTTTTCTTTTTCCCTTTCTTCAATGTGTTAAATTCAATAAATAAACAGTACTTGTGCATTGCAGTGTGTTCTCTTTGGAGGATGTTCTTATTTTCACACAGAAAATAAACTAAACTTCAATTTAACAAGGGTGTCTACACTTTTGCGCGTGTGTGTGTGTGTGTGTGTGTGTGTGTGTGTGTGTGTGTGTGTGTGTATATATATATATATATATATATATATATATAGTTGACATCACTGAAGTTCCTGTAACTGTTTATAAATCCTGATCCTGAGGTAATTCTAAACGTTTTGAGTCTATTGAGAGGTCAGTGTCTTGTATCAGTAGACATGTGAACTGTCAATCAACAAAGGTCACCGTCTAATCAGCTGTTTAGCCCTGAATCTGTCTTTTATTGCAGCTGTTATTTGAAGTAAAGTGTTTGACAAAGCTATAAATCTGCAAGGGGATTTGTACAAAGTGCAATGAAATATCTGTTCATTAAGAAAAGTACCTGCGAGTTCGTGCCTTAAATACAAGGAGAAAGTGCTGATAGTGTCGCTCAATGATTTGGGTTATGGATCTCTTTGGCAGCGTTATTGTATCATAGCAGGCCACCTGCAAATCCTTCTCAGGCTGCCAAATGCCGGCGGCTGTAAGCTAATGCATTATCACTGTTTAATCTGAAATTGGAAAATGTGCGGTTCACGACCTTGCCTAATTTCAAAAGTGGTTCATTACCTGCTTATGAAAGATTAGAGAGATCAGTTTTGATCTTCTGAAATATGTAATTCATGAACACCATGAAAGTATAATGTATCTCTAATAGTAGAATCTGTTATGGAAACTTTTGTGCAAAGTCTTTGTATGAGTATTAATGTCTTTCCAAACTGATCTTACGTTTACTGTATGTCACTATATAAAATGATGCAAAGAAAACCTTGGCAGACCGTGTGATACTTCTAATAAGATTCTCTGTCCGTTGACCCTACAGTGGAGGAAAATGACCATATCCTGCTTGGATCATCCCACCCACTTGGGGTTGAAATGAGCTCTACTTCATCTCCTGCCGTTCTGCTGTTGGTGGATTTTCAGTCCCGTGCTGTTCTATTGTTGGTGGATTTTTTTTTTTAGCCCCATGCTGTTCTCCTATCATTTGATTTTTTAGCCCCATACTATTCTCCTGTTGGAGAATAGTATGGGCAATGAGCAAGTGCAAGGTTCTGTCCAAAGCCAGGAGGCTGCCCCCCTTCTGTCACAGGCCCTTCTTTGGTCCTAGAGACATTTAATTGGCTGTAGGTGAGCTATTTCACATTTAAAGACCTCACATTCTGCAGCTGGCCATATGTTGGTTTTCCATGAAGTTCAGTAAAGTTTTTTTTTCACAGTCGTAGTTAGTTTTTATAGTATTATTTTCTAACTTTTAATCCCTTGGAATTAAACAGGCTAATTTTGTTACTGTACCTTTAAGACTGATCCATGTACATGACCTCTGTTCTGATTGGCTGCCATGTGCATCATTCAAAAAGCAGTCCAGCCTGAAACTGTCAAGTTCAGCCTTTAGGAATTTGGCGAAAAAAATAAGCTTCAGTCGTTGTTTTCAGATATGTGGATCCTTCTGAAGTCTGTAATATGTTTGCTTCTTGACAGCCAGGACTGGCAAAACATTATTCTTATTCTTGCATCTTATGACATTGTGACTTCACAACCATGAATTTAAACAGGCTGTTTAGTTTCCATAGACTGTATGGACTACAGAGTGAGCATCATATTCCTGTTAAAAGCAATCAGTTTTCTATGGTGGCATGCCTTGTAGGTGTTCTTAAAGATCACTGATTGAGGTCAAAGAATTAGCTGTTTCTGTCTGCCACAGCATTATTGTTCAGGTTGGGTATCAAATTTCAATTCCTTTTTTTTTTTTTTTTATTTATTGAACCAAGAAAGTTCAGTCCTGTACAATTCAGTACGATTGATTTGATTGAATTCATTTGCTGATTTAAAAAAAATACCTAATGCTGCACATCAGCCATTACACACACTTTACATCATCCAGGATTAAAACACAAAGCTCTCAAGCCTATTTTCATTGTAGTCCTCCTCACATAAAATACATAAACAAATTTCAGTGTTTGATTAGAGTCTTCTGAGTCAATCTGTGAGCCAGTAAGCACGCTTGTTCCAAAATCTAGTATGCTGATTATGTTCCATAAGCATGTTATTAACATTGACTCTTCTTGATTACTCTGCAGTTCATTGTGGTCAGTACATACATCCACATACACTTCCAGCACTCATTTCTGGTTTGAGCCACAGAGTCTTACCTGCTTTTAGCCAGTTATTTTGATCTCAACTTGGAGGTCACAGCTTCACTGGTGCATCTTTCTCACATTTTCACACCTCCTAATGGCCTCCTTTGCTTGGGTACCAAGTCATCAATTGGTTTTGGGTCAGATTTCACTAACGTCCGTCCGCTTTCCAGCACTTAACACTTTCACTGCAGCCTCTAGCAGTCAGAGTACTGAGTCATATTCAGTGAACAGAAAATGGCATCATATTTTTACTTGGAGGCATAATCTCTCCCGTGGTTGTTGTTTCACAATTGCTGATCTCCATAAGGAGAGAGTGTTGGGTTTGGCGCGTCAGTGTTTTCAAGAGATTAGAGCACGCCACAGCTTTTTCGAGTGACGATGATCCGCTCCCCGGTGCTCTAGTGTCTAAAGTCAAATGCTGAATGTAGGATGGCTGTTACTGTAATTGCATTTTGCAGAAACCAAGTGAATGAGCTGTGTGTTGGGAGGATTTGCAATTGTAGTGATATCCTGTGGAGGTTTAAATTTAGCCTCCCTTGGCACTGTGCCTTTATAAATACAGCCTAGTCTAGCCTGACTGGCTGGAATTGAAGTTGTACTTTAATAGATGTGGCTCACCACAGCGCTAACCTACT
This sequence comes from Colossoma macropomum, assembly GCF_904425465.1. Lineage (NCBI taxonomy): Eukaryota > Metazoa > Chordata > Actinopteri > Characiformes > Serrasalmidae > Colossoma > Colossoma macropomum. The sequence goes on from NW_023494810.1 coordinate 16,466,470, forward strand.
GCCTTCTGCTATTCAGAGATTTTAAGCATTTTACGCCTCGTTTTGAATTACGAACTGGGTTGGCTTCAGTCTAGGGATGTGCAGTATGATGGTTTTTGTTTTGTTATTATGTAGTTGTACATAGGCTTTTCATCCGTGTTGGATGTAGTCGGTATGTGTAGAACACTAAACATCTGCATGTATCAGAAAGACCAAATATAGAAAGCCTGTAAACAACCAGCGGATAGTAACTGCATAAACCGGATAATAACGAGGAGCTGATTTTAGTAAAATGAAAATCTTGTATATTGTGATAATGGCTTTAAGTACCATACTTTGTCTTCACCCCCTTTTACTTTGACCTGCTTAGGAATGCTCTGTTCTAGCCGTTCCCTCTGGGTCTTGTAGCGTTATGGTGACCAATCCATCAGCGATGATGGGCAAGGCATTTAGTAAATACCAGCAATCCATATCTGTGCGCGAAAGACTGGGGGTGTCATTTCTTACAGAGGGAACACATTATTTATAACACATCCATCACCATGACATCTATACTACACACTATTACCTCGTCACATGTTCTGTGCTGTGTGGGTTTGTGGTGAACTGTGACTATTAGGGCTAGGCCTTGAATCAAAAAAAAAACACTTCTACGATAATGCTAATTTCTGCACGTTTTCTGGCCATTCTAGATTAAACGTGGGTATTTGTAACACATTACCTTGTAACAATTTAACAATGACTCCTTCACAGTCCTGGCACAGAGCTGCTACTGTGTTTCCTTTCTAACCTGACTGAAATGCACTGATCAGGCTTTGGGGTTTCCTGGTGTCCGGTTTAGAGTTTTGCTGTTGGTACTGTTGACTGGACATTAAAATGTTCTGCGGCAAATAAACAAAACAAAGGTAACCATCGAACTGTTAAAACACAATCATACCAGAAAAGATACAGTGGGGCAGCCCCCACTGTATTGGTGTGAAAAAAGGAAGTGGTCTTACTATACTAGTCAATTGAACATGTAACCATCAGACAAATAACATTTTTCTCTCTGGTGAAAACTTGCTATTTTTATTTTTTATTTATTTTTTTTTCCCTGAAATGTTTTGCTAAAGTAATTTAGATATAAATATAAAATGGATATAAAATACCCATCTATGTTGCTAAATTTTCCTTTATTTTCTAGCAGTTATTAAAGGGCCTATAATCCTACTTTTTTTTGGTATCCCTCCCCTTGATGATATTTATGTGGATTTATTGTACCAGAAATGAGAGTTCTTTTTTTTCCATTCTTCCGCTTCCTCTCTATATCCCTTAGAGGATTTGTTAGGTGTAAAAGGCAAACTGTTGCAACAAGACCCAGAGGTCAAGTCACCATTTCCCTCCAAAGTCCTCATATTAGCTTACATCAATAAGCTACGCAAACTCAAACAAAACAACAACAAATTCATAGATAGACATTATTTACGCATTTAAGTTAAAATTGACACATTGTCTGCATAACATCCTGCTTTCTGGTACTATTCCCCTTTGAAACCCTGGGAGGCTGGAGCACAGGGGCGTGTTGTAAAATGTCACTACACAGATACAGATTTTACTTTGAGTCAAGTTACATGTCAAATAATAAACCTACAAAAATGAGAAGCGGGGACACAGTCAGCAGTTCCTGGCACACCACTAGGTTTCTGTCATGTGAGGGGTCACAGGTGGGTCTGGGGAGCAAGCTACGTAAACTGATTGACTTCATCATGGTTGTGACATCACAACCATTCACATTTGCTTGCGACCCCTCATTCAGCCTATAGCAGGTCAGCCCCTCCTATTCATTTTGAAGTGATGTGGGGTGTTATGACGGCAGACAGTTTGCAACAGAGTTATTAGAGTGAAAGATGTTGGCAAAACAATCGCTTTCAGGAAGCAAATGGAGGTCTGAAAGGAGTGGCTAAAGGTTTTTTTTTTTTTTTCTCTCCCCTGGATTTTAGTCCAGTCTTACAAGTTTATTCAAAACTTCAGTTGATCACCTTTTTGAAACTAATTACAGGCTAGCCAATCAGGACAGAGATAGTTTACATAGATGAATCTTAAAAGAGCAGTAGTGAAAGCCTGTTTAATTGTAAGGGAGAAAGAGACTGGAAAATAAAGGGAAAAATAACTACAGTTGTAGAAAATGAGCCCTTAAAGGGGTATTTGGTGAAAAAATAGCATATACAAAACATGTTTTGGCTGATCGACTGTATCCAGGGAACAGGAGAAAGCTGTGTGAATTAGGTTTTTTTTTACTTTGACTTTAATGTAATGGGAATAATGTAATATGTCAACATATATATTATATGTTACATAGAATATCAGTGAGGTGACGGCTCTGTGTGCCACGCATGTGACGTTAGCAGAGTGTCGGTTTTCTCTCAGATTGTGTACTGAAACGTGTTCCCACTGTCAGAGTTCTCAGTGTCCGTTAGAGTGCAGTTCCTCTCCTGCAGCTGGTCAGAATCCTGTGCAGCACCGGCTCCCAATCTCTGCTTTCAATTTGGCCCCATTACTCCTGAAAGTGGCTGACAGGCGCGGCCTGTGCGGGAGAGGGGCAGAGAGATTAAATCCAGCACTCACGAGTATTCTCCAAATCTCAGCCTGAGGGGGGAGAGATTAGTCCCTCATCACAGAGCGCACACACACATGGCAGCTGCTCTCACACACTCCTCTCGCTCTCTCCATCTCTCAGGTGCCTTGCTCTCTTCCTTCTTCCTTTTCCCTCTCGTTCTTGAATGCTTGGTTAAAGGGCAATTTCACCAAATATTCACATTTTCTGCACAAGTCTATCATTGAGAGATAAACGTTCAAAGTGAGTTTGATTGCTTTCTGAGAGGATTTGGAGGCATTAAGCTCTTTAGATGTCTGGTTCCTATCACCACTACTGTGAACAATTCTGACTTGGTAAGTTTCTCTAGAAAGCACTTCGTCAAAACACTCAATGACTTTGTTTACATCTTAACCACTTAATTATACAGAATGTTTGAAAAAACAAGTGGAATTTCCCTTTTAAGACTAATATATGTAAATGGCCTCTGTTCTAAATGGCTGCACTCTATTGTGGTATATTGTGTTTATTTTATTTTTTTTTGTGTGACACAAAAACAGTGACTTGAGAATGAGCTGTTTTTGCAACTTGGTATCCACATATGCACTCTATGGATTGAGGAGTGAACAGTGAAATTGAAATACAGAAATAAGTTTATATACAACAAACTATTTTATTTGAAAGGCGCCCATATTCTGCCTGTCTTTCCTCTGAGGTCCGCTTATAACGTTTGTGTGGTTTTGTTTTAAAAGCAGTCATCACTCATTTATACATGACCCTTTTCCCAGCTCTCTCTATCCCTTAGAATTAAACTGTTTTTCATACTGATCCTTTTAAGACTGATATGGATCTATTGAATTTGTTCATATTCAGGGTTCAAATCACCATTTGAACTTCTTAACTGACTTGGACTTAAGACTAAAATCCTTTTGCTTTAAATAACCCTATACCTTATTACCAAATGTTTGAGTAGTGACTTTGGTAATGACATTTTTAGTTAATTTTGAACATAACTCACACACTAGCAGGTACATGACTAGAAAACACAGCTTTGAACAGTTGTACTCAATCATATTTTATCAAGCCTCAGTTTACCGAATTGCATAAAAAGTGTTTTTTGGTAGTGACTGTTCTTAATGTAACACAATGACTTGCAGACTTTGGGACACATCAAAACAATGGGATCTAATTGCTCACCATGTCGCCATTAGAGACAGGGTTGCAGTCTCACTTTCTGCTTTAAAATGTCTAAAATAAGGCTCCACTTATAGACTAAACCGGTGTGTTTCGGTAGTGACATGAAATCCTGGGACTGAATACTTAATTTAAACACTTGTAAATATTATGTCTGTCTGTCTGTCTCAGTGGATCTGCAGTTTGAACTGCGCAGTTTGAATAGTTTATATATAAAAGAGCTCTGTTCTGATTGACTGCACTGTGTTGTGCCTCATTCAAAAATGTATAACTTCAGCAGGAATGGGTGGAGCTAAATTGTTGCACACTGAATAGATTGATTATATGTACGTGTGACATCACAAACAGTTCAAAATAAGCACAGTTTCCATATATGGACTGTGAATGGTATGTTTTGAACAGCATTCAATAATATGTGCATTTTACATCAAACTTTGATTCCAAAAGAAGCAAGAAAAATTGGATTTTGTTTTTAGCCCTTTTACAAAAAAGGCAAAATTTTGTCATCTTTGTCATTCCTTTAACTCTGAGGGATACGTTAATATCAAAAATAGTCAGAATGCACATCCATAGTTTGTTCATCCCCCAAGCGCGAGCTTACTGCCACTCCAAATGCCCTGGATGAGGCTTCACCACTGCCGGCTGCTCTACTGACACGAACATGAATCTTAACAGTGCTTTTTCTGAGTATTCTACACTGAAGCATGCTTGAACTAAAACTTAACTTAAAGCTGGATAGTCATACTCAAATACATTCATTTGACTCGTTCTATAAAGGGCAGAACAGAGCTGAATTTATCTTACATTTTGAATTGTGTGATGTACTCTGTAAATGTTGAGTTTCAAAATGTGCCCTATTTTGTCTATGGCAGTTTAGCTCCACCCGTTTACACTAAAGTGTTGTTCCTGCACAGTCTGTAGCAAAGTTATTTTAGTGGAAGATGTGAGAAACCATTTAATGAAACAACCTTCCGACCTGCTTGCATGACGCATGCTCTGATTCAGGGGTGTCCAGTCTTATACGCAAAGGACCGGTGTGGCTGCGGCTTTTTATTCCAGCGAAGCAGGAGATCATGTGATCAGTTGTTTTGACTTTAAACCAGTTAATTAAAGAACTGGAATCAGGTGAGCTCCTGCTCGTTTGGAATGAAAAGCTGCAGCCACACCAGCCATTTGCCGGTAAGATTGGACACACTGCTCTAATTGATGCAGATGTTTCTGTTGGGAGCCAGTAAAACAGCAGCATTCAGCACCTTGTGAGCTGATGGCTGTGCTCCTAGGCAGAGTTTGAGGCTGAGCAGAGTTCACTGCTCCCCCTATTAACCAAATTTTATATTGTTAAAATTCCGACAAAGGAAGAATAAGATGTGAAACAAAATGTCAAAGTCGAGAGAAGAATATGATGTGTAGTGTAACTTGCCTAAAATAACATTTAAACATTGTATTATTGCAGTGAGTGAGAGACTTTCTGTGCTAGCTGTGTTTGTGTCTTTTGTCAAGGATCTTAAACGTCCACTTTAATGTTTTTAAATGGACATGTAATAGTTGAAGTGTTTGTGTATACCGGTGTGCATGTGAAAAGTACATCCACTCTTGTACTGAATTGCCTTGTGCACAAATTATCAGTCATATTGATAGCTTACTGTTTTATATTCTGATTATTTATATTATTAGATTTTCATAAGTTTTAAGTCTTTTTTTCCCTCTTACGCTCAAATTAACACACTCCTCCCAGACATGATTTTGATCGTACAGATATGTCAGTGATGAAACTGATTAATAACAAAACTGTCTGTGAAATTTAGATGCACTCCATTTTACAAGAATTTTGTTCTTGCGCAACTCTGATTTAAGGGCTTTTGTGTTGGAAAAAACTGCATTACGAATGGTACCATAGAAATGGTCCATATTGAAAAATAATAATGTTATGTTAACTTGCATTAAAAGTAAGGGCATTTCTTTTTTTTCCTTTAGAAACTTTTCTGTTCTGGAGGTACAAGGTTTTGTTCTGACAGTGGCAATATAGAAGTTTTGAAGGGCTGTTCAGATGCTGGATTTTTAACTTCGCACTGGTAACAGTTTTCCTCTTTGGCCCAGAGGACGCAGCATCCATTATTTCTGAAAACAATCTGAATGTGGACTTGTCAAACCACAGCATACATTTCTGCTTTGCATCAGTCCATCTCAGATGAGATTTAGCCCAGAAGTCGGCGGTGTTTCTGGGTGTTGATATATGGCTCATGCACTATGTAGGAGATTCATTACAGAGTGTCTGTTTTGAATGAAGTGCCATCTCAGGGGTCAGAGGTCACGGGTGTTCAGTATTTGTTTTCAGTCTTGCCCTTTATACACAGATTTCTCTGGAGTTTATGAATCTTTTAATGATGTTATAGACTGTAGATGGAGAAATCTCTAAATTGCTTGCAATTGTGCATGAGAAACACTGTTCTTAAATTATTGACCTGTTTGCTTACACAGTTCTTCGCTAATTGGCGAACGTTGACCCATCCTTGCTCATAAACAACTGGGCTCCTTTAATACCCAATCTTGATGGCATCACCTGTTATCTGTTCACCTGTTTATCTGTGCAAAGTTCAAAATGGGTGTTTTTGATCATTCCACAAACTTTCCCATCTTTTTGTTGCTTTATTCACAAATGTTGTTGGAATGTGTTGCATGTATTACATTATATTACACAAGGTGAAGTCGCTTCTCTTTCTAATTTTCCCGTTCCACTTTAAATGGTGCCGCAATTGCATTCGGCATCTCAGTCAGAATTTAAGGTGGAACGGGAAAGTTCAGCAAGAAGCTGGCTAATGAGATGCATCTAAGAATCGTTTTTTTCCTGCACCCCTTCCCTCCACATATAATGAAAGTGTAAGAATAGGAATGACTCATGTCTTTTGACATGCTATTGTTAATGGCAGAGCAGCTTCAGTGTTGTAAAGCAAAGAAGCTAGTAATAGTATTTTTCATTGTACATCCACATGTCCACATGCCAAACCAGTGTAGCATTCAGATTCTAAATGGTAAAGCAAGGTAACATTTAATCACATTGTTAACGACAAAAAAGGAGGAATTGGCTGTGCAGGATCTTGTTGTGTGTGGGTCCCCCCCCCCACCCCTTCATGTAAAATGGCATTATTAGAGGCAGGATTATGCCATCTATCAGACAGTACGCAATAATTTTCAGTATTTCTGTATACATATGAGCATTGCCCTTTTAAGTGACTGTCCTTTTTCTTTTAATGGTTTGTTGGTGGCTTTCTTCGTCATTCTTAATCCCCCAACTGGACTGCCTTAAGGCACTGCATAGTGTAATAGTGAGAGAGAGGGCTGCATTAATTGGGCATCAGAGATGGCGCATAGCATATCTGTCCACAAAGCCTTTTTCTTGCTTACATGCTTGGCAAACCTTCTTTGTCAGAGAGGTGTTTTAATTAGAAAAAACTTTTTCATTGTGATTTGTCTCAGTATGAGGTATAAACAGTTTCCATTTCAGTCTATCCAAGGTGATCTTATTAATTCTCTATTGTGTTTTGATCAGCAGGAGTGAGATTTAAGGGGGCGGAAATCTCATTATTATTTGATGCTTAAGTTATTGCCATAGAGACATCAGCAAATGTGCTATGGTCAGGGCATATGAATGAGACTAGATTCTTCCAAACACTAATACAGCAGTTTCACCAATGCACATTATGTACATTAGTTGTATAAAAGTATATAAAGGTGAAAAGCACACAACCTCTGCATGGAACAAACTTGAAGGACAACTTTTTTTCTTTTGAATTTGACCAAATGGGAGTTAGTAAATGAGAGGGGTAAAACAATGTTTTGGCACTTTTTCAGTTGATCTACTAGTGTTATTTAAACTCTTATTTGATGCCTTACACCTTAATTCAAGCCAGATGTGGACAACTCTAGAGCATAGTAAATTATGTGACCCATTAAAAAGTCTTAGGGTGTTCAACAACTCATCTAAGCGACTGACTGAGGATCTGAAATTAAATTGGTACTTACATATTTACAAAGCAAAGCTGTAGAAGATATGTGAACACTACTTGTATATAATTTTCACTGTCTGAAATGTCACTAACAATTTGAATTTAAGGAGAACAGGTTAAGTCAAGACCAGATCTGGAAGACCTAGAAAAATCTTTTGTACACTGGTCAAGTATGTAAAGTGAAACCCCCACATCACTACCAAAGACCTACAGAAAGATTTGGCTGGCACGGCAATAGTGATGCACTGGCCACCTGCAGTTGGACAAATATTATCCACATGGATGAATCAAAAGAAGGAAACCTTAACTGTGATCTCAGCACAAATGCTAGCATATAAGGTGTGCCAAAGAATATTTAACTAAACAAGGGGCATTTTAAATCACGTTCTGTGAAGTGATGAAACAAAAAATGGTGGTCTATGGTCGCAGAGATAAAGCATGTACCATCCTGCTCCCTTCCCATTTGTAGTTGCTACATCACTTTGCTCCTAATTTGCATAGAGCTCAACTTGGTCGTATTCAACTCCGCCCACTTTGGATCGGCAATGTTCATGCTGCCTCCTGTCACTGGAAATTACCAGCTCTCATTGGAAATGAATAACCTCTGGACACTTTGTTGCATTGCGTCATTGCTGGTGTGAAAGCAGAGTGAGCTCACCATGCTCATTGCCAAGCCTCACAGCGCTGGGCGATGGAGCAGTTAGATTGAATTCTCTGGAGCGACTGAGCTCCATCCAATATCTTTAGGATGAGTTGGAGTGACATTTGTAATACAGAACTAATCATCCTACGTCAGTACTTAACCATACTAATACTCATGTGGCTGTAATCAAATACTCACTGCAAAGTCCTGACATCTAGTGTAATGTCTTCTCAGAAGAGTAGAGGCTGTTACTGCAGGAAAGCAAGGACTAGTACTCTGATAATGCCCTTGATTTGAGTGGAAACCTTTGGGCGTATAGCATGTATTGCAGTTGCATTATAATACACTATATTGTATTATTATACTAGTATTCGCTCGTCTGCCTTCACACACATGAACTTGAGTGACATCCCATTCTTAATCCATAGGGTTTAGTATGATGTAGGCCCACCCTTTGCAGCTATAACAGCTTCAGCCCTTCTGGGAAGGCTTTCCACAGGGTTTAGGAGGGTGTTTATGGGAATTTTTGACCATTCTTCCAGAAGCACATTTTTGAGGTCACTCAAACACTGATGTTGGATGAGAAGGCCTGGCTCGCAGTCTCCGCTCTGATTCATCCCAAAGGTGTTCTGTTGGGTTGAGGTCAGGACCCTGTGCAGGTCAGTCAAGTTCTTCCACACCAAACTTGCTCATCCATGTCTTTATGGACCTTGCTTTGTGCACTGGTGCGCAGTCATGTTGGGACAGGAAGGGGCCATCCCCAAACTGTTCTCACAAAGTTGGGAGCATGAAATTGTGCAAAATCTCTGCTTAAGCCTTAAGAGTTCCTTTCACTGGAACCCAGGGGCTGAGCCCAACTCCTGAAAAACAACCCCACACCATAATCCCCCCTCCACCAAACTTTACACTTGGCACAGTGCAGTCAGACAAGTACCATTCTGCTGGCAACCGCCAAACCCAGACTTGTCCATCGGATTGCCAGACGGAGAAGCATGATTCGTCACTCCAGAGAACACGTCTCCACTGCTCTGGAGTCCAGTGGCAGCGCTTTACACCACTGCATTCGATGCTTTGCATTGCGCTTAGTGATGTAAGGCTTGGATGCAGCTGCTCGGCCATGGAAACCCATTCTGTGAAGCTCTCTATGCTGTTCTTGAGCTAATCTGAAGGCCACATGAAGTTTGGAGGTCTGTAGCGATTGACTCTGCAGAAAGTTGGTGGCCTCTGCGCACTATGCACCTCAGCATCCGCTGACCCCGCTCTGTCATTTTACGTGGCCTACCACTTCGTGGCTGAGTTGCTGACGTTCCCAATCGCTTCCACTTTGTTATAATACCACTGACAGTTGACTGGAATATTTAGTAGCGAGGGAAATTTCACGACTGGACACAGGTGGCATCCTATCACGGTACCACGCTGGAATTCACTGAGCTCCTGAGAGCGACCCATTCTTTCACAAATGTTTGTAGAAGCAGTCTGCTTGCCTAGCTGCTTGGTTTTATACACCTGTGGCCATGGAAGTGATTGGAACACCTTAATTCAATGATTTGGATGGGGGAGTGAATACTTTTGGCAATATAGTGTATAATTGCAATAGAATATTTTGTTTATATTTTGTAGGCTGAGAAGTAAACAAGCTTTCTTGCATCCACTGAAAGTGGATTCCAGACTACAGTATTTATTTGTATGTGTTGGGAATGCTGTGAGGGACAGGGCAGCACTTGCCCGGCTGGTCTTGCTAACTCAGCGCTGCATGAGGCTTTTGTTATGGAAAGGCTGATGGGCGTCAGCGAGAGTTATTGTCGTTTGTTCACTGACTCAAAAGACTAGACTTTCAGCTGGGCTTCAGTCGGCAGTCGCCCGAACCGCATCCCCCAAATGCTTTAAATGGCGCGCTTAGTCAAATGTTGAAACAGTAAATATCTTCAGATATCGTCTGTTTGTCCTTTTTCAGAGGGAAAACGCAGTTGTCACTCTGCAAGCTGCGCCGGCTTGAGGAATCTGTTTACTTATCAGATGAACATCTGCACGCTGCCGAAGCATTTATTCATTTTCTGAAGCGATGCTATCAGCAGGCAGCTGCATGGTTTTTCTCTTCAAAGGCACTGCTTTTGAGTGAAGTCTTTTTACAAGTGGGACGTCTTAGTAGATAATGCTAAATATAGGCTGTGATGACATTAATGTGAGATGGATCAGTGACTGTAACACGTTCGACCCATTCAGCGGGGGTCAAAGCATTTGCTGCTGCTGACTCACCTTCACTTCACTGTTTCTGTGATTTACTCGCATCTCCTTGTTTCCAGTTAAAGGAAGAGTTTAGCCAAAAATCAGATTTACGCTGTTTTCCCCTGATACGTTACCCCCATATACCCCATATAGCAGGGGTATTTAAGTTAGAGAGAATTTCCTCAAGCAAAGGTCTGGAACCTTATGTCTAACTTGCATCATGATTTAATGCCATATACTGTATACTGAAGTAGTAATTATATAAACATCTTATGTAGTCAACAACTGAATGTCAAATGAAATAAAGTACAATTCAGTAAAATTTCAACAACATTTATTGTCAGTTTTCTCTCTTAAGAGCAGGCAATGTGAAATAACTTCCCTTTGACTCATTTTCTTCTCCGACTGCTGTCTCTCACCTCGTCCCTCCCCTGTGTGCGCATCACTCACTCGAGTCTCTGTGCTCATCGCAATGCACAGATCTGATTGGCTGAGTCGCGTTACGTGTGATATTTACAGCGCATGCGATTGGTCTGTGAGTTTCCTGGGCCGCTAAAGCGGTACCGCAATGACTAGAAAAGTTACGCCGATTAAAATAGGACCACCCCGTCAAAATTAAATGATTCTCCATAGTTTATTGGTTATAGGTCCAGGTCCGCATAGGATAGCGTCTGGGTCCGGATTCGGACCGCGGTCCGCCTACTACTGACCTCTGCCGTATAGTAACGAAAAAGGTTTCTTGGCTTGTAATAATAGCAAAACTAAATAAATCGAAAGCTATATTTCATTCAAATGGTCATTTGATTTAAAAGGGAGTTCACCAGTTTTGGTTAAGATGTAAACAAAGTATACAGTATAAATTCTGGTCTCTGATGTCTGATACATTGCTTTACGATAGATTTGAACAAAACCTTTGGGCCTAAAGTGTTTTTTAAAAATCATTTCACAGCAGAGAGGTACACTCGAAGTCAGAATACTTCCCAAAGGAAACTTAATAAAATAAGTTGATCCCTATTTTGCCATTATCAACATATATATAACATATATATAAAAACTTAGACATGAGTAAGGTTTACCAGTCATTTTGGATTGTAAATAAAGTTTGTTTTTGTCTATATTTGTAGTCCTCTGGTTCCTATGACTGCCACTTTTTTCCTACAGTTTCTTCAATGAACCATTTCACATCAAATTTAAATTACTTTGTTTATATCTCAACAGTAGAATTATGAAGAATTTGTAAAAACTTCCCCTTTAACAGTCCTGTGTAGAGCGATCATTTTTTACTAAAGGACCATTTTTATGGGTATACCTCTCAGAAAGCTATTTCATGAAATGGTTACAAATGTTGCCTGATGTCTTAGACATTTCTTGGTACAATAGATAACATTTTGGTCTAAAGTGTACATTTTGAATAGCCTTTAATGGGTTATTGAAGGGGTACATGGATGGTGGAGTGACCTTTCTGGATGGTCAATAAATGAAATGGCTATATATAACGTTATACACACTAGGATGTCTGATTCTTAAAGAAAACCCGGGTGCATTTCTCCACAGTGCAATTTCACATCAAACCCCTCTGAATTTCTTTTACATTTTTGAATTATGCAGATGTTTTGAAGAATCAGTGGAAGTAATCTCAAATAGACTTGAATGTGTTTTCTGACACTGTATGACTCGCTAGTATGCCTAAAATAAACAAAAGTGCCTTGCATAGCTAAAAGCAATTGCAGACCTCTTGAAGATGGAATTTTGAAGTTTAAGATTACTGAACAGCTCCGTAGCATAAGGCAAGTGTATATTTTTGATATGCAGTCTGCGAAGTGCTGAACTGGTGGCTATAATTGTTACTTATAGCTACTTTGGCCATATAGCTCCAGTGTAAAAGTATTAAAGCAAATATGTCTCTGCTGATTGACTACGTTTGGGGTAAGGTGAGGATGGGTGGCAGACTGTGTAAATTTAATTTGATCACAACTGCACGGAGCATTGCCCTAAAAGAACTTCATCTGCTGGTCTAATTGGTGCTTTTTATATTGCTCTTATTGCAGGTCTGAGAGAATGTTATTATAAGCTCCATTTGGACTTAATAACTGAGCTGTCACAGATTTAGTGGCCCCAAGAGCTCTGTTAAGGGATCTGTTGGCCCTCAGGTTGTTGGTTTGATTGGCACTTTATGGGTCCTGCATTAGGCCTACACATTTCCGATTGGTATGCAATGGCTTGAAACACCACAATAACCTACACCACTAATCCAGGCTTTAGCCACAGCCTGCCCTCAGCAGCGATGAGTAATCTGAGAAGCTGTTTATATAATGTGCAATAAATGCTAAGCCCTAAAGATCAGCTCCAGCTTGGCGTGCTTGCCCAAACACACTCGCAAGAACTGAATGGCCTTTGTCTTTTTCAGGTTTTTGTGACGCAAGTGACAACGCACAACTAGCCCTGCAGTACAGAAGTACTGGGTCTTCACCAGTCATTTTCTCTTACGCTGTTCCTGTTAGAAGTTTGGAAACACTTTGTCTTTCTTGTAATTTCTGAGTATTTCTGATGTTTTTGTCAAAGTTTTAAATTAAAAATGGGTAGAATTTGCCGGATCCTATGAAATTTTAGTTTTTTTATTATTTTTTTATTTTTTTTCCCTTTTTTGGATTTTAAAGAACTGCAGAAGAATAAACAGAAGTGACATTGTGAATTATATCAAAGCAGCATTCATAAACAGCAAGACAAATTCATAAATGAAGTTTATAAATTAGTTTAAGCATTAAAGCGTTAAGCGTTAGCGGGACCAGCTGAAACACTTCTTATAACTTCCATGCAAATGGGCGGGGCTAAACTGTCATAGACTGGAATAGGTTGTTGTAAAAGTGAATGAGGTAGGTTTTGTGACATCACAGAAACAGTGTTTTTGCATTTTGGTTTCCATATATGGACTGTGTGAATGGCATGTCTTGAAACTGTAACACTGTTCAAATTTATTGGTTTTAATGTATAGATTTTCTTTGCATTTCTAAATATTCTCTCAATGTCTAAAGGTCTCCTGGTCTTCATTAATTGCTGTAGCCTCTGATGTAGAGGAACTACATGCGTGACTCCTGCAGGGCATCAGAGCACGGGGCAGGGCCGCAGGTGAGAACTGCTGCATGTCAGAGGTCACAAAGATGAAGAACAGCTCCCCAGAGGGGTTTTAATTAGGCCGGGAAATGAAAGGCCTCAGCGTGTGCTCTCAGCTCCAGTAGCTGTTTAAGCATGACCGCTTTTACTCGGCTATGGCTCTTCGGTAATTAGTCCGTGATTAATGAGGATCATTTGGGTTTTTGTAGCAGGTTAAGTAGACATGCTGTATGATGTGGAGGCCCAAAGAGACGGAGCCACATGGCCAGCAGCCCTGCTGAAGATGGATGCTTGACTGTCTTGGGACGCAAGATCTTGCCTGGAGATGTTTGACAACACCTTTTTGTTTTTTTTTGTTTTAAAGATACTTTTTTCCCTTATTTTCAATGATTGAAAGCATTTTACAGTTCAGTTTATTGTGCACTGCTGTGAATATCCTTTACTAACTGTTGGTAAGGCCTGTATGATTCTTGTTTGTAGTGTTCTCGACTTTTCACTTTTGCAAACATGGTTTAGTTTGTGTTTTGTAGTGAGTTTTTAGCTTGTAGCTGCTGTGACCATACTTGGCCATTTAGCATTTTGGTTCTGTGTTTATAGCACTGCTTCGTATTGTAGTGCTGTGGAAAAAAAACGAAAATGGATAAAGTTACTGTGCTGTATGCGATCTGTGGCACTAGTGGATTAGTAAGTAATGAATATTTTGTTACTCGCTGTTCATTTCACTGCCAAAATCGAAATATCTCGCTCATCATTGCATGCAGAAACCTAAACATCGGGAATTTTCTTTTTTTCTTCCTGATGCACATCAAAATATTTACATATGTATGTGTAAGGGGCAAGAGGTTATACACAGCAGCAGGTATAATGTCTGAGGGGGTATGGGACTATAAGCTTTGAGAACCACTGATTTAGAAAATGAACAAAACATGTAATTAGACCAGTGGTGCCCAAACCTTTGCTCAAAATGTAAAAGGCATGTGAAGTGTCTGTTGCAGATTTTCAGTGAATCCTTCTGCGAAGTAGTTAACTGAATTACATGCTTCGTTTAGGTTTGTGTAACACAAAACAGAAAAGCTCATAAATGTGCTAGTGGAAATCAACATTGTCAGTGTGAAAATATTTGATAAATAAGGGCTACTAAGAAAGTGAAAGTTTCCACATTTAAGGACTATTATACAGTATGTGTGGCATGTTAATGATTGTTTGATGAAGCACAGTCATTTAGTAGTGGTACGTTAGAGGTGTGTGTGTGTGTGTGTGTGTGTGTGTGTATATGTATGTATGTATGTATGTATGTATGTATGTGTGTATATATATATTTTAGGTTTGGTGTTCTGAGACCTCACCATGTTCCTCTTTTGGAGAATGTTTGGTTTAGTCTCTGGAGACTTCTAGGTCGGATGTCTGTTCAGCTGTCTGACAATATCTATTGTTCAATATCCTTTACAAATAAAAACACATTGTATTTAGTAGAAAAAGCCAGATGATTTTAGGCTTTCAGAATGTTGGCTAGACATGAATATTTCTTTTCTCAGATATTTGGATCAGGATCCTGTTCACTGGTAGGTATCCCTAAGAAATGTTTTTATCTCCATTTAATTTTCATAACTTAATAAAATGTATTACATAGTAGTTGCACTTTACATTAATGCTACTAAAACTTAAACAGTAATTAAATGTACAATTAATTTACACCAAGCATTTTCATTATAGACTTTTGGACCCCTCTAAATATATGAACCATGAAATTATATTAGTTATTCCTCTTAAAGTCTAAATAAGTTTTCACATAGCATAAGTCAGTTTCTTTCTAACAGACAAATTGCTTCTTTTCACTTTTCCATAGAACAGCTGTGGTAGAACTTTAGTAATACAAATTCTGTAGAAATAGAGCAGATATACACAGCTTAGGGCATTCAGACTGTATCTTAAGCTTTTCTGAACCGCAGGCACTGTGTAGTTTGGAGCTGACGCTATTGTTCCCTCCCACGCGCAGCCTCATAGAACTGGGCACAGAACTCGCACACTGGAGTGTGTTTACTAGGAAACCTTTGTGTACGTCTTAATCTCTGCTTATGAGACACAACCTGGCAAGGTCAGTAGCCTCGGCTAACCTGGCTGAAAACTCTACTGCGCACAGTCTCTCTTTCCTCAGTACACAGAGCATCTGAAATCGCTTAAGTCACCTACGCGTTGTGATCATGCGCAAACAGGAATCAAAAATGTTGTTCTTTTGTAGCGACTCTGTAGAAGAACCACTTATTGTTCCCTAGAGAACCATTTAGTGCAGAGCCTTTTTTATAAATGAGAATGTGAAAAACCATTTGTTAATGATCTGTACAAATGAAAAACTTGTAGGCGAAGTACAGCTTAGTTATTTTGCAGTGTAGATGCATTAAGAGGCATACTACTAATCAGCACCTCAACTATAGGCAAGAGGGGTTGATATGCTATCAATATGTTGGATGTTTTAAGTTGTACACTTTGTCCTAACAGCGAAGATGGGGTCAAATGTAGTATCTCGTCACACCACAAAGCCTTCAGGATGTCTATACTGGAAACACGGATATCTGCATGTCAACAAATCACGCACCTATTGTTGAAGACTGCAAAATGGGTGGTACATTACTGATGTCCACTGTAAATTTTTTAAAATCAGGATATCTTACGCAGTGTTTACATGCAGTATTAGTTAATCTCATTAATCAGCTTGCTTTAGTTGGCTACTTCAGTGACATTGCTAACTTGGCTAGATAATGGGGAATAGCAGTTAGGCATGGGCATTTCAGTCAAAAATATTTGCAGGGGGAAAAAAGGACTCAGGCTACTGCACACCAGACAAATGCAACTCACAGCGCCTCTCAACAACTTTCTATTACAGTACTGTATTAAACCCAGAGCTAGACCATAAATCCATTGTAGGTGATGAGGCTCGAAGTTTACACTGAGACAGGTGCTAATCTAAATAGTTACTTCAAGCCTCAGTAGTTAGGTAGCTGCAACTAAACCTGATAAATGAAGTAAATTATACTGAATGTTTTATTCTATTAAATCTATATGAGCAGAGTGTAAAATTAACTTGAGCTTCTTTTTCAGCACGTCTTTGCAGTGTTCCCTGTGTGACGTGCCTTAGCCGGATGTATTAAGTAGTGGTCTTCCTAGGGTTTCTTTTGTCTACACAGATTAGAAACACTGACCAAAATACAAGAAGCAGGCTTTACACTGCTGTCTGGAGAAATAGTTCTGAAATCTCATGGTTCTTAAATATGAGAATGCATAATGTTAGAAGCTAATTTGCATATCAGAAGTCCATATTTCCAATTAGATTTTTAAAATCTTTACTCATAGTTGAAAATTCTGATTCATCCCTCATAACAATGCATCATGACTGATATTGTGATGCAAAAGTATGATAATGCATCGTGGAGAATAGACCTTCTATTAATTATGGCATTGAATGCAGTTGCATTATTTGAGCCCCAAAGTTGAAGCCCCTACAAGCTAATGTAGCTAAACCCATCATTGCTATTGTTTGTATTATTGGGCTGTCCTTTTATTTATAGTAACATTTAGAGTAACAGTCATACAGCTCCCTTTTTCTGCACCTGTGTTCATTGAACTTTGTTCATTTAATAATCCAAGTTTTGTTGTCACTAGCTTGCTGTGCATACTGTTAGACTTTATGCTGTATTTTGCCTATATATGCTTATATATGCTTTACTGAGAATCAAAATGGAGTTTAAGTTGTATTGGGCATGTCATGGTGATTGTAGTATATCGTAGCAGCCACATTTTAAATAAAAACCTCAATCTGAATCCTTTTATCTCACACACAGATTAATCCACTTCAGCAAAGAAAGTGTAAAAGATGTAAGTAGCACAGCAGACACGGGTCATTAAAAACACTTACTTCCCTGAAGCTGCTAACAGGATATCCACTACAAGCATGAAGAATGAATGGGAAGTTCACATATCCTGGACTTGCATAATTGGTATCTTGCTGGTGTGACTCAAACCAGTGACCTTCTGCCTCAAAACTGAAAAACAGACCTGCCTAAAACAGATTTATCAGTTTAACGATGAAGTCAGTCATGAATTCAGTCCGTTATTCAGTTTGTTTCAACACAGACATTGCATTTAAACCTTGGTGATGATGAAAGCATACGTTGAAAAATACTGCTGAAAGTTCTAAACTTTGCGTTCTAAACTTCATACCACATTCTAAAATCCATATCACATTTGTTTGTATATATAAAATGAAATTTTATGATCTGAATTTGGTTAGGTATTGTGTACAGTCTTCTGTAGAAAGAGAAAATGTTTGTTACATTTTAGTCCAGTTTTTGTCATTTTGTACATTGTACACAATGTCAATTGAACGTGAATGTTCTTCACCTTGCTATGTCATTAACTATGTAATAACCTAATTAGTATAGCCAAGCAATAGTATTAACTGGACATCTAAAAGTTAAGGCCGCCTTCAGAACGACATTTCAGGCTCGAATCTCTTACTGTTCTTTGGAATTTTTTTCTAATTTGTTGGGGGGAAATGTGTTCATAGAAGGTGTCATTGTTGGCTGATATTTCTGCGTGCTAGTCATACTAAAGACAGTAGAATAAGAGCCACATCATCGCTCCTCCACCAAACCTTACTGTTGGCTTTGTGCATTCCGGAAGGTAGCGTGGTCCTGGTATGTGCCAAACATAGATTGATCCATCAGACTGCCATATCACTCCAGTTATGGGAGTGCATCACACCCTGCGGTGTCAGGAGCTGCATCACTGCAGGCCAGTCATGATGCCCATGCTAACCCAATCCACCATCGAAAGCACCTACAATGGGCACACAAGCCTCAGAACAATGGAGGGTGGCCTGGTCCGATTATCAGGTAAATGCATACTGCCAAACTGCTCACACTGTCAAACAGCACACACTGTTTGGGAATAGTTTGAACTTCAAGCTGCTCTGGCCTTCAAATTTCCCAAATCTCAATCTGATTGAGCATCTGCAGGGTGTGCTGGAACAACAAGTTCAATCCGAGGTGGCTCCACCTCACAACTTACAGGACTTAAAGGATCTTCTGCTAACATCTTGATGCCAGATACCTCAGGGCACCTTCAGAGGTCTTGTAGAGTCCATGCCACGGCATTTCGGAGTCATTTTGGCAGGACACTGAGGAACAGCAGTATGGTAGGCAAGTGGTCAAAATGTTTTGGCTCAGGGTTTGTTTTTGTTTTTTGTTTGTTTTTTTTTAAATATAAAAATATTGAATAAACAAGGGAAAATGGCCACAAAAATAATGTCACTAATGTAATATCATTAAGAATGAACCTCTAGACTTCTTGACCTGATCAGTGTCAATGAGCTCATCCATAAGTAAAGTTTTAAATAACCTGAAAATTATGCTGTTGAGACCAAATTGGTAGTTGGTATATGGTTAGTATTTTGTAGCACAGCATTATATCCTTCAGCATCATTGGTTTGACAGAATTCATGATTTTGTATCCTTTTCCATCCATACATATTCTCTCACTACAATATCCAGCATACACACAGGGAAACTCCCAACTGTGATAAAGAAATGCACTGATATAGAAAGTATTACAGTACAGAAGTGATATTCACAGCAAATTTATAATACTTGGCTATTTTCATTCTTTGCTCTTGGTTATTTCTGACACTACATAATGGTAACTGGATGGTTCAAATACTTCTGGTATCTAGGCTTTAGCCTGTTTTGGGTCATTGTTTTGCTGCAAGATCAAATGTATTTGGTTGGCATTAAGCAGGTAAGATGCTTCTCTTCCTTCAGAATTCATCCTTCTCTTTCTTCTTAATGTACAATAATGACCATCAAAAACAGTGTGCAAGAGTACAGAGCCAGAACAATAAAACCGGGCTACTGTCCAATTACTAAGAGACCATTACAGCTGGTTTAATTGAGCAGAACAAAATGTTGAAGGAATTGAACCTTATAAGCTTAAGAATTAGTGCATGTTTCTAGACAAAAACATTTTCACTACTTAATTACACAGATTTTAGCACAAAAAATGTCAATAGTAAAGGCTCTAAATTGCCATGTTTACATTTGATTAAATTGCTAGGTGTTACTTTAAACACCGACATAATTCACAATTCAAAAATCACAAAAAAAATCCATAAACTTAACATAAATGTCCATATTTTTTTAACTTGCTTTTCCCAAAGACATTTTGCATCAACATTTAAAGACAATTTTCCATTAAAAATGACAACCCTGTAAGCGTTCGCCCTGTCGTCAAGAAGAGTGCCAGCTAGCACAAGCTAGCATTCTCCTTCTCAGCTTGGTATCATCGTGTGGTAGGGGGTGATGTACCTAGAGGGGTGAGAATTAGCCATTACTACACTGGAGAGAAATTTGGGTACAAAAAACTACTTTTAATAGTCTCACGTTTTCCAATCCATTTTATGTTCCACTCAAATGTTATTGAGGAAGTGGTCTCATGCACTTAAATCTAATCATTTCATAGTTCCAAAAGATGAACGAAAAACTGAGACTATTAAGTTGTTTTTTGTACCCAAATTTCTCTCCAGTGTAGTAATGGCTAATTCTCACCCCTCTAGGTACATCACCCCCTACCACACGATGATACCAAGCTGAGAAGGAAAATGCTAGCTTGTGCTAGCTGGCACTCTTCTTGACGACAGGGCGAACGCTTACAGGGTTGTCATTTTTAATGGAAAATTGTCTTTAAATGTTGATGCAAAATGTCTTTGGGAAAAGCAAGTTAAAAAAATATGGACATTTATGTTAAGTTTATGGATTTTTTTTTGTGATTTTTTTGAATTGTGAATTATGTCGGTGTTTAAAGTAACACCTAGCAATTTAATCAAATGTAAACATGGCAATTTAGAGCCTTTACTATTGACATTTTTTGTGCTAAAATCTGTGTAATTAAGTAGTGAAAATGGTTTTTGTCTAGAAACATGCACCAATTCTTAAGCTTATAAGGTTCAATTCCTTCAACATTTTGTTCTGCTCAATTAAACCAGCTGTAATGGTCTCTTAGTAATTGGACAGTAGCCCGGTTTTATTGTTCTGGCTCTGTACTCTTGCACAC
This sequence comes from Colossoma macropomum, assembly GCF_904425465.1. Lineage (NCBI taxonomy): Eukaryota > Metazoa > Chordata > Actinopteri > Characiformes > Serrasalmidae > Colossoma > Colossoma macropomum. The sequence continues at coordinate 16,487,300 of NW_023494810.1, forward strand.
TGTTTTTGATGGTCATTATTGTACATTAAGAAGAAAGAGAAGAATGAATTCTGAAGGAAGAGAAGCATCTTACCTGCTTAATGCCAACCAAATACATTTGATCTTGCAGCAGAACAATGACCCAAAACAGGCTAAAGCCTAGATACCAGAAGTATTTGAACCATCCAGTTACCATTATGTAGTGTCAGAAATAACCAAGAGCAAAGAATGAAAATAGCCAAGTATTATAAATTTGCTGTGAATATCACTTCTGTACTGTAATACTTTCTATATCAGTGCATTTCTTTATCACAGTTGGGAGTTTCCCTGTGTGTATGCTGGATATTGTAGTGAGAGAATATGTATGGATGGAAAAGGATACAAAATCATGAATTCTGTCAAACCAATGATGCTGAAGGATATAATGCTGTGCTACAAAATACTAACCATATACCAACTACCAATTTGGTCTCAACAGCATAATTTTCAGGTTATTTAAAACTTTACTTATGGATGAGCTCATTGACACTGATCAGGTCAAGAAGTCTAGAGGTTCATTCTTAATGATATTACATTAGTGACATTATTTTGTGGCCATTTTCCCTTGTTTGTTCAATATTTTTTGTATTTTAAAACCAAACAAAAACAAACCCTGAGCCTCAGTGTCCTGCCAAAATGACTCCGAAATGCCGTGGCATGGACTCTACAAGACCTCTGAAGGTGCCCTGAGGTATCTGGCATCAAGATGTTAGCAGAAGATCCTTTAAGTCCTGTAAGTTGTGAGGTGGAGCCACCTCGGATTGAACTTGTTGTTCCAGCACACCCTGCAGATGCTCAATCAGATTGAGATTTGGGAAATTTGAAGGCCAGAGCAGCTTGAAGTTCAAACTATTCCCAAACAGTGTGTGCTGTTTGACAGTGTGAGCAGTTTGGCAGTATGCATTTACCTGATAAAGAAGCAAACTGCCATCAACCACTATTGCCATGCAGGGGTGTACCTGGTCTGCAGCAGTGTTTTGGTCAGGTATCATGTATCAAATTGACATCCACATGAAGGCCCAGACTCAGGGTTTCCCAGCAGAACACTGTCCAGAACATCACATTCCTTCCACTGGCTTATGTTCCTCCCACATCGTTTCTCCAGGAAAAAGGTACACATATACCAGGCTGTCCCTGACGCTAAAGAAAACTGTACTCATCGGACCAGGCAACCCTCCATTGTTCTGAGGCTTGTCTGCCCATTGTAGGTGCTTTCGATGGTGGATTGGGTTAGCATGGGCATCGTGACCGGCCTGCAGTGATGCAGCTCCTGACACCGCAGGGTGTGATGCACTTCCGTAACCATTATTCCAAAGTTCTGTTAACTTCTGTGGGTTGGACCAGACAGGATAGCCTTTGTTGCCTTTGCACATCGATGAACCTTGGGCACTCAACACCTTGTGAAGGGTTCGTGGTTGGAGGTTTCAGTAGGTACTTATCACCGCCAACCGTGATCACCCTACAAGCCTTACCATTTCCGACCCAGTCGTCTGTCCATAACAATTTGTCCCTTGTCCCTAGTCGCTCAGGTCTTCGTGCCTGAGAATTTGTCCTGCATCCAACACATGAACTCCATTGCCTAGCATTGCCATCCAACACATGAACTCACTGCCTAATATATCCCAGACCTTGATCTGCACCGTTGTTACGAGTTAACCAGCATTAGTCAGTTCATCTGCGAGTAGTCACAATGGCTTATCATTTTGGCCAAATTTGGCCCAATACTTTTGGATCCTCTAAAAGGGGGAGGCTGGGGGTCTGTGTATCAAAGCCACTTTTTTTTTCTCTCTCCATTCAAATCCAGTGCACTAGATTAGAGCCAGAATAACACATTTGACTTTACTGCTGTGGTTACGTGAATGTCTGTTTGACAAGTGTGATTTGATTATAGAGATGAAATATTAAATCGTAATCCTAAGCGTATTTAGACGTGATAATTTCCTTTTCATCCCAGTTTCTGGATTTTAGGTTGAAAAACTCCTGAGCATGCTGTCACAGATGTGATCGCGGATGTGTGGGTGGATGTGTGTGTGTGTGTGCGTGTGCTCTAATCCTGCGGATTCTGTAGAGCGCATCAGACAGCCTGCTTTTACCGGGCCTGTACCGTGCTGAACTTTTAAGCAGTTTCCTCTCAGTGTTTAGACACCTGTTACTGCGAGCATGTGGTTATGTCACTGCCAGCTCTAGAGACTGTTGTGTAATTCTCACTGTTGCAGCAACAATGCACACTGGTCACTGATTTAAAGGAATAGTTCAGGGAAGCATCATTCTCATATATATATATATATATATATATATATACACAGTTTTGTCCTTCACTCCAAATGTAATCAGTCATCCAACACATGCTTGGTGTACATTTATGTTCTACATTTTAGTGGCGTGTAAACCTAATGCCTAAATTATTATACTTCAGCTTGTTAGCTTCACTGGCCACTTTATTAGGGAAAAACTTGTACTCCAGCTCATTCATGCATAGGGTTGCTACTTCAGCCTTGTAAATTTTCTGTCAGTGGACTGACTTTTTCTAAATTCATTGGGTTGCTAGCTATGTTCACAATGGAGTTTAAGGTAGATACAGTATGTGGCCAAAAGTATGTGGATACTTGATCATGATAATCATGATCATGTCTATGAGCTTGTTGGACATCCCATTGCAAAACAGTGGGAATTAATATGGAGTTGGCCCTCTTTCCAAGTATAACAGCCTGTGCTGTCCTGGAAAGGCTTTCCACAAGATTTTGCAGAGTGCCTGTGGGAATTTGCGCCAATGCAGTCAGAGGACCAGTTGTGAGGTCAGGCCTGGCTTGCAGTCACCATTCCAGTTCATCTTAAAGGTGTTTAGTGGGGTTGAGGTCAGTGCTCTGTGCATACCACCGGAGTTCTTTTATACCGAACTTGTCAAACCATGTGTTTGTTGACCTCCCTTTGTGCACCGGGGCGCAGTCATGCTGGAACAGGAAAGGGCCTTCCCCAAACTGTTGCCACAAAGTTGAAAGCATTAATATTACCCTTTACTGGAACTGAGGGCCCAAACCCAAACCCTGAGAAACAGCCCCTGACCATCATCGCTCCTCCACCAAACCTTACTGTTGGCTTTGTGCATTCCGGAAGGTAGCGTGGTCCTGGTATGTGCCAAACACAGATTGATCCATCAGACTGCCATATCACTCCAGAGAAAAGTTTCCACTGCTCCAGAGTGCAGTTTTTTCACACCACTCTTGTTGAAGCTTAGCATTGCACATAATGATCTTAGGCTTGTCTGAAGCTGCTGAACCATGGAAACTTATTTCATGAAGCGCCTGATGCATAGTTCTTGTGACGATGTTTCTAGAGACAGTTTGGAACTCTGTAGTAAGTGATGCAACAGGATAGGCCATTTTATGCACTACTCAGTTGCCCTTCTTGGAGTTTGCATGGTTTTCTGCTTTGTGGGTGAGGTTGTTGCTGTTGCAGCTGCTTGTATTTCACACTAACACTGACAGTTGACCAGGGCAGATCTAGCAGGGCTGATATTGCACAAAATGACTTGTGCCAAAGGAGACATCCTGTGCCAGTGCTGTTTAGTCACTGAGCTCTTCAGTATGACCCATTCTACTGCCAGTGTTTGTCTATGGAGATGATATGACCCTGTGCCTGATTTCATATACATTAGCAAGGGGTTTGGCTAAAGCACCTGAACCCCCAGTAGCTACACCCCTGGTTCTCTCTAGTCTTTGCTCTAGATCAGTCATTCTTTTCTTTTTAATATGTTCTTCCATCCTTTGTTTGTTTGGAAGTGTAAGCTGTTGACGAAATAATAGTTTTTTTTTTTGGATATTCTTTCAAAGAAGTCTCTAGCTTTTGCATTGTGTCTTATCACAGCTCAAGTCTGTCATAATTAACGGGTAGGTGTCCACTGCACGCAAACTCATTAGCCGGAATTTCCCTCCCACAGGGAGTTGTGAAAAATGCCCGAAGGATGCTAGGATAGTGAGCGGCAGAAACTTGACTAGTGGCACACTGAAAAAAATCAACCCCGTTTCAGATTTATGCAAATTACGAGCAGCAGCTGTGTAGTTCTGAGGAGGTGGGCGAAGGTTGTCTGTACACAAAGATGTGCCTACATAATTCCGTCTGGATGAACGAAAAAAATTAATGAAGAATTGCTGCCACTTCCCTCTTCTTTCTCTGTTGCATGGTGTGGCTTATTTAGAACATTTCATCTTGATTAATAGGTGAGTATAGTTTGATTAGTTTGAAAATAGTCTACTTGAGCAGGAATGCATGTAATGCCATAAACTGTCAGATTAGAAATAATGTAACTATTCATTAGTCTGTCAAAATTGTGTATTAGAATGAAGTTTAAAAGAGTAGCCTGCTTAAATAAGAGAGGAATTTATTAGAAGTCCATGATTTGATGAATGACGGCGAGGCACTAGGGAAGGGAGTGCTGTGTGCAGTGGACATGTACTGTAAGGCTAGTCTACGGCTCCCCGCTATGTGCTGTGGCCACACAACTTGTTTGACAGTGCAGATTTGTACTTGAATGTACTGAATGTCTGTGGTCTGTGCTGGTGGGTGCTTGTTCAGCAAGAGCAAATTCATTTAGCTGAAGAAAACAGGCTGGTCATTTTTACTTTTCTCTTTCATGCACTGTTTCTCTAGCACCCCGTCTCTCTCTCTCTCTCTCGCTCGCTCGCTCGCTCGCTCGCTCTCTCTCTCTCAGCACCAACTAATGACCGCGATATATATCCAATGTATATTCAATGCTGTGCAAAATTCAAATACCATTTTTCATTCCTTTAATTTCTAGTCAAAACAGCCATTAAATTTTGAGCGTCGAGGGGGGGGGTGGAAATCAAAATATAGCAAAAGCAAATATACACTTAGAAAAAAATTATACAGATGCTCGAACAACTACATTTAATATCATTTTTAGTATTTAGTTTGTCCACTCATTGACTTTATTACAGCTCACGTTCTTTTCAGAAGATTTGCTGTCAGGTTTTTCAAAGAAATCTGTAAAAAAAAAATTTTTTTTCAAAATACATTCTATGATGTTGAGGTCTGGACTCTGGGGTGGTCAGTCCACTGTTCTGAGAACACCAACCCCTTCTTTGTTTGGGTTGCAAAAGTTTTTCTTTTTGTCTATTTACTTTTCTCAGTAATGGCTTCCTGACAGCTACAGATCCTTTTAGACTCAGTGTTGTCATCGCACAGTGGAAGGAAGGAGAAACACCGGTAGATTTTTTTTATTCAGATCTGAAACAGGAGTGGAGCTTGATTTTTCTCCTGTCTCTCAAAAATGAAAGCTTTAAATACTGTTTTATCTGATTTTGTGGTCTACCGTGGTCTTGAATGGTTGGACTCCCGTTTTCTCCATATATTTTTTGATCTGCAATTTTTTTGATAACTCAGTGCACTGCTTTTTAAATGGGGGGAAAAATCATAAATTTTTTTTAGGGTTGAATTTGGGCAAATAATTAAATTATTTGTGATTAACTACACAAAACAATGATTAAAAAGTTGCGTATCAATGATTTGACAGCACAAATTAAAATAAAAACTGTTGTTTTTCTGTGTGTATGCCACTGGTATTTGACATAGATCCTCCACTCACGTTTGTATATTTAGGGTGTTTTTATAAATTGCTCAGAATCGACTCTGAGTTCAGAAATTAGTGATGAAATTTGAGATTCCGTGATGCATCATATTGTTTATTAACGAATGAGAGATCAGATACATACTCTCCTTAATGACTCTTAGTGCTGCTCAGTGTAGTGTGGGAGTGAATACTTTTGCTCCTGAATAATCAAGTGCACAGTCTAATCCTCTTTGCCACACTGCATCCACACACAGCTCTGATCTGCTGTTAGGGTGTCTGCCTCATTTACCCCTGATTTCCCAGAATGCTTCACCTGCTCCGGCAGCCCACACAGACAGGAAGTTGAGCAGGAAGTGAGGTCATGGCTAGTGTGAGCCATTGGGAAGCAGCTGAATGACAGGAACAGAGAGACACTGCAGATAAGCAGACAGGAAACAGTCTCTCTCACCCTCTCTCTCTCTCTCTATCTATTTCTCTCGATATCTCTCTCTCTCTCTCTCTCTCTTTCTTCTCTCTCTCTCTCTCTCTCTCTCTCTCTCTCTCTCAGTCTGTCTCGCTCTTAATGTTTTATACCTAACTTCCCAGGCTGGGCCCCCTCTGAGCTTCTGGGCCGAGCTCTCTTGTTTACCCCTATTCTGTTTATTTCGGGGTGTAAGCACACACCAGGCTCAGAGCTCCAAATATACTTTTGCTAATTTCTGGCCAAGCACAGTTACCAAATGAAAGTCTTTCAGGCTGAAATCTGAAGGACACAGACGTTATAAAGCCGCTCCAGGCATTAGTGAATTCACGCATTAGAGTGAAATTTGTGTTTTATTAAAGCACTCAATGTTTCTGGGTCTGAAGGAAGTGGTGTGTTGATGGAGGATGTGTCTGTGGATGATGCAGGTGTGTTATTGTTTCACTGGTGAATTTGTACTAATTGTAAAGTGTATTTGTCTCACCTGTGTTTTTTCCGTTCCTGTCCGTTTTTAATATGTAGACCTTTTAATTAATAAAAATGCTTGAATAAAAGGTTTTTGAAGCCAAGTCTCTCTCTCTCTCTCTCTCTCTCTCTCCTTCCTTCTCTGTTTTTCTTTTTAAATACCATTTCTCTCTTGCTTTCTGTCTGTCGGTCTTGCTTTTCTTTTCCTTTCTTTCTCTCTTCTCCCCCCCCCCTCCTTTTTTAAATACCATGCTCTCTTGCTTTCTTTGTCATTCTTTCTATTTTCTGTTCTTTCTCTCTTTCCTTTTTCTCTCCTCTTTTTTTCTTCCCCCCCCTAATACCATGCTCTCTTGCTTTCTTTTGGTCATTCTTTTTCATCACTCTTTTCTGTCTCGTGTTTTTCTTTCTTTCTCTCTTTCTCTCTCGCTCCGTCTTTTTTAAATACCATGCGCGCTCTCTCGCTCGCTCTCTCTTGCGAGCGCTCTCTCTCTCTTTTCTGTCTGTCGTGTTTTTTTTTGTTTTTTTTTCTTGTTTCTCCTTTTTTTTTCTCTCTCTTTACTGAGTTGATATTTCATGCATTATTCACCTGGTTTGCCTTGTTTCATGTTGTCAGGATGCCTTTTCGAGCAGGTTCATGCTTTGAGCTAAAAGCAGAAGAGTGAACATGCTGTATTAAAGCTTTCTGTGACTGTAATTGTAGAAATTCAAAGCATCCATATACATTTCTTTTAAGTGTGTTGTGGAAATTACGTTTTACCATAATAATCAGCATAAATCAATGATTTTCTCTACGTGTTTTGGCATGGATAAAATATTAACAACCTAACATGGAGCAGCTTCTGTTGGAGTCCCTTTTTTTTGTTAGTTTGTTTGTTTGTTGGTAAATTGTACCTGATATATGACAGAGAACCCAATCTATTCAGTAACAACACTCAGCTTTAAATACTGTTTATATACCAAAAAACACTTGTGATTAATTTTTTCCTGACCGTTTTCCCGTCACTCTTCACTGTTCTTGAATTAAACGGGATGTTTTGTTACTGTACCTTTTAAGGCTGATATATGTAAATGAGCTCTGTTGTGATTGGCTTTTTGCCTCATTCAAAAGCACTCTGAGACTGACTTGCTGTCTTTGTAAATTGTCCCATATATGCACTGTGGAAATGGTACATTTTGAAACTTCAACAGTGTTTAGAGTGCATCAAGCTTTACTTTCAAAAAGAGTAAATGCATTAGATTTCCATCATATGAGCACTTTAGCGTCTCCCTCCACTGCTATATGCCCTGTTTAGCCAGCTTGCTACTATTCACAACACGGCAACATTGCAGACAAGCTCCTGAAGCACGGTGTGTAAACAGTGCTGTCAGATAGCTCAGCCAACACTAACGCACTTATCTTTTCTGCCATCCATCCTCTGCTTCTGCCTCTCACTGTGCTTTGTGTTGTTTCAGGACAACCCTATCTCATCCTATCCTTCAAAATAAAGCCGCCTGGCCTAGGTTCTCACGCCCTTCCGGCTGGTCAGCACTTTATTTTTGCTGTAACTCACTAAATCTGAAGCGGGAATGTATTAAACCTCTCTCAAACTGATGGAAACGACTGCTGAGTAAAAATCTCTTTGGCCTTTCATCTGCCCTGTTTGAAGCCAGCTGCTGCTTTACGAAGAAGTAATCATCAATGTGAAGCTGCTGCAGAACACAAATCCTCGAAACTGGAGTCAGCACTGATCAGGTCAGCATGTGGTTCTGTTTGACAGGGGTGTGCTAAAGTATTGATACAGCAATATATTATAGATAAACTCTTGGCCATATATGTGGAATGAACTCTCAGTAATGTATTATAAATAAACTCTCTGTAATGTAGCCGGCGGATGCACTCTTGCCGAAATATCGTTAATAAACTCTCGATGATAGAAGTACACTGTTGGCAATAGGTGTCATAAATGAACTCAGCATTGTATATATCCTGAATAAACACTTCCCAGTGTTTTGTTAATAAACTCTTACTGATACATTGTGAATAAATGTAGTAATATATATTGTGATTAAAATCGTGATTAAACTCTGCATAATATGTAATGTGAAAACTCACTGGAGTATATTGGAAAGTAACTCTAGGCGATATATTGTGAATTAACTTTCTGTAGTATATATCATGAACAAACTCACTGAAATATACACTGTAAATAAAGTCAGCGATATATTGTCCACACGTTGGCAATATGTTGTGAAAACTCTTGGTGTATATCACAAGTAAACTCATTGATTTCGTGAATAAACTCTCGGCAATATATCGTGAGTAAACTCTTGGCTATATATGTAGTTGGACCCCTGGCGTGACGTCAGGCAGTGCATGAATCGATAGCTCACGGCTGTACAGATATTGATGAATCTTCTTTTACCGAGGGCCTGTATGAACCATAGAAACTGACATTGCATTGAAGTCAGAGAGTGTGGTATTTAGAAAGTTGTCCATTTCAACATATTAGATATTTAGAAAGATGGAGCTAAAAATGACATGAGCATTGCTTATGGTTTGAATTTAGCAGCTTGCCGTGGCTTGAATTGTATAATGCCTTTCTGGAAACATTTGTGCTGTCTTAACTTTTTTTTTCAAATTACGCCACTGCTGAAAACACTGGAAAGCAGTTGCTAGAATACAGGCTTATGGTTGTTGTGGCAAAATATGGTTTTTGTTCAAGATAAAGCTGGATGCTCTGCTGCATCGGTTAGCAGCTATTGATTATAACAGTGGTCGCCAACTGTGGTCCTGGAGCTCTACCTTCCTGCAGAGTTAGCACCATCCACTCCAGCTAATTGTTTTTCAGATGTCTGATGTATTAGTGTTAGGTAAGGGTGGATGGCGCCAACTCTGCAGGAAGGTAGAGCTCCAGCACCTCCAGTGGCTAACCGATGCAGCACCAAATTAAACTGACAAAAAGGTCAGTAACCTCATAGATGTTATATTTTATAGCGCTGTGAATTGCTGTTTTTGAGCTCTGTGGCTGTTTTTGTCCTATGCCTGAAAATGGCTTTGCCTGTGTGTCTGTATGTTAAGAAATGAATGAAAAGAATGAAAAGCTGGCAGGATGGCTGCACAAGAGACCAAAGAAACCCACAAATCTGAGTATTTTCTTAGTTATAAAATTACGACAACTATTGTATTGTTTTAGTTTAACGTCCTTTGAATGTATTATGATCCTTTTCTTCATAACAAGCTTAAAAATTCCTAGAAGTATGCTGATGTCTTGGTAGCTAGCTAGCCCAGATTTCCCGTTCCATCTTAAATGGTCCAGTAGTACTGATGCCTGAATTGCCAGAATGTAACTGCTGCTCCATTTAAGGCGGAACGGGAAAATTTGAACAAGAAGCTGACGAATAGCTGATTTCAGCTTCATATCACTGAAGGGGAGGCGATAACTGGCGAATCCCTAAATTTAACTAAAGATCAGCAGTGAGGTTGCTGAACTTTACCCTCCTCTGCTATCACCGCAGACTGGTAGGGCTGCCTACAGAGCACCGCTAGTAGCCTGTTAATGAAGTAATGTTCTTTTTTTATTTGAGGGTTGTCCCATTTTGTAGGGTAAGATTTCAACCACTACCCCTTGTAACTCAGTTCCAAGGGGCAAGATGACGCCTGACATCAAGGGATAGGGGTAAAAATAAGAAATGGGATTGGGCCTTACTCCCTACCCCTCTGTTTTGAGCATTCACATCTAGGGGTAAGGTGTCCAAAACAGAATGTTATGAGGGGGGGAAAAAAAAGACAAGCCGGCACAATGGCTGTGCAAGCGACCAAAGAATCCCACAAATATGAGTATTTTCTCTGTTAAAAAAAATTATCTGTTTAATATCATTTCAGTGTATTATGGTACTTTTCTTCATAACAAGCATTAAAAAAAATCACTAGTAGTTCGCTGATGTCTCAGTAGCTGGCTAGCTAAATTACCTGTTACATGGCAAAATTTGAACAAGAAGCTGGCTCATAGCTGACTTTAGCTTCATATCACCAAAGAATTAAGGGTGGGCAAGAATAAATAATTTAATGAAACACCAGCAGTGAGGTTACTGAGCTTCACCCTCCTCTGCTATCACTGCAGACGGGACAGGGTCATCTAAAGAGCACCGCTCATAGCCTGTTAATGAAGCAATGTTATTTTTTTATTTGAGGGTTGTCCCATTTCGTAAGGGAAAATTGCAACCACTCCTGCTTCTAACTCAGTTCCAAGGGGGGAGGTGACACAAAAACAAGGGGTAAAGGTAAAAATTAAAAATGGGATTGGGCCTAACTCGTATGTCCCTAATGTTTTAAAGGCGCTCTGCACTCAAAAAAGTGGTTTTTGAGTAGTTAGCTCCTCTTGAATGGCTTATGATAATATAGACTGGAATTTGTCAAATGTGTTAGCATAGCACAGAGTTCACATTTCTAAAGTTCTAATTTAGCACCAGCTAACATTAGTGAAAAGGCGAAAACAGCTTCACACCACCAAGAGTTCCAGTGTACTAAAAATAGTTGAGTCATTCTCACAGCATCAGCTTCTCACATGTAAAACTATAAATTTTAAAAGCAGGAGCTTGAAAAAATTGACTATACAAATGGTTGAACAGTACTAGTTAGTAATGCAAATGACTAATAAGAGGTCAGTATGTTATTGTACTCTACTAATGTTACTGCAAAACATGAGTGCCTTTACATACCACAGACATGACTGGTGTCTGAATGAGTCTGGTTACCTGGAGTTAGTGTATCTACATCATTCACTGAGCAGAAAGTAATTTACCGCATGTAGATGAGGACTAATCCTCATCTAACTTAAAACTGACAGTTAGTTATAAGTTAAGCCACAGTGGCTAATAGATTTCCTTTCACTTTTGAATGACAGTTTGCTTAATAAAAAATGAATATTTGTTTATGTACTGAAATGTGTGCTTCCTTTGTGCTACTGAATTTGTTGGATGGCCGACAAACGCCTGCCACAACACCTGCTCAAATGCCTGCACATCAGAGTGTAAGCTTAATGCATAAACTTTTGACAGCGTCAACTATTTTCGTTACACCGGCTCACTGATGCGCCACTGAGGTACATTTAGAGAATAAAGACTCAAATCTGAGTGAGTGAAATCGAGTGATCAGTGTTGGAGGGCCAGAAAGGCACAGTCTGAACTGTTCTGTGGTGAATTATTAGCCTGCTTTTTTTTGATTACTTTCTGTTCTGCTCCGTCTCATCTGTTCATACGCAGAGACAGCGTGCAGGGTAGTGGAAGAAGGGGTGGGGTTTACAATTTGCATAATCATGCATATTTATAGCTCTTTGCGTTCTTAGAGTGCTAAGGTTGGAGGATGCTCCTGTGCTGTTTTAAGTAGTTTCTTGGTTATAACAGTAATTCAAAAAATATTTAAGTCAATGTATTCAACATAGATTCAGTTTTGAGATTTAAATTATGACTGTAGGGCTACTTAAATCTTGAGGCAAGTGTATTATGATACACTTGCAAAACCAAAGGAGCAAATGTGGGACACCAATCATGTCATGGCTGATTGACTGCATTTGGAGCAAGGGGGGCAACTGGGTAGTGTTCCACGTGTGATAGGCTGTCTTGTAATTTATGACCCAAAACATGGGGAGACTGTTACACTGAGGCAAGTGATTGAGCAATATGGGATATTGAGGCCTAATTTGCCATTAGGATGTGAAATTTGTCTCTTCAGACATCTACACTCATTATGTAAGTTCAACATTTTGGATTCTCTTGTGAATCTTTTAAAAGGTGGTTCTCCACTGCCTTACATTCTTTAGAATGTTCTGTCAGACAGTAACCTTTAAAGTGAGGTGCTTGCCTTCAGATGTGTTACTGCAGCAGAGTGTATACATGCTAGTGAAATAGGCATTTTCTCTTTGGGATCATGTATATAAAGTAGGGCTGCCTTAATGATTACAGTATTTGATCATGATTAATTGCATCAGTTTATGTATATAATTACAATGAATCACATTTGTGTTATTTGCTCAAATGTGAACCTAAAAAGCAATGTATTTTGTTATGAGTGGACAACAAAAGTTTATCATAGTGTATTTATTGCTTTCAGTAACATGCAGGGTTGACCTAAAAATGAAAATCTCATGATTTCCCTAGAGTGACCACAGTTTAGTTTTTAGATGTCTGGTGAAAGCAACATTTGACTGCATGTTCCAGCTAATGATCATGTGCCTTGCAGACGTATTCAACCCCCTTCAGTCGTTAGATTCATCCGGATTACAAATGACACTTGCACAGTTTGCTCCAGCAAGTATTTTATTGCAAACCATTGTGCTCTTAAAGTAAATTTTAAAGTCAAAATTCATTATTGCTCTGCAGATCTTAAATTAGAAATTTAAAAATGCTGCATATGTAAGTATTTCAGTTTAGTACTAGGTGGAAGCACCTTTTGCTGTAGTAACAGCTTAGTCTTCTGGGGTAAGTTTTACCACCTTTGCACACTGTTTGGGAGTGATTTTTTTTTTTTCACCCATTCTTCCTGGCAGATTTGCTTGGTTGGTTGGATGATGCTTGTGGACTGCAATTTTCAAATAGTCCACAGATTCTTGATTGCAGACTTTGACTTGGGCATTTTAGAACATTCATCTTGTTGTTCAACCACTCTGTTGCTTTGGCCTTGTGCTTGGGGTCATTGTCCTGCTGACTAAAGCAGGTTGGCTTGCAATATCTCCCTCTGTCTTGCACCATCCATCTGTCCTTCAGTTTTAAATAGATACCCAGTCTCTCATAGTGTTTTGAATTTTGGTCAAAAAGCTCTATTTTTGTCTCACAACAAAACCTCAAAAATCTCGCAGTTTAGCTGGCTCACTCTGATGCTTTCTGGTAAGATCAAGACCTGCTTTCATTGTTTTTTTCCTTCAATAATGGCTTCTTTCTAGCCACCCCCCCATACAGGCCAGCTGTATGCCAAGCTCTTGATATCATTGACTGGTTCACCTTCACTTTAGTCTCAGCCACTGAACGCTGTAGCTCCTTTAAAGTGATTTGTGGGCCTCTCTGTGTCTCATTTTGTAAGTCCCATTCTTGCACTGATGCTGCATTTTAAGAGACTGCATTGTCTATGCCTGTGTGATATGATGCCTGTTTCCTCACAGTTGATTCATAAGCACTCACTGCGATATCCAAATGCTTGGATATGGTTTTGTAGCTTTTTCCTATTTTGCTTATCTCTCATTTCCTTAGAATGCCCTTTCGTCTTCATTTTAGAGCTTTCCTTTAGTTTCACAGTCTGACCAATGATAGTTGAAATAATTTTGTCCAGAATAGAAGAGGTTGTTGTTGTTGTTGTTGTTGTTGTTGTTGTTGTTGTTGAAAACAATTCACAGGTAGATGCCTATTGTGTGCTAGTTAGGGCAGTGTTTTTCATCTGTGTGGCCCAGAGAATGAATACTTATGCAAACATCATTTTCAGTTAATTTTTGTTACACAGTATTTTCCTATGTAAAACCAGTATTACTTTAAATGAATTTCTAGGATCAGTCTTTAAATATGACAGCACAAAATATTAGTTTCCTTTGTAATCTAGATGAATTTGATGACTTTTAAGGAGGTGAAATACTTTTTCAAGGCACTGTGTATCTTTTTATATACACTCAGTGGTTCTGACTTGTCTGCGAATGTAGCCTCTCTCTCTCTCTCTCTCTCTCTCTCTCTCTCTCTCTCTCTCATGGATTCTCGTTACAGTAAAAGCTCTTGAGAGTAACTGGAGCTACTTTGCTGCTGCTTTTGGTAGTTTGCTGCTCGTTGATTTGTCTGTAATGTCCTGCGATCACTGTCCAGGGTCGTCTGCTAAAGGTGCTGAAGGTATTGCTTTAAAAGCCATTTACAAGCTGTTTTTTTTTGTTTTTTGTTCCCCCCGAGGGCTACAGTGTCTGATTCCATCAGAGCAGCATACAATGTGCGAGCAGCTGGGCTTCAGCCTTTACTACTACAGATGTTCCAAGGTTCAAACTAAGAAAATGCCTTTCTTTATTGCATAATCATTACATAATTACCTGATTTCAGTTATTGAAGCTTGCCACATTTATTAGCATCCACAATATTCTTTCATTTCACAATGTTAACATCACAACAAACAGAATATGCATGGTAGATGACTTGTATGGGAGTAGTATCAGACTGACTTGAGAGAAAAATCCCGTTTTAGTCGGTGGCTTTTATGATGTTAGCCGACTCATCATAACCCTGCTGATTTATCGGATTTGAAATGTACTGCAAATATCCACTATAGTGATACATACCTTGTTCTAGACTGTAAAGGTTATTATTTTGGAGATTATCTTATTCATTCATTAATAATAGCCATGCTAGATTGAAAGTGCAGATTGCATTTACACTTAATTTTTCCACTTCAGCCACTTTGGCCTTAAATTGAAAAAATACATTCTGCATTTGTTTTCCAAAACAGTTTAAAGTGAATAGTAAGGCTTAAAATTAAACGTTTGATTTGATTATGTATGCCCTGCATCACCTGTTATCTGTTTTCTCACTCCAGTTAAAATGTTGCTCAGTTCCTTGATTAGTCCTTAAAGTGTGAAGTAGTCCAGCTCATCCCTCCTGTAGAGAGAAGCTTTTTAGAGGAAGTGCATTTTAGCAGAGTCTCAGCCTGCATGACTAAACGCCTTTCAAGTGATTACCACCCATTGGGTGTGCTTTAATGACTCAGTCCAGGACGAGCAAGTCAATGGCATTCGATGGAAGACAAGTCAGGGTGTTGCATGCAGACGGTGGTTTTTATATGTTCTACATTTGAACAGATCTGGTGTGAAAACACCTTTTTAGGATGTTCAGATAAGTCTCAACAGGCCTCGGCACTCCAATGTTCAGTGGTGAGAAACAGTGGAGTGGCCAGAATTTTCCTTTTTTTTTAAGCTGGTTACAGCTTGGGGGACATAGAATATCCCAAAGAAATTGCTATAGTGGGTATGACAGCCACCAGCTAGCTTACAAGCCTACTTCATTGTAGCTTCAGTAACTATAAATAAAAAAAAAATTAAACAGCAAATAATTGCCAACCACTCATTTAACTACTATAATTAAGCAGTAGGTAAATGAATAAACTAAGCAAGAATAAATTCTATGGTAGTAGCATATAATTACAGGAAACCCTGGGTATTACGTCAAATGTGCTTTAATATTTTCACTGGCACAATTTCTTTCGCCAAAAAAGTAGCATCCTTTTGCACAAAATTAAATTTAGCTGAAAAGCTTACCAACACTAGTCATTAAGAGACTGTATACAAAGTGCATAACATTTCCTATTTAGCTAAAAGAAGGCAAAATCACATCACTTGTATTAAACGGTTGCTTCCTTTGAACTCAGTACAAGGGTTAAGGAAAGCCACCATCTTTACTGCAAGTGATTTGATGTGTTTTTGCTATCTTTGTGCTAAATACATGGGAAATAAAACTTAGAAAGACGTTTGTTATGCACTTTGCAGGCTGTCCTGTATAAACTAAAACATCGTAAATAAAGCATCGGTGATCTGCACTTTCAAACTATTGCAGTTTGTCCCTTGTCTTTTAGGATGAAGAAAATGTAGAGAACTTTGTATATCTAATGAATATCATTGTATCTGTATGTGAAACGCCATTACAAGGCAACCTCTGTTCAATAGAATGACAGTTGTTGCAAAACATGCTGTTATTCGAGATCATGATTCTCAACCAGTCAGAATGTGCTGTTGGAACCAGTTGTCCCTTTTAGAGCTTGAAATATTTATCCAAACTTGATGGGAACCGAATACCTACGGTCTGGCTCGTTCAGGTTTGAACATCGTTTTGCAAATATTTGTCAGGCTCTCAAGTTCAAATTTCACATTTGAATTCTCACATCCCGCCTCCCACTCTAAACAGGTATTACCCTGCTTTTCCCCCTGCTGGAGTCACCCATGTGAGTGGTCCCCGGGGCTTGTGAGAAATTGAACATGCGGGAAATAAACAACAAAAGCATTCAGGAAAGTACAGATTGGCACAGCCTAAAGGATGTTCAGTTAGGCCTCTCACGATTATTGCAGAGTCCCCTATCGTAGTTATTTGAGATGATTCTCGAACATTTATGCTGGCTGTATATTATGTTGTATGTTGCAATAAACAGTACATGAATGTTGTTGGTTGAGGGAAATAAATGAAAATGAAAGAAAACAGATAAATGCATTCATTGAGGTACATCATAAGGCTAATGGAAAACTGAAAAGATTAGAGTGCAGTGCTGAGGAATGTTTATCTGTAGCTAATTTGAATGTTTTTTGCATTGTATGCTAGCAGAATGAATGATTCTTTGCTTACATTTTCACTTAAGAACATGTAACTTTGCTTACCTGTACAAATAGTTCTGTAGAACTGTACATTTGTGAGTGTGTACACATGACAGTTGTGTGTGCAATACTGATTAAGATGACTAATCAGCCAATCTGACCGCTTTAAACTTGTATTTTAATAGACAGCAGTTATGACTGATAAGCTAAAATGTAATTATATTCAAATGATATCCTTTTTAATTTGTTTGCCCAAAAGTATTTTTATGTTGTGTACAATATGTAACACAACGCATGCAGAAATACATGCAGAGTTTTAGATTTAAACAGGTGTAGGCTAACATCTCGCTAGATCAGCGGTGCAGAACATTCAGGAAAAAAACTTGCAGAATGTTATTTAAAAGCATTTTTTGATGAATAAATCAGTTAAAGCGGGATTTAAACTTTGTTTCAACAGCTGATTTTATTATAATAGACTTTTAGTTTTGTTTATCCAGGTACTTTTAACATTAGCTACTTTTCCACTGCTTGGTACTGGCTTGACACGTCTATACTTGATTTTTGTTTTTTCATTTGGCGAATCTGGTATCGGGTACTATTTTTGGTATCACCTCCACCGTCCAGCAAGCATGCTGAACACGCATGCTAACGTTAGCAACCAGGTTAGCATACCCTCTTGCATCACCTTTGAGCAACCAGAGTCGTCTTATCGTCATTCCCAAACTCTCATTTTTTTCAGCAGTATTTTATTTTGCTGCCATCAGCCTCTCTTGAGCAAGGGGATACTGTATCTGCAGAGGAAAATGAAGTAGCTGGTACCAAAAGCGAGTATAGTTGAGTTACGCCGTACCATGTATGGAAAAGGATCTTTTAGGAGCTGATGGACCAATTCAGGTACATTTCAGACAGGCTTTTGATGTACTCGTGTTGCTTTACTCAAAAATTGATGCGGTTCGGGTCAAGTTCGGCCGAATATTTTTTCGTCAGGCTCAGTTCAGGTTCAAACTCAAAATACAATGATGTGGGTTGGCCTTGGACAGAAAATTCCTGGTCTGTGCTTCCAGTTCAGACCAAACAGAGACTGTAGGCTGAATGGTGCAAGAAGCCACGTAAATGTTGCCACGGTGACGGAGCTTGCTAAAAAGCACAAGGACGCAATAACTCACTTTTGGGTTCATTCTATATTATAATGACTTATACGAGTTTTAACAGTGTTTTCTGTAATTTACCGTTTTATTTTATATGTGAACAGCATTATAATACAATGCAATTAAAGCAAAAGATGTGTTTGTTCTATGTAGTTTTAACAATGCGTTTTTACAGGTTGTCCTGCATTATGTTTAACAATCATGATTAACAAAAAGCATGAATTACACAGCTTTCTGCAAATTCAGTCATTGAGATGTAAACAAAGTAATTCAGAGAGGTTTGATTCAAATGTTTCGTTGCAGAGAAACATGTAGGAACCAGGGGTCACAATGTCTGGGGACAAATGTAGACCTTTTGTTTATCTATTCAAAACCACCAGTGAACCTACATCTAAAAATGTCTTGTCTTTGGGGACTATTTTGCCTTCGAATGCTCTGCATGTTCCTCTTCACCATGAATAGATTTTTTTAAAAATACGTTTTAGGCCAAAATTTTATTCCAAAAGATTTGTAAATCAATGCATCGGGCATCAGACAGCGTATTCTTAAGTGTCATGCAACAGCTTTCTGTGAGAGAGCTTTTAGAGGCATTAAACCTTTTGGACGTCTGGTTCCTATCACCACCACTGTGAACCATTGTGACTCTATAACAAAGCATTTTGCATTAAAATTCCCTGAATGCACTTGTTTACACCTTAACATTGATGGAATTAGTGAATCATTGCAGCAGTTTGATGGCTTTTGTAAAATAGACTCACTAAATGATATCAGTCAGCACAGGCCTTGTTGTTGTCTAAAGCTGCTTTTTAAAAATCCCAGGAGGTTCAACTTTTGACAGGTTGGTAAAAATGCCACAAATGTGTTTGCATGTTGTCGAATAGTGTCAGGCTTGCACTACCAGCAGTGACTCACCCTGCGCACAAAAGACAGATTATTCCTTTTACTCCAAGATATTGCATTTTAAAAGCTGTTGCTATTGCTGTTATATTAGGAGGAGCAGTGTGATGTGCTTATTGCAGTGGATCTGTAAGCTTTAACATTGACGTTTTCAGCCTTAGTAGTCAGAGAGCAAGGTAAAATTGGAACATCATTCCCCCTAGTCATGTTTTATTGATCAATCAGTGGGATATATACTGTTATGTCTCTATCACTTACTACATTACAGCGCATTAAATTATATGCTGTAGCAGATGCTGTTACCTAAGGCGCCAACTATATATGAGGCATAACAGGAATTGTGAAGATTTTTGAGGAAAAGGGGGTTATCTTTTATGATGTATGGACGTTGTGTGATATTACCCTTGTACCTGACTGTAGATAATAATGGAGGGCTCCATTAAAGCTGCCTGGAGGGCGAATAATCGAGTTACATGGAATGTTTTTAGATGTGCAGTGTACTTTTTGTTCATTTTCATGGAAAACAGTATGTCATACAGTGTCAAATCACATAAGCAAGTCTATTTGAGGTTACTTAGCAACTCAGAAGTTTGAGGCAAGTGTGCGATGATGTAGTCATGCAGTTTAATGCGTAGCTATTAACTTCCGTAAGCTGTTAGCTAAAGTGGCCTAGTAGCTATAAAGAAGCAAACCTCAGACACCAAACATGTCTTGACTGATCAGCTTCTTTTGGGGTAAGGGGGTGAGGGTATCTGTAAATTAGATTTTTGGTGAAATAATCACTTTAAGGTCTTTTAACAAACCCCGACACTCCAAATTTGGCAATCATCTTTATGTTCGACAACACAGAAAAGCCAAATGAAGTGGAATGAAGAATTGTTCTGTTGTGATGTATGACTAAGCCATCATGAATTCATTAACCTAATGTTGTGTGATACTCACCCTTATTCCGCATCACTCCGAATGTAGAAAATAACAAGGAATCTAAGCCACAGAATGGCTCCCTTAAAGCTGCCTGGAGGCAGAAGGAATAATGAAATTTCCAGGGATGTCAGAGAATGACCTTGCCGACTAGTACAGCTGCATGACACGCTGTAAAATTGAGCTTTCATTGAGTGGGAACATACTGAAAGTGTAGCTTCAGCTCTCCAGCCTGTCCGATTCTCCTCACCCTCATTACAGCCACGTCTTTAAGGGGTTGTTAAACGTGCTGTGAGCTGCAGCCTGTGACTGGGTCTTTTAATTTGTCGAGAGTGGCCCATTTGGGGAATTAATTATCTCAGGAATGGAATAAGCGTGAAACATCTGTCAGATGTCCAGATATGAGGATTTGAGGCTGCTGTCCAGATATTAGAGGCCTTTTTCTTTTTTTTTGCTTTGGCCCATGTTGCACCATTTGCTGTACTTATGACAGCAGCAAAGGATCATTCTGTTGTTCATTAGCTCATCCCATTAGCGTTGTATACGTTGTAGGGTTTATGAACACTGGACTTGACCAAGTATAACATTGTGTGTCTGATCAAAACCCATATAAGAGGCTGCTAGATGCACACTGACCTGTTAAACAGCACTGTAGTCTAGGCTAAAGTAGTGGGTATAATGTGACTAGCTAACCCCCTAGACCAGGGGTGTGAAACTCAAGCCCTAAAAAGGCCATATTAAAAAATCTCAACAAATCCGTGGGCCAGCTGTGTGTTTATTTTATTTTGCTTAACATTTTGTCATGACCCCAACTGGCCATTGTTTATTCGAACTATGCCAAAACTAAATGGCAAAAAATAGGCACTGGATTTTTTGTGGCACAGTCCCATAGATCATTGTTTGGGTGGGGGAGGGAGCACACATTTACGTTGCAGTGCATTCTGGGAATTGTAGTGCAGGTCAGGTGAAAAGGGCTATTATTAATAGAAAATTTAAATGAATTTATGGGTCGAATAAAGTTGTGTCACGGGGCTGACTTGGCCTTGTCTGACACATGGGCCCTAGACTCAAACATATACATAACTACAGGGACAGAAGTTTTTCCGACCACATCATAAGTCTTTACATGTTAACGCCACACGCGCGGGCAAAAGAAGGTCCGCTTGATGTTTAGGTCTTAAATGTAAAATCAACATTATATTATAAAGACAATAGTAGATCATTCACTAACATCCTCAGAAGACATGTCAAACATACAATGCTAGTAACAGCCAGGTGTTTTTTAATGCAATTTTATGTGGGTATATGTAACCTTGTGTCCTGTTGCCTGTTGGACGTATACCTGCCTATCATTTAGACTGTACCTTTGCTCTGTGCTCTGAAATCCTTCTCACTTGAGATTCCTTTGTGGCCAAAAGCAGAGACCTCCTGATTTGAGCTTGCTTTGTTCTGTCAGACACGAGTAACCCTTTGAGCCATGTATCTGACTACACTAAGTGTCATTCCAACTGGAATTGGACACCATAGTAAAAACGATAGTTTCGGCTCAATTGAGTGCTCTCATCCAGGGTTTTCTGCTACATGCTGAGGACACGCAGAAGAATCAATAGAAATCCAATTGGAATTAAATGAAACTTGTGTGTCTGGATCAGTCCTTTGAGAACGCCAACACTAGGCATAATCGGGGCTCAGTGATCATGGTTCTATGAAAGACACGGCCAGTATCATGTTTATATTCAGCAAATAAATCCACATTATGACCTTAAGAGGCTGTTATGTCATTGTGACTGCTTCTTTGTCCATCTTGTGATGTAACACTTTCACAAAACAGTGATTGTGTCCAGGGACATGGGGAGGCTTGTTGTTGTGTTTGTTTTTTAAACAGCATGCATTAAAGGAGCAGGTTATGTATTCCCTGTGTAACTGCTGGGTCTTATTGTCTAACTGTTTAGAGCACGTTTAAAGCTTATGGACTGGCAGTCTTTATGTATCCCTGTATACATTTATCGTTATGATTTACTGATATATATTTTTTTTCCTTAATAATTTTTCTTCTCTTTTTCATTACAAGTCTAGAGGGTTAAGAAAAATGCTGAACATATAACAGTGGTATAATAAATAATGCATGACATTGCTGCAAAAGTAAAACAACCTGACCTTTACAGCAATGTAATATGTATTATTTATCCTTTTTGTTGATTACAGTAAAAATAAAAAAGCCCACAAATATCTGATGGCTATCTGCATTAAAGTTGGTTTAGAAATGTCCTGTTTAAAACATTGCAGTCTTCAGTTGCCTAATGTTCCAAATCAATTCCCAGCACACTTTCAAAGAAAACAACAAAAGGATCAAATCCTTTTATCGATTCTTTCAGACACTTGTGTTCAGTGTGGTCCTTAAGTGAAGCTGAGGCTCGTTGTGGGCCGCTGTGCTGGTCTGGCCTGGCTAATCCAATCACTGAGCAGCTGATGGTATCTTCCTGGAAGACAGAGTTCATTTTCATCCTACAGCTCACTTTTTCTTTCTCCTGCTCTGTTACTGCGCCAGTCCCTTAACTTTCAGGCTTTTGTTTTTAAAGCTGTCATGGCGCTCTTTTGGGGAAAATGCTTTGAGTTGCCTTGTCTGCAGAACTGAATGCAAGCAATGCTCCTCACAGTGCTCTCATGGGTAGCAGTAATTATTTGAGGCATGTTCATATTGAAGAATAACTGGTAATCATTTAGTCACTGAAGTCAAGAAACCTTTTATCACCATGATAATTATATGGAGAAGAACAAAATTAACCTAATTTTGGGGGAAGAGGGCCATCATTGTGCCATTTTAAATTTTTATGAATTTTGAAAAAGGAGTCAAAATATGTTACATTTACCAAATTAAACTAATTATGACTTTAGGAATGGAAAGGATGTGTTTAGAGGATTAGGCAGGTTAGGCATTGACAAACTGCCTCTGGAAGCAGCATCAACAAAGAATGTGCATCAGGAGCTTCATGGTATGGGTTTCTGATTACAAGCAGCTGTACACAGGCCTAAGGTCACTATGCAAAATGCCAAGTGTCAGCTAGAGTGGTGTAAAGCACACAGTCACTGGACTCTGGAGCAGTGGAAACATGTTCTCTGAAGTGATGAGTCACGCTTTGCTATCTGCCAGTCTGATGGATGAATCTGGGTTTGGCGGATGCCAGGAGAATACATCCCATCAAAGTTCATAGCGCGAACAGTAAAGTTTGGTGGAGGAGGGATAACAGACTCAGGCTGTTAGTCAGAGTTTCGGCTCTGCCCCTTAGTTCCATTGAGGGGTAATGTTAAAGCTACAGCATACATAGACATTTTAGGGAATCATATGCTTCTCACTTCGTAGCACCAGTTTGGGAAAGGCCCTCTCCTGTTCCACTATGACTGTCAAACTGTGTCTTTATGGACCTTGGTTTGTGCGAAGGGGCACACTGTCTTGTTTTGTGTGGAGGAACTCCAGTGGCCTGCACAAAGCCTTAACCTCACCTCATTAAACAGCTTTGGGATGCATTGGAGTATCGATTATGAGTCAGGCTTTTTCATCCCATCACTCTTCCTGTGCCTGTTTGCAATCTCTTGTGCAGATTGTTGAGCAATGTTCTTGAGTTGGCCTTTTAATTCTAATACAAAAATTTTGTGACCAGTTTGTATACAGTTGTTTGCCTTGGTTTCTCTGAACACCCAGAGAACATCTGTGATTAGTCAGGATAAAACACAATAAAATACTCAGTGACTGTTTAGCAGTTTGTATAACGCAGCAGGAAAATATCGCGATAGTGATCAACAAACAGTATATTGTGCAGTTCTACTCTGACTCGGACCTTTTCTCCTCACTGGAAGTGTGAGGTAGCATAAGGATGCAGCCTGCAGTCAGGGCCTTTCATCTGCTTTTGAAAATGTGATTTGCCGTGCTGCTGCTGTGGCACAGGCTGGTGGGTGAAAAGGTTAATTTCATCACCCTGCAGGATTAAACAATTGCACATTTAATAGGGAGAAAGGGGAGAAAGGGAGCAAATGAAGCTTTGACTCCTGGTGACCTTCCATGGCCCTGGCAGCCATAAGCAGCCCAAGTGTGCTCAGGAGATTTTCAGCAAAAAGACTTTGCCAAAGTTTACTTGTTTTAAAGTTTGCGATTGTGAAATGTGTGTGAAATGTACGCACTGTAAAGGTGTTTCTGCAGTGTTTTAGATTTTATTAATGATTCTCATGTCATACCAAGCAAAATAAAATGTATTCATTCTGGCTGACCTAATGGCATAGTGCTTTTACTTAGTGAGTTAGTAGATGCATGCTAATCCAGTGTTTCTTCTGAAATTAAGGTTATTAATACAGAGTTTCAGGTGCAGATTGGATGCATTCTGCCTGCGTATCATGTAAGGTAAAAACATTGTATTTTCCTCCCTCATGCGTATGCATCTGGAGGGACAGTTGAAGTCCGTGCTATTGTCTCCCAAATTCTAGTTTTTATCTGGAGTAGAATTACACCCTTGTAGAATGTTTTGTTTATTAAACATCTCATCACTGAACTTTCATTTTGTAATTTGTTCCAAGCTTGTTGACTGCTCCATTACTTCACTGAACTTTTTGAACTCTGTCGAACCTAACAAGCTGGCAATTAGTGGGCAATCCTATGTGCAGTGTTAGTAAAATGAACATTAATTTTAAATGTGTTGTCAGCACATATTGTGGTCACGTCAAAGAACATTTGCGTTTACATGTTCAGTCGGTCGCTCTGCCGCTCTGTCTCTGTCTCTCTGTCTCTCTGTCTCTCTCTCTGTCTCTCTGTCTCTCTCTCTCTGTTTATCATGGTGGGGGGAATAAGTATCCAACACATCAACCAATTTTTACTGAACATTTTTCCCAGTGCAGCTTTTCACGTTCAGTTTAAACCAGGCATTGATGTAAACTCAAAACTACACAGCTAAAGAAATCTTATCATTCCAATCCATAAAAAAGTTATGTTAAATGAAAAACACTAAACCACTTACCTATGCTAATCAGAATCAGCTGGTTTAGTGCATGTGGCAGGTTAGTACTTGCACTCTTTTGAAAAGGGGTACCTGCGTCTGAATGCATGTAAACAGACAATTTGTCAGCACCTGCCACACAAGCAAGATCTTATGATGAACAGAAGCAAAGAGCTGTACAGGACCTGTAGTGCGACGCAATAGTTGAGCAGCATAGCAGTGGTGGTTTTTCAACTCCTAAATGTTCCTCTAAGCATTACTGGGTCCATTATCCGCAAGAGGAAGGAACATCGACCGGCCATCAACCAGCCACATACAGGAGCTCCCCGCAAGACTGGGCAGTCACACTTAGTCAGAGCCAAGGACCTCTTGAAAAGAGCTCCAGAAAGACCTGGAAGCAGAAGTTAAAGTCATCACAGAGAAAACGGTAGGCAGTGCTCTCCACCGCTACAGTTTCTATTCACAATCACGCCAGAAGATTCCATTACTGAAAAAAAGCTGTGAAGCTCATCTGAAGCTTGCTACCGAATATTTGGAGAAGCTGGAGATTACTGGGGGAATTTAGTGTGGTCATATAAAATACAAATTTAACTTAACTGCAACAATACAAAAAGCACGTTTGGAGAGTAAATGGCTCTGCATATGATCGTAAAACTACCATACCTTCAGTGAAGATTGGGGGTGGAAGCATCACTGTACATAGCTGTTTCCATGGTACCGACAGAATCCAATTTATTGAAAAGGAGCATGAATGGAGCAATGTGCTGGGAAATTCTTGACGAATCTGTCGACGATTCTGATGAAGATGAAATGTGGTTGGATCTTCCAGCAGGACAAGGATCAAAAGAACATACTGTAAAGTAGACTCTAAATTGGTTTCATAGGAAGAAAGTAAAGGTCTGGGCATGGACCAGCCAATCACCAGACTTAAACCTAATAGAAAATTTGTGGAAGGAAGCGTAGATTAAGATCTGACAGCAGGTGCCCTGGAATCTTCAACATTTTAAAGACTGCCTGTGTGGAAGACTCTGCCCACCTGAACACTGAGACAGTAGTTATTCTGTACAGGACATGCCTTGAAATGATTATTGCTAACAAAGACTTCTCCACCAAGTATTAAATGTATTTCAGCATGTTCAGTACTTTTTCCTGCATTCCGCTTCATTGCATATATTTTTTTAAGGATTGAAATGTTATGATTTCTTTAGCTGTGTAGCATTATTAAGGTAATTCCAAAGTCTTGTCTAAATTTCACATGAAAAGCTGATTTGAAAATGTTTAATTTAATGTTAACTTGAATATGTGTGTGTGTGTGTGTGTGTGTGTGTGTGTGTGTGTGTGTGTCTAGCTAGCTAGCTATTGAACACCTGTTCATTAGTGTGCATATCTTAAAGTACACTCTTACAAATGAGGGTTCTTCAGGGGTTCTGTATCAAAAGTAATGATTCTGTATAAACCCAGTTCTGTATAGAATCATTTCATCTTTAGCTGTCTCTTTACATAGTGAAATGGTTCCTCAGATTGTATTGAACTTTCTTGAAAATGGTTCTGTATAGCATGAAAAGTGGTTCTTCTCTTACAAACTTGACATTGTAACAATAGCAGAACCCTTTTTGGTGCTATATAGAACCATTTTTACTTCCATTTTAATCACACAAAGAATCATTTAAATACAAAATGGTTCTCTATAGAACTAATGGTTCTAAATAGAACCTTTATTAAGGAACCCTTGAACCCATCTTTTTTAAGAGTGTAATTATTGACTAGAAGTAATTAATGATTAGAAAGGGTGTCCAGATACTTTTGGACATGTGGTGTCTACTATCGGTAAAGGCTTTTATAGCTGACTAGGCTAGCTTAGCGACTGCTAGTGCTAAAGTTTGTTTTTATTAACAATAACTGAATATATTGCTGCTTTTAGAACAAAACCTTGTATCTCCATTTCTGTCGTTTTTTCGGTTTTTGACATGAAAATGCCTGTTGCCCTTTACGCTCTCTGTCAATTTCAGGATGAATGGACCAAAAGAAATGGTCAAATATGGCTTGAAAAAGTCTGGTTCCATTGACTTGCATTAAAAGTAAAGTGTGCTTTACTTTTTACTTTTCCTTCTCCTATAAAGTTATTATTTTGAAGATACGAGGTTTTGTTTCTGACAGCAGCGATATGTTAATTTTTATAATGTAGCTTAATAAAAATGAATAAATACATTTTGACCAGGCATGATGACCAGGCACCAAAATGCCTGTGTGTACTTTTGGACCACTGTTCTAGATTGAGGCCACAGATGAAACACCAGTAAATGTTGAAGTATTATTACCACCTAGTTTAGTGTTCAAACACAGCAGGGTTAGGAGTCGGGCCTTTTTAATTCATTCGCTTTACTTTCAATTCAGCCAATTAAGCCTGATACATTTTAAGCAGATTTTTATATGAATTAATTCAGTTTAGCTCCGTCAAATTTATTGCCTGAATTGACTGAATTGATTGCAACCCTGCTGCTGGATTGGATTTTTTAGACATATTATAATGGATTATGAAGTCCTATGTGGTTTGGAGGCGGTGGAAAAAGTCCAGAGAGGTTACACCAAGGTGAAGGTGCGGATGCTGTGTCACAATATTATCCAATTAAAGTGGAAGTATGGAGCTAAATGTGCTTAACTGAAAGGAAAGTGCGAACATTTAAACATACTCAAGTATATAAAAGTAAACGTTTTAATGGATTAATTAGTTCTTATTGTTTGATGGTGTGGGATGCGGTGGTGTGATGACTAATCAATCTAGTTCTCCTACAAAAAGAAATTAGCATAGTAGTGGGCTTTTACATTTTACACTTATGTAAATTTGGTTGGATGTTTTAATGAAAACAATAAGGTCAAATGCATAAGAACTCAACTGATTGGCAAGAGAAAATATGGAAAACATTCCTGACCTCTAAGGTAGTAGTGAGAAAGTATAATGTAAGTCTATGACAATGTATAAAGGAGGATTTTTCCTTTGGAAATGTAAATCAGTAACAGTACAAGTGTTCAATTTTAATAATGTTGAGGAAAGTACAGATTGTTCAAAATAGCACTTAAGTATCCTGACAAAGTAGAATTACTCAAGTATTTTCCTCCTGGTAGCTCGACATCCTCAAATAGCTTCTTTAAACAGTATAAACATTTCAGTGTGTCACTGTCTTGGCTAAGACACAGATGTTTGTTTATTGTTTCTGTATTTCTGCATTTATTTTCAACTCAGTGGCTGCTAAGTACCAGTTAGACCCAATCCTATTTCACCCCTTGCCTCTACCACTTAGCCCTTTGCGTGTTCACGTCTGGGGTTAGGGTGTCCTGATTTTTGTTGAGATAGATGGGTAGGCGAAGTGTTAGGGCTACATCGCCCTTCAAAGGGAGGTTTTTCAGAGGCACACTCCAAACAGAGTGTTATGAGGGGAACAGCAAGATGGCTGAACAGTGACCAAAGAAAACCACAAATGTAAGTATTTTCTCTGTTAAAAAATTATGATAACCATTGTTCTATCTAAGTTTAATGTCATTTCAATGTGTTATGCTCCTTGTCTTCATAGCACAGTACTAGTGATTTGTTAAACTTGTTAACGTCTCGGTAGCTAGCTAGCTAAATTTCCCATTCCACCTTAAATGGTCCAGCAGTACTGACGCCTGAAGCGCCAGAATGTTACTGCTGCTCCATTTAAGGTGGAACAGCAAAATTCGAAAGAGAAGCTGGTGGGAAAAAAAACTGACTTCAGCTTTAGATCATCAAAGAATTAGGGGTGGGTGATAAGTTTCACATCACGTTTTTATTTTCACATCTTCCCTCTTTGAAAGCAAATAATACCCTAAAGTTATCTTAAGCACAGCAGTGAGGTTGCTGAACTTTACCGCTCTTTTGTTATCGCTGCAGACTTGCAGGGTTGCCTACAGAGCACCACTAGCAGCCTGTTGTGTTTTTTTGTAATTTTTTAATTTTTGTTTTGAGAGTTGTCACATTTCGTAGGGGAAGATTTCAACCACTACCCACTGTGACTTAAGTTCCGAGGGGCAAGGTGACCCTCGAAAACAAGGGGTAGGGGTAAAAATAAGAAATTGGATTGGGCCTTACTAATTTTTTGGGAGATATTCCTGAAGAGTTGAGATACAGAAGGGGAAATAAATTATAAAACAGGGGTTTCCAGACCTGAAGTTCAAAAAATGATTGACATATGAATAAAATTGGACTTGTAACAACCATGCAAGACCTGGTAGACCACCAAACCCAGACCTAAGCATCACTGAATGTGTTTGGAATTAGTTTGAGTAAAAAGCAGAAAATGGAACTACCTTTAAGACTGAACTTTGGAGATGTGGAAGAATATCCCTGCAGATTTCTTTGAAAAACTGAAAACCAGACTCTTGAAAAGAATGCAAGCTGTAATACACAGAAAGAGTGGACACACCCAGTGCTTTTTTTTTCTTATTTTTTTTAATCATGTTTAGTTGTATCGATGTTTGTGTGATTTTGTTACGTTTTCTGCTTTTTTCCTGATGCTAAAAATGAGTCATATACCTAAAGTCTGTGTAAAGCAGTAATGTGTTTTCTGAGTTTCACACCACAGAAAAATGTTTCACTAACCTTACAGCCTAATTTGAATGATTTAAACAAATCAAGTTTATAAAATAAGGTTTCAAAATTATGAAATAATAAGCAATATGCTCTGCTGGGGGTGTGTCTGCTGAAAGCAGTGAAACCATGCCCAGTCGTGGGAAAGGTGCAGCCTCTCGTTAGCTTAGTTTTTGCCAGAATGTAACTGCTGCACCATTTTTAAGGGGGAGCAGAAAATTTTGAACAAGAAGCTGGGGAATAGGAAGAAGACTTCAGCTTTGTATTAACGTTAGCAAATCCGGTAGCTTGCTAGGTTTGGGCAGCAAAGCCTCTATTGAAATGAAACCGCTAGTAGCGCTTCAGTTTTCCCCCCCCAGTACAGCTTCTCTGAACTCTCTAAGACTCTCACATAGCACTGACTTGAAAAATTGGTGCTCTGTGTTGCAGCTGTATTGGACTGTACAGCCATACATGTTTGAGCCACCAGAGCCAGAATCCAATTGAAAGCATCGGAAACTGACCTGCCTATGAATCAACCACATTGCTCTGAACTGCAGCAGAAGGGTCTTTTTTCCCCTCATTGATGCAAGTTAGTAATAGATATTATTGACTATCATAAACTAGCCGAATAAAGTTAGGCTATCAGTAAATAACATCAAACAAAACATATTTTTCAACTGAGCAGGGGAACAACTTGCTAATGTGCTCTAGTTTCTATAACATTAAAATGTCTAGAGTGTGTGCTATTTATTGTTTGTTTTCATTGTTTGTTTTTTGTTTGTTTATTTTATTTAGGAGATTAGGATATACAACACTGGGTTGAAAGAACTGTTTTTTCTGTCTTTCAGTGTAAGTGAATTTGACCAGTAGAAGCATTTACTGCCGTCCGTTTGTTGACTTCCCAGACTGCTGATGTAGTATGATTATGATTAAAACCTTTTGAATAAGAAGTGGTTACAGCTAGCACTGTAAGAAAACTGGCAAATGGAATGAAATGGTTGAGAAGAGTCTCAGTTCAGCAAAAGAATTTTGAAAGCTTTACCCATTTGCTTGGTACTTGTTTGCATTTCATTTGTTTTGGCTTTCGTCTGCTTTCGGACAATCCTCTGGCCTCTGCTTTCCCCCTCGCTATATTGAGATGGCTTACCTTGTTTGGTTAAGCTCTGAGATTTGCCACCTAGTTCACTCATGTTTTCTGTTTGCTTTAGACATGAAAGACATCAATCTGTGACAAGTTTTCCCACACTGCTGCTATCTGGATGTGTACCAGATACTAAGCTGCTATTTTTGTGTTCAAGATTAAGGATACCTCTGGATTAAAGATGCATCTAAAGCAAAGATACTGAATCTTTTATGTTCATATTTTCCAGCTGTGTTTTGTAGCCATGCCCTGTGGTGTGTAACTCACTCGTTCTCAGTGGTGATGAAACTGAACATGGCAGCAGCATACTGAGGGCAGAAGAGTGCAGAGGCATCACCATTACTACTGTTTTATACAACTTTTATATAGTGTGTCACTGTTCTAAGTCCATTATCAAAAACACATTACAAACACCAAGTCAAGCAAAGGGCAAGGAGAAGAATTTTGAACAATTCAGTACAACTTAAGTTCATTTCTTTTAAAGCAATGCTTTGGTAAAAAAATCAAATTTACACAATTGTCCACTCACTTTAGATATAGTTGATCAGCCAAGACATGTTCAGTGTCCAAGTCCTGCTTCTTTAGTTCAGCACTAGAGCTGTGAGTTTAATGCTGCTAACAAACACTTTTTTTTTTTTGATAATAAAGTCAATAGTCACCCAAATGTTTTGTGTAAGCATGTCTGCAAAACATCTCTAATTGTACTGAATGCAGTCCGGCAGCTGTGTAGACCGGCCCACAATGGCGGCGCCATTGATGTGCCTGGCTGAACCCAATGCATATAGACACAAGTAGTGCTCTAAATTTGAAATAAGGCCTCTAAAAGTTACTCACAAATATATGGTCACACTGTACTTTTGCTTCATCCTTGTATTGGCTTGTGTTCACCTTTTCATTTAGAGAGATACAAGTGACTCAATATTTATGATACAGTACGACAAAATAAGCAGTAAGACAAATTATTCAGTGACATTCCTGCAGATCAGCGTTTTTGACTGTGGTGATCATACAGGGATCCTAACCACATGATTCGGGCATCAACACTGGACTCTAGAGGCACTACTGGACTCCAGAGCAGTGGAAACATGTTCTCTGGAGTGATTAATCACACGTAACTATCTGGCAGTCTGATGGACCAATCTGCGTTTGGAGAACGCTACCTACTGGAATGCTTGGTGCAAACAGTAAAGCTTGGTGGAGGAGGGATTAAGGTCTGGGGCTGTTTTTCAGCATTTGTTCTGTGCCCCTTAGTTTCAGTGAAGGGTAATATTAATGCTACAGCATAAAGACATTGTAAACAATTACACTGTGCCCCATGCATAAAGTGAGCTCCATAAAGGCATGAGTTTGGTGTGGAGGAACTACGTAGCCTGCACAGAGTCCTGACCTCAACCCCACTGAACGCCTAAGAGATTAATTGTAATGTCAATTGTGGGCCAGGCCTTCTTATCCAACAACACTGCCTGACCTCACAAATGGTCTTTTGACTGAAATAAGCCCACATTTCCACAGACACACTCCGACATCTTGTGGGAAGCCTTCCCAGAAGAGTGAAGCTTGTTATAGCTGCAAAGTGGGGGATAACCCCACGTTAACGGCCATAGTTTCGTAATGGGATGTCAAACAACCTAATACAGGTGAGATGGTCAGGTATCCATATACTTTTGACCATAGAGTGTAGCTATCAACTTGGTGGCTAGCTGGCTAACAAGATAACTAGCTACTTGGTGAACAGCCAGCTACACAAGGCAGGCGTGTGCATCAGTGAACTTTTTACCTTTTTCTAGATTTTGTAGCTAGGTAGCTCTACTGCTACCCCTCACATGTTTTACTAAATTACAGGAGAGGTAGCTTGCAAGTTTGAGGAATGCTAGCTAGCTAAGTAGCACAATGAATTCACTAGGTAAAGTTTGCAAATAGTCGTAGCTTATTTAAGCAAAACCAACAAGTACTTCTGTTTAAATCACTATGCCTGCTGTCTAACTTACAAAAAAAGTTACTTTAGTTCTTTACAGTAAATGTCAGCCATTTGCTATTTACTGAGGAAAAAGTTGAAATTGCTGCGCTGGCTTTGAAACTTTTGCATTTCCTTCCTTAATTAAAGAGGTCAGGCTGTTCAAACCCTGTGATTCACACCCTGAAAACAACTCTCTGACCTCCCAGTGCCAATACAGTAGATAAGGCATTTTTAGTGAACCAGATCTGCTTACATCTGAGCCACATTCTCAGCCTCAGTTCTATGGATGAAATGCTGGCATTTAATGAGGGTGAGGTAAAATTTTGCTTGCTGCATGATTAGTCGTACGTCAAAACTGTTGACTCATGTCATGCCTCTGAAGCTCAATTAAAGCTTCTTTTTACAATAGCAAATATTAAGTGACAGTGATGAGTCAGACGTGTAGAGTCAGGCATGAAATGATGGTGATGAGTCACAGCTGGGCTTTATTTATAGCCAGCAGCTTCCACCAACAATAGAGTAGCAAGAGTGTTTGCTGTGTAATAATTTATAGAGTGCTCAGCTCATATCTTCACTGCCAGCTCGAATCCAGATAATTTCTTTTTTTTCCAGAAGAGTTTTTGTTTTCAT
Organism: Colossoma macropomum; assembly: GCF_904425465.1. Classification (NCBI taxonomy): domain Eukaryota; kingdom Metazoa; phylum Chordata; class Actinopteri; order Characiformes; family Serrasalmidae; genus Colossoma; species Colossoma macropomum. The sequence goes on from NW_023494810.1 coordinate 16,520,386, forward strand.
CCTTGAGGCTTAGACTGGATATCCCAAAGGCTCGTGCGGCCTGAAAATTTAAATGTGTTGAGAGTCTGTCACACAAGCTGCAAACGTCTCCCTCTAGAGGGACCAGTTTACTCGTACCGCGCCCGAAATGGAAGAAAACTAAAACTGAATATCAAATTGTTTAAGAACAGTGGACATGTTTTTCCAATTAGGATGCTACATTTTATGAGCTGTTTGTGAGCTGAAAAGCACAGGCAGTTGAGGAAACAGTAATTAGTTTAATCCTCCTTATTCATCTGTACGTAAGGTGAAAGCACTGCTTTGCTGGTGGGAGCTATAATTACATCTATTGTTGCTTAATTCAGTCGGTCATTGAGCGTGTCTTATCCTGTTTAATGTGTAGCACCTCATTATTCATTTGTAACCCTCAGCACTCATTTAGCACTGTCACAACATGGTCATTGTCTTTGGGCGGATGTCTTTGCATGTCCTCTGGCTTGAGTTTCCTTAGGAATCTGTTTTGTTTTTTCCTGAGTCCACTGAGTTTTAAGCATTGCATTCATTCCCAGGGCTAGCACGGAACCTGGAATTTACTGGATCTTACTGTAGCCCAACTCGGCTCTGTGCTGTCATTGTATTAGGCGTATGTATTCTGACTAATATTCAAGTTTCTGAACGACTTGGACTGATTCAGTAAACTGCAAGGAAGATAAAGTTTCAGTTGACATCATGATCCTGATATGGTTACGTGGGTGGGACACCTGGGGCTGCATGTATGTATGTACAGTACTGTACAACTCCTAACAAGCATACAAGAACTGATACACCACTAAAACTGTCACCATCAGATAAACAGCACTTAAAGCTTTCATCTTTGAGAGGGAGGAGAAAATCAAGCTCCACTCTTGCTTCAGATCTGAAAAATCCACAGGTGTTTTGCTCCATCCTTCCACTGTGAGAAGACAACTAAACATGGAGTCTGAAAGGATGTGTGGCTGTTAAGTAGCTGTTGCTGAGTAAGGGAAATGGACAAAAAATAAAAACATTTTGCAAAACGAAGGAGGTTCTCAAAACAATGGACCGACCACCCCAGTATCCAGACCTCAACATCACTAAATATGTTGGGGATTACTTGGATTGTGAGAAGCAGAAAATGCAGCTAACAGGTTGAACTTTGTAGGTGTATAAAAATATCCCTGCACATTTCTTTTCTCCCGAAAAGTATGGAAGCTGTAATAAAGTCAAGGTACAAAATTCAGGGGGTACTGGGGGCCCAGGACTTCCTAATAAACCTCTTGGACCCCCTGAATGATGGAGATGAAGGAGATGAGAAAGATCTTGGTTAATGTGTGGAAGAGCGCATTACCAAACTAGAAAAGAGCATTTCCAGAAGAATTGTTACAGAACATTTAGGTGCCATCAAAGCTAGCACCAGCATGGCTAAGGCGAGTAAGTTAGCAATTAGCCAAAGCTGGAGTAGCCATTCAACATGGGACCCCCTGAACATGAAGTACACATGAAATACTGAAAAATAGATATCATGGGCTCTGTTTAGACCACAGGCAAATTGGATTTGTTTCTTAAATCTGATATTTAGCGATGACGTTCTGCAGTTATTTGCAAGTGATCAGGTCGGATCTTTATGTCCAGACGTCAACAGCCTATCTGAATGAGTTGCTGTGGTACCAATGTAGGCATCATAGTACTAACTGTGTTAAAAAAAAAAAAAAACACCTCTAAACACCACAACATTGTTTTTGCAATTTGCAAAAATCTGGAACGCTGCCTTCCACTGCATGCTGCTGCAAACTATGAGCTGTTTCGCAAGGTGCACCATGTCTTGTTCTTTAAAGCCACATCTTTTTCAAGATTTTCTTCTTTTATTCATAGGTTTTGTGATGTTTTTACTATGAACTGGCAGAGAAAGAATGTTGTTTGATTGGGGTTGGGTTGGACTAAACTTGGCCAAGGTGACCTGCCAGATCCACCAAAGTACCGTTCAGAGTTAATAATGTGTATACATCAGGTACTCTCGTTCCTCTCCCTCACAAAGTGACTGTACTTCTGGTGCTCTGGTGGGCTGCCCTGGGGGCATCCTCAGTATTGATTGGTTAACAATGAAAAGAAGTGTATTTGAAAGTTTTAAAAAGCTTTATCTCAATGATTAAAGTTGTCTGGTTCTGATTCAGAGTATGTAAAACTGATCAGCACTGTGTTATTACTCATTTTCACACCCATCATTACCTTGGTCTTTATTTTGAGCCCCAAATAAGAGCAATGTTGCGCTGGCTCTTCATTTAAAGACGAAAAGACTGTTTAATTCAGTCCTCCAAAGTAGCCTAATAAGCATAATAGATAACAATGACAGCAGCTAATAGTCATTTTATTAATTTAACAAGCAATTTCTAGGCTGTAAAAATGCAATTTATTGAAATCTACAGCAAGAACTACCAAACCACACCGAGAAAGAAGTTAGCATTTGTAACTTCTTCAGTTTAAACAGGGTTCTCTGTGGCATTACCACATTACCTGCTGTGCTGAAACAAGTTACTGGTGAAAAGGTGCCACAGGTATTGATTTGAGGCTCCTCAGCGTGTAAGTTAGAGTTAGGAACAGGTTCTCAGTCAATAGTTGCTGCACCTTTCTTCTCTTTGCGCTGTAAACACGCTCAGGTGGGGTGCTGGAGGTGCATATACATTGATATTTCCTCGCTATATTGGTTGTAGTGAGAAAACAGCTCTGTCTATTACAGCCCCCCATCAGTCAACAATGGCTAGCCTATTGGCAACTTCACTGCATCTTATCGTGAGTCACATTCTGAGTTGGCGAAGGAGGGAGGTGAGAGTTTGTGGGATTTTCCCTTCTTTTGGGCAAATAGTAACCAGCAGCAGGGGAAAAAGCCTCACATCACTTGATGGAGCTAGCTAGATGCCACATTTGTGCATGTCAAAAAATTAACAATAGGCAAAAAGTAGGGGGACAAAAGTATAATTTCGAAGCCTGATTGTGCTCCTGACAGGTGTGGAATGGCGTCTTTCCTGTTTAGAAATGAAATCAGCCAACAAAACACTACCTGCATCTGTTTTGATAGCAAAGAGTGAATATCAAGCTCTGTAGCACACGGCAATATTTCTAACAGATGACTTCTAATGCAGAAGATGTGATTTAATTGTTTACACAAGCATGTCAGGAAAACAAGCTCCGAAATGATGATTGATCCTGATAGGCCCTTGTTAGAGCAATAATGATTAGGGTCATTATAACCTGGTGCACTGTTGTATTGAACAACAGTGTTTTTCATTTGTGCAGTGTGATGAATTCTTCTGCAGAGGACATGTACGCTTTTCTCAGACCAGTGGAATGAGAAATTTTCTCCCTCTGTGAACACTGTTTAATAGATGTGGTAACTGAGTTAATGGAAGAAATGCTAACCAAATATAAATGACGCTTACTGATTTGCCATCCGTGCCGAAGCTTCCTGTGCATATCAGTAGTGAACAAGAGAACTCGGATGTAAATCATGTACATGTAGGCTGGTATCATTTTATATGATCCAAAAAAAATTGACTCCAGTAGTTTCAGTTAAACAGTGCTTTACTGGCTGATATGATTCAGTTCTCCATGGTCAGGTTTCTTAAACAGAACCTTCACTGTTAAGTCAGTGTTAAGTCTCAGTGTGATGTCCATTCCAGTACTACTACAATGTGTTGTATAAACCAAGAAAAATACTTCATTTAGTTAGTGTGTGTTGTGCTGGTATGAGTAGATCAGACACAGCAATGCTGCTCGGGTTTTTTAAACACTGTCCACTCACTGTCCACTCTATTAAACACACCTACCTTCTTGGTCCACCGTGTGTGTGTGTGTGTGTGTGTGTGTATGTGTATGTGTATATATATTAGGGGTGGGAATCTCTAGGCACCTCACGATTCGATTACGATTCAGAGGGCTGCGATGCGATTATAAAACGATATCAATGCATCTCGATTCATCTTTTCTTTACATGATTTCTATTTTCTTACTGTGTGAGGACTTGGTAGTTTTAAAACAAAGTATTTACAATGATCCATAATGAATTTACTTCCAATATCTTTTATTAATAAAACAAATGGAACTGGTGTGAAAGTGTTTGCCCCCTTCCTGATTTCTTATTCTTTTGCATGTTTGTCACACTTAAATGTTTCAGATCACCAAACAAATTTAAATATTAGACGAAGATACCACAAGTAAACACAAAATGCAGTTTATAAATGAAGGTCTTTATTATTAAGGGAAAAAGAAATCCAAACCTACAGGGCCCTGTGTGAAAAAATAAAGCCATTTCTAAAGATTTCGGGCTCCAGTGAACCACAGCGAGAGCCATTATCCACAAATGGTGAAAACATGGAACAGTGGTGAACCTTCCCAGGAGTGGCCGGCCGACCAAAATTACCCCAAGAGCGCAGCGACGACTCATCCAAGAGGTCACAAAAGACCCCACAACAACATCCAAAGAACTGCAGGCCTCATTTGCCTCAGTTAAGGTCAGTGTTCATGACTCCACCATAAGAAAGAGACTGGGCAAAAATGGCCTGCATGGCAGAGTTCCAAGATGAAAACCACTGCTGAGAAAAAAAGAACATAAAGGCTCGTCTCAGTTTTGCCAGAAAACGTCTTGATGATCCCCAAGACTTTTGGGAGAATACTCTGTGGACTAATGAGACAAAAGTTGAACTTTTTGGAAGGTGTATGTCCCATTACATCTGGAGTAGAAGTAACACAGCATTTCAGAAAAGGAACATCGTACCAACAGTAAAATATGGTGGTGGTAGTGTGATGGTCTGGGACTGTTTTGCTGCTTCAGAACCTGGAAGACTTGCTGTGGTAAATGGAACCATGAATTCTGCTGTCTACCAAAAAATCCTGAAGGAGAATGTCCGGCTATCTGTTCGTGGCCTCAAGCTGAAGCGCTCTTGGGTTCTGCAGCAGGACAATGATCCAAAACACACCAGCAAGTCCACCTCTGAATGGCTTAAGAAAAAACAAAATTAAGACTTTGGAGTGGCCTAGTCAAAGTCCTGATCTGAATCCGATTGAGATGCTGTGGCATGACCTTAAAAAGGCGGTTCATGCTTGGAAACCCTCCAATGTGGCTGAATTACAACAATTCTGCAAAGATGAGTGGCCAAAATTCCTCCACAGCGCTGTAAAAGACTCATTGCCAGTTATCGCAAACGCTTGATTGCAGTTTTTGCTGTAAAGGGTGGCCCAACCAGTTATTAGGTTTAGGGGCAATCACTTTTTCACACAGGGCCCTGTAGGTTTGAATTTCTTTTTCCCTTAATAATAAAGATCTTCGTTTTATATATATATATATATATATATATATATATATATGTATATACGCACACAAACACATCTGTCTGTGTGTGTAAATGTAGTAAAGGAGGATGACTCATCTGATCATATCACTTTTTTTCATATTTATCTTTGTAGACTAGTGCAGATGGTTTTTGTAACTCTCGTCTCTCAAATATGCATTTGTCTTTGTTGCATGCACAGTATATCAGTTAGATCTTTTTCCCTTGCAATGCTGATCTAAAGTTTAGGTCAGTGTTTTTTATACATGCTAGTTGCTCAACTATATCTTGCCGTACGCCTTGCTGAACATTTGCACCAGTTGTGTGTCTCCAGTTACTTATTGAGCTTTTTTTTTTCTTTATTTAGTCACCTATATGTATATATTACAGGTTGTGTAATGCTGATACTGAGTAGTGTTGCTGATGCGCAGCTCATTTCAGATGTACAGCTGCAAGCTGCATCTACATCCTACTGCACTTGCCTGTGTCCGCTTGATCTTTTGCCCAGGAGGGTTTTTTTTTTGTTTTAAAGACACGAGTCACTGGAGGGCTACAAAGCAGTGCTACTAGCAGTCATCTATTCCCTGGCCACACCGGTGGAAGCAGACTGCTCTGGCTTTGAAGTGCAGGAGCTGTGATGTTAGATTTGTGTTTGCCTTTTGTAGGCAGGACTCGCACGACCCTCAGCTTAGAGCACATTTAAAGCACGAGTACACCTCCAAATGCTTTAGAAGAGACCTGCCGTGTTGCATTTCATGCTTTAGTGGTTTTTTGGTGTTAATGTAATAAAATCACATCACGCATGAAGTTGCCATCAGTTTCACGATAGTGAATGGCAGATAATGCGGATCAGTTTGCAAGCAGTAATTAGCCACAGTGCTAACAGGCCCCTGCTAGCTGCTTCTCAACAAGAGTGGCATTAGCTAATTAGTCCAATGCTAACAGGCCCCTGCTAGCCACTCTACAGTGGTCACTGTGAGAAACCACTTTGTTTTTTTTCCTCATTTCTCAATTTGCATTAGTGTTTAAATAGAGGACCTCTACAATTTCTGAAAATGTAGAATGTTGTTCTTGGGACAGTTTAAAAAAAAAAAGTAGCACACAGGAAGTGATGTAAGAACTGTAGTTTTTCTGCAAAGCTGGGTTTGCATGGTTGTTGGAGGAGCCTGTCCAAAACTGCTTACCAGGTGATCCAGGTTGGTTTTGTATGTGTGGTTGTAGTTTTTAATTGTAGATAACATGCCATAGAATGAGAATTTGCAAAATAGCAATTAAAATAACTAATATGTTCATTTTATAAGGCTAAAATGTGGTGGTTTTGCCTAGTAACCACTGTGAATGTAGGTGAAGTAGATGGTCACATGGCTAAAAATTGGTGGTTTCCCAGAGTAACCACAGTGCATTTAGGGCAAACACATAATCACACGGAGAAATGGTGAAAGACATTGTGCCTATAGTAGAACATTGTGTTTGTTTGTTTATTCAAAACTAGAGATATTTCACAGAGCTAATTTGATTTATATTGTATATCATAGTGCATCATGGAAAAACAAAATGAGTGCTGAGGAGGTAGAAAGACTGTTGCTAGAAGCCATTCCATCAGATTCTTCATGCAGTGAGAGTGAGAGCAGTCAAAAGGATTATGAGGGAGATCAGGGCAGTTATGGAATCCAGGGAAATAGTAAGTAAGTGAAGTTTATTTATATAGCGCTTTTTACAACAGGTGTTGTCACAAAGCAGCTTTACAAGGAAATGAGCATTACAAAAAGAAATCCAGGTCCAAGCCCCCATGAGCAAGCCAGTGGCGACAGTGGCAAGGAAAAACTCCCTAAGAGAAACAGGAAGAAACCTTGAGAGGAACCAAGACTCAGAAGGGGAACCCATCCTCCTCTGGTCGACACCGGATAGTAAACATTGTTAGTATTAAGTATTATACAAGTATTATAGTACAAAAATTTGAATAGTTTAGTTCATGCGGCAGCAGCAGTAGCATCAGTGGGGTCAGGTTGTGGGGGTGAGGTTTGCACGGTGAGCAGTGGCACCCGATCAAGGCAGAAGAGGCAGCAGCATCAGACGCACAGGATGGGCAGCTGTTCAACTCGGCAAAGGAAAGAAAGGAAAAACACACAGAGTCAGTTCTGCAATGGGTGATTGATTAATTTGAATTAGTTTAAATGATTGATTGGTTCAAGTGATAATTTTGATTAGTTCATGTAGCAACAGCAGCAGTATCAGTGGGGTCAGGTTGTGAGGGTGAAATAAAAACGACAGAGGTAGTGAAAGTGACCAGAGCAATGACCCAGTTGTAAATGTACACATTCTGTAAAGACTGAAGACTGTCAGCTGACAGAAGACAATTCCCACACTAAAAACCATACATATCAAGGGAGAAGCACAAATCTGAAGCTGCTCATCTCCCAGTGTTAAGCACGTCAAGACAGCATGCCGAGTGCAGCACTAAGAAGGGTTTGCATTACACAAAATGGATGTGCACAGAGTGCAATGTTGGGCTGTGCATCAGCCAGACAAAGAACTGACTTTACCTTTGTCACAAAAATTTAAACAAAACAATGAAATCAGAGAGCAAACTGAGTATTACATGAAAAATGTAAATGACATAGTCATGGCCACTTAGTGCACAGTGGTTACTCAGAGTAACCACCTCAGAAATGACTTTTGACCCTGAACCTAAAAAATCTCACCCAAAATATAGTTTAGTTTAATCGTTTGTAACTTGTTCCTATCAACAAATCTGGTATTTTGAAAGAAATTCTGTATGTGTGCCTGAAAGGTTAACATGACAGTGGCATTGACTGCAAGCTTGAGAGTTCCATACTGAATTGAATTCTCAGCCAATTGTAAGAGAGGGAAAGGTGACTCTGGCGAAAAGACTTGACCTGATGTGTAGGGCAAAGTGGGAAAAGTTGGATGAGTTAAGCAGTCTTATTTTGCTTGGATTTAGCATAGATAGAGGTAAATCTCACAATTCCCTAAACACTCAGGAGAAATACAACACTAATTCGTATGTTCTGCATTTGTATGTTCTGCATTTTCGCTCATTTTCTCAAGATACTGGTGACTTGTATTATAACGTGTCACAGTGACTGTGCTGATATTTCTGTAGAGGGATTTAGGTTGCTTTCTGTTTGGTTAGCAACAAGCCAAAGCCAGAGTTGTCTCTTTAAATTTGTGGGTTAACTGATGTGACAACTTTCCGTTTTTTGCACAACACTGCTGTTTCACTCTGCTTGACACCAACAGGCTTACACTCGGTCATATTCGCAGTCACCACCCAAGCAGCGTCATGGACTTTATTTTTTAAGGATGCACCAAAATTATATATCCGATATTGTTTATTAGGCCTGGGCAATTAATCGAAAAGTAATTCAAACCGACATTCAGAACCTCTAGCCGATGTAATCTTGCCCATGTCGGTTATTTTGTTTTGTTTTTTTTTTTAAGTTAAATTCTGCTAATCCTTTCTTCACTCTGTGTGTTCATGTAGTCTCCTTAAGAACTTGCTACTGTGTGTGTAGTCACGTGACTCTGCCACATCCAGTCTTCGACATGGAAGCTAAGGCTATGTTCTCACAGCAGGTAAAAGTGGCCCAAATCTAATTTTCTCACCCAATCCAATTTTTTTGTTTGGTTGTTCACAATATCTTTTAAGTGTGATCTGTATGCGACATCAGTCTGAACAGCTCACACTCCTAATATGACCCGCATGCACAAAAGAACAGTGCGGTGCTTCACGTGGTTCATCCAGAGGTAAACAATCACTATGTTGAATAAACGCCAGTCGCTCCCAGAACTTTTTCATCTTCACCAGCATCACATGAAGCTTCACTGACTGACAGCTCGGCTCATCACCCAGAATGTGTTCCAGCTCGCCATAAAAAAGGCGCGTTATTCGGTCACTTCTTTGGTTTGTGTCCTCAGATTCTTTAAACTTTGCTTTCAGACTTTTAACTGTTCTTTGACGCTGCAGCCTCATTTTCCTACGGCCGCGATCGGACATTTCTTTCGAAATTTCTTCAAACACGGAGGTGTTTTGGATAAATCTCATCAAATTTTTGTACAGAAATATCACCCCAAATGTTTGAGGTCTCAACAGCAAGAAATTATGACAAATGTCGAGTTGGATTGATGTAAAAGCCGCGTGAATTCCGATCTGTCTGTTGAGACGATGTACATTAGGATATGCAGAGCATGTTTACAGCACAAACCTTGTCAGAGAACTATTAGGGGCAAAAAAAACAAACAAACAAAAAAACCAAAAGTCTTTCATTAATCGTAATCGGGGTAAAATATTCAATTAATTGTAATATTGATTTGAGGTCATATCGCCCAGCACTATTGTTTATGTATCTTCCGACGCCAATGTAAACATTTATAAATTATATAGTCTACCTAGATTAGCATTACAGCAAAACCTAACTCTTAACTGTAGAAGATTGCAAATGCAGTACAGTGGATAAGACGTTTCAGTATAGTAGTCCAACATCAAAATGTTCTGTTCTTCCAAAATAATCAAATATTGGTCTAAACATCTCCTAGATACCAATAATTTTTTGTGATGAGTAAGAACAATACATAGCCAAATCACATAGCCCTTCAATCTTCATAGACGTTCCATAAACATTGTCAGTAGAATGGGTCCTGCCAAAGAGCTCACTGGATTCAAATGTGGCGCTGTCATGTTGCCATATACTGCCACATTCATTTGGCCATATAGTATGTCTACATGTGTCTATAGTGTGATACGTTATGCATACCTAATATTTTCAGTATAAAATTTATTGGTTAATATTGTTGTCAGCCCCAAATACCTAACTTTGCCGTTCATCAAACATACTTTCGTATGTGTTTATAATACAGAGAAACATTTGATGGCATTCAAAAATTGAGAGTAGACAAGTAGGTTAGTGGGTGAGTAGTTGTTGTGTGTGTTTTCCCACCAAAAATAAAGTTTGAAATTCAGAGACATTGACATTTAGAAAGTTTTATACAGCCCGTGTAAATTTCTTGTAGTTAGAAACTCTGGCAAATGTATAACACAGTGAACTGTTGGCTTTTCTTTTTTTCTTTTTTGTAAAGTAGCCCAGCTATATTCAGTGACCTAAGAAATGCCAAAACAGTCAGAGCTAGGTTACCCGAGACACATTTTTCTTAGATATATGTATGTGCTTGACAAGTGTTTTACACAGGCTATCCAACCTGCAGCTTCAGAGTACAGGTCAGACTGACATACAACATACTGACGCAAAATTTTGATGCATGTTCTTTCACAGCATTGTGCCTAAAGGTTGCTTTTTTGAACACACAGCCTAGTCATCTATCCGTGTGAGAGATGGAGAAGCCTCCTGTCTTTTTTACAAAGACAAATGTTTGAAAGCTTCATCAGATCTCCTAGAGAGTGAGCCTTTCGGGTACCTTTGGTCAGTGCTCACAGAAAACCCAGAAAACTGTGGAGTCTTGACGGAGCCCTATCCCAAAGGTATATCTTTTGAATTATTGAACGGGGCCTGAGCCATGAGGAGCCTGACGTATTGGAGCTGCCACTGGCCTGAATATTAGAGCCCTCCATCACACACCTAACGCTCCTCATCCCCTAAAAGCACACCGGGATATGGGGGGATATTAACTGGCAAGTCATGGTCTGAAAACCACTGCTTGGTTCAATATCAAAGTGCCTGCCAATGTCTATACCAGTACTTGTCGCACACTGATGATAATGTTTAGTTTAAGCTGTGTTGAGAAACATAGTTAACCAAGTATTTAAGTTTGTAATTTGCTGTTTTGAAAGAGCACTTCAAAATACATAAGTAAGGTAATCTCTGGAAGGATGGAGTCATTGACTGTGAAGTTAAATGCGCTGTATGTCCACAAGTTTGCAGACACCTGCTTATTGAATGTTCCTTCTGAAATCAAGGGTATTAATGGGGGCAAGGCCCAACTGATTCAGTATTCAGAGTACAGGTACCTTCTATACATTTTCATGAGAACATTTTTTGATGCTTACACACTAAATTTAAGAAATACATACCATCTTTAAAAGAAACACAATCAATGCTTATTTATTACACTGTAAAGATGTGATGTATTGAACTCAAACAGTTTCTTTAAAAGCACTGAATTTCCTGCTAAAGCCTGAGTAGACTGATAAATCAATGTGGTCATCAGTTATTAATCTCAGAGTTACTCCTTTGAGGGATTATTGAACTGAACCTACTGTGTCCTCAGTAGTGGACATGTTTGCGAGGGACAAGTTTAGCCCCAGTGTTGTACTGGACTTGTGCATGCGTTTTGTGGCACGTTGCATATCGTTTAACTGAAAATCATTTGGCTATCCTTTTTAATGTAAAATTTGCAAGATGTTTTTTGAATATGGCAAATGAGAACCAAAATAAGGTTGAAAATTTTATAACATCATTTAAATAAGTACATTTTTTTATGAAAAATGAACAGAAGTAAACAGAAAACTGCCAGCCAAACAAAGTGGAATAGTGTGAATGAAATAAAAATTACGATAGCAGAATTATCATATGCTGTATTAATATGCGTTATAAATAAGTTACTTTATGAAGTGTAACCATGTTACTGAATACATGGTCCTACATGGTGATGTTCAGCCATCACTACTTTTTCAAAGTATTGTGCACAGTACTGCTGATAAAACTAATAGCAGTTTTACATTTCTATTTTAGCTTAGTGCTTTAACAGTTTTAGTTAAATAGATGTGATTGTTACACATTTTATTATTCAAATTGGTTGGAACGTGCAGTCACTGTTGCTCTCACTGGATGTTGGTGATCGAAATTGGAAACTGCCTATGGAAATCACATAACCTGATAAAAATTGTGACGAACTGCACAAAAATGTGATGTAATAGAATAGAATAGTGCCTTTGTCATTGTACAAGATATATGACAAAATTGAGTGCTACTCCTAATTAGTGCAAACCTAGACAGAAAAACGTAATGTAAAATCATAAATATTTTAAGAAAAGATGTAATAAGATTATTAAAAGACTGAACGGTGCTTTTACTAATAAGCTGTATCACAGTTAATCTTAAAAGAACTCAACAGGTGGTGGTAGTCTTCATTTATATTCTTATTCCAATGTTTACTGCACTTAGGCCTTAATGTTTGCAGCATTTTAGAGTTCTGATGGTCCAGGGACAGAAACTATACCTAAATCTGTTTGTCCAGCTTTTAGTGCACCCGTACAGTCTGCCAGGACGCAAGAGATTGAACAGTTGGTGACCAGGATGGGAAGGGTCCTTGGTTATTTTCCTGGCTGTGCTGAGGCGCTGGGAGCTGGAAATATCTTTCAGAGAAGGAAGAGGGCAGCAGATGATTTTTTTAGAGCAGTATTAATGACCTTCTGTAGAGTTCTCCTATCTGGTGCTGATCCAGCATATCACACTATAGTGCAGTACGCCAGTACACTCTCTATTGTGGAGTGCTAGAAGGCCACCAGCAGCTCCTCCTTTAGATTGTTCCTTTGAAGTGCTCTCACCAATGCAGGTAGTTATATCTAATTGTTTGATAGCTCTCATTGTGATATTACATAGTTGCCATATCATCCACCTGTTATGTGAATAATGCCATTCCAGCTGTTGGTTCCCACATGATTCCTTGCTTGGGTTTTTTTAGACTGTCTTTCAATTACACACCAACATCGCAGGAAACATGTGCCCTGCAGTGAAGACAACTTAGATATAGAGCTGGATTCTGCTTGCTGTTACACTGCATGACAAGCAAGATATAATATAATATATATCAGACTGAATCCAAGAGGAGTATACTTTAGATTATGTGGGCCATAAAAGGTTGACTTTTGAAACTTTTACAGGTCACTGAACAAAAAGTCTTTGTAGCTGAGGGATAAGGCACATCTTCCCCAAAGTTATGTTCAGTTTTTCAACTTTTCTAAGTAGTGTCTTGCAGTATTTCCAAAGATTCAGCACTGTGCTGTCTTAAATGTTGAAGTTGGAGTAAAGGGATCATTTCATATTGAAACATTTATATTTGGTGTGCTGAAAGCAGGGCAAAGAGAGCAGCGATTAAGATCTTACAGAAAGGTGGAGGAGGGTGGTGTCTGTCCTCAAATTAGAAAGTGGAATAAGCTTTGAAAATTCAGAAATAATATGCTTTTTCATTCCACTCCTTTTAGTTGCTTTCTCTGTATTCCTGTGTCTATATATAACAGAATATGAGCTGATGGGAGGGTGCTTACATCATCTGTGGTGCACTGACTCAAAGTGTTTGAAAAATCAAAAAGGAGAGAAAATCTACACTGATGGATCATAATCTTTAGGATTTATTTCTCATATGTAACATGAAAGAGGTGAATCTTGGTGAGCTCACAAACTGACATTTTGTCCGTTGCTACTTTGGCTAATAAAAAGAACTAGAAAGCAGGGAAGGCATTTTAAATTTTCTCTTCAGATATCTGAATTTTTATTCAGAATTTTATTTTTCTTTAAATGTAAACTGTCCCAATGAAGACTGTTTTACACTGTCATTCATGCAAAGAACCACTTTTCCACAGCACTGTTGGTATTAGCCAGGCATCTCCTCAGCCACTCACGACTTTGCTAACATATAATTTCAGTAAGTTCATGAGCTTTTTAATCTTTCTTTTTTTCATACAACCACGAATGTTTCATTAAACAGCAGCATTAAATGTAGAAACATTATCTTTTTAAGTAGCCTTTTTGTGTGCTGGCATAGTGCTAATTTCAGCTAGCACATTCAGTAGTGCTATGCTAGCGCTAACTTTGTTTTAGTATCATGTCACTAGTGGTAGTTTTGACAGGTGAATTGTGTAGATATAAGGTTTTGTTCAGTTAAATATCAACTTAAAGCCAATCTGAATACTTGTAGAGGTGTTGTTAGCAGCTGTGTTGCACAAAAACAGCCCCCTACTAAAGAGATGCTCATCTGCTACGTTTCTAAAATCTATGAGGGCAGTGTTAGTAGGAAATGTTTTCTGTGAACATGTAAGCTCCTCTGACGTTGTTCAAAGTGAGTCCATGCCTGTGCGTCTGTAAGGACTGTTTCACGTCAGTTTGTTTATTTAGGCTGCAAAGTGTAAATCACAGATTTTGTTGGCAGCCACCAGTGATGTTCAACTGGCCATTTTTTCATCTAGTTGCATTTTATAGGCACTGATTTGAGCAATAACAACTGGGCTTTTTCAAGCAGTGATTATGAAGCCACATTGTGTGATTTAAAACATTTTCTTGAGAGGTTTATGCTCGTGACATTGCTATTCTTGTCATACTTTCAGCTTCACTTGCCGGCACATTTGTCCCAGAACACCCCAGAGACATTTAATAGGTCATGAAACAATAACTCAAATTAAGCACCCTTTCCATGACTTGGATAAAGCAGTAATGACTTCCATTCCCCACTGGAATATTTTGGCAATAATCTCAAAATACAGTGGTAATGTTAAAAGTGGTAATGTCTCTCTATAATTACGTTCCTTGATCTGTGTTCCTTACCCTGTCTTTCTCTTTGCTTTTCAGGATTGAGGTTGAAGCCTTGCGTATTGCCAATGTCAGGTATTTAAGAATTCTATTTCTTCTCTCTCGTCATCATACTTATCAGCTTCAGCCGCCTTTAAAACATGGCCATTTCCAGCTCTAATACATATCATTCCAAAAGACGTGTCCTCTCTCATGACTCTGAGCCCATGTGCATCGGTATCCATCTAGAGTGTCTCTTGTCTTCCTGGGACTTCTGTGTCCTTGAGGGAACGATGTGCTTTTGACGGCCTTATAGAGCCATGCTGGATTCTAATGCAGATTAGATTCTTCCACACCACATCCCAACAAACCTCTACATTCTAGACTTGGAAGCTGCTTTATAGTGTTGAGTAAAAGAACTGAAAAGGCGAATGAACCAATGTGAATGGGGTACGATGGTCTAGAAACATCCAGCAAGTATTAAAGCAGTAAGCCATGAGAGGCCGTGGGTTTCTCCAAGTTCATGACTGGAAAGGTGTTCTTAGGCATGATGTGAAGCGGCCTCCCGTGGCTTATTGCTTTTATAAAACGGCGGCCAACATGAAATATGATAATACACAATTGTTCAGAAAATAATTTGAGATACTATTAATAATAATCGACACAAACAAGTGTTCCGCCAAGAAATTTAGTTCCTTTAGAGTATGGTATCGTTACCAAGCAACCATGGACTGCTGCATGAGGAGAACGTTCGGTCGCTCATTGCTGTCATATCGTGAACTTTTTGTCATATAGTGATAAACATATAACACAACTGTTCAGTACAAAAACCATTGCTTCGTAAGTACTTTTTGGTCACCAAATTACCACCACAAGTTTTATTTAGCACCAATCCAGCGGCGTCCCTCTTCTCGTGCTGGGGCTGAATCTCCCTGCTCCCTGCAAAGTGCCGTATGTTGGATTTAAATACTGGATCCTGCACCCTAACAGTGTAATCCATTCAAGTGACATTTTTTTTAGACTTTCATACTGCCGTTTTACAGTTAATCATACCGTAAGTACTTTAATTCAAGCCTGTGATATTAATAATGGAGTTGTTTAGGCTGTTGGCTATCTTTTAGCCTGTTAGCTAGCTGACCAGCCTTGGTCTAGTTAAGAACTTAAGTTGCCAGCCCCTCAGTTTAAACAAAAATTTCTTACTTCATTAATATACTCAAAGGTCCATGTGAGCAGCGTGAGTCAAGGATTATTCCATTAACTGCGCAAGGGTTTTTCGTGCCGTGGTGCAGTAATGTTGTGAGACAGTCATAGGTGTGGGTATATTGTGGACTTTACAACGGCTTCGAACGCAGCTCAGCCAATCAGGTTTTAGAACCGGAACTATCTGTTTTATAAACAGGATTGTACAGGACTATACACTATACACTAACCTGATGGGTTAGCATGGAATTCTGCTAGAATTTAAAAAGTCTTTATAGTATCATGACTACGGGCAAAATCATATGCATCAAAATTAGAGGTCTGCATAGGTGAGAAGCTGAAGCCTAAAGCCCGTATGTGTGAGTTTGAGACCCAGCCTGACTATTTTGAAACCCAGTTCAGACCTGAACCCAGTCCCACACACACTGAAGTCAACAGAGACAGATTATAGTAGACACTGTTGTTCAGTGCTTTGCTTAGTTACTGTGCTGTATGTTGCTTCAGAGCTATTCCAGATGCAGTAGAATGTTACTAAAAAGAGACGGAAAAGAGTGCATAAAATCTCCTACATAAAAAAATCACTCATTAGAAAATAAACTGAGCCTAGATGTTTATGTGCAAAAATCAGCAAAACCTAATATTTTGACATGACCCATCGTTCTCAGGTCAGGTAGCATAATTCTAATTATAATAAATCAGTCTGAAGGTGGGTATTCTGTTATTTTAGTTTTGAAAGATTGGAACTGATGCAAATTAGATGCATTTTGTCCGTTATATACAAAACTAATGCGCCAGCTAAATTGGGTCAGTTTATGGGCCATTATCATGCAAAATCGTTTCTCTACATACATGTGCATTTGAGACAGTGTCGCACGAAACGTAGGAGGCTTGTGCAGAAAATGGCCGTAGATACTAGGGTGACGCATTATTTTGAGAGGTCTTTTTAGGTGAAACACACACTCGGCAGACCCTCAGTAACATGTCAAAAACATGTGAGGGTTAGGATTAGGTTCTGGTTTGAGGTTAAGGTTAGGATTAGGGCCAGGGTTAGGGTTAGGTTTCGGGTAAGGTTGGGTAAGGTTAGGTTTTGCATATGAAGTAACATATTAACAATACATCTACTTAATGTACTTCATATCAGTGAAGCAGCAGTAGTGAAGCATCTGAATACATTGATGTTGATGTGTTACTGATAATCTGTAAAAGGTTCATTAGTCTGCAAAGGACCACTCCAAATAAAGTGCTACCGATATTAGAGGAGTGGTTGAGTTACATATTCTAATTGATTTTACTGACATTTTAGCAACTAGTAGTGACCAGTTTTGTGTGAATGTTTCTCTGCCTTTTAAAACCAGGTGTAAATTTGCGGTCATATGCAGCTGGTACGCTTTGGTTAGATGAAGGCATGAGCCTGAAACAGGTTCAGCAGTTAGTTAAACAGCGGGCAGTTAGTAGGTGGTCCCATACGTGGTTTGTATAATTAGCTGCGGCCAGTGTGAAATGGGCTTTCTGTGGCTTGACCAGTGCAGGAGCTTGATGATGAAATCCGAGCTTGTGTCCTGAGGAAACGTTTGTTTAATGTGTATTTCTGGATTATCTAATTTTAATTGGAAATGAATTTGGTGGAAGAGCAATTGAACAATTCTACGTGTGATGCAGCCTGCTACACTGAAACAAATCACAAACAGCAGATCTCTTCATCATGTGGATATGGCTGGCAGCTTGCTTGCTGTACAGATGCCAGAAAGGAAGATGTTGATACCATCTGTCTTCCTGACACTTCAGTTAGATATCGTGGACACTTATTTCCATCAAGGTTGAGCCAGGAGGCTCTTCATCATGGTGATAGATGTATGCCCAGTGCAGGTCAATTGCTTGAAATGGTTGGTGCCCTTGTGTGTAGATGTTTTATTGTAGCACTTCTGAAGACCTGAATAAGTACTTACTGCTTCAGATCACATTTGTATGTCCATGCTGGACTCAGCAAGAAAAGCGTGTGGTAGAATGGACTGCAGTGTCTGAACATCTCTGTGTGCATATTTAATGTATGCAGGTTTGGAGTTACACCCAGGCTTTGACGTGAAATGGTTTCAGCTTACTGCTAGTTCAAGGCTCGACATTCACACTGTTTTAGGTAGATGTCTGAATAATTAAATCTATATTTGTCCAAAGGAAGAAGTAACTTCTTTAATTTGTAAAGGACTGCCATATTGCTATACAGGGGTGCTTGATGTATAATGAAGATGATGGTGATGATGATGATGCTGCAGTTCCTTTTGCATCTTCATTTTGGGAAGTGGGCAAAATGTCATTCTCTCTCTTCTTTTAATGCTTTGGATATCAGGTATTCAATTTACAAGTGTCCTACATGCAGCACAGTGACCTACTCAAGTTTTGAAAGCTTGTCAGTTATACTAAGCTACTACGGAAAAACTGAAGATATCAGTTTACTACAGCGCCACCCTGAGGCAGACCAGTGCTGCAACTCCAGTTGGTTAAGAACACCGAAGACAGACGCTCACCGTTTTATGGGTAAAACAGGATCAAAGAAAACTTGTAAGGACATTATGAATTTCTCTGATTTACACTCTAACACCATGAGACGCTTCAGAATTTTTATTTTGAGACTAAGTGAGTTCAGGGGTGAGTTAGGGGGTCCCTGACCCACCTTGGGTCTCTAACTTGTCTAGGATTACAAAAAAAGTAAAATACTTGGTTACAGGTATCAGTATTGGCCACAACAAGATGGAAATTTATTTATCATGATCAGCTCAGAAATACTGAAGTTAAAATATGTATTAAAACACAACTGTGAAAAAAACATTTTAGCTGTGAAACATTTCATGTTCTCCCTACTTTCCTAAAGGTTGCATTATATTGTTCCATTTGTTTTCCTATTTTACTAGCTTCACCATTTATTATTCCTCTCTTTCACTATAGAGTGCCCATAGTTTTCTGAGCTGGCTAGGTAACTAGCTAATGTTCTCTAAAACTCAACTTATATAATTAACGAAAAACTCCTTTAAGGTGTTTCCATTAGTATTTTCATGCTTTTCATGATATCATATTTTTAGAAATACAAACTTTTTCTTTCTTTGCTTTGGTTTGCATTTTGGTGAAATATGATCACAAAATAATAAGCCAACAGCCAATGCATTAATCTTAGTAAGTAAGTTTATTAGAAAAAAATGAAGTAAAGGCGTGTTTGATTAGCCTCAAGTTGAAATCACAGGAATGATAAATAGCTGATTAAAGTAACGGCCTGATAGCTAAAGCAGAGCACCTTCTAGTGAATGCACTGTAAAATCATCTGTACAGGTTGTGATGAGAAAAAAAATGTGTTGATGGATTGCTTTATTTCACACGTCCAGGGTTATTCCTCAGGCTCCCAGTGCGTCCTTTCCGGCAGAAAAGCATTCCACTTTGTGCCAAAGGGAGCACTAAGGTTGTCCTGCTCAAACACAAAAGGTTTTTTGTTGAGCTGAGATTTCATCAGCCTGTGAAACACATGCTGTGTTTGTAACATAGCAGAAGAAAGATTGTCCAGCATGTTGGAGTGGGAAGGTGTAATAAGGATCTTTCACGTTAGATGGAAATTAGACTAACGCAGCGACATTAAGCTCAACAACCGTCCATGATTGTGAGCATTGTGCCAATGTAATTACCTGACTGCAGAATAATAGTTTTTTTTTATTAGTGTGAGTTTGCAGGGCTGTAAGTGGGAGGCAGTTAATGAGGAGAAAAGGAAAGAATACTTTTGCGCCTGCTTTACTGTCAATAAAACGGCATCACACAGAGAAATGAAGGGGAACTCCTCAGTTAGCTTAGTGGGGACTGATCTTTTTGGAGCACTTTTAGGTCACTTAGTTTTAGGCAGAAAGCAAATCAGAGTAGTATATGAAGTGTGTAATGTGCCTTGTCCACCTTCATTTCGTTAATCTTCCTCAGGTTAGCCTTTAGAAGTCCACGATAACAGCATGTCATAATAGTATGTTCATTCTTTTCACTCGTAGCTCCTTGAAACCGTGTTCTGAGTAGAGGAGGACAAATTATAATGTCTTATTATAATTTGAATTTGATTTATATTTTTTCCATATTTTGTCACTTCTAGCGAGAATGTCAAGAATGCAAAAATGTAGGGCTACTATTTTTCTGTCTACTAATCTGTACTGTTATTACCAATTTCCTGATCTAAACAATTAACATTACTAGAATTAACATTGTATTTAAAGTGAATATTTGCCCACATAAGTGCACAGAGTGTAGAACATCTTTTACATGTTAAGCTGGCCACAATTATCAGTTCCAGTTTTTGAGGTCCACGTGACTTTCATTTGTTATTTTATCGAGGCCCCTAAAAAAAAATACAAATCCAAACTCAACAGCTTCAAAGTTGAGCTTTAAAAGTTATTCAGCATAGTTAATTGAAGTAGTTCAAACTAGTAAGTGAGATTGTCCTTATGTGTTTTGCCATGCTACCACTTTGTGTCCCACAGGTGTTGAATGTCCAGCAGCCCTTTCCTGTCAAAGTAGGCGGTTCTTCACCACATTGAGAAAGACAAACACCCGATTCTCTAATGATGGAACTTGACATTCTTGCCAGCCAGACTTCTGCCCAAGCTTCATTGGAAAATGCAAAAATTGCATATTAGAGTAATTTTTAATGACGGTAGCAATATTTGCTGCCAACTGAACACCCAGCCTGATCTATATTCTGAGAGATTCTAAGATAGCAGGAAGCCACTGTATGGGAGCCTTGCTGAATGCTGCTTTAAGCTCTGGAGGTGAATTTGCTCTGAAGCTGGTTCAGAATGCAGCATGAACTCAGTTGTCCCAAAAAGAAATCACTGTACAGTGTTGTGTATGCATAGGCATATAGATGCAAATCTCCCTCAATCTCTTATCTCCACTTTAAGCCCCTTTCAGTCAGGCTTTGATGTGAAAAGTGATAAATGGAAGTTGGCAGTTTAAGCCAGATATCAGTGTTATTCAAACCACTGTTTTAATTCATCCTCTGTATTTTGGGTTTGATGAGAATTTTGAGGGACAAGTTGAACCTTCTGAGGACAAAAAGGACAGTTGTAGCTGTTGTGGAGGACGTTGTGCTGTGTGTGTCTAAGAGACATGAGGACAAGCTGTTCTAACAACATCTATCTGTGTCCTGCTTTGCTTTTCAAGGTAGTATTACGTAATCCTTGGACAGTTATTTATTTTTGAAACGCTATATTTTAAATGGGTCAGGGTTATGCAAATTGAAAACTTCAGTACACCACATTGCAAATGTTCTTCTCACTGCAGGCATTATTCAGCTTTCCAACAATAAAAAAAAAAACTAAAAAAAAACTAAAAAATGGTTGGTTTGTCAGGGTTATGCAAACAAAGTTCAATAAAATGCTTTTGTTCTGCGCAGTTAAAACTTTGAAGCTGTTGAGTTTGGGTTTGTAGTTTTAGGGCTTCTATAAAATAACAAATGGAAGTGGTGTGGACCAGCCTTGCCTTCCTGCGCCAAGAGAACAGAGGCTTGATGAAAAAGCATAGCTCATGGTTGACACCTTTAGAAAACGTGTGCGAATCATATTTCCTCAGTCTCATAAAATCCGGACCTGGTTGACGTTCTCAATATTTTAACACGTCAAAGTGTTCCTGGTTTATAACTGGAAGCACACCTGGACCACAGTGATGTATGTTAGCCGTCATGATTGAGTACTTCATGGCTCAGGTTGCGTTTTGAAGAATTATAGTGCAGAATTAGAGATTCTGCAATGACTAGTTGACAGATTTGATTTGTTGGCGTTTACTTACAAACAAACGGGCTCTGTAATGCTCTATAATGTTCATATGATCTATGCCAGAGGTCACCGGCCCGCCGCCTGGAGATCTGCTTTCCTGCAGAGTATTATACCAACCTGCATCTAACATGCTGCCCCGCCCCTTACTTAACACTAATGCATGTGATTCAGCCAGTCAGAAACTAAGGAAGATGTTAATTGGCTATACAAACAGAGAAAGAGTAGTGAGGAGAACTGGCACTCAGTAGTGTCTTCTGTCTTTGTAAAACACTAGAGGGCGCTTCTGAGCAAATCCAAAATAAATGGATTCCTAAGGAAATTTTGTAATTTGTGTAAATGTGAGGCCTACCTCGGTATGGACCAATTTAGACGTTTTCATCAACTATCGGCTTTAGAGAACGACTTGCTCTCTCAAATGCAGACAGCGGCTTGGAACAGCACCATCTTTAAAGCACGAGCTGCCTTAAGTGTAACATTAGTTAGCAGCGGTCAGATGCTGACAGAAAGGTACTTCCCCTTAGTATGACAAATTTTATTCCTTCAACACTCCTAATTGCAAAAACCCGTTTTTCTCTTCCTCACCAATTGAGAAGACATTGAAACTGAGGTAAAGTTATTTTTGCTTTAAGCTCGAAAGCTCTTATTCTTGGGCTCATTGTTATTGTTGTTTTAGTGGAAGCTTGTTTTTACTGAAGTACTTCCAGTTGGGAAAAAAAAAAATTCGTAGCACAGAAATACATAGAATAGGACTAACGGTGCCTCATGTATGTTATGCTATCAGTGGATGAGCTGAGCAGCTTGCCAGACAGTCAGCACTCAGTAGCATTAATGCTGGTGTTCCACTGTTTGCTGTAGAAAATCTGAAAGATACAAGTATAGGCTTTTTTTAATGGAATACATCATTTTGTTTTCCAAAATTAAAGAAAGGTCCTGGACGCTAGTTAAAAATGTTTTTCTTTGTTTAGCTGTTTAGCTCCATTAACCCTCAATCACTGAGGAGCCTCTCACGGGCACCCTCTAGCATTTTGCAGCCATGCTTTTGATATAATGAGAGAGATAAGAAGTGGCCAAGTTCCCCTAAACTGGCTTTCACACAAATGTGTCTTGTTGGTGGCAGCAACAAAAGAGTTTCTGAAGACAGAATAGTTTGATTTGTCTATGATTACATAGATATCGTGTAGATGAATTAATGATACCAATAGTATATTAATATATTATGTTAATAATAATTATATTTAATAAGATCAATTCTTTTCAAAAAGGGATATGACTGACATTTTCTTGTAATTTCCTATCAGTGACCAAAATAAGTCGTTTGCCGAAGTTTGTGCGCCCCTAGTCAAATGACAGTTTTCTTGATTTTTCCCTGAGACAGTAAGTTAACACCTCATAGAGAACACACCTCTGCACAATTTAATGCTTGATTGCAGTGTATTTGCTGAATTTAACATGTTGGAAAAAATACAAAACGTGGTCTGGTCAAAAGTTACAGCACATTTTATTTTTTTGTTTTTCCAACATGTTAAACTCAGCAGGTAAAAAGAAAATGTGCATTAAATTTTGCAGAAACATCTGTGTTTTCTGTAGATGATATTCAGGCATTATAATGATTATTACACCTCTATTATTTCTTTATAATGATTTAAAAAACCCTAGAATTTAAATAAATAACGACCAGTAGGAATGTATCACTGTTTTCAGGTTTGTAGCAATTTTTGACATCTCTGTTCCTCTCTTTTTCTTTCTTTCATTTTTTTTTCTTTATCTGTCCACATCTCTCTCTCTCTCTCTCTCTCTCTCTCTCCCTCTCTCTCCCTCTCTCTCTCTCTCCCTCTCTCTCCCTCTCTCTCTCTCTCTCTCTCTCTCTCTCTCTCTCTCTCTCTCTCTCTCTGTGTTGAAGCTCGTCAGCTCTTGGTGCTGTAGTGTGTGTTTGAGTGTTTGCTGACACGGCATTCTGTACTCAACCAGCACTGAGGTTAAGTGGGAAAGACCACTAGCTGTGTGCGTTCGGTATAAGCATTATCAGGATATTTGATATGAGGATATTATTTATATTTATATGTAAACTACAATAACAGATTGCTGAGTTGCAGATTGCGTTGAAACAGAAGCCGAAAGTGTCTGCTGTTAAAATGTGTTGGCGCCTCACTGAGCTTTAATCTCCTCTCTTAGTTCATGGTGGAGAGGGCTCTGTGTGTATGGACGTGTAGTCTTTCACTGTGTGTGTGTGTGTGTGTGTGTGTGTGTGTGTGTGTGTGTGTGTGTGTGTTGCATCCAGAACATTCTGCCACTGTTGGAACAAAACCTTGTATCTCTGAAATGATCACCTTTTTTAAGGGGAAGAAAAAAGACTTGAACTTTAAAAACGTATAATGTAAAACATTTTAATGTAAGCTAATGTGAGTTTAATGTAAGTTAATGTCATTTGGGACATTTCTATTATTATTATTATTATTATTATTGTTATTATTATTACTATTGATCTGTTCATAATGAAACACATGTAAAGGGCAGCTTTGAAAGCATATAATTGTCTAAAATGTCTTTGAATGTAGTAGCAATAACATTACCCTTCACTGGAACCCTGAAGGACAGCCCCAGACCATTATCCCTCCTCAACCAAATCTTACTGTTGGCACTGTGCTTTCCGGTAGGTAGCGTTCTCCTGGCCTCTGCCAAAACCAGTTCTGCCTGTTAGACTGCCAGACTGTGAACCATGATTCATCACTCCAGAGAACACTTTCCGCTTTTTCACTGCGGAGTCCAGTGCTTAACGCCACTCCAGCCGATGTTAGGCATTATGCGTAATGATCTTAGATTCACGTGCAGCTGCTTAGCCATGGAAACCCATTTTAGTGTCCACTTTCTGGTAGTTAGGAACTCTGTAATGAGTGATAACTCGCTATCTTCTGTCGTTTTACTCTC
Organism: Colossoma macropomum; assembly: GCF_904425465.1. Classification (NCBI taxonomy): domain Eukaryota; kingdom Metazoa; phylum Chordata; class Actinopteri; order Characiformes; family Serrasalmidae; genus Colossoma; species Colossoma macropomum. The sequence goes on from NW_023494810.1 coordinate 16,545,097, forward strand.
CACGCACTTTGCAACTCAGCGACCCCACTCTGCCTGCGTAGTGTGCCACTGTGGCTGAGCTTCCTTTCAGCAGTTGACTGGGCCAGATCTAGCAGGGAAGAAATTTCATGAACTGTTTTGTGGCAAAGGCGACATCCTCTGATAGTGCCACGTTTAGTCACTAGTTCTTTGGTACGACCCATCCTACTTCGTGTTTGTCTATGGAGATTGCATGGCTACTTGATTTTTATACACCTGTTAGTGATGGGTGTGGCTGAAAAACATGAAATCATCAATTCAGAGGGATGTGGACATACTGTTGGCCATATAATGTATACATGGTTAGGTCTGATGTGTATATGACTCCACAACCTTGACAAGGTACAAAACCAAATGTGTGTATATGTGAGCGTGTGCACTCATGTTTTCTCGTTTTCTCCTTCTCTCCCTTATAACTACCTGCTCTGTCAGCCCGTGTATTGTAAAGCTTCATTAACATGCAGTAAATTGCTGCTGTTTCAGGCCGGCTTTATTACACAGCCAGGCTACAGCGTCATTAATTATTGAATACCATTGAACTTACCACCGCTCTCTATAAATAAGCTTTCCCCTGAGGCTGTGCTAATCGTAGACTGAACACACAGACAGGAAAACTACTGACAAACCCAGCGCTCCACAGACTGACCAGTCCAGTCTCTCCTAGTTTAAAGAGTGACTCATTAAAGTGTAGCGTTCATTAAGTGGGTGGTTATACATTATAACAAAGAGCACTTGCTGGCCATTAGCTTAATTAAGTTCCTGTTCAGTTTCCTTTTTCCTTACATCTCTATTTAGCTTAATTATGCACTTCTTATGCAAAAGCATTACACAACAATACAGGTATAAGATCCAAAAATAAACGGTACAATAGAGAGAGATTTTTTTCTGTGACATCTATGAGAATGAACAAGCTAGATGTTATTGGTGCGGGAGGTGTTATGGGTTCCTATGTTCTTTTCCAGGCCCCTATGTTTCCAGGTCCCCATGTTTATACCTCAATGTGATACATTAAAGGTACCTATAAAAGAGTTCCCAGGGTCATGGTTAACATTGTGGGGTCATCAAAGGTCATACAGGGAGCAACATGGAGCAGGTTTTCTAGTAGGAGCTCACTTGCCCTCAGATGCACTAGCGTCACTGAGGTAATAAGCTTAGCAAAGCAAACATAATTAAAATCATTTTTTGAGAAGTGGAAACTACATAAACTTTTTGAATAATTGATTTCAGGTGTGGCATGCTCATTCTTTTTTGTGTAGCCTTTAGCTTACTAACTAGAAGAATCAGGTAACAAATTAACAAATTTACTAGGGTATCAGGGATTCCTCAAAGAGGAAATGGTGAGGGGCAAATTGAAAAGGCCTTGTTAAAAACAGTATTGGAATGGAGAGTTGATCCTTGAAGTCCTCAAAGATCACTTTATTATCATGAATGCCAACTTTAGTATGTATTGCATTCTTGATGTTGTGAAGTTCGAATAAAATTATGAATAAAAGCATTTAAATGCTGCCTATCACTGATTTGATGTTGATCATTGAAATGTTTTGTCAGAGTTTGCTGTTTGTGAATGTACCAGAGGAAGAGACATTTCCGCTATATGAAAACAGGAGTAATGTTATTGAGGCAACATGGGAACATAAAGCTATTTCCCATGAAAATTGAAATGAGGGAATATAGGGTTGTTTCCTTGAAATGTTAGTGAGAGTAAAGTGCCCAGGGAACACAGCGATGCCGCGATGTGATGAATAAGTGAAAGTTTATAGTGAACAGCTTCTTGGGAGGGGGAAAAACAAAAAAAAAAATCCCTTTTAATGTAATGAAAAGTTGTAGTGCACAAAATGCCCAAATTTTAGAGTATGTTATTAGTGTCAAATGATTTTTAATTCGGTATGCATGTGGATAGTATTTATTGGGGTGTTGTGTGTGTTGTTTTTTTTTTTTTCATGTAATCGGTTTTTAATTTTAGGAATAAATATCTGATTGAAGCTGAACATTCACCAGCTTTAACTGTTTTAACTTTGTTAGTAAGCTAGGCTGTCATCAAAGCATCAAAACAAATTACACAAAAGGATTTGCAGGCTACATTTTCCTCTGTCTCTGTAAAGGAGGTGAGTCAGTCACGGATACTTGCTGTAGCTCTAAGGCAGGGTGACTACAACACAAAGCAGAGAAATTGCAGCCAGTCTATCCTGCCAGTATAATATTTTACACACAAGTAAAGAGAGAGATGTATTTTTGCAAAAAAAGTGAGCTGTGTGATACAATTTCCAATGTCTCATTTTGAGAAATGGTTTTTGCTAAAGTTATGTAAAGCTTGTCCAGCCTCATAACAGTAGCTACAGCAGACTGCATTTGTAGGCCATTGATAGGCCAGTAGATAGATCATGAATACGTCAGTTAATCATGGATGGATCAGTTGGTTTTTAAAAGGTAGAGCTGATTGATTCCAGAAACTTTAATTCCGTTTTCAAGTGAAGGGAACAAATAGAGCTGATTCCAAGAGTTGACTGCACATGATTCCCAAAACCCAAGACACAGAGAAGGACATCTGGCACAAATAAAGAGTACATTATTAATTATGTTTGACTTTAGCAAGGAAATTTGCAGAGCTAACACTAGCTAAATTAACAAAGCTGACTAGTGGGGGATTCTTGTACCGAAATCTTCCCTGTCAACTCTTTCGGGTGGGTAGATACTTTGGTGCTGGCGATGTTGTTTGTTTGGGCCAGTTTTTCATTACAAATTTTGGTATTTTATTATTTTTTTTCTCCTACTTAGATTGTCTGGCTGTGTTTAGGCAATGTGTGTATTGTGGAAGGCTCCTCAACCCACCCCTTAGACTTTTTTGGAGGTTTTCTGTATCTGTCTCTAGCTAGCCTTCAAGGTTTTACTTTCCTGGTTGTTATCATTATGATTTGTTCTTGGGGCTGCATCATTTGCGTGATTGACCCATGGCCACATGCTGAGATTGCAGTGAGCCTCTGACGTGTGTCTATATGTCTCCAGTATTCGCACAGAACATGCCGTTTGTCCCAGGCAGTGCCAGTTCATTTTACATAGGACTACATTAGAAACAACCAGGTTTTTTTTTTTTTTTCCATTCATTGCATTCTCTCAGCAGCCCACACACACAGTGGCTGACCAGGAATTGTCACGGTCTTCCCGATGGCCAGTCCATCGCTGGTTGCAACCCTAATAATAACCCTGGTGTGGGAGTCCAAAGGTTTGGAATCGACTCTCAGTTCCTGAATGTCTTGAATCGAGGAATCAACTCTCAGCTCTGTAAAAAGGAGTCTCGCAACACTGGACCCAAACGCTGATGCCGTGCCTTTTCTTTTCCTAAGGGAATTTTTGTGCCCTTTCTTCCTCAGCAGCTCTAAAGGTAAAGCACGCCTGCAGCAGCTCCGCAGGCACCGGCCAATACTGTGTGTGGGTGTCTGGGTGTCTGTGTGTGTGTTGACTCCTGTCTGTCACACGGCATCCCCCTCTGAAGCTCCAGTGCACTGATGGACAGCTGATGTGCAGCGGAGCGGAGCTGCATGGCTGTGTGATCAGAACCAAAGCCTTGCATGTTTAACCAGCAGCTCTGTCACAAAGCTTCAGCTTCATTCACTGCTGATGATCTCAGTACTGTGGTGGAATATGTAAGATGTAAATAGGACGGTGGTTAACCCTTACACATCTAAAGCTATTATTGACATTTTGCTACACAGTTGATTTGTCACATAATTAATGTCATTATTTACATAATTGCATAATTACTTAAGTTCATAACATAATGAATTATGCTGCATTTACATGTTCTGTGTAATCAACAACAGTACGTGACCATTATATGATTAACTGTGATAGCAGTGCTGTTCCTGCCCTGGTGTGGGGGATTATGTTAGCAGCTATTTTGTCCTGTCCCACATGTTTTAAGCACATGCTAATGTTTCTAATGATGTGTGTTGGTTTAACCACATGAACTGTGTGGGCTCAGTACCAGGCCCAAAAAAGGCTGCTGGTTTCAATATGCTGCCGGAGGAGTTACGCCATGGGAACCACAGCAGACGTAGACTCTTAATTTGCGTTGACGTTAAAGAATAAAGTATGGTTTTGTTGCACATAGCGTGTATGCCTGGACTTCAACTACAAGCATTTAGTGCCTGTGTTTCCAAAACAGTGAACATCCAATTTATTCTACCGCTGCGGCTCATGGCAAAAATCTGGAAAATTTAACTCTTGATGGGACTTTCCAGGAACTGCTGCTGTTGCTGTGGCAGGGTTTTCCTTTGCTGTTCCATTCATAAACACGGAATATCCCCTTTTGCCACTGTGATGTAAACACAGCATTACATTTACATTCAATTTACATTTTGTATCAACAGGTCTGAGCTTGCACTTCTGACTTTCTCCAGTTGTTTCAATGTCAAACAGTGACAACATGCAAAAAATTTAAAAAAATGGTTTGTTTTAAAATGACAACTATTACTATAAATTTAAATCACAAACTGGCTCCTCTTTTACTTGCAAACACAAATGTAATGGTGAAAGTTTAACCTGCACTTCCCACAGAATTTCTCTGCTTGTTTCAATGAGATATGAGTGAAAAATGACTCAACAAAATGTAAGAAGAGGCATGTAGGCCATAGGGGACATAGGAGGATTAAAATGGAATGAAGTCTGCCGGAAAGTGCGCTAGTTTAACTGGAGAAAGGATATATTGTGGTGTGGACGTGAGCCAGTTCTGAGGCACGGGCTAGCTCTATGTGATCAATAAGACCAGCTACAGCTGCAGAAAATAACGACAGGGTTTCTTTTCTTTAAGGTATTATAGTTATTATTTTGGGGGCACTTTTTCTTCCTGAGCTATGGAGCACCGTTGCTGGAAAGGTTCCATAAATCAATGCTCGCTGATGGCAGCAGAGACCCAAAGCTAATGAGAATTTACCAGCAGCTTTCAGGGTCATTCACCCCTGTTGACCATAGGGCTTGATCTGCCGTCCAGTGGGGGTGAAGGTGGGCTTACTTCAAAAGAAATCACCTGCGGCAGATTTAAAGGAAGGAACATTTAAAGATATAGGGCGAGAGCAGTCGTCCAGCTGGATTAAGGGCCGTGTGTTAGCAAGGGTAGCAGTGCTTTTATCAGTGGCCCTTGGCTTAATCAGTTTCTCCATGTGCTTCGCCTGCCACGATGGTGCTGTTATAACACTGAAGGTTGTTTTTTATATTTATTTATGTGCACAAGTTGAGTGTGGTCAATATATTACTGATTGCTAGGGCTGGCTTTTGATAAATGTCTGTGTTACAGTTCCCCTCTCTAGAGCTGCTAGAGCCATTTCTAGCCTCAATTAGTCCTTGAAACAGCTAATCTTGGGTTTTGAAAGCTCGCCAACCCTTTTGAAATATTTCTGAACTCAGGGAGTGAGGCAGTGTGGTGATTGTGGTTATGTAACTTTAGAACGTGCTCAGGGATGATAACATGGAGCTTATTGCAGGGCTCAGTAAGACTTAACCCCCGTTGCATTGTGCATTATCATTGGACGGCAGGGTTGTTTAAAGAACAGTCAGTTTGTGCTCAAGGTGGTTATGTTTTATGAGCTAAATGGTCCTAAATTTCTGTTTACATTTTGTATGGAGTTCTGTTTGTGGTGCAATTTAGCATAGCTCTAATCACCAAGTAGGACATAAGCTGGCATACTGCATGATAGATGATGGCGGTTGTCACCACAGTCTCAAGGCTAGAAATAGATTCAAACCTCTAAAATCTAAATAATTCAAATCACAAAGTGCTTGACACTGAGCTACTGAATAGGGAAACATTAGCATTCACCAATGAATAATTCAGCTAGTAGAAATTGGGTAGGGAGGAGCATGCGCTGGGATTTTTATCAATTAGCTTCTGTCATTGGTCTCACGTTGAGCCGCTGATGAACTAAAAGGAGATTTGGAACAAATATGAGTTCTGTGTTCTTAATTAAATGAATTTTGCATGGATAATTGAACGATAGAGGCTGCGATAGACAGAATAAGCGAATTCTGAAGCGGCTCATTTGAAGTCTGCCTCTCTTCAACTCTGAAGTGAACAGAATGGCTCTGAAGTAGATATGGAATTGAATATAGATAGGTTAAAGTGTTCACTTGGGTTTTTAATAAGTCCTCTGTTGCCACAAAGGCGTGCTTTTAACCTAAAAAAAAATAAAATAAAATAAAATACTGCTTGCCACAGCAAGTAGGCTAATTGACACTAAAAGCCTGGCAGATGAGAAGTCAAATGTTTCGTTTTCTTATTGGCTCTGTATCTGCTCAGCAGGTAACCTGTGACCAAAATTGCCTGTACGATAGTTGGCACATTTCATATTGTGTATGTTTTATCCCCAATATGTTAAGCTCAGAAAATACACAGAAATTGCACTAAAATTTGCAGAAAAATGCCATGTACGAGTTTGTTCTCTACAGAGCAGTAGTTCCTCAGGAACCCCCAGACTTTTTGCTGTATGTGTTGAGAGGTTGGAGCAAAAATATACAACATCTGATGGTCCTTTAAGACCGGGTTGAGGACCACTGCTGTAGAGGGTGTGTGAACTTATTTTTCACTTAGAAAATCAACCGGGGTGTTGCCCATGACTGTATTTTTAAAGTATAGATGCATGTTTGATTTTCAACCTTGAATCTGTTTGAACTGTTTAAATCAAGTAGACAGTTACTTTCCTGCAGAGTTTATTTCCAACCTATATCCAGTAAGCTGCCCCTTAATTAACTCTAATACATATGTATCAACAGCATCAATAAGCCCTCAGCACTTAAACTCTTACTGGAGAAACTCACCAGGCGAACTCAGTTTTCCTCATGATAGCAAAACAAGAGAAATATCTCTCTCTATGTGACCGATTTTAACAGCTTCTGCAGGTAAAACAAACCTAAGATTCACCATGAGGCTGAAGTTGACTACTTCTTTACCAGCTTTCTATTGGAATTTGCTGTTCCACCTTAAATGGTGTAGATGGCGCTGGAACATACCTGCTGCACCATTTAAGGTGGAACGGAAAATTTGACTAAGAAGCTGCTGATGAAAAAACTCTTCTTCAGCTTCGTACATTTACTGTCATTTTATTGTCTTTTCTGTAAACTTTGTTTAGCTCAGTCGTTTTGGTTTCTGATGCCATTTAAAGTCCATTCAAACGCCGTTGTTTTTAGTTGGCAGAGCTAGCTTTAGTGCTAAACTAGTTTTTATTTTAATCCTGTGTGTCCAGTGTTCCCAAAATGATCAAAAAATATCTTAAATATAAAGTTTTTAAAATTAAGTTCAGTAGTACTTTTAAAATTCTTTTCATGTGTAGTGCACTACACCAGTGTGTCTGTCACACACTCTTAAAAAGAATGGTTCTTCAAAGGTTCTTTGGTAAAGAAAATAGTTGTAAAAAGAACCATGAACACTTGAACACTTTACATTATTAAAGGGTTTATTGCATCATGAAATGGTTCTTTAGATTGATGGAGAATGTTCTGTAGATGGTTCTATATAGAACCTTTTTGAAAAGGGTTCTCCTATTGCTTGACATTGTAACAATAGAAGAACCCTTTCAAAAAGGTTCTATATAGAACCATCTACAGCACCTTCTAAAGAACACTTTATGATGCAGAGAGCACTTTAACCATGCAAAGTTTTTAGAATTATTTTCCAGCTCTTGAAGAACCATCGTGTTTAAGAGTGTGGTTATCTGTGTGCCATGGATTTTGTTGAAAGGGTAAAAAAAAAAATTAATGAAAAATGTATTTACAGCCAAACACTGCTAACATGCTGTCGTTAAAAAGGCTGTAATACTGATAAATTTATTAAGTGTTATGGCTTTTAAATTAGCTTGTTTAGGACTTGAAGCTTAAGACGACTTACTTGGGACTCGACTTGAGACTCTCCTGTACCGACTCGGGACTTGAATCGAGACTTAACTATCTTGACTTGGGACTTGAGTGTCAAGACTTGAGACTTACTTGTTACTTGCAACCTAGTGACTTGTTCCCACCTCTGGTAAATAACGACATAGCTTTTACTCTGTCAAATAGAAAAGTGCTTTTAGAGCAAGCGATGAAGCAGGAGATCTAATTCCACAGACAGTAACCCAACCAGATACTTTCATTAAATTTGCCTCACAGCAGTTCAGTACGGACCATACAGAATTTGCCGATTTATACTTACTTGATATTAATTAACTGTGGTTCACATTGAACACCTTTTACACTGCAGCATTAGTCCATAAGTGCCTGTTTGTGGGCGTTTTCGTTGTCTTGAGGCTGAAACGTTAGCATTACCTTAAAAAATAATTGCTAAGTTGGCTTAGCTAGTTGTAGTAAACATAACCAATTGCTGCAATTGACAGATGCTAGCAGTTTTTATATGCACTTTTTTTCTTGGAATCAGAAAGTTTAACCAGATAGGCATTTAGATATTAGCAATCTAGCTGCATAAACACGGTTTCTAAGAACACCTGGCAGATATTGTTAGCTAACCAATACTGTCACTCTAAATGCAACAAAATGTGTTTCAATAAAACGAGTCGATTTTGTTAAAAAAGACAAATATCGGTTAATGATTAAAAAGCACTTTTCACTCAGAAAAGGACAAAGTGGAGGAGAAAAGTAATCTGTGGACTGCTGTGCTGTAGAGCAACTCTTCAGAAATACAGAGGCTACATGTTGCTGTCTGTGAAGGTTCTGGTTGTAGATTGTAGGTTGCTGTTGGTAGCACAGTACAGGTAGGGACATGCAGATTAAGTGCGGCATTGGGGCAGAATTTGATATGATTATGTTGGCTTGTGTTCTCAGTGTGTTACTATGACTCAGTGCTTTGATTTGAAGTATAATGTGACAGGCAGCAATTAAAACATAAGCTAGTTAATTAACAGTGAATTCTTAAACAACCATTTACTTCACATGTGGTGTCTGAGATACTATTAAGGACCTTTTTGCTTCTTACCTGCTATTTAAATACCAAACTGCGTTTATACTAGCTCTCTTTCTGCATTAGCGATACTGTGAAATTGTTGTACTGTTTTTTTTAACAGCACATATATATATATATATATATTCTCAGCACTGCAGTAACCCTGATGTGGTGGTGGTGTGTTAGTGTGTGTTGCGCTGGTATGAGTGGATCAGACACAGCAGTGCTGCTGGAGTTTTTAAACACCTCAGTGTCACTGCTGGACTGGGAATATTCCACCAACCAAAAATATCCAGCCAACGGTGTCCTGTGGGCAGCGTCCTGTGACCACTGATGAAGGACTAGAGGATGTCCAACACAACTATGCCGCAGCAGATAAGCTGTCGTCTCTGACTTTACATCTACAAGGTGGACTGACAAGGTAGGAATGTCTAATAGAGTGGACAGTGTTTAAAAACTCCAGCAGCACTGCTGTGTCTGATCCACTTAGACCAGTGCAACACACACTAACACACCACCACCACATCAGTGTTACTGCAGTGCTGAGAATGATCCACCACCCAAATTGTACTTGCTCTGTGAGGCAACACACAAATTCTGTCTGACCTGTATTAAACTAAAAATGGTACAAAAACACTATTCATTGTTTCACCATCACTGTTTTTGTAAATATGTGCTCACTCCAAATTTGATGCCTTAACACATTCCAAAAAAGTATGTTTACCACTGAATTACATCACCATTCCTTTTAAAATCACTTAATGGTTAGGGGGCTGAAGACAAACTGATCCTGTTTTGAAAGCAGATTTTTTTTGTTCTTCTGTTATACAAGTCTTCAGCTGTGCAACTGGAGCGAACAGGGCCCGTGTTGTTGTATTTAGAACTAAATAGGGCATGTTTTCAATGGGGTACCGTTTGGATTGCAGGCAGGCCAGTCTAGCATATGCAGTCTCTGATTATGCAGCCATGCTGTTGTAACATGTGCAGAGTTTGTCTTTGTGTCATGTTTAAATAGGCATGAGTGTTCCTGAAAAAGCTGGCACCCCAGTTGCTCCGAAATGTGTTCAGCATTAATGGTACATTGACAGATGTGCAAGTTACCCACTTATACCCCCATATCATGACAAACTCTGGCTTCTGAACCTTACACTGTTAAAAAAGGATGGTCCTTTTCTTTTTTGGCCCAGAGAACATGACATCAGTTATTTCCATAAGCAATCTGAAAGGTTTGACTCATCAGACCACAATATACATTTCTACTGTGTTATCAGTCCATTTCAGATGAACTCAGAGCAGTTGACGGTGTTTCTGGACATTGTTGGCATATGACTTTCACTGTGCATAGTGCAGTCTTAACTTATATTTGTGGATGCAGCAATGGACGATGTTCATTGACAGTGGATCTTCAAAATATTCCTAAGTGGTGATATCCATTACAGGAGCTTGCAGGTTTTTAATGCATTGCCCTCTGAGGGATTGAAGGTCATGGGCATTCATATGATTTTTGATTTTTGGCCTTGCCCTTTACACACACAGATTTCTCTGGATTCCCTGGATCTTTAATGTTGTTATGCACAGAGGGTGAAATACCTTGCAGTCCCTGTCTGAAGAATGTTATTTATCAGCTGTTGGATTTTTTGCTGATGCGTTTTTGGCAAAGCGGTGAGCCTCGACCCATCCTTGCTCAAGGACTCTGTTCTTCCTGGATGCTCCTTTTATATCCAGGCATGATTGAATCACCTTTATAAGATGGTTGTTGAATGCTTTACAATGTTTTTTTCTTAAATTGCTGATATCCCAACTTTTTTGAAATATGTTGCAGGCATCAATTTCAGAATGAGCATATATTTACAAAAAATTAAATTGATAAAACATTACATATCTTCTCTTTGTACTGTTTTTGCTCAATTACAGGTCAAAGCCGATTGATAAATCTTTGTTTTGTATTTGCTCTTTATCTACTGGTTCAATATTTTTTGGAATTAGATTTGTACAGGATTTTGGTATAATACCTGTAGGACATATGTCTGACCCCAGGCCTGAACACTGTGTAAAAACAAACCTCTGTGTGTGTGTAAGAGAAGACACACAGGTGAAGTATTCATTTACTCGCATTGTTTTTCCCCAGCTTGTCAGTGCCACAGAGTAGTTGTCAAATCTTCCACTATTATCTCTACACTCTCAGTGACTGCTTGACCTGCTTCTGTCTGTCATTTCCACAGGTTTCCTCATGAAAAGCTGCTCTTATCTGAGCATGTACTGCTTCCTCCCATCGTCTGCTCTGCCATCCATTTTCTCTCCCTCTCTCTCTCTCTCTCTCTCTCTCTCTCTCTCTCTCTCTCTCTCCCCTTGTAAACAGGCAGGTGAGACATGAGAGCTGATTCAGCCAGTTGTAATTTTGCGTATTCTGAAGGTCCAGCCTCCATTAACAGCAATTTATCAGCATGATGAGCAGTTGTTTTCTTTAGACAGCAATGACATACGGTATTTTCACGGTATGTCAAGCATAAAAAACCTTTACCCCATCATGCTACCAGTATACTGATATTACAAAAATAGAAAATAGGACAATATGCTGCATTGATATCAATAAAGTCAAGCTACTCTAACAATAACTGAGAGAAAGGTACTTGGGAACGACTCACCTGGGGAAGTTTCTGACTAGCCTATCATATGTTTATACCTACAGACTGATTGCATGACTAAAAACTGCACTCCATTTGTCTTGGGGCAAGATAACTTCTTAGGTTGAATGAGATTCCACAAAGCTTATACAGCTTCACAACAGTAGGTAAGAAAGAATGCATTTGTGGGCATTGAATAGGTCAACGTCAAGGTGAATTAATGAGTGTGTTTACATGCACTTAATAATCCAATAACTGCCAAAAAAATGGATTTTGTCAGTAATCCGATCAAGGCCTTCACATGCACTTGAGTAATCAGATAATGGGAAACTCCAGGTTTACATGAGTCAGGCAGTAATCAAATTTGTGCTTTGCAACCAGCCAATAAACTCACAGAAGGCGGCGTGACGTAAACGTAATGTAAAACTCAAACTTCATGCTGCAGCTTTTATTTTTAAATATCGCTACACTTTACCTGAAAACATGAACAGACACCATCTAGACAATTAAGAATAATTAAAACCCTCAATTCGTCAAGCATGTATTTGGTTTCATTGTTGCTCCAAAAGTATTTTGCTATCGTCTCGTGGCAATGCTGCTTGCTTATTTCTGGTACCGCTGTCTGTTCTCACGCATGAGCAGACTGAGAAATCCAAAAGAAATCAGAGTAAAAGTCTAAGTGCGCTGAGAAATCTGATTACTGAGCTAAAATCCAACTCTCTATCAGATTTCTAGATCACAGTATGCTGTATACATGACCATTTGAATAATCAGATAACTGCAGAAATCTGATTATGATCGAATTATTGAATGCATGTAAATGCACTAAATGATGTGAATCATGGAGCTGGTTTGTAACTCACTCATGTTTAACAGGCTGAAGGTTCTCCACAAGGGGGAGCTGTTAGCACTGCAGTAGCTTTTATGTTGCATATGTATGGTTTAAAAGACCCAAAACCTTACATAAGTACATGAATATAGGGCCCATAACTGTTAACAGTACTTAAGTTGATTTGTAATCACCATAGGTAAAAAAGCACCAGGGCTGCTGTGGAAGAGTTCCTCCAAGGACACAGTGTGAGTATGGAGCCAGGTGTAGCATGTGCTGTACTTCAGCTTTGTGAGATTTTTTTTTTTTTTTCCTACGTTTTCTACACATTTATTTTCAAGAAGTGTGATTGTGGTTGATTGCAGGAGTTTCGGCAACCTGAAGGCAAGGCTAACAGCTGAAATGAAATTCTCAAGTTTTGTTGTGTGGTGTTTTAAATAAATATGCCGACATATTTCCCATTTAGCTGCCCAATACGTTACTTTTCAGAAGTGTGGCACAGTTGATGTGCTCCTCTGCTTGGATTATTTGGCTAAGAAAGTTGTATGTGGCTTGAAGGTGCAGTGAATTTGACATTGCAATGTTGTGTGGCATTTTGGAAGCCCATACTATAGATAAAATGTGACATTAGCTTTCTGTCTGCCATAAGCTAGTTTTTGTGAAACGCTGCTGTGCATCAATGACACTGTGTCCTTTTTCTTTTTTTTTTTTCCCAACACCATTATTCTGCATCTCCTCACATCAGGGATGGACAGTCACCACTGTCCCTGAACCGTATTACCATCATTCTGATTCAGTGCCTTCCATTTCTGATACTCCATCCAGTCTCTTTCTCAAGTGATGCTAATACGCTGAAATCTAGTTACACTCTTTTATTTGAAGCGTGACCATGCTTAAAAAAAAAAAAGAACATCTTGTAAGCTGAACATGTCTCTCTCTCTTTCTTTCCCCTTTCGAAGACGGCATGCTTCTTTGCCCCCCGAAGTCACAAATAACCAAGGGAACTTTATCACCCCTCCCAGTCGGAGAAGTTACCCCTGTCGCAAATGGAAGTCGGCATCTTTTGGGTAAAGTGAACGGTTTACTGTTCGCTTTGGACAGTAACACCTCACAGCTGCTGCATGCGTGAACTCCACTGGTTTCCATACAAACTCTTAGCCTTTGGTTGTTATTTCTGCAGTCACATGATTATGACTACAGTCATGTCACATGGTTGTCCAGGCTGCTAGCGATGCTGCATGTCAGACATACAGTGCTCAAAAATATTCTTGGGATTCTTTTAATTACTTTCCAAGCTAAAGTTATCATTTATTTTTTTATGTCAGTCAAAAAAGTTATAACATCCAGCAGTAATGACCAGGTTTACTAACTGAAACTCAACTGAAAAAAGGCATTGGCAGGGCAAACATTTGTGTCTCTTTCCTTTGTGTAGATTAGTATTTAGTATTTTACATAGGTCAGAATTTTGTTGCATGTGTCATCTGTTGGATGACAGCTTGAAGTCTGAGGCATGGAGTGCATGAGTTTCCATAACTGATACTCAACCAGGCTTGTTTGGATTTTCTCTTTCGGATGAACAGAGTATGGCAGGTTTTGAACATTTCCTGTCTCTTTCCAAGGCTTCAGTACTTTTATACTTGATTTCAGAATTGATGTGTCTGCAATTTTTTTGCACAGACATTTTTCAGAAGACATTTTTGATTCAGATTTTTGAAAAAGTGGTGACGGAAGCAGTTTTAGTTTTGTACTCTGCTAGGTAAAGTTAGTCACAGAGCAGTATTATGTCACTACTAAGTGCACCAGGATGTAAACCTTTGCTTTTTACAAAATTATCACTAGACCGCTAAGCTAACACTAGCTAGCAAGGTAGCTAACACGGATATATATATATACATATACATATATGCTAGTGCTAAATAAAGATTGTTACACCCTTGGTGAGTGTGTCAGCAGCCATTGTTAGATCTGAGCTATATTGGAAAGCTTTGTGTGCATCTCTGTGTGGCCCTGCTGTGGAGAGATTGGGCTGAAACTTCTTCAGTCTCAGGAAGCACTGGGATGGAAAATGAGGAAAAGCGTTGGCTCCTCCAGCCGTGAAGGAGTGGGACAGGACAGAAGGCTCCTGCTGCCCAGGAAGTTGGGAAGAGAACACCTCAACTTCCTTCCCCAAGGAGCCAAAAAGGACTAAAAAAAGGCTGGATAGACTGGAATGCAAATATCATTGAGATGATTTTTTTTATCTGCATGAACAAAAGATGTAGCTGTATTGGGAGAAAAACAGGCCTGCAAAAAAGTGTTTTACAGGATTTTCAGTGAACATGTCCTCGTACCCTTTGGGAGATTGTCTGCTGTTACAGTTGGCTGATGTCACATCAGCTTGTGATGGCATCACTTTCAAGCGATGAAGCTATAAGGTAGTCAAAGCAGCAATATGTGACATTTTTATTAATACTGAAAGTAGCATTACTGAGTATGGAGAAAAAATAAACACGTAAAAATATGATGTATCTGCACCGCTGTGAGTCACCCTATGAACGTCTGAGGTACTGGGACTGATTTGCCGGGAGTTTTTTGCACCACATCATGCATCTTTTGTGCACTAGTGTCACCCTCCCAGGCTCAAAAAAAGGTCTGGCTCAATGTTTAGGTCTCAAATGCCAAATCAACATTTTACTGATGAAGATATGACAAAAGTAGATAATTCACTTACATCCTCAGAAGACACGTACTTCAAGTTCTCTTCTGATACCGTTTCAGCGTACTTGCAAAAGTAGGATTGATCCACTGGTCTGAAGCACAACTGATGGTTCAAAATGGTCTGCCACATGTTGCGTGCAATTATGTATTTCCACCAAAGAGGTCTCCAAATCCCCAAATCCTGCAGTGTTGCTTTAAGGATATTGCCTTACTTTTGTTATTGAGCTTAATGTAATAAAAAGGTAACTTTACTTGGGCTACATTATGGGGGATCATGTAACCTCACAAGTTGACTTTAAACTAAGCTGGCGTTGCTTGAAAGGTAATTCTCAATATTAGAACCTGACTGAGCTAGTTGCAGATGAATCGGCATGTAAATGACAATTTAAACAAAGAAATAGAGAGGCGGGCGACAGATCTTTCAACCATGTAATGAGTTGTTACTTAGTTTGTTCATCAGAGGGCACTCTCTTCAACTTTCCTGTTAGCAACACACACGTTGCACTTTTGCTGCAGTAATGTGAAAACCTTAAAGCCGGTACTGTCAGGCCAAAATCAGAATTAGCCTACGTTTAACTTTTTGGTAGTTGAGTGGTGTAGGCTAAGCTGTTGACAAACTTGATTGTAGATCTATTTCTGAAAATGTGTGGCATTTCTAGAGTGTAAACAAACAGCGGGCATATCTTTTCTTACTAGCTCGTCGCTTCTAAAAAAAAATTCTCTGGCATCACTTACAGCAGCTTATAATGCTGTTTCTTGCTCAATTAGGTTACTCACAAAGCGAGCTAATGCTGTGTTTATCAGTGGAAATGAACTAATGTTAATGAGCGATTAACTAGTGTTTAACTCATTCTTCTCTGAAGTCAGCTTCTTATTCGCCAGCTTCTTGTTTGAATTTTCCCATTCCACCTTGAATGGCGCAGCAGTAACATTCTGGTGCATTAAGGCATTTGTGTCACTGCTACACCATTTAAGGTAGAATGGGAAAATTCAAACTAGAAACTGGCGAATAGGAAGACAACGTCAGCCTCATGCCTAAATGAAGCAATTGTAAATATATCTGCGACTCACATCCCTGGAGTTACAGTCAGTGCATTTGAAATGATTAAACCAGAGGGGACATGTAAATAAACATTAGCTTAACAAGTATGTAACATGGCTTGGTAGCCAAAGTTATCTAACTTCTCTTTTAAATATGTAGTGTTTGTTGTAATGGCACTATTGTTATCGAAGGCCACCGATATACTATAAGACGTCATTCCCATCTTGAAAAGGTGTTCTGGTATAGTTGACTAACACATGATGTTCAGATGCTCCCACATGTAATATGTTATCTTTAAATTCTTTAACTGATAATACACTGGATGTTTGTGATCGTAAAACTACAGTATGCACTCCCAAAGTTGCAAGTTTATTTTTGAACTGCGTTATGTCATGTTATCTTGGTGAGGACTCTTAAATAACTACACATCAAATATTTTGGAAATTTTTTTTGTTTATGTACAGCTTTGGATTTTACATATGATAATGTCCACAAAGACAAGTTAATGGCATTTCATTACAGGAGATATTGTAAACAAAGTACATCCTAAACTGCAATTTTTCAGAATTTTTAGTAAAAATATTTTCATCATGGTTTATTTCTTCATATATATTTCAGGTGATTTGTAATTGAAAACCAGTAAAAAATCTAAGTTTTCAGTTTTGTCCATTATGGCTAAGTAAAAATGCTCTAAAGAAGATGATCCTCAAACACGTTGAGATGGGCAAGATGAAGCCTAGCAAGTTTCAGCAGGGCAGTGGGAATCAGGTCTATCTCGATACTAGGAATTTCAAAGCTTCATCTGAGTTAGCATTCTAGGATAGTACAGCCTAATTTGCTCCATTGTTAGCCATGTTTGTTCATTTTAATTAGCTTAAAAGATGACAAGGGCAAAACATGGGTTTCGCTAAGCACTAGTGACTGTTTTAGCACTCCCTGTACACTAATAGTTGACCACAGGAACTGGCAACACGGCAGCTTTGAACATGAGTAGAGACGGCGTTGGGGGGCCCGTGGGACTTCATTCAATCATCTGGAAGAGGCTTTTGAGATGGCAATTCTTGTTCACAAGGGAAAGGCTTTGGTTGAGCCATGAGGGGGATAAAGTAAGGGATAAGAGAACTGGAAAAGCTGAAGTGAGAGGCTAGTGGATAGATGAAGGAGAGCAAGGCTAGCCATGTGACGAACACACTTTAGGCTAGTTCTTAGAACCTGCTTCACAAGCTAGCATTGATTTCTTCAAATGGTCAGAAATTGAGTGTACTGTTTGTGGGTTGGTTAACATATAGAGGGATTTAAGTTGCATTTGAAAGCAAGCAGGAGAGAATCCCCACAGCCTAGTCTGAGGTTGGCTCTGTTAGCTTCTGGAATTGAAAGATAGTGGGCTCACAAAACTATTGTGAGTTCAGGAGGCAGAACATATACTCACAAGCAAGACTTTGTAGAATAAATACACGCTAAAAACTGAAATAAAATAATCTCATTATAGTTCTTTATCATATTGTATGTTCATTTTGTAACAAGAACAATGAATATACTTTTAAGTCTGTTTTTCTCCTCTAAAAACCTGATTTCTCAGTGATGTTGCTGAATTTATTTTGGTGTGTTCTAGGGATGTGCATGGGTACTTGATGAATCATTCCAGCTGTCAGTATTAGAATAATAAAATTAATGTTTATGTATTCATTGCACTGCATCATGGAAAGTCAGGAAGAAATTGCACAGGTCAACAGTTCAGTGCACTTTACGCTGTAAAGTTTTAAGTGTTATAAAGTGTGCCTGTTTTGTTGTATTGTGCAACACAAGTGCCTTAAAGTTGCCAAAGACGTGTTTGAGAAGGCATGGATAGCGCAGTTGTTGACAGGCTAACTGCTCTAGCTGGTATTAGCTAGAACCAAAAACAATTAAATGTTTTTGCATTAGTGCACCACAATACCCTGTTTGCGTATTATGCTTTTTTTTCCTGCTCAGTGAAGAGTATTTCACGAGATTTTCAGTGAAGTGTTCTCACTCAGCCCTTTGTGAGTTTGTCCGTTTTAATGTTTAGCTACACTCTTTAAATGCAGAGTTCTTTAAGAGCACTACAAGAACCATTGGCATGCTTAAATGGTTCTTCAGATTGATAGAGAATGTGTTGTATGTGGGTCTATATAGAACCTTTTTGAAAGTGATTCTATATAGCACCAAAACGGTTCTTCTATTGTTACAAGCTTGACATTGTAACAATAGAACACTTTTTGATTCTATACTTCTCTATCGCTGAGTTTGAGTGAGTCTGCCACTTCATGGCTGAGCTGTTGTTGCTTCTAGACAGTATTTGCACTTACAGTTGACCAGGGCAGAAATTTCACAAACTGACTTGTGGAGAAGAGGGCAACTTATGACACTGCCGTGTTTAAAGTTACTGTGCTCTGTAAGCAATGGCTATGGCTGAAACACCTGAACTCAATAATTAGGAGGGATGTCCACATACTTTTGGCCATTTAGTATACTTCAGTCATCTTTAATTGTTTCTCTGATGAACAAAATCAACATGCGCTTCATTAGACGTCTGAACCTTACTGAATGTGTGTGCATGCTCGCTCAGAAATTACTGTAGTCGTTCCGACAATAAAGGCAGCATAATGCTTCTTTGATGTAGTAATAAACACAGTAGCACACAGAAAGCTCCAATACCACATGCTGATTCATTGTACTATGGCCAACATGGCCATGAACAACTACTCTGGGTGATGATTTTAATGAGTTAAGGGACACGTCCCTGAATGTATCACTAACAGCATATTAGGTTTGACAGGGTTAAGCAGGAAAGCATGCAGTCGAAGTAAAGAGCGTTGCTAATACAGACATCCCAAAAGCCCTGCATTAGCATGCATGTTGAAACCTGCAGACTTCAGTGAGCATTTCTTAATTACAACTACATTTTGGCTTATCAGGATTCTATTCAGAGGCAGTTGGATCAATAGCAGTGCTTGAGCTTGAAAAAAAAAAAAAAGCCCTGCCGATTCAGGCATTAGTGTATTAGGGGGCAGAGCTTCAGATACAATACAAAGACAATGCCAGCAGTGATGGAACTTGCATCTTTACAGAACTGTATGGTGCTGCTCAGGTTTTGCATTGCTTTGCCATATAAGGAATATGATGACCCTCTTTCTTTCACTCATGTGTCCAAAGGTATCCAAAAGCCTCTTCTAATTAGTGACTTAAGCTACTTTCAGGTGACCAGGCATTCAAATGAGTATTCAAAACTTGTATAATGTCTATGGAAAAGCATTGCCAATAGAATGAGACACGCTTTAGCAGCCACAAATGAGCCTGAGATCACCATACCCAATGCCAAATGTCAGCTAGAGGGCTATAAAGCCCCCAGCATTGGGCTGTGGAACAGTGGAACTGCATTCTCTGGAGTGATGGAGCTCCATCCAGTAGCTGTGGGGTGAACTGGACTGGCGTCTGTGGGCCAGAACTATCATCCAACATCAGTGCCTGACCTCACTAGTGCTCTTGTGGCTGAATGCAATCAAATCTTCACTGCAATGTTCCAACATCTAGTGTAAAGTCTTCCCACAAGAGTAGAGGCTGTTCTTGCACTAGTATGGATTTTATTTTTACATAGAAAATTACTTAAATGTCACTTGACCGGGGCACCCAAACCTTTGCATATGACTTTATATCACAGGCTACACTAAATCCAGTTAAACAAGACTAACTATACTCTCTTTGTAATGCAGAGAGTCACAGCTCTTTAAATACAGACATCTACAATATATGAACATACTTGGGAAAGCAGATTGTCATGTCATTGATCACAATAACAATCTTCTCATTTATCGATTACTGTTGACATTGATACATTGAACACTAAATACAACAATTTAGCGTCACATAAGCATATTGTGTGTGAAACATGAGTGACTGTGGGTCCAATCCATGCTGCTTCCTACTCAGCTTATGTGCAGAGCGCTTCTAGTGGGAAGATCAGTTCTTTTTTTTTTTGACTGTTTATTTCTAGCTAAACAGTTTGTTTACAAGTTTTAAACCTGATCACACTAAACATGATCTGTTTTTGTGATGTCACTTTTTGTGAAATCACTATTAAATTTTATTCATGT
Organism: Colossoma macropomum; assembly: GCF_904425465.1. NCBI lineage: Eukaryota > Metazoa > Chordata > Actinopteri > Characiformes > Serrasalmidae > Colossoma > Colossoma macropomum. The sequence continues at coordinate 16,565,339 of NW_023494810.1, forward strand.
TAGACACATTGTCAAGACAGCACAGGAGCTGTTTGGCGTTTACTAGGCCAATTAGATCGTCACATGTTAGTAATCTCGTGTTTTAAATATAGTTTAGAATGCTAAACAATTTTGATTGGTTCGTGGTTGTCTTTTTCTGTGGATACCACAGTGTTCGAGTCTTCAACCAACTTCAAAAAGTCACCATGGCATTCATCATTAAACTAATATTTGATTGATTATTAGTTTATTAATATCCAGAATGCATTGCAGTGCATTAACATGCTGGAGCAATGTACATACAATGCTTGACTATTGAGAGGTAATCCTAAAATACTACTACTACTACTACTACTACTACTAATAATAATAATAATAATAATCATCATAATAATCATAATAACAAAACACTACTACTGCTGCTGCTGCTGCTGCTACTCCTACTAGTAGTAGTAGTAATAGTAATAATAGTAGTAGTAATAATAATAATAATAATAATAATAACAATAATAATAATATACAATTACTGTCCCGCAGTCCTGTCCAGTTGTGAATTTATTTATTGAGTAGCAGTAGCTGCCAAGGGTGTTTGTGTGTGTGTGTGTGTGTGTGTGTGTGTGTGTGTGTGTGTGTGTGTGTGTGTGTGTGAGAGAGAGAGAAGAAAAAGGTAGTTCCAGTCCATATGCACACACTGCTCTCCACATGGCTTTGACACACTTTGTGTTTCTGAAGCATCCGCTCTTCATCAGTCTCAGCTCAGTGTGATCATTCAGCCTGTCACAGCCTTGTGTTTCTGTTTTTGCTTCTTTTTTTATTAATTTATTTTTCACACCCCCAGTCCACCCCAGCTCTGCCTCAGCAGGAATCATATTAGAACCGCACGATTAGCCTTGTAGTTACCTTGGGTTTGTGTATGTTTTGTTTTCTCTGCTTTTCTTTCCCGTGTGTCGGTACTCATTATGACAGACCCGTTCTCGTCTCGGCACAGGAGGAGTTATTGTTTGTTGTTTTTCGTTTTTAGTTTAGTTTTTTTATTGAGCCATTATTGAGGCACTCCTAGGGCATCCCTCAGTACACGAGTGCTGTGGGAAGCTACTAATAGACACCAGTGCTTTGAAATTGTGTGGTTTTCTACCTTACCAAAGCTTTGAACTTAAACCACTTGCACTACACCACGCAGAACTTCATCTTCAAGATCACTAGGTGCCAGTGAGAACAGTTCAACAGTGTGCACAACTGAGTTATCAATATCCATCGTAAGTGTGATTTTTCACACATACATGAATGTTTAAAAGCACACTCCAAATGTAGAGCTGGGCGATATGGCCAGAAATGTTATCACGATAAACAAAATTAGTATCTATCGATACATATCGCAATAAATGTCAAATCAATATTTCTTTCAAGTTTGAAGGCTGATTTTTGCTCCTGGGTGGTTAATTGCTGTTTTAAACTATCCTGTATGGTCGGAACACGACAAACACTCACCAAACAGTGGGACATTTCACCAATCTGTCATGGGAGAGTGGGAGAAAGTGTCTGGTGAGCTGTTTCTACCAGCTGGAAAAACATGGCTATTTTGTAATAGTCATAATTTAAGAAAGAAAAAAGATTATTTTTAGCTGGTGTCGAGCGCTCGGCTACCCCGTTACAAATGACATCACAGTATTCAGACACCAGCTAGCGACGACTGGATTTCTCTATTCAATTGTAGTAGTTTAAGGGGTGAACCTCAATATATCAACACCAGACAAACGGAGTCTTCCTTTTAGGTATGTTTAAACTGAAAGCAGTGCTTTTGTGTCTTGTTTGATCTACTAGCTAAAAACAGCTAGCCTGGAAAGCTAGCGCTCTCCAATGCCTCACAGCTTCCTCAGTTTACTTTTGTTTAAATCGGGGCTGTAATTTACATGAACCCACTTCTTTCTTTCACTTTCGTTGCTTGGGAATGCATTAATACTAAAATATGACTGTCCGAGCGCTGTAACAGCGCTGTAGTTGTGAGGATTGTGATTTAACACTGCTAAACCTTGTTGGGATGTTAGTAAAGAGGTGAGTTCACTGTAGGACAGTACAGTTACACCACTGATCTTGTCACTCACACTTGGTCACAGGAGAACAGATCGCCGGTCGCTCCACTCAGACAGGGAATGTATAACTCCATGTTTCAGCCGTTGCTAAAGATTCATCTTACTCGTGGCCCCCTCCCTCTCTAAATCATGTTGAAAAACTCAGAAATACGCCCTCTCCTGGCAACAGCAGAGTAGTGTTGCTTTCTTCGCAGTAGAAAACGCCACCAAGGCTTTTGCTAGAATGTGGAAGTGTGAGAATGGCGTATTATATCGAACATTTATTGAACATGTCGTATCGCTCTATCGAGGAAAAGTTATATCGCGATAATTATCGTTAACGTTTTATCGCCCAGCCTCATCCAAATGTGGGTCTTCCGACAAAAGTTTGAGTTGTATGCAACGATTACCCGTTAGGTTGAGTAGGATTTTTGGTAGAACAACCTCACAACAGAAGCTATGAAACAATACAACTGTGGGTGGTTAATTTTTACTTTTGGACTATAGAAAACTGCATATTTAAGATTTGTACTGGATGAAAATCATAGATATTGCTGGTAAATTTTAGAATCTCCACATTTAAAATAATCTAACTCCATCAGGGCTCTAGACACATGGTTAGCTTTCACTGTGACCTGTAGCAGCCTGTGGTAAGTGTGATAATAAGGGGGATGAGATTATTTTTTTTTCCCCCACTTGGCCTTCAGAATCCTCTGTCAAGGACTGGATATTGAGGATGAACTGCTGTCAGATATATCTGTGTGTGTGTGTGTGTGTGTGTTGTGTGTGTGTGTGTGTGTTCTTGTCTTGAGTGCCTGATCAAGGACACTATCACTCTGGAATGAAGTGATCTCTGTGAGCTCTTTGCTGCTCACAGATCACTTCAACAAATGTGTATGTTCAATGCTGTGAATTTGGTTTTAGAAGTGGGGAGGGGGCACTATGAAGTTCTGTAGTGCAGCGGCTAATGTCAATGTGAAGACTGCTAACATTAACTGATGAGGTCACTGCACTTCACTGTTTAGCCAGAGATGTATAGCAAGAAAACAATGTATGTGTGTGTGTGTGTGTGTATTTGTATGTTTGTGTGTATGTGTGAGGTTGTATGTTCTATGTGTGTGTGTGTATATATGTATATATATATATATATATGTATATATATATATATATATATATATATATATATATATATATATATATAGACTGTGTGTGTGTGTGTGTGTGTGTGTCAGGGCATTGTGATGTATGAGTTCAGTGTGTGTTTGGGGTGGGTGGTCTGTTGATGAGTGGCTGAGTGGGAAAGCAGCTCTAATTCATCACTGCAGCGACACACACTCGGCCTGTGGAACACCCCATCACACACACACACGTTCCACTATAGTGCTTCAGTCCTACAGGCAAGTAATTAACTCCCCTGCAATTGATGGAACAGGGAAAGGACATTGTTTGCATGTGTGTATTAGGTCTGAGCAATAGGGTGATGTAATTGGATATTGTTGACGATTGACAAAAACCCAATGACGATGCTTAAAACGTGGTAGTCGCCATGTTGAAAAGCGACACAACTAGATAGGACTAATTTACCGTTAACAGCTTGCTAAATATGTCGGAAAATTGGGGTTCATGCTCCTTCAAGGAGTGTGTGGGTGTGCGCCCCTATAGTCTTAAGAAGCTTTCTGTTAGTTGCCTCTGCAGTACACCCTGATGCTTGCTTTACCTACCCCACGGCTCTTCCCCTTTGCATTAAGTTTAGCTGTTACTAAACACTAGAGATGCACAACATCGTAATCATACCAGTATTGACAGATAATTGTTTAAAAATATCACAATTGAACAGATGTTTAGATTTGACTAATACTTAAAGGTGATATTTGATGCATTTATTGTCCTCCAGAAGAGCTGAAAACATAGGCTGTGGTCAGCTACTGTGCTGAAATGTCATCAAATGTCAAAATGCCTTTATTTTATTGTATATGTAACTGTACAGAAATAAATGTTATTACAGTACAGATGTATGAAGTCAGTGTCTACATTTTGTAGATGTTTATGTATTGACATTGGTAGAATAGGTTCATGAAGAATATAGGAAATTTCCATTGGCTCACAATTCCTACATCAGTTCCTTAATACACACTAATTGTTTACAGATTCTCTATAAATGGTCTAATCTGTTTTGATAGTTCCATGTTTTAAAAGTATTGACCATAGCCATGCTATTCTTGTATCAGTGTAAAGCATATCAGTATGTAATTTATCATGGCAGCACACCCTAATACTTAGCTTTTCAGTTATGAATAAACATGTTTATCACACTGATCTGAGCAAGAAGCCACCTTTATATAATATGTAGATTTTTATTTATTTATTTATTTATTTATTTTTAAAACCATCACTTTTGGAAACACAGTTTGGTTATGGCCAAGGAGACCACAGAGACGTGGACTGTGATTTTAGGCTTTCTGCAGAAACATGCAATTTTCTGAAAGCCTGCGAATCACTGAAACACCATAGCAGGAATGTAATTTTTCAGCCAGCTTTCAAAGACCACTTTCAGACATGCTTAAATAGAGAGACGGGTGGGGAGGGAGACAGAAGAGATGTCCTTCTCTTTCATGTCTTGACACTGGGGCGCCATTTCAGACAGAGTGCACAGCCAGTTGTTTTTCTCTTGAACAGTAAGGGTTGCAGATGAAATGATTTACAGCTGATTTGCATTGCCTTTCAAACCAAGGCCAATGCATTATTCACATTTGAAAAGCAGTGGTCCGTCTTAGGGGTCGCTCTTAGCTGTCTGTGTAGACACTAAAGGTGCGAACAGCAAGCTAACCCTGTCATCACTGGCCTTCCATTGTTCAGTGAAAAGTCAAATTTGTACGATTTCCCTCTTACCCCAAATGCAGTTGATGACCTGTTCAGCATCTGAAATTTACTTCATTAGTTCTGCACTGAAGCTAGCTAATGTAGCTAATGAGTAATCAAAGCTAATACCTTAGCAGTTAGCATTGTCCAACCTGTATGCCAAAGCCATCACAAACCTTCCAACATACGTCAGACTGTGTAGAGTTGTTAAGTAATCTTAAATAGACTTGCTTTTATGGTTTGACATAGTGATATCTATACAAATGGACAAAAGCATGTAGCATAGCTGAAATTTTGGTCCAGTTTTCCTTTTTTTTGGGGGGGGGGTCCATATTAATTGCTTTAATAATACTTTTGGGTGTGAACTATAGTACATATCAGAATACATTTGTGAGTATCTTAAACTCTCTATCATCATTAAAGTCTAACTTCTTTTTCCTTATTCCAAACGGATATGAAGCTTTGCTGGATATTCCACACCTTTCTGTATAATTACGCACTAATTCATTCCATGCACTGTGATATAGGTTCACATACTTGAAACATGATGATAAATAATGTAATGCCCTGTAGTAGATTAGTGAAGAGAACTCATGATCCTGAAAAACTCTCATGTTCAGAGTGAAAAAGCCTTTCACCCAATCAGCCGCTGATCTTTTGTGCTTAATTCCCATGAAATAGAGCACCTCCTTCATTCTTTGAGAAGCTGCTAATCTCTGCATCTGTACTTTGTGTTGAGTGTTGAAAAGAAAGAGGCACAGCATATAGCAGGAGGAACCTAATTGATTTTAATTCCAGCGCAAATGAAAGCTGAAAGATGTTTTTCCTCCGTTCCCCAAGGGTTTTCTTTGTACATGGAAATGGAAAACATTTCAGTCTGCCATTCTGTAGTCGACAACATACTCAAGTTACCTAAATAAGAAGCTCCAGATCTAAGCCATTTTTCTAAATGGGAAAAATGAATGGCGTTTCCGAAAATCGCTGCTAGCACGTCCTTTGGTAAATAAAAATGTAAGGGCTGTCAGCGTCACAATGGTAGCTTACTAACTGCAGTGTTGGGCACCACTTTTTTTTTTTTTTAACCATTCGAGGCAAATCAATAGCAAGATTAGCACAGGTTAATAATCTTAACAACCAATGCAACATTTCCTTATAAAGCATGCATTCACGCATAGGCGGTGCAGCTTTTTTCTTTAACTCGGGTGGCTGATGTTTTAGATTTGGCTTGGAAATGGGCATCCTCTACTCTGCCTAGGTATCACGTCTCACTTTTACAGATCTCCCAGACACTTCTCTTCAAATATCTGTAGCTTCAAATTTAAATTTCCCCACAATTATCATTGGGTCTTTTAAATTATGAAGTCCAGAAGTAGTGAAAATAGGATTATTGCTACATACACTCCAAGGAACGCTAGCTCATAAAAAAAACTGAAAGTTTGCCTTGACGTATAGTGGAATGGTTGCTTAGCAGTGATTGGAGGAAAAAAGACATGGAAAGCATCCCGGTTATAATTGGCCATAACACAAAGACAAATCTAAAGTTTATTTTTTGCTGTGCTGCTAGAAATGCTCCTCCCTCTGCAAGTCAAAATAGCTGTTTAGATTTTCTCGTAATTGTCCGCGGGGGCCCCATAATGCCTCGGGCCCCTGGGCATGCGCCCATAAAACCCATGGAATGATCCGGTCCTGAGGCTACTACTATATTTCTGCACTATTATATAACACCAACTACTCAAACTAAATACTACTAATGGCCAAGTGACCTATCACATTGCTTGTTTACATAGGATGTTTGAGTGAGGTTGCCAGATGCCAGTGAAATGTTAGCTTTTGTGTAGCATGTATATAGCAATGTTCCTTTTTTTTAGATAATCAGCATCCTTATTATTCAGAAGTATCCGGTGATATTCAGGGTAAAATGTATGTAGAACAAATGTGTTGCCTTTGGGACATTTTTGTTTACCACACAGTAAAATATCTGTGATTTTTCAATGTTAATTTTCCCCCTTACACAAAACCACCGCTTTTCCTTTTGGTTCATCAGCCTAGCATTAGGAATAAGTTTACAGCTCATATGAAATAGCTCTGTTCTCATTTCCACTGTGATTGGTTAGATGCCCATTTGCATATTGCAGCCTTCTGCGCTATCAGTATTGCAAAGGCCAGGATCACACTAAGAGTTATATATTGTAGCAATTACTCAAACGTATGCTACCACTGATTAATCAGGGTCCAGTGTTTTCAGTTCTTAACATAAAGCAGCCAGTGTTTCAGGCCCTTGAACTGAAAGGGAACATATTGTGCATTCCAGTGTGCTGACCAGGAGCTGGCTGCTCACATTGCAGCAGTAAATGATGATTATTTATAGCAGAGATCGATGAGTGAACTGAATGATTAGCCTGCTAGAAGCTATTTCCTCTTCTGCAACAGCATTTTTTTTTTCTTTGCTACACCACATGCACTCCAGTCAGTAAAGAAATGTACCTAATCCTGAGGTGTGAGAGGGCAGATTTCAGTACCTAATGTAAAAATGCATCATCGATCTGGGTGTTGCATAAAAGCATTGTATTTGCTGCGCTGTGTTTCTGTAAGCACTTTATGGAATAAATTAGCATTATTTATGTATTAGCATTTCAAATACTGCTGGTCACGATGGTTGTTGTTGATTTCCCTTTCGCTGAACTGTTGGACGGATTTTCTCTCCCACAAGTAAAGAGCTCAAAATAAGTGTGTGATCACATTCCAGCGGTCGGATGCAAAACTTGCAAACCTTCAAACATGTTTGTTTGAAATGTATCTGGATGGTTATTAAATGTTCATAGATAGGGCTGCAGGAATTCCATTACAACAGCACTTTGAGCCGACTTCAGATGTACTCTGAACAAAAACACCTGAGTATTTGGTGTAATGGAAGTAATGGCAGCTAGCAGTAGACCCCTTTCACATTTCTGTGGTGACACTTCTGCAGACAACTTTTAAGAAATTTTACAGTGTCCTTCAGTGCCAAATAAGAACTGCAATATGTGGGTTTAAGCTCTGTTTGAGCTGGATTAATTTTGACCGAGGAGGTCCAATAAAGTAGTTTGTAAGAGATTTTACTTGCCAATTCATATGGGACAAAGAGTCTATGTAAAGATTAAAATTCATTGTGTTCAAATGAACAAACAACAGAACGTTAATGCCAGATAGAATAGCATTAGTCCAGAAATTAATCTTCAGTTTACCAAATGCAGCAGGACATAAATTGCATGGCCCTGCGAGAGGTACCCTTGAAGATATTTCATAGTCGTTCTAATTAGGCCATTAGCAAATAGTTGTAGATTGTAGTATTTTTGTAATGAACTTGCTAGTAAAAGAGCTGTTGAGCAACACTTGTCTTAGTAGTTACCCTGGTCAAAAAACAAAGATGATGTCATCTTCTACTAGGTTTCATTGTTGCATTGCTGTGAGGCCAATTTGAACAGGACTACAATTACCAAAGGAGCTCTAGGTTTGCCGAATTATAGAAGGTAATTCGCTAAAGATTCATACAGGAATAAAATCACGTATCTTGTCTCCTCTCCAGGCAAAACTAATCCAGCTGAAACAGTTCATCAGTGTTCATCTATGCAGTACGAATTGAAGTATTAAATATTGGGGTGTATAATGAAGAGAATGAACTCATTTAACTTACCAGCACAGGATTGAGTCAGAGCCGTAGTGAGATGCAACGACAGCTAGTGACGGTTGCAAAGGTGAACATGGCAGTTTACTTTAAAATTAGGATCCTTTATTCTTCAGATTGCCTGGATCGATTTTGAATGTAATGTAAGTTTGTTTTGAAATTCTGAGAATTTTTTTATCTTTAGATATTGTGGGTTATTTCTACTTTTTTTGTGTGATGAGCAGGCAACATCAGTGAGGAAGGAATGCAGCTTTCAGATGAGCTAAAGCTAGGACTTTTCACATTACATGGTAATGGAGATTCATCTTCTACACAAGAGCTTTTCAGCACAGTTAAAGCTACACTATGTAAGATGTGTAATTGCATGTAAAGTGTGGAAGAACTTTTAATAACATCGCCCTTCCCCAAGCGTATGAAACTGATGATTGCAAGTGTGTTGGAAGAATATACAAAGAGAACTCGGTCAAAACTTTGTGAAGGATGTTTCTTCTGAGGATGCCAAGGATGTAAATGAATTATCTGCTATATTCATCATAAATTTGTCAGCATAATGTTGATTTTTCATCTGAGACCAAAACATAAAGCTGGACCTAAACGTTTGAGCCTATGCATGAGACGGTAATACATAAGGACACATGACATGGCATAAACTCCTGCAAAATCTAACCTGACATCTGACTTTTAAATTACTCTTTCAGGCTTTACAGGATGACTTGCAGCACACAGACACCATATTTTAGCATGCTTTTTCTGCTGACTCAGTAATAATACTTCTTTTCATTTTAACAAAAACATCTTATATAGTGCAGCTTTAATTATGTGCCAGTATGTTGGCTTAAGGTTGAGGTATCACTGGAAGCCAGTACTGTGTATCTTTAGTGCTTAAAAAAATTAAATAATGTACGCAAATCTTCTGCACTCCCCTCATATACAGTTTTGCTGACTGCGAAATGCTTAATTACCTGCTTCAGTGCTGATGGAAAGAGCCTGTTTACCCTAGCAATTAGCATTCAGAGCATATACATGCCCTCAATAATCCAATCATAATCAGATTTTTGCAGTTATCCGATTATTCAAATGTAAACACCATACTCCGATCTAGAAATCCGATTAAGGAATCTGATAAAGAGAGCTGGATTTTAGCTCCATAATCAGATTTCTCAGTGCATGTATACTCGTACTCCGATTTCTCGGATTTCTCAGTCTGCACATGCTTGAGAACAGATGGTGGATGTCGTGAGATGGCAGCAAAACACTTCTGAACAAGTGCTGAAACCAAAAATGAAATAAAGGATTTAAATATTTTTCATCATCTGAATGATGTATGTTCATATTTTCAGGTAAAGTGGCGCAATGTTATAGCGGCATGAAGTTTGAGTTTTACGTAATGTTTACGTCACGTCTTCTGTGAGTTTATTGGCTGGTTGCAAAGCAGAAATCTGATTCCAGCCTGACTCGTGTAAACCCGGAGTTTCCCATTATCTGATTACTGAAGTGCATGTAAACTTGTTGATCGGTTTACTGACGATCAGATTTTCTGCAGTTACCGGATTAAGTGCATGTAAACACTCATTGTCTAAATGGAATGCCTAAATCCTCTCACTCGTGCTTCAAGCCATGTTAAGTAATCTCGGACTTGCTTATGTGGTTTCTGACATTAAATGACCTAATGTTATCTATAAAATGGACAAAAAATTCAAACCAAATTCAGTCTTTAACAATGGCTGCTACTTCTATCATGCTACATACATAAGAAGCAAAGTTTTGGACATCAAGTGTGACTAATTGAAAGTGTTATATTGGTCATTTCTGTTTGTTTTTGTGTCTGTCATGTGTAAACAAATGTAAAAATCCTTATATGCTAGTCCTAAAGCTCATGATGATGTTCTGAGGTGTTTTAGTTCATTTTAAAAAGCGCTGGAGGATCGATTTTGTAGCCTGGCCCGGTCATGTTGATTTACTCCATAGCAGTTTTGAGTGTGGTCCAGCGCTCTATTGGATTTTGCCCCGGGCACTGGGTGCCATTTCCCTGCTCACAGGAACGAGCTGAGACTCAGTCTGAACTGGCCTGTGCCAGACACCTGTTATTGTCTGCCACAATCTCACTTTTTCTATCCTTCAGACATGGGCAGAAATATTTATAGGTGCCTAAACCCCAACCTGGCGGAATCTGACATCTGAATAGTTTTTTTTTTAATCAGTTATTTCATGAAGAGGTCCTTGCAGGACGTTGTAAAATAGTTACCAAATAATAGATGTACTATTTTAATCAACATCAACATTACATATAAAACTCAAGGCACATGTAGGTTCACTGGTGTTTTTACAAAATAACATGGCTATATTTGCATTGTAGACAATCCCCCTGATTCCACCACTCAAAAGAAAGTTGGTAAGTTTCTCTGCTGTGCTCCATTTCACCTGAAACCACTCTGAATGACTTTGTTTACATCTCAGTGAGAGAATTATGCAGAAAGTTTGGGGCAAAAAAAAGACTACAGATGTGAATGGTAATGTTTTCTGTTGGCATATTTAAAAAAGGCCTGTCTGCAGTTTTTGAAATTGAATGTCACCCAACCCTAATCCTTCAGTGTTTTTGACCGACAGTGTATCGCCATGGCCATTTTGTTTTCTTCTGTTTATACAATATTGTCAAAAAAGCATTATTTTATTGATCCAGTCATCATGAAATTGTACAATGTAAGGGACAGCTGCTGAGCTCAAATGATGCAGAAAAGTAAAAATCGCAAAAAATGGAGATGCATGTTTTTCATTGGACAGCAGTTGCAATAGAAATGTAAAAAAAGAAAACAAGCAAAACAAAACCAAAACATACGTTTGTCTGTTTTTATAGTTATATAGTCATGTCATACGTTATCAGAAGCCTTTATAGTAAGTCTATTTGAGAACTTAACAGTGCAATTCGAGGGATGTCTGAGTTTGTACAGTGCTAAATGTTAAGGTTTTAGCTTCCATTGTTTGGTAGCTACATAAGCCTTGTGGCTCAAGTGCAGAGCTAAGGAAACACGTTTCGGCCATTGCTTTAACTCTTCACCACAGCGAATAGACCTCTGAGGTACTTGCCGAGCCACTTGTAGGATGGCTGTTCTCACATTCAGGCGAGCCTGTAGCTCCAGAAACTCCTTAGTCTTCTGTTCCATTCTCTGTAGCTTGGATGTGACTGAGCCCAATTACCTAAAACTAATAAAACTCGACTGAACGAGAGGGCTTCCATCGCAGTGCATGAGCAACTGGACTTCAGCCTGACTGTTAATACATGGCTGCCAAGTACTGGATGTAATTTGGACTGCAGTGACATGCTTACAGTACATAAGTTCTAGGGATTTGTAAGATTGGTTGTGCTTCGGACCCCTTCCCCAAGCACATGAATCTGATGACTGCGAGCGCATTGAGAGTATTCGAAGAGAACTCAAAACTTGTCGAATAACATTTTCTCAGGATGCAAGTGAGGTTTTGCATTTGAGGTCTAACATTTAGCTGGACCTTTTTTTTGAGTCTGTGTGACATTAATACGTAAAGAAGTATGACGTGGTATGCAAAACACCTGCGAAATCTGACCCAACACCTTTGATGACTGTACAGGGATATTGTGTTTTGTGTGCTGCTCTGACTCATTTTAACCAAAAAAATCTTAAAAATCTTAGTGTGCCTTTAAAATGATGGTTAACTATTAAAAATTTTTTATTGTAAAGTTTTATTGTGTTTTTGAGAAGTACTGGAGTTCTCATTTGGAAATAAAAACCAGTATTCAAAGCCTGTAAATTCTGAAGAAGGCTTTGTTGTCAATATGCATTGGCTATGCCCTGAATGCCCATTACTTTTGTCAGACAACTGTTCTTTTTAGATTTCTGTGTAGCAAATAAAGCATTTTCCCTTTTTTTTTGTTTACAAGAGGGCCTGTTTTTCCAGTCTTTATTACAGCATCTCCTACCAAAGAGCAACTCCATTCATTTTTTTTTGTTTGTTTGTTTTTTTTTTGTTTGTTTTTGGTCCCTCGTTCCACTCTGTGGTCATTTCCTCTAGCCTAGGGCCATTTTACCAAGGGTTTTGAGGTGCAGGCTCCAGTCTTTTCTGAGTAAATTCTATCTACAGCCCCCACACCGGATGTTCTCGAGATCTCCAGATTTACTTTGTAAATTTTTGTTCAGGCCAGTCCTAGTCATAGAAAACATCATTGGTTGCAGCCCTAGTATAGTCTTGACATATTGATTGACAGTTTTCTTTTACTTGATAAACATCTGTTTTGTTTATATAATGGATATTGAATATGCTTTTTTAAAAATCTCATCCCTTTAATTTTGTAACCCACGTTTAGTCCTTAATGTGACGGCTGAGTTGGATGCAGTATGGCTTGGATTAATGTTTTTAGTGTATTCTACTGCTTCTTTTTTCTTTCTTGTATCATTACTACAAGATGCTACCTGACCAAAAGTGATAGCGGTGTGTGTCATCGATCTGAACCTTTTTATTAATGTTTCTCTCATTGGCTTTTTCGGCATCTGCCTCTTTTCATGCTTTGAGGAGAATGACTATTGATTGGCTTAATGGACTTTTCAAAAGATTTGTGTTTTTTCTTCCTGTCTTCTTTATATATGAATATGTAGTGATGAAGGCAGCCTGTTTACTAAAACGCTTTGTAAAGGTAGGCTGCTGAATGATGAGACTCAATCCTCGTTCCACTCTGTGGTCATTTCCTCTAGCCTAGGGCCATTTTACCAAGGGTTTTGAGGTGCAGGCTCCGGTCTTTTCTGAGCAAATGCTATCCACAGTTTGCATTATAGATCTAGCCATTTGTGACCACAGCCTTTGCATTGGCTGCTACTGTTGTGCTGTAATTTCTTTACTGTAATTTCCCTGCTGTGGATTACCAAGGAGTCATTTATCAAAACGATGGACTAATTCACAAATTTGGTACATTGCCGGTGGGAGTCGCTAACACCGAGCTGAATATCTGTACTGAAATGCATTTTTAATAACTGCCATGCGTGCTTATAGAACTTCACAATGAGGTGGGTTCAGTGTTTGGGTCCAAGTTGGTTCATATCTGATATGCTGTTTGAATGGAGCTCTTTAGATACGCACAGTATAGAACTGGCAGTCTACACTGGTGCTAGCTCAGGTTTTAACAGCAAAAAAATCTGTAATAGTGTACAGCAGGGCCAGAACACTTTTAGTACCAGTAATATGACCCTAATTCAATATAAGAATAAGCTTTGACCCAGTAAGACCGTTTCCAGCTGAAAAGTTTAGTGGCTGATGATGCTACGTTTGTAGACACCTGCTCATTCAGCGCTTCTTCTCGAATCAAAGGAGCTGAGAGAGCTGGTCTCCTCTTTGCTGCAGTAACAACCTCTACGCTACTGAGAAGGCTTTACTCTATATTATAACTATTATATACAGAATACTACAGGGTGATGTGGACATCTATGAAAAGAAAAAAAAAATGTAGATTTCTCGGTAGATTTCTGATTGTAGATCGATGTTACCATATTTCTGTTTTTAGGGCTCCAGAAGGCCAGCATGGAGGAGAAAACTCTGGACAGCTGGCAGCTGGGTGGGAAATCAGAAATCTATATTATTAAGGGAATCGTTCTTACTGGATGTGTTAGTCCTGCACTGTGTGTGTGTGTGTGTGTGTGTGTGTGTGTGTGTGTGTGTGTGTATTGGGTCACACTTGGCCACCTGTTACTCTTAGCTCTCGGCTGATGTGAGGTTAGGGGAGCTGTCAAGAGAAAGCAGCCAGACATCTGGACTTTTTCTCACATTCCAGCCTGTTTGTTTTTAAGCCTCTTTCCAGAGTAGTTTGATTCTATTTATGAAGTTCCGCAAAGCTAACAACAGTGACCATCTGCTTTTGTGTTGACGTCTGGTTACTTTGGTGATTTGAAAAAGGACTCAGAAGTAGTGCTAAACAAGCGGAAGCCAATTAAAGTTTTCAGTGTTAGTATATATGTATGAGTAGCACCTGCTTGGCATCACATACCTCTGCTCATTGTGTTCTCAACACACCTGATCCAACTAATTAACTCATTAATAACCAGTGGTGGACAGTAACTAAGTAAGTGTAATTCGTTACTGTACTTAAGTAGTGTTTTGTGTATCTGTACTTTACTGAAGTATTTCCATTTTGGGTGACTTTTTACTTTCACTCCACTATATTTCAAAGTCAAAGTCCACAATATAGAAATATGTACACACATGCAGTTGTGACTGGCATGTTTCTTTTTTCTGAATTTATACAAACACAATTTCATTTTATAGTAAACATACAGATGCAATATAGTAAAGGAAAACACATTTGTAACCCTGTGTTTAAGTTTTTATTAAACTTAAACTCGTAACTAAGTTGCAAGTAAATCTTAAACTGAAACTTTGCTTGTTAGCAAATAGTTATTTCATAGCCACTTGGTTCTACCTAATGGAAATTGTTTGCCTTCAGTGTTTTGTGTTTATGATAATTTTAATAGACATCAGTGAGAGACTAAATAATGAAATTCTATTAAAAGATTGGTTTACCAAGAGTGACACTAGAGTATTTTCACCTAAAATGAGTTAATGAAACAAGAGTCTTTTTACAAAAATAGTAATAGGACATTAGTCATAATTAATCTCTCAGTACTTTTACTTAAGTGGATTTCTAAAGGGAGGACTTCTACTTTTACTGGAGTGATATTTTACCTTGGGTATCTCTACTTTAACTCAAGTACATGGTTTGCGTACTTCGTCCACCACTGTTAATAATCCCTTCAAGTGGGTGTGAAGGGAGCAGAGAAAATGTGCAGGGCAGAGGGTTCTTCAGGACCAGGGCTGGGAACCCGCGCTCTCTATGACCATGGAAGCATTGATTTTCAGCATTTTAAGTCTTTGGAAGAATTATCTCTACATAACAGGTCATGTTTGCACACTTTGCAGACTTAACGTCACTAATTGAAAAATTCCACACCATATTCCTGCTGCTGTATGCCTTTCTGATTACTTTTTTGTTTAGAAATTGCTTGAATTTTTTTTCCCCTTAAAATGAGTATATACACCTTCAGACATATGATGCACCATAATGCATTGATGGATTTTTCCACCTCTGAGTCTTACACATTAGCATTCTTTTGTTCAATGCATCATATACTTTATGCTTGCTTCTCATGTCAGTCTGTTTTAAAACACTTGCTTCCTTCTGCAGTTTTCCGCAGCTTGTCTTATCGTCTTATCACGGCGTTTCATCTCACTTCAGCCTCTTTTGATTGTCTCTAAGATTTGGCCGCACCACCCGCTGCTAACGAAGCTTTCGGCATTGTTGTCGTGGCTTACGCTCCATGACTAATGTGACTGCAGTGGCGTTGTTCCATGACTGCAGAGTAAATTGCCCGCCATTACGGTAAAAGCAGCATGAGGGACTCCTATCCAACAAACACACACAAACTTGTTTTTATACAGTGTCAGGATGTGGAGTGTGCATGTGTCTTGTGTAATTATCCATATGTAATATGTAAAGATACATATTCCATCCATTGCTGATACAAGATATGTGTGCACAGTTTAACCTGTATATACTGCATAGAAAACGATTTCTAATAGAATGGGATGCTCTGGAGGTCACTCTGTCTTGGCGAAGTGGGGCAGTGGAACTGCATTCTCTGGAGTGGTGGAGCTCTGTCCAAAACCTTTGGGATGAGTTGGAGTGGCGTTTGTGATCTAAAATGCAACATCAGTGCCTGACTTCACTATAAAAACTGCTGTTTTATTTGAAACGGAAAACTTTATAGCTTAGGCATTGTCTTTTGCCCCAGTGATTATAATGGGGCACAGCAACATTATACTAGATCTTATGCACCAGTCAGTTTGATCTAGCATTACTCAAATCCTCACAGCAATGTTCCAATGTCTAGTGTAAAGCCTTCCCAGAAGATTAGAGGCTGTTACTGCAGCAATGGGAGAGAAACTCCCTATTAATACCCTTGATTTCAGAAGAAACTTTGAATGAGCAAGTGTCTACAAACTTTTGGACATCTAATGTATATGAAAGTGTCTGTATTTAATAAAAGATTTTAAGTCTTGACCACAAGAACCAAAAAGATATGATTCTGCAATTTCAGTTATTGTAACTAAGTAGATTAGCACTTTTTTACTACAAACTCAGGACATTTTTGTCCTAAAAACATACACAGACACATTCACACAGATCTGGGGGGGTCTGCCGTGAGCTGGTTGTGTGCGTTTCTGTGAGTGCCTGTTATTTTCTGACAATGCAGCAATTTGCCACCCAGCATGTGCGCTGGATTAAAGGAAGGAGAGCTTTTAGGAGCTTTGGTCAGCTCTCTCTCCATCAGCCTAATGACTGCTGCAGGAGTGACCCCTGAACTGTAAGGAGTGTGTGTTTTGCATGCTCTGGTGCTGATGAACTGTCAGCAACCTGTCAGGAATAACAGCATTACAGCCTTCCGTAATAACCCTGTCCTCCTGCTATGTCAAATGACCCTCTCTACAGTGTCTCTCTCTCTCTCTCTCTCTCTCTCTCTGTCTCTCTCTCTCTCTCTCTCTCTCTCTCTCATTTTTTCTCCTTTCTCTCTCTCTTTCTTTCTCTCTCTCTCTCTCTCTCTCTCATTTTTTCTCCTCTCTCTCTCTCTCTCTCTCTCTCTCTCTCCCATTTTTTCTCCTCTCTTCTTATGCTCTTCTTTTCACCACTGGCTTTCTCTCTCCTCTTTCTTTCTCTCTTTCCCTTTCTTTCCCTTTCTTACTCTTTCTCTCTCTCTCTCTCTCTCTCTCTTTCTCTCTCCCTCCCTCCCACTTTTTCCTCTCTTTTTGTCCTCCCTCTCTTCTCATGCTCTTCTCTCTTCCTCCTCTCTCTATCTCTCTCCCCACTTTTCCTCCTCTCTTTATCTCTCTCCCCACTATCCCTCCTCTCTCTCTCTCTCCTTCCCACTTTTTCTCCTATCTCTCTCTCCCTCCCTCCCGCCCTCCCACTTTTTCTCCTCTCTTTTTGTCCTCCCTCTCTTTTTGTCCTCACTCTCCTCTCCTGCTCTTCTTTTCTCCTCTGGCTTTCTCTCTCCCCTTTCTATTTCTCTCTCTCTCTCTCTTTCTCTCTCTCTCTCTCTCTCTCTCTCTCTCCCCACTTTTCCTCCTCTCTCTCTTTTTGTTCTTACTCTCCTCTCTTCTCATGTTGTCCTTTTCTCCTTTTCTTTCTCTCTCCCTTTCTCTCTCTCTCCTCTCTCTTTCCCTTTCTTTTTCTCTCCACTCTCATTCATTCTCTCCCCCTCATTCTTTTCTCTTTTTTCTGTTTCTTCTACACACTCTCTCTCTCCTTTCCTTTCCCTTGTTCTCCATTTCCTAAGTCTTCTTTTCCCTCTCTCTATCACACTTTTTTTTCATCTCATTTGTTCTTTTCTCCTCTTTCTCCTTTTCTTCTTTCTTTCTCCTTTTCTCTTTCCCTTGTTCTTTTTCTCTTCTCCCTCTTGTTCCCTTTTACTTCCTTTTACTGTCTTTTGCTCCTGTTTTATTCATGCACACACACAAACACACTCACATTTTTCTTTGTGCTCTCTCGCCCATTTTCTTCTTTCTCTCTTGCCCCACTTCCCTTTTATTCTTCATTTCTTTCATCTTTCATCTCTCCCTCTCTTTCGCCCTCCGCATTCTCTTTTATTCGCTGCTGTCCTCTTTGCTTGTTTGTCACATTATACTCTTCTCTGTAATATGGCCAATTCCCAAAATGCACCTAGGTGTCCAGCCTGTGTATTTGGCAGCTGGACGGTGCAGTAAAGTCTAGTGGTGTAAAGCTGTGACCTCACAGTGCTTCAGTCTGATTATAGTTCTTTAGGCAGTGAATCAGTACATCATGAAATCTTACGTTTTTATATTAATTGGATTTGACAGCTTTGGTACAGTTGAGTTACTTCAAAATACACTGAATGCACATGAGTCTGTAGGAAGTATTCACTGCAGTGGAACATACAGTCAGAGTCCACCCTTCATTTATTTTATTTCCAGTCAAAGCAGCGATTAAGTAAAAGTTATTCCTTTTTCAGGAGCTGTTTCAGAGGATATATAAGATAATCCACCTGACAAATCAAGAGTTGATTTAACCTCTGAGAATCCCAGGCTTAGTACATAAGATTTATTATTCAGTAACTACATGGACCACAATGCATACTGGCTGACTTATTGTTAGGTTATAGAAGTATGTATTAAAACTTTGGACCTACTGGTGGTTGCTGACTATTTAAGGGGTTGAGATATAGAAAAATTGGGACTCCTAATGACTGTGCAAGACCTGATAGTCCACCATCAGATAAGCAGTATTTAAAGCTTTCATCTTTGAGAGAGAGGAGAAAATCAAGCTGCTTCAGATCTGATAAGATCTACAGGTGTTTCTGTCCTTCTTTCCACTGTGAGAAAACAACTCAATGCTGTGAGTCTGAAAGGATGTGTGGCTGTCAGGAAGCTCTTGCTGAGACAAGTAAATGAGCAAAAAAAGAAATATTTGCGAATCCAACAAAGCAGCTGATGATGATCTCGGAACAATGGACTGACCTCCCCAGATCTCAACATCACTAAACGTGTTTGGAAATGAAACCAACTTCTCAGACTGAACTTTGAAAGTGTGGAAAATGATCCTTGCAGATTTCTTTGAAAAACTAACAGCAAGTCTCCCAAAATGTAAGCTGTTATTTGTGGTTAATTTTCTGTTAAATATGTTTTCATTTTTTTTTCTGATCCTAAAATTGAATAGCTTGCACACAGAAATTAAAAAGAATGCACAAAAATTAAATTCATACAAAATACAAAATTATCAAGCTTGAAAATGTTTTTTTGGCCAAAATTACACAAGTGTAAATTTTGTGGAATATCACTAGAATTGTTGTTTACTGTTAATGTGTATGTTGCTTGTTGCATTGCTTTCACAATATAAACACTGAATTGAGGTGAATTAAAAAGAATTGAAAATGAATTTTAACATTCCAAAATTGATGTTGTTGAACAGCTGCCTTCAGACTGATGTTTTTACACCAATAGTAACTACAGTTTGTACCTTTTTGATGCCCATTCACTGCCTGTTCCCTCATGAGGTGCAGAGAGGAATTAATTCCTCCTCTTGCAGAGTGCTGGTCACTCATTAGGACTCAGCTTGTTACTGACCACGAATTGACTGTGGCATTGTAAAACTCGGCCTGTTTATTCCGCGCTTATGTAACAGATCATGCCCGGAGCAACAGGAGGATGAATTTACTGTCTCTCCTTTTTTCCTGTTTTTCCTGTGCGCTCTCTCTCTCTCTCTCTCTCTCGTCACTTCAGTTTAGCAGTGCTTGACTGAGTATTACAAGCAATTTACAATAAACACAGGAAAAGTAGGAAAAAAACAAACATAGAAATAGGAAAGTTTATTTAGATTAAATCAATAGAACAATGGACAAACTTGCGTTAAAAATGTGGTGGATTTAATTTTTTTAATCTCATCTCAATTTCAATAAGCTGTCTCTCTCCCCTCTTTTCTCTCCTTTCCTTCTCTCTCTCCCTTTTTCTTTCTCCTCTCTCTTGCTCTCTCTGTCTCCTTTTCTTTCTACTCTTTGTTCTCCTCTCTCTCTCTCTCTCTCTCTCTCTCTCTCTCTCTCTCTCTCTCTCTCTCTGTCTCTCTGTTTTTTTTTTTGTTTTTTTTTCTTTCTTTCTCCTCTCTCTCTTGTGCCTCAGGGTCTTTCTTTACTGCACTCATAGAGCGCTAGTCATGCTGTAGTGATTTGTGGTTTTTGGGGAGATGACCTTATTCTCAGAGTTGGCCACAACACATCACAGCATTTCCTGTAACAATGTTTTTCTCCGCCAAGTGCTTCTCTTCACAACACTGAGCATGTACGTCCACATGAGTGTCCAGCCATTCTCGTGGAAATAAGGCTGCAATGATTAGAGGACAAACTGAGAGGGCGATAAGGCTTCTGTTGTTTCAACAGTGCAAAAAAGCATAAGTGCCATATTAAGTTTGTTCCCTGTAGAGCAGGGGTGTCCAAACTTATCTGCAAAGGGTCGGTGTGGCTGTCGGTACTCATTCCAACAATGCTGGAGCACACGTGATTAGTTGCTGAACACTGAAACCAACTGATTAAACAAGCAGAATCAGGTGTGCTCAAGCTCGTTTGGAATGAAAACCTGCAGCCACACTGGCTCTTTGCGGAAAAGATTGGACACCCCTGCTGTAGAGAATATGGTGAGTTATTTCCCAAAAAAAAGAAAAGAAATGTAAATTCAAACTTTTGCATATGACTGTATATTTAAAGATTGGTCTTCACTGCATTGATCAAAAAGATGGATCATGTGAATGCCTCAGTTGATTAAAACTCAGTCAGGATGATTACTGCACACAGTAAAATAAAATAAATAAATAAATCACTGTTTGGTTATATATATTTTATGTACCAGGGAGATTCACTCGAAAGAGGCCCTGAATATTCTGTTGTAACTGCTGTTAGGATGAAGCAATCTGAACCAAAAAATATGCTACATACCTTGACATATGTGTAATCGATTGCATTACATGCGATGCTGGAAGCCAGACATGAAGGGGTACGTGGGTATGCACCCGGAAGTTAAATGTCGCAACGGCTGTCCAGCACCTACCTCATCGCTCTAACGCAGTTCGGAGTTCCATATACTGAGGAGCGCATTGTATGTTCATTTGTTCGGATTGTTTTGTCCTAGCGAGAGTTATTACAGAATATTCAAGTGAATCTCCCTGTATAAGGCGAAAGGGGTGGAAAAAAATGAAATTGTTTTGTGATTACTATGCATTATACAAGCCAGCTGGTGTTCTTCACTTCACTTCGGTCACTTGTACCTTGGTATATTCCCACCACGAATACACTGTGATTTTTGGCCATTTTAAACACACGAACACGATAAGGTAAGGTACACTGCATTCATTTTATTCATAACAGCTGCTTAATTCTTAGTAGGTTATTCAGCATGGTATCAGACTTGATATTGGGGAGTACTAAAAAATACATACTATCTCTTTGGGGGGAAAAAAATGGAATCCATACATCCCTAGTATAAATACATAAAATGTCTAAATATTTTACTTGAATTAAATAAGCTTAGATGTAACAGTAGTGTTGCATGGGACTCTTGATATGATAGCATTGGTATTTCTGCTGAACACAAATGATGCTTTGCTTGTGAAGTGCTGGCAATGGAGAGCAGTTAATTCTACGTTTTTAGTGGATTTGTTTTATAATTGTTTATTTCTTAATTCTGACATGCTGTGTCGTGAATGAATCAGCCACATGGCAGACCTGCAGGCTTGTGTATTGACTATTTACTAAATGTAAGGCACACAATGATGATGCTTCTTAGATATTTAGAGCTGGGTTGTTAGACAGAGACTTGCTAGTGGGCTGTGTGAATTTGATTGTTTCGAAAAATGTTATGTGAGCAGATGATAACAATTTTAAACATGGGCACCTTTTTGGAGCAACCTTTTGTTGCCCCTGGGCATCTGGTGCTCCTTGACGGACATGGTAAACCAGGCTAATCACAATTAATGAACAATATATTGGGCAAGTCTAGAGTCTACACACCATTACTTCAGACAATAATGCTTGTATGTTCATATGGTCCATGTAGATGGTACCTGTATCAATTCTGGCACTTAAATATAATATTGGCAGTAGAAAGACTTTAACTGAAGCAAGGAAATAAAGGTATTAGCCACAAATCAGTGCAGATAATGTGATGTGCAAACAGTGTAAAACTTCACCTAACTGGATCAGTCAGGGATCTTTGAGCAGTCCCTCATCTCCTGCTGTGTAGTCAATTACAGCCTTGATCCAGAGTTAATCTAGTCAAGGTTGTGATTGAGGGAACGAACATTAGAGAGCTATGTGGAAGAAACAGCCAGTCTCTTGGTGTAATGATAGCCTTTAGCTTGGGGTTAGCATTTAGTGTAACAGCCTGCTAGCCACGCAGACCCCCTGTAGTAGGCCTCTGCCGATCAGCTGCATCAGGCGGTGTTGTGGTCTCATGGTGCTTGCATCAAGCCGAGAATCCATAGCTCAACAGCTGCTACTGTTAGGTAGAATAATATTTACTAAACTCTTGCAGAGCCTGATGCTCATAGATTTAAATATGAATGAGTGAGATACACATGAGACAACTGACTTGTGAAATTCGGATGTGAAACATTTAGTGCCATTTTGCCGAGCCAGAGAAGTTGCTGAATGCTTATACGCACATCATAACGTAATATTATAAAATACATTTTTAAAAGCTACATACTTTGTCTTTGTGGCCCATAGCCCACCACAAATTGTACACTTTGGCCCCCACCAAGACAAAAACGTTGAGTACTTCTGTTATAGAAATAACCATCCATTGCAGTCCTAATTATAACAGAACTCATCAGTACCTCATAGCCCACAGCATTTCATGCTGCAGAATCGTAGCGTAGCTAAAGTAATTAGATTGTAATTAAGGCTTTAATTGTATGGACTTGAATAGGAGCTCAGAGAAGCCCCTCCAGTCTGAGTTCTGGTTTGAAAGCAGCCCAGTACATTCCCCCAACAATGGTGTGGGTGTGTGTATTGTGGCTGCAGGGTTTCTGCTGATTTCTCTGTAATTGGTGTTAAGCAGCTGGAGCAATGCTCCATATTTAAGACCTTCTAGCTTTGAATGTTGTCTGTTTCTCTACTATCACTGGAGATTTTTCAAAAACTCTCTTAAAAACAGCCCCCAGTGATGCAGCTACACCTCCTCTCCAGATGCCTGCGAAGTGCGCGCATGTGTGTGTGTTTTAATCGTAGTGTCTTGCTTTGCCTCTAGCAGTGAGCGGATGTGAGGAATTGTTAGTAAAAGATTGATGATTTTTCACAGTAGTGTCGTGTAGAACTTCATCCTCCAAACAGACTAACTCATAGACCCCAAGTGTATCAATGCCAGTTGCATCTGGGTATAACAGCACTGTAACTTTAATTATGGTTGTCCTGCTAACATGGATCAAATTAATGAATCTTAACTATTTAGTGTAGCTGATTACGATAATTGTGATTTGTCAGATTTGCCTATATTTGAGTCTAAAGAATTTTTCTTTGTTCATTTAAAAAGCGTTACGTTTTTTTAGTTTTCTAAGTGGTGGTAAAAATCTGTGAATTTAGTAACGGTAGTCTTAAAAACAAGTAAACGTGATTTGTTTACATGCGTTAATGTATTAATAATTTGTGTAATTATTAGCACATTAATTTTGACAACCTTTTTATTTCTTTCCTTCATTCATTCATTCATTCATTCTGTTTGACTCCAGTAAAAATACATACACACTCATCAAGCTCTTTATCAGGGACACTATACTAATACAGTGATTATACTAATAATATGATTGTACCATGCAATTCCTGCAGGTTTTCAGGTGCATCATTTCCCAAAGGTGTTCTATTGGCTTCAGATCCAGTGACTGGGAAGGCCACTTACTGAAGAACACTGAACTCACTGTCATGTTAATGAAACCAGTTTGAGACGATTTTGCATTGTGACATGGTGCATTTATCATGCTACAAGTAGCAATAAGAAGATAAATTGAGACCTTGAAAGGACGCACATGGTGGGCACCAATATTCAAATAGGCTGTACCCTTCAAGTGATGATTGATTGATATTTAATGGGTTAAGTTTGCCAAGAAAACATTCCCCACACCATTACACCACCTCCACCAGTCTGGACTGTTGACACAAGGTCCATGCATTCATTGCTTTTGGGGCCAAATTCTGACTATACCATCTGTGTGCCTCAGCAAATATCAAGATTCATCAGACCAGGCTACGTTTTTCCAATCTTCAGGTGTCCAGATTTGGTGAGCCCGTGGCCACACATTGACTACAGCAAAGCTTTCGACTGTGTTGACCATGTAAAATTGTGGAATGTCCTCAGGAAAAGGGGACTACCAGAGTTTCTTTTGGGGAACCTCTGGGGAAGACTGATCAACAAGCCAATCATTACAGAAAATTGAGTAACAGACTGATTCCACACTGGCAAGGCGTTATAAAAGTCTACATACCATCACCATGTGTGTTCAGCCTCTATGCAGAACATATTAAGAGAGAAGCAGAACTAGACAAAGATAATACAGCAATTCAAGATTGGTGGAAGACACCTAAATAACCTTAGTGTGTCTCTTAATTTTCTATTAGTAGTACCATTCTAACATCACCATTAGCAGCATTCTAGCAGTAATATCTTGTAATAGCAGTGTAATTTTGCATTTGTAAAACAGTTGAAAGGCTTGTGTTCAGTTATTCAGCAAGTTGATGGGAATTTAATTTCCATGGCTCTTCAGAATTAGCTTTCAGTGTTAGTTCATTTCTTTTCATTCTTCAAAGTTTCACTTACAATGGTAGAAATAGGGAAATTGGTGTCATTATGCATTTGGGTATATGTAAACCCTAGTGCAGAGGTCATTAATAGGCGGACCACGGTCCAAGTCCAAACCCAGACACTGTCCTATGTGGACCTGGACCTATAACCGATAAACTATGGAGAATCGTTTAATTTCGACGGGGTGGTCCTATTTTAATCGGCGTAACTTTTTTAGCCTTTACGGTACCACTTTAGCGGCCCGGGAAACTCACAGACCAATCGCATGTGTTGTAAATATCATGTGACACTACTCAGCCAATCAGATCTGTGCATTACGATGAGGACAGAGACTCAAGTGAGTGATGCGCACACACAGGGGCGGGACGAGTTGAGAAACAGCAGTCAGAGAAGAAAGTGAGGCTACTTCAGTATACAATATATGGCACTGAATCATGATGCAAGTTAGACATTATGATGTTCCGGACCTTTGCTTGAGGAAATGTTCTCTAACTGGACCTTATTGAATTTTAATTAAATACCCCTGCGCTAGTGGTTTCCCAATAGTTATATAGGAGATAACTGTGTTGCATGGGCTACACTTCAAAGGTTGTCAGCTGATTAAAAACATGGATGTTGTGGAGACATCTGGCTGAAAAATGCCCCCCCACACACCTGTAGCTTTTCTTATAAAAAGGAAAACCAACCATATTTCTTCAGTACTAACTAATAGAGGGGAAGGTCTTCTGTGCCTTCAGAGAAAGCCTAATGATTTTTGGGAACTGAAAAAAAAAAAGTCTCTAATTTTTAGTTAATTTTTGCATGTTGTTATTTAAACTCACATATTAAAGTACTATTCTTATTTTATTGCTAGGTATAGGATGGAAACAAAATGATTAAATTCTTGAAACTTTCAGCAGAAAATCACGACTAGTTTTTCTCTTGGTATCTAGGTAGATATAGCTAAGCGAGCTCTTTCATTAATTAGGACTTCAATAACTATAAAGAAGGCCCAGTGTGTGTAGATTGACTATCAGCATAAATACAAAGTGACGAGGGAATCAACCAATCAGGTTGTTGGGGTAAGTCACTCTGTCTTCTGGAAGTCCTAGAGATCACTTACTGAATACGTATGGCAG
Source organism: Colossoma macropomum (assembly GCF_904425465.1). Lineage (NCBI taxonomy): Eukaryota > Metazoa > Chordata > Actinopteri > Characiformes > Serrasalmidae > Colossoma > Colossoma macropomum. Next base: position 16,591,393 of record NW_023494810.1, read on the forward strand.
CTTAATCGGTGGGTTATTAGAAACAGGAAAGTGTGACAGCAGCTCTGTACCAGAGCTCACTACTGAGAGAGTCACTGTGAAACTGCTATGTTTATTAAAAGCTTCATGTAAGTCTTTTAGAAGCATCAGATCTAGAAATGCCTTTTTGATTTTCTGACCAACCTTAAACGATGAAACACTTATATTCTGGTGCATAAATATGGAATGAAATGGAATGGAAAACTCATCAGAAAGTGATCATGCAAATTGACGTTAACTTAGCGTTTACAAGCTACTAGAATCTTAGGGACGCTAGCAGAAGTTAGCATTATCATTAAAGTGGGTTTTTCTTCGTTTTGACAGAGTTTTGATATTTATGGCCCAAACTGAAGGTCTAGCTCTAATGGTCACGTTTTACTACTGCTATTGAGTATCAGAAAATTGTCATTCATACCAACACCTAAACAGTCAGGCTTTCAGCATCAGTGAACCTGTTCCTAGACTGCTGATTTGGCTAAATTACAGTTTCACATGCATGTTTAACATCAGCACTTTCCGATTAATCTGCAGTCAGTGAATATGTCTGCTTTCAGCACCTCACACTTTCATTTGGTTTAAGCCACATCCACTTTTGATTTGAAAATATCCCAAAAAAAAAGTACAGAAAAGAAGTGTGTATCGAAATCAAGGTACCGATATTAAACAATTTTTAACAACACCCAGCTTTAGATGGAAATCATACAGATGGAAACACCCCATAAAGACAGGAATACATACTATTGTGTGTGCGTGTGTGTATAAAGGTGAGTGGCTGGTCATGGGGTTGTGGCTGAAAGGCTTGTGATAAAGTAATCCACTGCAGTGTGAAATGAATTCAGCCACAAGGTCAGGACTGGGGGTGTGTGACCCGATCTAGGGTCAGCAGGAGCACAACAACTCAGCATTACAGCTTGTTACAGTAAATTCAGACACATTTGTGTGCTGGTCATAATATTTTCAGCTTCGTTCTCTCATGCGAGCAGAGAGTGTGACAGCTTGATGATTTATTACAGCCTTTATAGGGGCCTTGTACCCGTTTGTGAATCGGTTGTGGCTTTAAACTTCTTTACACACTTGGGGAATGCCTGTAGTGTACCTTCAGGAGCAAATAAAGTTGTGCATTTTTACTCTTTGGTTTATTTCTTAAAACATTTAATGAGTTTTTCACATTCGCACTGAAGCAGCTTCTCTTACTCTAATAGTGAATGCTCCAGGCTTTATCGCTTTCACTCTGTTAATTGTATTTGTGCTTCATTTCCATTTTTAATCTCTGTATGAGTGTATGATGAGCGGTGTCCAACGTTTTGCAATAAAACTTTATTCGATCAGCTTATTGTTTTAGAGCCAGAGGATATCTTGATGGCAGTTAATTCTCGTGACTTATACTGTTAAATTGAATTAGCCTGTTTTGGACGGTTACTGCATGTCAAAAGCTGATTTTGCACAATGCTAATTAGTGAGGTATTGGCTTTCATTATGTGTAAGCTACTTTAGCCTCGTAACTCCAGTATAGAACTAAAGAAGCTTCAGACACTAAATGTGTCTTTGTTGATTGAATACTTTTAATTTTTCACCAACCTATTGCTTTAAAGTAACTGGAAGCGGAGTGGGAAGAGTTTGAGCTTTTTTATTTAATACAGACCTCGTAGATAATATTGAATGCTGTCTTTACAACTATGAAGGAAAGTACTTGAGAAAAATGTGTTGTTGTATCACTGTTAGAGACAGTTATGTTATCATGGACTTCCAGCCACGAATGGTTGCTCCAGTACTCCAGTGTTTTTACTGATACAGTGAAATCAGTGTCAGCTGCGATTCGTTTTCTTAAGTCAACATTATTTAGGACCCACTTTTCAATTTGTTCATCAGTTACTGATTTCACTATTCAGAGAAATTTGTCTGGTCAGAATTCACAATGATGGTGGTGATGGGAATTACTGTCCGTATTAGAGAATCATCCTCACTATGAAGTCTTATCTGTTTACTCACTCTGACAGCTTCAATACGGGCTGAATTATGGACAGCAGCTGTTACAGACAGTTCCTGAGTTTGTGATCTTATCCTAACTCCAGATAAGAAAACAGTGTAACAGAATCATCCTAACTAGACACAATTTTCTAAAGACTGTCCTAACTTTAATTCAGTGCCAGTGGCGTCCTAACTTCTATTTTAACCTTTCGTTTCTGTCATTTTTAGCCTGAAAAAGTGGTCCCACTTGTGAGACTTTTTGAGGTTTAAAAAAAGCCTGGACATGCAGAAGCCTTCTGAGCTGTTCCTTTTTTACCTTAGTGTGTTAATGTTCATGAAAACTCATCGAATAAAATATTACCATGGTGGCCACAAATAATGAGCGCAGTTAAATGTGTGGCTGTTTATTAGGAGGAATAACGTTAGTGCAGCTCGCACAGTGGCTGAAGCCTTGGGATGGAAATGGAAGCTAAAACTTCAGAGCATGGTCACTGTATTCTTAATGTCCAGTTTATATCAAAAACATTATTTTGATTGTTTTTATTTTTTTCCTTTTTCAGCCCTGCGCCTGTCATCGGTTCCTTGGAAACATACATCACAATTATCAACCTTGATAGAGTAGTTTAGGATTTTCTAACTTGAGATTCTGTAAGATAAGATACATAATTCTTAAATTAAGATTAGATTTGCTTCTGTAATACAAATATGTGAAAATCTTATCTTGAGTTCGGCACATCTTTTAAAAGACTCTGAATTGGCCTATGGTATTTATTAATTAGTCAGTCAGTTTGTTTGTGTATTTTAATTTTGTAATTTAATTTTTTACAGCCCTAGAAATCAGTGGTGGTTTTTCCCGGGCTATTCTTCTGGCCTTTCTTTGAGAGTTGGAGAATAAAGGTCAGATGAGAAAGGTGGAGGGAGGTGGAGAGGGAGATTTTGGAGAAAGGTGGAGGAAGAGAGGAAAGAAGCACCTCTGAGTGACCTTTATCATCAAACAGAAATGTGAATGACACACCCCTTTAACGATCCTCCTACAGACCAGAGAGGAGGTAGAGTGAGCCATTCAGAGAGAGACACTGTTGACTAATAATCTTGTAAATAATTTGCTTTCTGTTTTATCTCTCTGTTCTGCTTCTTGCTTCCTTGTTATGAATGTAGACAGTTATGCGAGAGAGTGTGAATATATGTGAGTATGCAAATGTGTACATATGCATGATCACATACATGCTCAGTCAATCATGTACCATCAGTACAATACATAAAATGATGCAGACACAATTCAGGAGTTTCAGTTAATGTGGGGAAAAAAAAAATGTGGTCTGTGACATGGCACGGTTGTTGGTGCCAGATGGGCTGGTTTAGGTATTTCAGCAACTGCTGATCTCTTAAGATTTTCCACACATAACTGTCTCTAGAGCTTAATTTGTGACAAACAAGCATCCAGTAAGCATTAGTTCTACTCCCTTGTTGATGAGAGGTCAGAGTAGAATGATTAGACTTGTGAGCTGACGAGAAGCCAACAGTAACTCAACCAAGTCTTTTCAACAGTGGTTGAAAAAAATCTCAGAGCACATAACATATATTGAAGCTTTAGGTGGATGTGCTGCAAAAACAGAACACCACTTCAGGTTCCACTCCTGTCAGCCAGGAACAGAAATCTGAGGCTGCAGTGGACACAGGCTCACCGAAAAGATTGGAAAAAACACCTCCTGGTCAGGTAAATTTAAATTTCTGCTGCAAAATGCAGATGATAACGTCAGAATTTGGCATAAACAGCCTGAACCTGCCTTGTGTAAACAGTTCAAGCTGGTGGTGGTCTAATGGATTGAGAGATGTGTTCTTGGAACAAATTGGGCCTCTGATACCACTGAAACATTGTTTGAATCCCACAGCCTGGCTGAGTATTGTTGTTGATCATGTGCATCGCTTTGTGGCACCAATGTTCTAAAGGCCAATTCCAGCACGTTCACAAAGTGGAAGCAGGCCCCCAGCTTTTGCCCTCCAAAGCGCGTCACTCAAAGTGAGCTGCTTAGGCACGAGAGGACCATTTGAGAGAAGCTCTCTATTCACTTCCATTCGTTTCGGGCTGTCTTCAGCCCAGAGATAAAGGCTCATCTGAGCTGTGTTAGACCACATTATGGCCCTGTTCTCTTCTAGAGAGACTGGACTGACTGTCGTTTGATCCACAGTCTTGATCATCGCTTTATAGCTTCAAAATAAATGTTTTTTCGCAACAGTACAGAAAATTATATTATAAAGCTTTTCCTCGAAAGACTGTGCTGTAATATTTGAAGTAGAAGCTCCTCAATAAAACAAAGCCTCGTTCAATATTATCTTCCTAAGTTCTTGAGAAAGGTCCTAAGAAAATGTCTTCATCAGATTTAAAACCATGTTCTTAAACACAGAATTGGTCGCACCTTTGTGCTTATGAGTGTGTGTTGATTCTATTCTTACCTAAGAACAAACCCCCAAATAAGAAAACATTGGTGAATGTCAGAATTTTTGTGAAAACTGTGTAAGCGGGTTTTAAGAAGAAATTTCTTCTTAAGAACGGTTGGTGAATGAGGCCCAAAATTTGTTGTTGTTGTTGTTGTTGTTGCAATAATTAATTTACCATTTTATTTTATAATCAGTGTTATAATACATGTTCAGTTGAGGCTGTTTTTGCTGTGGTGTCTTTTTCTTTGTTTTAATTTCTAATTCTACAGTATAATTTATACAAACAGCAAATGGTGGTAGTAACTAAAATTCATCATGTGGTGAAAATGTGCTGTTGTGCTTGGTGCTTGAGTGGTTGTGATAATTTATGTTCCGTTCAACACCTTAAAAAATGTGATGGGCAGCATCATATATCGCATAACAGTACAGTTATTTGCATTGCACACTTTAGATTTGTCATTAAGGCGCCTGCGCAGTCTTGCATGTTCCCACTGTGCACCAGCCAGTTAGGAAGTTACTTGAGTGACCTCAGCTGGTGCCCACTGAAAACAGTGGGATGACTGGATCCAATTTCATCTCTGACTGGTTACATGAACAAAGAGAATGAAGAATGAGTCCAGTGTACTTCAGTGGCCTCTCCAGTGACCAGATCAGTGTTCATTTGAGCACCTAGAGGGATATGGAAGGATGAGAGATGCCCAGAATGACAAATCTGCAGCAATTATGCAATCATGTGAACACGGTCCAGGATCTGTCTGTAAGGAGCGTCTTCAGTAGCTTGTTGCATCCATACCATGTAGAGGTCTGCCTGGACATGAAATTGAACCTGACTAGTACCCATAACTTTGAGACCCATCCAGGCCCGAGTACTGCTGTTAAATGTAAGAATAGAGCAGACTGATTCCACGAAGAATTCAAGCTATTCATAAAGTGGCTGCGTTTCTCATATGTGTCAAGCTCCTTGCATCCCCCCCGCCCCACTTTCTCTGTATATTCAATAGCTTACAACAATTTTTAATCTGGCAGGAGAGAGAGAGAGAGAGAGAGAGAGATGCTGTTAGAATGGTATTAACATCATAACCACTCTTGCAGTTAGTGAGCTAACACAGTGCACGTTGTGTGTCCAGTCCAGAGCGGTGACAGCGCACCCTCACATACACACACACACTTGTGTACACTGTGAGAGGTTGTGCACCAGCTGACTTCATGTGTCTCTGCCAGAGGAAAGAATGGACGAGCGCGCAAGAGAGCAGCTGAAGCATGTTAATGTGTGTGTGTGTGTGTGTGTGTGTGTGTGTGTGTGTGTGTGTGTGTGTGTGTGTCAAGCATATGTGTTCTGTCAGCTCTTGCAGTTGCTCTCACCAGCCAGCACTACAGGAACCATCACACACACACACCCCAGCTGAACCTCTGTTTCCAAGGAGACGCTGCTGCTGCTGCACACCAATACAGCGTGGACGTTCTTTCAACACTACCTACCACCTTCTCTCTCGTGCTCTCTCTTGTGCTTTCTTTTTTTCTGTTATTTCACATTTTTATTTGTTCTTTCTTTTGTCTTTCTTTCTTTCCTTCACATTGTCTGTTCTTTTTCTCTTAATGTTTCTTTTTTCTTTTATTTCATTGTTTATTTTTGTTGCTCTGTTGTTTCTTCTTTCTCTCATTCTACTCTTTCCTTCTCTTTATTGTCTTTTTCTGGTTCTCTCTATTGTTTTTACTGTTTCTTTTTCACTTATTCTCTCATTCTTTCATTTGTTTAATCTTCCCTCCTTTTAGTCTTTCCACTTTCTGTCCTTCTTTCTTTTTCGTTTTCTTCCTTTTTCACTCGCTCCCCTTCTATTTCTCTTTCACACCTCTCTTTCTTTTTGCATTGATTGTCATGCTGTAGACTTTTGCTTTAAGAAAGCAGCAGTGTTTTGGCCTCTGATAGATCTGCCTCACACTGAAGTGTTGTGTTTTTTGTTTTTTTTTATTTCTTTTCTTGTTTTACATGAGCTATATAGGAATTGCTAACCTTTAATACATAATCCTACGCAATTTCAGGAGACCATGTGGTGTACAGACGCTAGACTAGAAAAACAGTCACTGTCCAGGTACTTATGAACACCACTGTGCTTGTGTTAGTATATCCATTGGTGTTTCCAGGGGTTTATTTTTGTGACCGAGAGTGAGATGGATTGTGGGTATTTTTAGCAGGTTCTAGTGTCAGTGCTTGTTCACTGAGCCTCGGGCACAGCCTTGTGTAGCTATAGCGATTGGAGAGCTTAGGGCCATCATCAGTAAGCTAAACACACACACACCCACACACACACACACACACATTACAGGACAGAGAGAAGGAGAATCCTTTTTCGTGTGGTGACATACCCAGAGTGGCTGGTGCGTGTGTGGCTGGGCGGCTCATTGGAAAGTTATTGCCGAAAAAAGCTACAAATACTCAGAAGATGCTGGAGACATTGTTTTATGATAGTTTTAAAAATCCATACATGGCAGAGAGATACATACAGGGTGTTTTGAGGCAAAATAGAACCCAAAGAACACGTATGTTTTTCATGTTTACGTCTATTTTACCGTTAACAGTGTTAAATATATACAAACTCAGTAGGTCTGAATCCTTAGGTTCATTGGTCGTTTTGGATGGTAAATAAAATGGCTTTATTTGTGTTGTAGATGTTGTGACCCCTAGTTCACCGCCACTGTAAAGAAATCAGAGTCAGTAAATTTTTCTCTAATGCACTATTCATCATCAAACCACTTTGAATGCCTTTGTTTACATCAGTGGTTGACCTATGTAGTAATTTTGAGGAATAGCTGAAATTCCACTTAGAATTCCAAATGAAGGTGATTCATCTAGTCATTTGTGTAATTTATGTTTAATGGTACATTTGAGGACTTTTCTTGGACATTTAAGACCCTCCTCATCTTAAGTACTGCTTAATAATGTTAAGCCAATTTACCTTTCAAATTGGCTTAACATAATGATGTGAGGACGTGAATCTCAACCTGTCACAGCTTAGAAATCATCTCTGAGCGTGTCTTTTTCTCAATCAAGTGAAGAAAAATCTTTGACAAAACTCCTCAGACAGAACTCCTGAGAATGGTAACAGTAAATCAGTCAGAATTATTACACTAAGAGATGTGAAAAGATGATGGAGGAAAATTCAAACATGCTGTCCTGATCATCTGAAGAGTGGGTGGGGTGGCGTGTTAGCAGAAGCTCATCTGAAGCAGCAGTCTCACTCAAAGCCAGATTTCCCTGGTTTCATTATTGTTAACCTGATTTCCACGGTTCGTTTTGCTTTAGAGTGGCTTACATTCGTATTATTAATAAGGTTAATTACTGGCTTGTTAATTCTCTTCTTGTTACTTTTTTCTGGAGTACCTTGCTATCCCTTTGCTGCTGTAGCACTGAGAAATTTCCCTGTTGTGGGACTAATAAAGGATTATCTTATTTATATCAGATGTATATCAGCACTGAAAATTTTGCAAATCCAGTGTATTTTTTGATAATACAGATGTTTAAAATGTACTCCTTTGTGCACTGGACTTTATTCTGTTAGCTGCAGTGGATGCTACGTGCCTTCGTACTCACTTCGCATATTTTGCTGTAGTGCCGCCACTGGTGGATGGGTTTGTGTGAGAATATAATCCTCTTTTTCACAGAATCCTGCACTAACCTGGACTGCAACAATGCTGGATCAAATTATTCTCTGTGGTGACCTCAGGGCATTGCTTAGCTTGACCTATTTAACTGCAAACCACACAATCACTTCAAACCCAGAGTCTTCAAACAAGTAGGGATGGGCAACATGAACTCTGATGTTTAGAGACACACAATGATATCAGAATCATATCATTATCAGCAGATTAGCTAAGAATTAGCTAAGAAAAATGCTTCAACATCAGGGCAGATGTTTTAGATTTGACCAATATTCAATTTGGTATTTGATGATGCTGCCGTGCTCAAATGTCTGCTTTTTGTTAATTTTACTGTAACCCTGTGTAAAAAAATTGTAATGCTAATCCAGGTAGCTGTACTTCCAATTTCTAAATTTTATAAGTGTCTCAGGTTTTCAGTTTTTCAAGTTTCAGCAGTTCATGAAACATATCAGATGTCAACATTGGCCCACAGTTCTCATGTTGGTGCATCCACTAACCGAACAATAGCCACAACAAGGCTTAATACTAACAGTGTATGACAGAATTATAATGGAAAATGTGTGTTGTTCCCCACATTGTATTGCTTTGCACTGCATTCTCAATCTCAGTGGAATCAATCCCACATTTATTAAATGTAAACTGCATTCGTTTCAGGTATTAAACTATAGCATTATAACAGATATTATGAAACAAATTATTAGCACATTCTTTGCTGTGCACATTTGCAGTGACTCCTTCAGTAAAGATGCTGGTACGATTCACAGACTATAATGATCAGACAGTGATGCATCAGATATCAGATGGTACTTTGAGGGACAAAAATCTACCTGTGCATTGCCATTTTTGGGCTGATCATCGCATCCATATAGGAACATTTATATCCTGGGACAGTGTTGCACCATAAGTTATGGGATGAAACAGCTGTGATATAATGTGTTGTCTTCCCTTTATTCTCCTCTGCCAAATGGGTATCTGCAATCAGAGAGTGTTACATTGCCATATGGATCAGTCATGCATTGGATAATTTGCCTGGTGTGGCCAGGACGCATGTGGTAGTGATTGTTTTCTTCGATCAGTGTTGGAATCATCATTGTACTGCTGTTTGGCTGTAGCTCAATTAAAGGAACAGTTTGATGAATAATTAGATTTACAGTCAACCTTACCCCAAATGCGTTTTATCAGCCAAGACGTTTGGTGTTTGAGGTTTGCTTCTGTGGTTTTGCACTGGAGTTATGAGGCTGATGTAGCTAACAAGCAATGGAAGCTTATCTAAACTAATGAGCATTATGTAAACTGCGTCCCTAAATCATCACACTTGCCTCAAACCCCACTGAGGTTTTAAGTAATCGCAAACTTGCTTATGTGGTTTCCGACACTGTATTAAATCCTGTTATCTATAAAAATGGACAAAAGTATGGGCAAAATTATGGCTTTCACATGTCACAGGTACTGCTTTTCTTTTTTTTTTTAGCCATGCTGTGTACTTTTGTCCATTTTAATAGATAAACAGTCTATTTGAGACAAGTATGGTAACAAGTATGGTTTGAAGCCAACTGTAAATTTGATTTTTTTTACTTTTATAGGAAGAGGCTGCAGGCGTACTGCTTTCAGAAGCATCTCTTGATGAAAGAAACGGTTCTTTTCTTGTCAAAAGATGCTCCTGCTTCCTCCCTACTGTACACACAGCCTTCAGTCTCCAGAGTGTTTCAGCTGGCACAGAAAGACAGCTTCAGAGACTCGCTGCCAGACTCGTCTAGATGAAATACAGCAAAATGCTGCCGTTTTCTCGCCTTCGCTCTTTCATAGCTGTCAAATGATCTTTCCTTCAGCCTCTTAGGGAAAAAAAAATGCTGTACGTATTCCAACATGATGTGTGTAATTAACAGCACACATTTTGTGAAATTCACTGATGTTGAGTCATATTGTGTTGTGTTAATTTCAACACAAAATGTGTTGTCTGCCTAGTTAAAGGATATGTTATACTGCAATATAGGTGTTTTTCCACCAGGCAGCACAGTATGGTCCAGTTACAAATCTGAACCCAGAACTATTTATACCCTTGTCAGGCACTGTTTCCCATTGCACTACAGAACCAAGAAAGTAGCAAGGGCTCTCTGGAGGTTGTGTGGTAATAAAGTTACGCAATGCTAATGTTGAACGTAAACACAAACAGTAGCTTGAAGTTCTTATTTAGCCTTTACTTGTCATTTATGAGTGATTCTGGCTTACTAGTTTTTTATGGTGTTTTCCAATTCACAAAGTGCTGAAAACTTTTTTGAAATATTTTGTTTTGAGTTTTTATTATTATTATTTCTTCATTGGCCCTCGGTCAGTACTGAATTTTCTGGTTTTATTTATTTATTTTGTTTTTTTTATTTTTATGGGAAATCTCTTGGTCTGCATGAGTCAGGCAGTAATTGGATTTCTGCTTTGCATCCTCCCAATAAATTCAATGAATAAAATGCAACATAAACAAAAGGCTGCGGCATGACGAGTTTAATATTGAATCTCTGTGTATTCATATGAATACACATTTTGTCAAGCATGTAGTTGGTTTCAAAGTGTTTTGTTACCATCTTGCAGGTGCTGTTAAACGTTGCTTGCTATTTCAGGGACAGCAGTATGTTTCCGCACATGCACTGACAGAGAAAATGAAAGAAATCAGAGTAAGAGCACTGAAAAACCCGATTACTGAGCTAAACCTAGCTCTCTTTATCTGATTTCTTAATCTGATGTGAGAAATTAGAGTGTGCTGTTTACATGACTGCTGTATGATCGGATTAGAAAGTGCAAATTTTTTTCTCTTTTAGGTGAAGAGTCGCCATTGTCATTTTTACTATTCTTTATATATATATATATATATATATATATATATTACACACACACACACACACACATACATATATATGTGTATATATATATATGACATATCCAAGTGCAAATATTCTTACATGAATGTGTCACAAAGAGTTATAGGCTCTGTGTTATATGCCCATGTTATAAGCGCCAAATGTCCCTGTATAGCTGCTGTAGCACCACTGTTAGCATGACACTAGTGAATCCAAGAAAAATATTAAGATTTGCTTGATTCTACAAGGGATTGTGTGTAAATGTAGTGGTTTGGAGTTTGGGCTGAATATTGCAGTGTATTCTTTCATGTCAGCCAACAAGCAACTAGCAAGCAAGGTAGCTAATTTGTCAAATTATATGCTTTAGAGTGCCATAAAATGACAATTGTGGTTTATTATGGCAATCCCAGCTGTCTCTCAGGCATAAACTAGAACCATAAGTTCTCATGGTTTCCTTTTGGGTGAGCTCTTGTTTTTGAATGTGTGGTGGAAAAATGCCCATACAAATGGGTCTGACCGGTCTTATGTGATGCTGCGGCAATTATGTTTGACAAATCTGTGTTCTGCATGTTTCGTGGCCCCACCCATACGCTCTGGCTCATCACACTTGGCACCCTGACAAGCAGAGAAGTTTCAGCAGGGGTACTCAGATACGCTATGGTTCACTAAACGATGAGAATGATGACAGAATTCATGATCATGGCTTTACAATCGTATCGCTTTGCCTTGTGGAAAATGGCTTAAGTGTTATGAGTGTAGTAATGCTGTGAGTTCCTCAGGGTTCATATGAATATCTTGAAGTAAATTTACTACAGGGTTCTACACAAGAAGTATGATGATAGATTGATTTAAAGGTACTGTACAAATACTATAGTTTCTATTCCTATTACTACATTCTTTTTTCCTCATCTTCCCTGCTGAGACTAAAGTGGTTGGACTCCAAGCCAGTTTTTTCTTTTTCCTTTTCTTTTTCCTTTTCTTTTTCATTTTTCTCCCCCTCTGCTTTCCTCATTGCTAAATGTGAAATATGGTCCAAATTGATCATCTGGACACATTTGCTGATTTGTTCATCAACTTCTCAGCAGGGTAATTTTGAAGGTGTTGGCCAGAGCACATGATGTGTAAAAACACTGCCCCCTACTGGCCAGCTTTAACTTTTCAACTCCTTTCCTTCTCCAGTGAGGAGAGGCACTGATTTTTACGATAAAGGAGTGGTTCTTTATGATAGCTTTTTAAGAAATAATGGTATGTTAGAAATTCTGTGCTGTTTTAAATGGCTTTAGCTCCAGCTTTTATGCTGAGTCTCCTTTCAACACAAAATAGTTGGTTTTGTGCTCTTATGCTTTTGGATTGAATTAAGAAACAGACTCAGCTAAGTGTGCTCATGTCTGCGTGTGTGAGACTCTTTCAAATGTGTGTCTTATCATTACATCATTTGTAGCATCAACTGGGTCAGTCAGCAAACGTTGAACCTATTATTATTACTATTAACAGACAGAATGAATTCAGTGCTATTTCTGCTCTGAATGTCTGATCATGTGTTACTGAGAGCTTTAGTAGCACAAGGTGGCGTCCATCCAGTGGAGGGAGACCGTGTATAAGGAGTCCAGCATGCTGATTGAGACTATGATACCTAACACACACACACACACACACACACACACACACACACAATTAGCAAGTGTTTCTGTAACTGTGACAGAGATTTTTTTATTTTTTTTTAGTTTCTACTTTAACATTTCTCGCTGTCTCACTTTGTTCAATTATTTCTAACATCCTCTCTCTCCTCTTGTGCTCTCTCTCCCTTCTCTCTCTAGCATTTCCGCTTTCTTATTTAGCAGTACTGTACTGCCATGAATAAACATATTACATAAGTTTAACTCAACTTACAATGTAATTTATTTTTAACTTATTGTTCTTTCATATTCTGTCTCTCACTCTCTCTGCCTGACAAATCTTTAACCCTACTCTCCTCTCTTTCTTGCACTCTTTATCCTATCTCTGTTGCCCGCTCTCTGTAGTGTGTGTGTATATATACATATATATGTGTGTATGTGTGTGTGTGTGTGTGTGTGTATATATATATATATATACATACACATTGGGGGGGAGTGTATTTTCGAGACTGGATGCTAAATCTCGGCTCCATAGTGCAGCAGGTCACACAGCACCGAGGTCTGGCCTCGCAAGTAGCGAACGAAAAAACAGGGATTAAGACGAACATTTGGAGGATTATTCGCATTCATAAGCAGTGTAGTTGGTTAAATCTGCAATGAGAGACTTCTCTTCTCGCTTCTCTTTCGAATTTTCCCGTTCCACCTTAAATGGCGCAACAGTTACATTCGGCGCCTAATTTAAGGTGGAACGGGAAAATTAGAACAAGAAGCGAATGAGAAGCGACTTCAGCCTCGTAAAACAGCCGGATGCTGAGACATTTTACAAGAAACTCATCTAGTTTTGAAGAAAGGTGTTCTGGCGGAGATGGGAGGAAAGCGGCTATAGCTAAAGCTTAAAGCAGAGCGAAGTAAATCTGCGCTCTCGTTTATATTTTTAGCACATACTACGACATTAACACATACTGGACATTAAATGTTGCGGCTCCCAAGGTGGTTTGACTTTGTTGAAAGGCAAAGTGGCTCTTCTGAACATTTGGGTTGTGACTCCTGACCTAACTTGGCTTTAATGCAGAGGGAGCCAGTCGGATTTCTCACTCGTAAAAATAATGATATATAATATAATAATAATAATCGTGTACAACATATATATATGTGTGTGTGTGTATGTGTGTGTGTGTATATAGCTTCTTGTTCATTTTTCCCATTCCACCTTAAATTCTGACTGAGACGGCAAATCTAAATATGGCACTATTTAAGGTGGAACGAGAAAATTCGGAAGAGAAGCGACTTCATCTTTGCGACTTTTTACTGTTTGACAGTCTCTTGTTGCAGATTTAGCTTGCCAGGAAACCAACTGCGCTGCTTATAAATGCGAATAATGCATCGTCGCTAGGTGACCTGCAGTCTGCATGCTAAGTCTCAGTTGTTGCGAAACAGGGCTTTCGCGCAATGTTGCACACGTCCCATCTCGAAGATATTTTACTGATACAGAGGTCCTCCCCACCTAGGGCTGGGCGATAAAACGATAACGATAAGTATCACGATATAACTTTTCCTCGATAGAGCGATAAGACAGGTTTGATAAATGTTCGATATAATACACCATTCTCACACTTCCACGTTTTAGCGAAAGCCCTGGTGGTGTTTTCTACTGCAAGGAAAGCGACACTACTCTGCTGTCACCAGGAGAGGGCGCACTTCCGAATTTTTCGACTTGATTAGAGAGGGAGGGGGCCACAAGTAAAAAAAGGGTCACCAAATATACTTTAGCAACGGCTGAAACGCGGAGCTATACATTCCCGGTCTGAGTGGATGTTATCGGCGATCTGTTCTCCTGTGACCGAGTGTGAGTGACGAGGTCAGTGGTGTAACTGTACTGTCCTACGGTGAACTCACCTCTTTCCATGCATCCTAACAACTTTAGTGGTGTTAAATCACGTCTGCAGCGCCGTGTTACATTGCCAAACCGTCATATTTTAGTATTAGTGCATTCTCGAGCAACGAAAATGAAAGAAAGAAGTGGGTTCATGTTCGAAAGTAAACTGAGGAAGCTGCGAGGCATTGGAGAGCGGGAGAGCGCTGTCTTTCCAGGCTAGCTGTTTTTAGCTGCTGGCTAACTTGAAGCAGCGCTCCGGCAAAACACGGTGAATTGATGATACGGTAGATCAAACAAGACACAAAATCACCGCTTTCAGTTTAAATATAGCTAAAAGGAGGACTCCGTTTGGTGTGAGAGATTCACACTGCAGATGATGCTTTTACACAACGAACGTCAGATATACTGCGGTTCACCCCTTAAACTACTATGGTAGCATAGAGAAATCCAGCCGTCGCTAGCTGGTGTCTGAATACTGTGATCTGCTCTGACATGGATGTGGTAGGAGTGACAGCAGTGACCTACCGAACCGAGTTGACATTGTTGAGAAACTAAAGAGTTTAGCACGGTTGTTGGCCACTTGTTTAGCATTTGTAACGGGGTAGCCGAGCGCTCGTCACCAGACAGCTAAAAATAATCTGTTTTCTTTCTTAAATCATGACTATTACAAAAATTGCAGCGGTGCTTTTCAAGCTGATAAAACAGCTCAGAAACTTTCTCCCACTGTCCCAAGACAGATTTGTGAAATGTTCCACTGTTTGTCATGATCGGACTATAAGTGATAGTTTAAAACCACAGTTAACCACCCAGGAGCAAAATCAGCCTTCAAACGTGAAAGAAATCATGATCGCGATATGTATCGATATCGAGCGATATGAATTTTGTTTATCGTGATAACGTTTTTGGCCATATCGCCCAGCTCTACCCCCACCCCTCTCTCTACAACGAGACCAAAACCAAAGTTATACATACATACATACATCATCTAAACCGCTTATCCTTCTGGGTCGCGGTGGGGTGCTGGAGCCTATCCCAGCTGTCATTGGGCGGAAGGCAGTTATAAAGTCACTAAAAACGGGTAGGACGGCTGTAACGCGCTGCGTGGACATTCACTGCCACTGGATCTTATTTCACCGTAACTGCGCATTTTATCGCAGATGAGTGGCAGCAGCGTCTCATGTGCTCCAAAGGCAGCGAATGAGAGCCTTCCAGTTCACTTGCCACATCACTTCCATTTGATTTATTAATAAAAGATATTGGAAGTAAATTCATTATGGATCATTACAAATACTTTGCTTTAAAACTACCAAGTCCTCACAGAGTAGGAAAATAGAAATGATGTATAGAAAAAAAAAGATGCATCGATAATCATTTTATAATCGCATCGCAGCCCTCTGAATCATAATCGAATCGTGAGGTGCCTAGAGATTCCCACCCCTAATATATATATATGTGTGTGTGTGTGTGTGTGTGTGTGTGTGTGTGTGTGTATGTATATATGTATATGTATGTGTATATATACAAACATGTTTGATAATTATCACAATATTGAATAATACAGGAGCCTGCAATATTCATATGAACTCTAATAAGTCGAGGGTATAGGCCAACTGAGAGTGAGACCAGGTCAAGGCCGAGTCCAGATGAGTCAGACAGAGTCAAGGCAGAGTCCAAAAGAGAGTGAGACCAGGTCAAGGCCGAATCCAAAAGAGAGCGAGACCAGGTCAAGACCGAATCCAAATGTCAGTTAGCAAAACAGTAGACTAAACATCATAGTTATGCAAGGTTGTCATTCAGGAAAAACTGACAAATGGACAGGACTGCTGTATGAACAAATGTTAACTTGCTTTAGATTTAACAGGATAACTAACACTTAATAATCTAGGCTACATTTTTGGGTGTACCAACATTGAAACAAATCTGTTTACGTAGCTAAAACATCTTGAACTAGCGGAAATGAGCCAACCAGTACTTACAGGGTCTTGACACTCAGTAGTACGATAAGAGGAGGACAGTTTAAACATGTCAACAAAAAACATTAGCTTAAAGCGTGGGCGGCGAGAATGTGTGTAGTTAATATAGCTAATATATCTATATGAATAAATTTCACAAAGATTACAAAACGGTTGACATTGCATCAAATTACAGCTTGGAGCTCAGCCCTGTTTGCTGTTGAGATGAAGCTGCTGTCCAGCGGCCATTTTAAACCCTGAGTTACTTCAGTGATACCCACATGTTTAATTTACACTTAAGCCATTGCAAAGTGTGAAACTAACCAAACCAAATGAAAAACAATACAGTGTGACAAAAACTGATGTGGCATGATGTTTGCTAAATGCCAGTTGGTAGCTCTTTATTTCTATTTACTGCTAGCAATATTAACATTTTTAGCTGAACTATTCTTTAAAATGGTGTGGAAATGAAGTGTGTGTGTGTGTGTGTGTGTGTACGCACATTGGAAGGAAGAGTAACACAATACAATTTGTCAAAACCGGCGACTGCGTCTTAGAAGCTGCGGGTTTGCGTCTCCAGCTGGGAGGCTTCACTGGCTTTTGCATTCGAGATGTGGAATAGAACAGCACTCAGCATGGCTATACTGCTGACGCACAGTGGATATTCAGGCTTGTGAGTGTGTGTGTGACTGTGCATTTCTGTTGGTGTGTGTGTGTGTGTTCTGTTGAATTTAAAATCCCACTCACTCCTGCCACTCTCTTTGACAGCTTCTTTAGAGCTGTGCTGAGTGACTGATGGCTCCCACCTCTCTCTCGTCACACGTATACGCACACGCACACTCTCCTACACTCTGGAGGCCCTGACTGTGGCTCGGCTGCCCAGGCTCGCTAACAAGCCCATTTACACAGGGGTGTAACGCCTCATTAAAGTGCCTGTATTGTAGGTTTTTCTTCAGTTCTACATCATTCATTTTTTAAAAGTTCAATTATAATTTCCATGTAGTTTTATGTGCTGAAAAAACAATCATAAGTCAGTTTTACATGATTTCCAGCCTCTGTTTTTCCCTTTGAATTAAACAGTCCACTTACTTTGTTAGGCATTTTTACCCTATTCTTCAATGTTCAGGACCTCCAGAGGACCACCAAAGAGCACGTATTATTTGAGTGGTGGATCATTCTCATCACTGCAGTGATGCTGACATGGTGGTGTGTTAGTGTGTGTTGTGCTGGTACGAGTGGATCAGACACAGCAGTGCTGCAGGAATTTTTTAACACCTCGGTGTCTCTGCTGAACCTAATAGTCCAGCAGCCAAAATGTCTAGCACTGTCCTATGGGCAGCATCCTGTGACCACTGATGAGGGATTAGAGGTTGACCAGCACAAACTTGTGCAGCAACTACTGTCTCTGACTTTACATCTACAAAGTGGACCAACAAGGGATATGTGTCTAAAAGAGTGGTCTATTCTTAAAAACTCCAGCAGCACTGCTGTGTCTGATTCACTCGTACCAGCACAACACACACTAACACGCTGCCACCACAACATCAGTGTCACTGCAATGCTGAGAATGATCCACCACCTAAATAACACCTGCTTTATAGTGGTCCTGTGGGGGTCCTAACCATTGAAGAGCAGGGTAAAAGGAGCTAACAAATTATTCAGAGATACAGAAGAACTACAGTCTAATTGTAGAACTACAAAGTTTACCTATATGGTAAGGGGAGCTGATAATATGGACAATGAGTAGATACTCCATTTCCAAAAAAAGTTGGGATGCTTTTAATAGGTAAATAAAAATAGAATGTAGTGATGTGCAAATCATTTAAACCCTATATTTAATTGAGAATAGTACAAAGACAATATATCAAGTGTTGAAACTTAGACTTTAAATTGCTTTTTTAAATTGCTTTTTGTTTCATCACCTCTTCTTTTAGCAACACGTAAGCATTTGGGAACAGAGGAGACCAATTACTGTAGTTTTGAAAGTGAAATGTGTTCCCATTCTTGCTTAATATAGGATGTCAGTTCGGGGTCTCACTTATCATATTTTTCATTTCATAATGCAGCAAATGTTTTCAGTGAGTGACAGGTCTGGACTGCAGCCAGGCCAGTTTAGCACCCGGACTCTTTTAATACAGAGCAGTGCTGTTGTAATACATGCAGAATGTGGTTTGGCATTGTCTTGCTGAAATAAGCAAGGCCTTCCCTGAAGAAGACGTCTCAATTTTCAAAAAATAATCAGTAGATCACCTGATTTCAGACAGAAATTGATAGTGATGGCTCTAGAATGCAATTGTGTTCAGTGCAAAGGCAGTAGCAGGAGTTTAGTGGAGTAGTTTAGCACTCCCATGTATGCTGGGGTGGTTGTATGACAGCTGCTGTCATGGTGCCGAGATGTTGTAGTTACTAGGTGACAGGAGCTGCAGTGGACTCCCTTTGGGACTGGCTCACTAGCCTCACAAACACAAGCGGCTGGATCTCACATCGAGGGTGCACGTACAGCTTGTCTGCTAGTGGATGGCTGAACTGGTTTCATGAAAAACGTCACATTAATTGCATTTCTTCTGAAACACATCTGTCTTTTCTATTCCAAGCTGCTAAGGCTTCATAATGTGGGTGAAATACTAGTGTTGTGATATTACACATTGCAATATATATAAAAAAAAAAAGCGTTGGTGCATTAATAGTGTGACATGAACCTCACAGCTTAATTGTTAAAATCTAGCTGATTTTAAATAAACTTAATTAGCTAGCTATGTTACGTCGAGTAGCGATGCAGTGGAGAAGAGCAGGTTTTGTTCCACATCACAAAAGTGTTTCTGCACAGCTGTTTCAGTTCTGCTGCTCTTCTTTCTCTTTCAACAATGGTCTCTGTAGCACAATGACAGCACAAATCAAATCCAAGGCTTAAAGCATCCAAAGAGCCCACTTGTGGAGTTTTACATACAAGTCTTTTTGGCTGGTTGAGCTGTAGTTTAATATCCTCTGAAGCCAGGCATGCACAGTGCAATTTTAAAAATCTTGGTCCAATTGACGTGAAATACAGCCCCTACAGACAGCTCTGTCTATGGACAAGTTCCAACAAAGCGGTTTCATTCAAAACATGCTGCGTCCAAGTACTGAGCAAACCTGCTGAGAGACTGTGCTACAGCTGCTTTGCTAACTTTTCTGTACTGTATACTGAAACTAAAAGTAAGCATTGATGTACATGGGAACGACAGTAGTCTCTTCAGTCTTTTACAAAGACGGTTTTTAAAAATCAAAGTTTATACACTGCAAGTAAAGTTGGCATATACAGACTTTAGTACTGTAAATGTAGACTTTTTTTTCTACGTTATTTTGCTAGTTTATGTGTGTCCACTTGTATTAGGAAAGTCATTGTGTTTAAAAACAGGCTAAAATCGTGCCGTGTATGCCTGGCGGGAATATGCTAAGGTGGAATGTTTTAAAGTGAGCAACGACTTTGCGTCCGACTGAATCAGTTCAGGATGCTCACAGCCCACAGAAAAAAAACATTAATTGTTGTTGTGGGATGTGCTTTGGTTTTGTACTACTGACACTGCCCAAAAAAAGCAAAACACAGATAATGCAGCAGCATCTCATACACTGAAATAATGCAGCATTTAAATGTTATTTTAAGAAAATAATCACTCTATGCAGTTACCTAATCCTACCATCTTAAAAAATATTGTTAATTTAATAGGGAGCAGTGCATTCACTACTCAACCTCAAACTCTGCATATGAGCACAGCCATTGGCTCATGAGCTGCTGAATGCTGTTGTTTTATTGGATCACTACCAGAACATCTGTGTGAATTAGTGTGCTTCATGTAAATATGTAAATTAGGTACTGGTAGGCTGGCACTTCATTCACACACTGAAACAGATTCATGATGTGCTCAAATCATGAATTAGATGCAAGGCAGTTTGTACGTCATTAAAGGCGGTCAAATCTGCGCTGTTTTTTAACGCAACTTTTATGAAAGAGGGTCATTGTTGTTGGGTAGAGGAATCTTTTGAAATATCACTATTGTAAAAACAGTCAACAAACATTGTGCAGCCCTACAAGTGAAACTAATGCAACCCCTGATTTGGCCCTTGAGAGCGAATGTGTGGCCACTTTGCCTCTAAACTTCAGCTACTTCTCTTGATGCTTTCAGACTCACGTCGACTTACATCGAGTAGCGATGCAGTGGAGAAGAGCAGGTTTTGTTCCATGTTACAAAAGTGCTGCTGCACAGCTGTTTCAGTTTTGCTCCTCTTCTTTCTCTTTCAACAATGGTCTCTGTAGCAAGTGAACTAATGCAACCCCTGATTTAGCCCTTGAGAGCCAATGTGTGGCCACTTTGCCTCTAAACTTCAGCTACTTCCCTTCATGCTTTAAACTCCAGGTCAAACTAGAGAAGCTGATATGTCTGCACTTTATTCTGCATTACAGCTGAAGTAATATTCATTGCATGACCTTTAAATGCCTCCATTTATGATTTCAGATGACTAATGTATGGCCATTAAGTACCGTTCATTGTCCTCGTTCTTCTTACCTGAGTTATTATTTCATCTTTTATCTGTGCATTCCCAACTGATCAATCCCGTAATGAATTGTGCCTGTTTTCTGAAAAGCCTTATTACCGTGCATTTGCCAGAATCACTCACTTGAGTCGAGCACCATCTGCTAACCTCCCAAATATAATTAAACCCTTTACCTGCTTTATCTGTTTGCACAATAGTTCATTAGCTCTTTAGTTGCTAACAGAGGGGGAAAAGTGAATTCTCTTATACTACAGCACATTGTTGGCCTATTCCCTTAAGCCACAGTCACAATAGAAAATAGTAGTTCATGTTACCTTGTGAAATAAGCTTCATCAACACTGGATTGCAAGATTAAAAACTCATTCTTAGTTTTGGAGCAGTACGCAAGCTAGCTAACTCTTCAGCGAAAAACGGTAAAAATACAAAAATAGTTATCGTTTAGTCTAGCTCCTGACACGTTGCCTCTCATGTTTATAACCAGTTAGCAATGATATGCACACTGCTAAAATTAGCTGCTTCTACATTTTGGATCTTTAGCTTCAATGTGATGGACCAAACAAAATCATATTTGCTGTAGGTCAGTTACACAAATGAATGTTATCCAAAGTTTAATTCTAAATGTATTTATTCTGGAAGTCTGCAACAAAAAAACATATTTATCACATTGAATTTAATTAGAATTGTCATTTCACTCATGAAATTGCACTGACCAAAACTGTGATTTTGCCTTGTCTCCATCAGTCAGTCGACTTTGCTTGCTCAGATTTGAGTCTTTATTTTCCAAAGTTGTGTTAGTGGAGCATTGGAGTTTAACCTGCGTTGTCTGAAGCTGTTAGCCTGCTAGATGAGCTAGTGCTAGCACATAGTGCTGACAGGGACAGTCAAGCCTTAGCTTAGCCAGCAGCCTAACACCTCCACATGCTATAATTGACAGTTTATTGCATAGATAACACCATCATATTAATACAGGTATAATTTTTTAAACCTATGGTTAGCTAACTTTTAACTGCACTAATGAAGCTGCAGCCACCACATAGAAATCATTTTGTCAGGATGGTTTCAAGCTTATTTATGTGCAGTTGTAACCTGAGTAGCACAAGTGTTGGCTCTATTATAGGGATATTGCGAGTTCAGTCCCTGGCGATGCAAAAGCCATTTCTGGCCAGCAGTCCAAGAGAGCATAGTAGTCCTCACTCTCTCTCGGGGTGGATAGAATGGCCCTCCTTCTTCCCGTCACAGTACAGTGCTAGCCAGCATGGGCGTCCGTTACCTGACGCAACAGTAATGGTAGTTAGTGTCTTCCCCTGCATTCAACTGTCCAGTGATGTAGCATTAGCAACAGTTTGAATGGTTGCAGTAGCACTTCACACCACTTAAAAGCATGTGCTAGACTTCACCCTGCTAACGCAGGTAGAATTGTGATGGGGTAGACCTAACTAAACCTAAATTACTAAATGTGAAGCAAATTGGGAAATTTGCCAAAAAGCACTGTTGGGAAAGGAATTACTTTTACATGGAGAGGTGGGGTAATGGCAGTTTACCTCAGGAAGTCTGTAATGTTTTTAATGATTCGAACAGGATAAGAAACCTCTGTATAAAAAACAGAGATGCCAGTGGCTGTTCAATTCATGTGCTGCCTTTACACCAAAAACAAGTAGAGAACACACCAGTACAATTAATTTAGCCATTATTTTGCATACCCTAACCATCTGTTTTGTGTTAATTGAATGCAGTGCGTCACTAGTGTTGTCATTAGCTTGGGAATTCAGTCATCACCACATTAAAGCAAACATTTTCTGTAATTATTTTGCACTTTAATATTCTGAGTTGTACATTTGCAGTAGGACAGTATTGTCAGCTGGTGAATGTAAACGCTTTTTCAAGTGCTTCAGTACTTAAGTGTTATTGTAGTACATGTCAATTTGTACTGGATTAATGGCAGGACAAAAATCAGATGAAAATGTTGGTAAATATTACATTACCTCACATTTCCGTGTAAAACCACCACCATCCAAATAGGGCTGAAGTCCATTTTCAGTGGGAAAAATGTGAATTTTCACAGGTATTATACAGTTATACTGGCTATCTACAGTATATCCTATGAAGAGGTAGTAATGTTTTTGTTAGGGATTGCTTCTAGGGAAGCTCAGAGCTTCCAGAGCACAGGGGTATGAATACTTATTCAAACAGAATATTTCAGTTTCCATTACGCCATATTCACAGTGGCAGGACCTGCTTCCCAAAGCACCTTTGTTACCATAGCTACCAGAAAACCAATCGGGTCTCTGGATCCCTGGGCCACGCCACTGATGGGATGCAGAGTCACTGTCTGCGTAAACACGCTGGTCCGCAAGCACCTCTTACACTGATAAGAGAGGGATACAAAGAAGCATCCAAAAAGCTTCAGCTGAGCTGTGTTCAAAATGCTAAGTCTTTAACTTGTGTACACTTCCTGTCCACTCTGGACACTCCTATCTTGCAGATCACTTTGTAGATGTAAAGTTACAGCTTACAGTTTGCATTGGTCATCCTTCATTAGCGGTCAGTCTCTGGCTGCACGATGGTGTTGGCTGGATACTTTTGGTTGGTGGACAGTCCTCAGTCCAGCAAACTTACTCACTCAACACTGCTGTGTGTGATATACAATCATGTCAGTGTCACTGCAGTGCTGAAAATGATCCATCAGCCAAATAATACCTGCTCAGTAGTGGTCTTATGGGGGTCTTGACCACTGAGGAACAGGGCAAATTATACTACCCAGAGAAGCAGATGGACTACAGTATGTACTTGTAGAACTACAAAGTGCACATTACGGCTGGGCGATAAAACAATAACGATAATTATCTCGCTATATCTTTTCTCGATAGAGCTACAAGAAATGCTTGATGAATGTTCGATGTAATAGAGCATTCTCGCACTTCCATGTTCTAGCGACAGGCGTGGTGTTTTTCTACTGCGACACCACTCTGCTGTCGCCAGGAGAGGGCGCACTTCCAAGTTTTTGACATGATTACAGAGGGGGGTGAGGGGGCAAAACAAGTTGTAAAACAAGTCGTCAAATGTACTTCAGCAACGTCTGAAACGTGGATTTATACCCTCCCTTTTTGAGTGGAGCGATTGGCGATCTGTTCTCCTGTGACCAAGTGTGAGTGACTAGATAAGTGTTGTAACTATACTGTCCTACAGTGAACTCACCTCTTGCCTAACATCCCAACTTATCAAGCTTTAGCAGCGTTAAATCACATCTGCTCCACTCAACTACAGCGCTCAGACATATTTTAGTATTAATGTGTTCCCAAGCAATGAAAGTGAAAGAAAGAAGTTAGTTCATGTAGTTATATGATTTAAACGAAAGTAAACTGAGGAAGCTGTATGTCTGTGTGGAATTGTAAGAGTGGGGGAATGCTAGCTTCCCTGGTTAGCTGGTTTTAGCAGCTGGCTAACTTGAAGCAGTGCTCCGTGACTTGCACAGCACGGTTAATTGATGTTACTGTAGATGAAACACGACAAAAAAAGCGCTGATTTATTGCGGTCCACGCCTCAAACTACTAAGTTATGATAGAATAGAGAAATCCAGACGTCTGCTAGCTGGTGTTTGAGTACTGTGATATGCTCTGATATGGTAGGAGTGATGGCAGTAAGGCAGTGTGATCCATCACCTACCGAGCCAGCTAATGTTTGCTGTTCGTATTAAAGTAATGTTGTTGAGAAACTAAACAGTTTAGCACTTGTAACCAGATAGCCCAGCACTCGTCACCAGACAGCTAAAATAATCTGTTTTCTTTCTTAAATTATGACTATTGCAAAAATTGCGGCCGTGCCTTTCCAGCTGGTAAAAACAGCCAACCAGAAACTTTCTCCCACTCTCCCAAGACAGATTTGTGAAATGTTCCACTGTTTGGCGAGTGTTTGTCACGTTCTGAACATAAAGCGTAGTTTGAAACAGCAATTAACCACCCAGGAGCAAAAATCAGCCTTCAAACTTGAAAGAAATAATGATTTGACATATCACGATATGTATCGATATCGACTGATAAGAAATGTTTTTATCGTGATAACATTGCCCAGCTCTAGTGCACATGTAGATCTATAAAATAGACAGACTATAGAAACAAGGTATCTGTCTGAGTGTCTGTCTAGCTATCTTGCTATTAGTGACCCTTGACCAGTGGTCTTTACATTACCATTCAAATTGTTTGTAAATTCTTTGTAAATTTGGTTGTAGGCCTATTTAATCAATTTTATATATCTCTCTGTCCGTCTGTCTGTCTATGTCTTTATATCTACAACCCCAAATCAGAAAGTTGAGACAGTATGCAATATGCAAATTAAAATGGTAAGCAATGATTTCTGAAATTTACTTTGACTTGTATTTAATTGCAGACAGTATGAACACAAGATATTTCAAGTTTCGTATGGGCAGCTTAATTTCATTTGTAAATATACATCCAGTCCTGCCATTCAGGCCTGCAACGAGCTAAAATTTAGAGCTAGTAATGAGGTAAAATAATTAAATAATGATGTAATTTGAAACAAGTGATGCCAACGAGTGATTGTAATCATGGTTTAGTACAAAAGTAGCCTTCAGGAAAGGCCTTTAGTCCTTTAGGAGCAAAGATGGGCTCAGAATTGCCAGTTTGCCAACAAATACGTGAGAAAATTATTTAAATGTTTAAAAACAATGTTCCTTGAAGAAAAATAGGAAGGGATTTCGACCCTCTACAGTGCATAACATAATTAAAAGATTCAAGGAGCCTGAAGGTGTGCAAAGGGCAGGTGTGCAAATGTGTATTGTGGTCAGATGAAGCAGTATTTCAGGTCGGTCTTGGAAGAAATGGATGCAATGTGCTCCGAACCAGATGAAAAGGCCATCCAGACTGTTACCTGTACCATTAATGCTGGGAAGCACATAGAGATTTTGGAATAACATAGGCTGCCTTCAAAACGACATCTTTTCCAGGGACGTCCATGCATATTTCAAGAAGAAGAAGAGGGTGCGGGTGCGGGTGCTGGACTGGACTGGCCTGACCTGTCCCGAGTAGAGAATGTGCGGCGCATTTTAAAACACAAAATTTAACAACGAAGACAGAAGGAAGAAGAGATTTGCAGGAAGAATGGGACAAAATTACTCATGAAACGCTTCATCACTTGGTATCTTTAGTCCCGTAAACATGGTAAAAGTGAAAAGGAATGGTAACATTAAAAGTGGTAAATGATTTACTGCCCCAGCATTTTTGAAATATGTTGCAACAATCAAAATTGACAAACAATTGTTTATTTTGAAAAAACAATCAAATTCATAAGATAAAACAGCAAATAATGTGCTGTTGTGGTGTTTTCAAAGTAATACAGGTCAAAAATCATTTATACATCACTTTTTAAAATGGGTTTAAAAAGTTTTTAACATACTGTCCTTTTTCTGATTTGGGGTTGTATTTATTCATGTATCTATCTGTCTGTCTATCTATCTCTGTGTGTGTCTGTCTGTCTCTTTATCAGTCTATCTTTTACCATTTCAGTGATACTACATACATACATTTATTTATATGTATAAAAATGTGTGTGTGTGTGTATGTATGTATATGAGTGAATGTGTGTTTATGTATTCAGACTCTCTCCCACTCAGCAAGCTCCACCCCTTGGGGCTAAGCTTGAATGAGCTAGCCGAGCCTGTTAGTGTGTGTGTGTGTGTGTGTGTGTGTGTGTGTGTGTGTGTGTGCGCGTGAGCAGCAGCATGCGCTAGACTGAAACTCAGCTCTGCTTTCCCGCGCTTAACACAACGGTACAGCTTCACAATGGCTTACAGACTATACCACTAGTGAGTACTGTATACTTCATTAAAATTGTGTGTGTGTGTGTGTGTGTGTGTGTGTGTGTGTGTGTGTGTCATTCAATCCTGTCAACACTCTAATCAATATCACTGTTTGGAGTGGTATTTTAACATAGAAACGCTGTCTGATTAAATATCAGTTATGCATATTAGTCACTGTTGTCTGAGTTGATTTGCATTTGAATCATCAACATTGTATTTCATAGAGATTATATTGCTTCAAATGCAGTTCAGATGCACTGTTATTTTTGTGCTAAGACGATTCACACAGCAGGTATGGTTTATTTCTCAATGTGTATATTGTTATGGGGTAATTTATTTCTCACTGTGTCTTGCTGTGTGATTTAATTCGTTTGCAATGTGAGAGGCTGAACGTGCCCTGCATGTCTACAGTGTTTTCCCTCAGTCTTTCCTAAGCTGGGGGATAAGACATGTCTCACGCATTCCAACTGGAGTTTTTCTTTTATGTAGCGCTGATGATGTCACACCTGCTATTTCTGGAAAGCGTATATAGCAGCTTTTTGCAGAGCACTGCTGCTGTTAGGCTGAAGAAACGCACCAGTGATTCTGCTCCGGCTCTTTTTACTTCTGACACACACAGCTAAATTCTCCAGCACTTCACCACTAAGCTTATTAAGTCATGTGGCTCGTCTTTGTCCATGCATATGCTGTACAGAGTGCTCCTATCGTTGGCTTGCTTCAGCCTTTTTTCCAATAAAAAGAAGTTGGCAGTAACAAAAGCATGTAGCATTTATGTACAAGCAGAGAAATTGTTTTGAAAATGCAGTTTTGTTTTTTTTTGACAGAATGGAAATGCCTGTACTTAAGTCAGAATGTGTGTTCTGTCATCATGTTGAGGAACTGCTAAGATTTATATAATGTGAAGTGCAAATATGAATGAATGCAACTGCTGTTTCTTATGAGTGGGCAATAATGGCGATGCTTGTTATCGTAATAAATTATCACATGCCTGTTTAACTGGATTTGATGCAGTGCAGTATAGGAGAAGTATCGTGATATTATATTTTTGCCATATCACCCACCCCTCCTGTTGTGTAAGTCTTAGAAGTTAACTGTTAGATCAATGAAATAAGAGCAGAAATTTTAAGATTAAAAATCCCTGCACTTAAGTTAGTGGGTTCAAATTATTTATATTTGTGCTTTATTCACTCAAAATATGTACATTAAAGTTAAACCCTAACTTAAATAATGTAAAAGAATTAGCGCAAAACAAGGTCTTTAGTTTTTAATGAAAACCTTTAATGGAAATGCGTTACTCAGTATCTTTCGGTAATAAACTTTTTCGCCTCTGGTGGTGAAAATTGTTACTGCAAACGTGTGTTTATTATATCCTGCTGGAGTCCATGACTGTTTCCTCATTTTAACAGACAAACATTAAAGTTACTTGTACAATAAACTTAATCGGGCATTCCAAAGCCACGTCCATAAAAAAGCCTGTCATTTATAGTGGATCGGCCCTGGAATTTTTCTTTAGCTTTTGGGAAACCTTGCCGTGTGTGGGGGGGTGTGTGTATATTTCAGTTCCAGTCTAGAATTTTCATTTTGGTAGCTGTTGGTTAACTAAACAGCAAAACTTAAACATGCAGGCTTAAAGTTGTTGACACCAAATGTGAACTGAATGTAAATGTAATTCAGTACATAACTAACCACGGTGTGTAGTTATGTTATGATACAATTAAAATGCATAGCAAAATGGCAGCAACAACTCTAAGGGTCAATGTCCAGTTTGGGCCATGTGATTGCCTATGTTGGAAGCTAATTTTAGCACAGCTACGTAAATAGACTTCTGAAGTCATGCATCGTTCTGTAGTTGTTGTCATGCAAATATTTGCAATTCTGGGTCTAAGCTGGATTTGTCTACGGCAAAAATGAATGGAATTTGTAAAAAAAAAAAAAAAACGGCTTCACACCCCATGTATGGTGTACATTTTAGGACATCCTCAGACCTCAACATCAGTACTTGGGCGGCAGATAGAACGGCATCATTCCTTGGACTAAACGACTTGGTCTCGGGGAAACCATCATCATGTCTCAGTTCCGATGTAATTGAACATCAGACCACACGCCCTCAGACCAAACGGCCTCAGAAAAAAAGCTATCAGACCAAGTGCAAGCTTGATTGAGCATGTACTGGTTTGTATAACTTAAACTATTGTGTATTCTCGATATAAATGCCAATATAATATTTGCCAGTATTCACATATTCCTGTTTATGGTGTATGGTAAGTGGGGAAAAAAAAACACATTTACCTGTTTTCCTGAGGCCAGTATAATAACCTTTTTTCCAGAGGCCATTTGGTCTGATACTTTTTTCTTCTGAGCCCGATTAGTCTGACGACGTTTGGTCTGATGTCTAATTACAAGAGAACTGAGACATGACTATGGTTTTTCCCGAGACTCGAAGTCATTTAGTCCAAGGAGTGATGCAGTTCTGTCTGATGCCCGGGTACTGACTCTGAGGTCTGAGGATATACACCGCATCCATGGCACACAACAAGATTCCAAACTTGGTATGTATTATGCTATGTACATTTTTTCTCTGAATGTCACTGGATCTTCTGGATTACAAAGTTGTCAAAATAAGAGTCTAAATATGAACACTGCTAGCAGCGATTTGTTTTTGCAATAGAGAAATTTAAAAATTTTAGACCCAGATTTTCTAATATGGGCATGACTGATTACAGAATGATGTAAGTTTAGTGGTCTGATAGAAAGTTGAAAGCTAGATGCTAGAGCACACACGTCTAGTCCACAATTCATTGTTTGCATTTCCACTGTTTTAGCGCTGTGACACATTAAACGAGTTAAAAACAGGCAGTCAGTCATGTCCTAAGCCGCAGCTGTGTGGTTGCATAAGATGGCCCACGACTCCATCTGTTCCTCAGCCTCGTGTGGCTGTGTGTATCCCGCTGCATTACGGCTGGAGGGGGGGGAAGGGGAGGGGGGATTGAGACTGCCAGCCGAGTCATGTGACTCCCTCTCAAGGTCACTCTGGTCACGCGTTATTTATTCCTCAGGAAAAGCCCATGACTAATCACTCTCACTCTCCCTTCCTAGTGTCTCCACTAAGGCTGCACAATATGTTGCTTGTTAATCAATATTGTGATCTAACTATTATGGACATCCTGATTCAGTGTCAAATTCTGGTATAAAAGCGATATGGTCAAAATGCCTTTTTTTTTTTTTAATGCTTTTTTAAGCCTATTTTTGTAGATAATCAGTGGCTTATTATTCTGGGATGACCCTTCACTTTTTAATGGGACAATTTTTAACAACCAAAGTACATCGGAAATATTTTTATTGTGCAGAATAATAAACACAAAACTGAACCATATGTGGATATGTATTGCTTTTTGGCGAAAATGTTGCTAACTATTAAGTCACATCCAAATTTCGATAAACGTGAAGTTGCCTTCTGATTGGGCAGTTTTTTCTTTGAATTTTCAGTTCCACCTTAAATGAATAAAAGAAACTTTCCTGATGTTGTGATATGAAAATGAGTCTTAAAATCTACCAGTGGAGATTTTGTGTGTTGTTCCCTGGCAGTGCCCAGCTGTGGCCTGGGAGTCCAAAACGCACAATTGGTCTCATTCACTCTGGGCCGTTAGGATGGCCCTCCCTCTCCACCAGTCACTTGGAGGGATGCTAGCCAATTAATCAGGTCCTCAGGGCCCCTCAGTCTAACCTAACTTGCAGCATAAAGGGATAGAGCAAAAAATGTGGACCCACTGGGATTCCCTGAGGGTTATTTTGAGAACCACTGTTACCACTGACGTAACAGAATTGGCAGTTAGCAGCTGTTTGCAGCAGTTTGAAAAGATGTGGTGGCTTCCTCATCCCAGCTTGGTAGCATTGTGTGATGGGGAAAGCAGTTGGGAAACATGTGGACGTTAACTATGACTAAATTGGGAAGGAAAATTGGGTTAAAATAAGAACAAGAAAGTAATAATCATTAAAGCATTCTTAACAGCTAACTATGTGACTAACAGGTTAACATAAGGCTTATCAAAACAGCAGTATGTATCAAAAATAATCGCAATGTGGTTATTTTGCTCAGCGTAGGGCTCTGGGACTCTAGCACTGTGATAACGATGCTAATGTAAGGTGGCACTGTGTAGTGCTGTGCTGGAGGGAGGCATACACACCAGCCTGCTAGCCAAACGCGCGCACACACACACACACCAGCATGCAGGCCAGTGGAGCAGAATCCAACTGGATGGCTCACAGCATTATTCCTCATCACAGTTGATGGCTGATAGCAGATGTGTGTGTTTCTAAGCTAAGGAATGTGTCAGCCATAACACACAGTCCCAAACATGTGGACACATCCTACCTCGCAACACAGCTGTTTGGCTGAAGTGCACTAAGGACACTCATTCCAGTAATGAACTTGTAACAAAGGCATTTCACCAAAGTTCTAATAACTCTTTTTTTGTATCCTTTTTGTGTTGTCTAGAACATGAGCTCAAAGTGCAGATTTTCAGCTTCAGTTTGACAGTATTTACATTCAAATCCGGTGAATATTATAGGTATTAGAACTATTTGCATACATAGCTCCCCCATTTATAGGATCTCAAAAGTAATTGGACAAAAGCCATAAATTGTTATTTGCAATACAGCCATATATAGTTCAGACCTTGTCCTGCTGCTGTTGTCAGCAGTCACATCAATAAATACAAGGCAGCCAGTTCCACTGACACCATTCATACCCATGCCATAACACTACCTCCACCATGCTTGACAGATGAGGTGGTATGCTTTAGATTATGAGCAGGTCCTACCCTTTTCCATACTTTTCTCTTCGTCTTATATGTCTGTAAGATGTACCAGAACTGTACAGGCTTTTTTAGATGTTTTTGTTGGCTAACTCCAAGCTGGTGTTCCTGTTATCAAGGCTTATTAATGTTTTACATTGGTATATTCTATTATTTAAAGAGTGTGGCAAATAGTTGATTTTAATTTAAGATTTCTCTCTGATGGGATTGTTTTGATTTTTCAGCGTAATGATAATGTCTGATATTGTGTTTTGTCATTGTGTTTTTATAGTTGTGTTGACTGAATATGACTGAAATTGAAAGAAAGGATGCACTGTGATTTGTATTCATATTGAATATTTCAGTATGTGTGTGTGTAAAAGAAAAAAAAATAGGTTACTTGAAAAAAAATAATTACTTGAAGTCATGCATCCAAATTGTTTCCAAATCCACCATGGCAAATCATTTTGAAACGTGCCTGTCAAGAGGTGCCCTTGATCCTATCAAATAATTATAAATGGATGGTGATAAAATATTTAAACACCTGTTTTTAATATTTGATGCATCGATCACTTGGTTGGACAGCGCTGGCTGCTATTCCGCAGAACATCTGTATTATCCACAAGATATGGTTGGAAAAACACATTTAAATATTCCTGACAGCCTAATGAATTTATAATGAGTGTCATACATTCCAAATTGGCCAGTTATAATTTCCTAATGGCGCCTTTGGTGGCTTTATCCCAGCTGTGTGAGGCTCTGTCTGTTTTCCTCTCTAAACGTCTCAGGTGTGACTGGGTTGTTTATAAATAAAATATTGTTTGTTGACTTTGGAAATCCAGATTAAAATGCTAGTGTTAGATGTCCTGATATGTTCTGTTAGTAGGCTGCTTTTCTCTGCTGAATAATTGTCTGTTTTACTTTGTGATGAAAATAACACCACACTCTGGCTGCAGGTAGCTGGTGTTAAAGATGGGCTGTGTAGTGTACAATGGTGTAGCAGCTAGGTTTGTCTCAATACCCCAATTTGATACCGACTTTGATACTTACACCCAGTATGGTGTCTCAATGCCTGATACCTCAACCATACTATGGCAAGAAATACTTGCTATCAGGCTATGTTTCTGTTAACTATCTGTCCGAATGGCAAGAAATAAAATTATTATTATTATTATTATTATTATTATTATCCATAAAATATTCCTTTTTACATCCAGGAATGAATACGGCAGAGGCAAAAAAGTTTTTTGCCTCTTAACATCAAGCAGGAAAAAAAAAACAATTTTTCAGTGCTGTATGGACAAAACCCTATATTTCCAAAATGATAACTTTACAGGGAAGGAAAAAGCATTCTTAACTTTGAATGGAAGTTTGGATACTTTCTATTGGTCCATTCTGCATGCAATATACATACAATGTAAAGGACTAGTGGCCTTTTCACATTCTGTGAAACAAAAAAAACTCCACAAAAACAGGAATACAAGGTTTTGTCCCAACATCAACTTTGTTATAGGTCACTGTGAACAGTTGCATTGTCACTTTTTTCTGTAAAATATAATAGGTCGCTAGTTAAACCAGTAGATCTGATTAACTTAAAATGTTTTTGTTTGTATGCAAGCGCCCCCATTTGAGTATGAAATAGCCCTGAATCTCAGTGTGGACAGAAATTGTCCCTTAAAAAATTTTATGTTTCCTAGCGTGGTGTCCCTAGAGGTCATAAACACAGGAAACAGATATTTCAACCAGTGTTAGTCATGCAGGTGGTGTTTACTGCTTTAAGGTAGAGGGACTTAACACCTTTTACATGCTGGTTTTGACTGACTTATTTCTGTCTGACTGGCTGCCTCTATTAGCAAGGTAGGCAAAATATGTCTTACTCTGCTGTCCTGTATTTAAATGGAGTACTAAGTGATGGCAAGAAAGAACTTTTAGTTGTGGCCATTTGGGTAACATTTGATGCTTGAGCATCACTAGTATCCGTTGTGAATTCCTTCTGTCTCTGTCCAATCAAGTCAAATTAAAATGCACGGTTTGATTTGCAGAGGCAGAATAAAATACATTCATAGCACAGTGTTAGCATATTTATATAAAGAATTTTTATATAAAAGCATTGTTTACATTCTTTATATATATTTATATAAAGAATGTAAACAATGCTTTCACTTTCAAAAGTGAACAAAAACATTGTTTACAATAGATACAGTAGGAGGTAATGAAATGCAGTATTTGTTACTGTAGATTTAAAGTATATTCAAGAATCTGTGCTTTAGTTAAGACCCTTGACTTTTTGTATACTTTAACACTTGTTGTAGTTGTAGTTGTTGTTGTTGTTGTTGTTGTTGTAGTAGTAGTAGTAGTAGTAGTAGTAGTAGTAGTAGTAGTGGGCAATATAATGGTGCATATAGTATACCAGTGGAAATCTTAAGGTACGAGTTTTCTCACTAATATTATACAGATATTCTGCAAATAAGCGCCGATAATGCAACATACATACAGTGCAAAACACACCAAGTCTCTCACCTTCAATGTAGTGAGCTGCAGTCTGAGGTAAGTTAGTCCAGTTGTTGAAGGAGCAGACATCAGAATGAAATGAGTGGAGATAAAGGGGGAAAAGAGAGTGGAAGGAAAGTCTGCCCCCTGGGTTAGTTGTTAGCCATTAGCCTAGCATGGAGACTAACCGGCTTTCTGTGCACACCACCTATGGCGCCCCTCACTCGGCCAGCTGCTTCAGGCAATATTGCAGTCTCAGGCCTGGTCCTCTACAAACCAGAAAGTCTCTACAGCTTGAACTCTAATATGTACAAAATCAGCATCTGGCAGTTATAGATCAAATCTTATGTGTAAGAGGTGCACATATGAGACAAATGACTTGAGAAATTAGAGTGTAATACAATACTTTAAAAAGCAGTATATTTGCCAGACTCAAAGAAGCCACTGTGTGTTTATATACACTCATCTTTTACTGTCTTGCTCTACAAAAATATTTTAGATTTACTTCAGTTGTTAAATGTGGTTCCTATTAAAAGAGGAGAGACAACTCAGTATAATATTGCGCTGTTAATCTACAAAAATACATTTTACTTGAGCACACTGAATTGTTTTATTTGTAAAGCATATGCATCAATACACTATACTCTGATATATACCAAAACCGTCAAGACTTAATTATACCATGAGATAAAATCCTGACCCTTCTGCCCGCTACTATATTATAGTATGGAAAAAGCACTGAGCTATAATTTCATGCAACCTGCTAGCGGCAGAAATATTTCCATGTAGTCCAGCAGCACGTTCACTTTGTGCTTTTGATGTTCATTGTGATTATATAAAGGTAAGGGCTTCCAAAATCTCATGCAGTCTTTCAGTCCTGCTGTTCCTGTACATGTGACCAGTAGAGATCCTGAAGAGACCTGCAGGAAAGCATGCAGATTTTATATTTTTACTGTTCTGTGCAAGGAAGGAGTTTCCTTCATGTTACTCAGGCACTATATGATGTGCTAAACCAATTCAGTGAAGAATTACTAGCAGCAAAGGCATTCAAATAATGAATTGGGAAAAACCATTGTTTGTGAGAAAACATATGTACTCCCTTTGCACTTTATTAGAAACCCCCACCCTCATCTTCGACTTGCTAACCACTTTATGAGCTCCTCTTAGCTTGTAGGTCTACTTTATAGGTGTGCAATTACAGGCTGTAGCCCCTCTGTTGAGGCATAATTGTCAGCCACGACCTACCCCATATATTATTGGTCAATTTCTGATCACAGGATCACTGTTGACCAGATGTAATTTGTTCGGTGGACCTTTCTCAACACATAAGTGACACTGACATAATAGTGGTATGGTGGTGGCTGTGGTGCTGTAACCGAGCATCGGGCACATCAGTGCTGATGACATTGTTCCAAACATCATGGTTAATTCTGGATTCAGAGTGGTTCCACCACCAGAAAATATCCAGCCAAGAGTGGCTCTGTGGTCGGAAAGTGACCAGTGATCATCAACAGATGGCCCAAAGTCTGGAGCTACAGGGAAAGTTTAAAAAAAATAAAAATAATAATAAGTGGCCAGGGAGTGTACATGCATGATGTTACCAGCTAAACTACACAACCTTTAAGTTAAAAAAAAAAGTGTTGACTAGCTTGTTGAGGCACATTTATTCCCTCTTTTAAACTAATGGATAATCAAAAAGCTGATGCATGAGAAAACAACATTTAGGAAAAAGTTAAGTGCATCATAAAATTTGGCATCTTAACATCAGTTAATTCAGTTATTCTGGTATGATTCACAAATATTTTTAAAAATACAGTGTAGTCACATTTGAGTGTATGTCCAAAAGTATTCAGACATTCCTTCTAATTAGTGAATTTAGCTGGTTAAGGTGCACCCAGCTTATATGATCTCGATAGAAAAGCAATGACAATAAAATGGGACTTTGTGGAGTGGCCGCACATGAGCGTAAGTCATAATGCTTAATCTCAAGTGTCAGCTAGAGGGGTATAAAGCCCCCTGCCACTAGGCTGGAACTACATTCTTTGGAGTGATGAAGCTTCATTCAGTACCTTTGAGATGGGTGGGAGTGGCATTTGTGATCCAGAACTAATCATCAAACATCAGTACCTGACCCCACTAATGCTCTCATGGGTAAATTCAACCAAATCTCCACTGCAATGTTTCAACATCTAATGTGAAGCCTTCCCAGAAGAGTAGAGACTACTGCAGCAAAGGGGGGACAAGCTCTCTATTATTACCTCTGATTTCAGAAGACAGGTTTGATTAACAGGTGTCTACAAACTTTTGGACATGTATTGATTCTGTAGTGGAATATTGAGTATTAAATGTAGCTATTTTTCATCTGTCTTTGCTGTTAGCAACCATCAAGGTGAGGATGAAAAAACATTTCCATTCCCTCACTCACTGCTGGCATCTTCACGCTCACACTGTCAGTCAGGTTGGCATCATGTGGGCACTGCTGTGCCATGAGGCTTGGCCGCATGACTTACTGGGCATCCTGCATTAGCCCAAACACCTGGCCTGTCTGGCGTTGAATACGGCTGTCTAGACACTTAATGGCTTACTTGTGGGATTTATGATGTAGGAGGTAGGGCTGCATAATACACTTTTTTTTGTAATCATTATCATGATATTGTCTTTTGAGATGCTGGTGTCACAGAAGGCTGCAATATGCAAACAAGCCTTCTAACCAGTTGCAATGCTTTTAACTGTGCTGTGAGCATCTTGACCAATCTTCTGAGCCGCTTATCCTTCTGGGTTGCTGGGGGAGCTGGAGCCTATCCCAGCAGTCATTGGGTGGAAGGCAGGATACACCCTGGACAGGTCACCAGTCCATCGCAGGGCAGACAGACATATACATGCACACACACACACTCTCACACCTAGGGGCAATTTAGTGTGTCGTTCATGAAATCCAGTAAAAGTAAAATATTTTAATTTAAAAAAATGCAGACTAATCATAAACCATGTGACATTTAGGGCTGCATCTATTGAATATTTTGTTATTCTATCAACTGTTATCTTCAATATTCGCATATTCTTTAAAATATACAAGACATAATTTATCAGCCGAATAAAAGCGTTTTTGCTTGTTTTTGTTCTTATTACTAACTATTAATAATAAATACAACAAATTGTACTTACGTTGTATATTGTTGTCATTTTGCATGATTGCTTAGATCTGTTTGCTAAAATTAATGGTGTGGGGTCAATAATTATTTCCAAGTTCCTGCCCAGTCTGGCATCCCTGAACTGGCTGTTTGAACAGCAGTGAGTGATACAGTTGAGAAGACAAAACAATGTCTATTTAACCATCGTTTGAAAAATGAAAACTTTTTGGACACAGTCGGTGAAAGGAGGACGTCACATTTAAGCCCCTCAAAACCCACACACTATACACACTTTAATGGCCGGTGCAGTCTCAATACATCTCCTACAACTCTGAACAGCTAGCTAGCATGTTCTCATTTATTCTTGGTAATAAATATAACTTGGAACATACTAGCTAGCTAGCAGTCTGGAGCAGTCTGAAACTTATCTGGACCACACTGAGTTAAGTCCGATTGTCAGCTCGAATTGCTAGTCTCTCGCAAGCTGTGCCAAATCGCAGGCTAAATATTTGTTGCAGTCCAGTGACATTATTGATTCTCCAGTGCATTTTAATATGTTGCCAGGTGTATTGCAATCACAAAGCTAGCATTTTGTCCATAATACGCTGCCCTAAGAGATGCATCCACAGCCCGAGTCTACTAATCAGGCGCTTATGTAAGAAAATTGCTTCACACACTTCACACACTCACGAGTAATGAGGAGAAATCAGTTTTTTCTTCTCCACAAAAGTCTAAATGAGTCCGCTGATGGCTGATTTCCAGCTTTGTTTTTTGAGCCGTGCTGATTGCCTGCATCACGACTCAAACTCCGCGGTAAACAGATCAACAGTGAAAGCAGCTGGAGACGGCTGACATTTCATTCACCTTTTCATCTTTTTCTGGAATCGTTTCATTCACCGGCAACACAGGGACCTTTCAAAGCAAAGGTTGAGCCTCTGTTTCATCTCCGCAGTGAAAGCTCATCTAAAAGTTAGTCCCACACGCTGCCAATGCTACATCTTACCATTAACTCTCACTTCATTCTGCCAGGGTGTACAGTGGAGCCATACCTCTCTGGTTCATTAAGATGTTGAAGAAAAAGAAGACAGCCATGTTCTTATGTTCTGCACATCATTAATGGCCCTCACTGTGGTTTTAGAACAAAGCATTAGCCTTGCTCTTTGAATTCCTATAGAGCTTTGAGCTTTTGAAGAACCCAATATAAATTTCAATAGTAAATTTATAAAGCAGACTGTATGTCTTTTAAAGGAATAGTTAAACAAAAAAAAATATAAAATTTATACAATTTTCCCCTTACCCGATCAGCCGAGGCATGATTAGCGTCTGAAGTGTGCTTATTTAGTCTCGCACTGGAGCCATGAGGCCAATGTTGCATCGCTAAAAACGGCAGTCATCTTAAAGCCTGAATTTTGTCCTTTTTTAATAAATAGTATGTCATACAGTGTTGAACCACGCAACTCGATGAAAGAAATTGGTTTGATTCAAGTCTGTAATGATTTAGGCATGCAGTTAGCACCATGCTAATTGATGTTATTAGCTCATTAGCCTTGTAACTTCAGTGCAAAGCTAAGGAAGCAAACGTTTGCCGTTCAACAAATCTTGGCTGATGAAAGCATTTATGCAAAAGGACAGTTCTTTTCTTTCTTTCTGAAACGTTGAAGTCTGTTACTGGTTTTGACAATGCTGTAGCCTTGCTAGCTGTTTAAAATGCTAAAAAGCTTTGAGCTGTCATGACAGCCAAAAGAAATTTTCTTCAATGATAATGTTAATAACTTGTTAATATTACTGTATGGCTTTTAAAGCCTGCTATAGTGATGAATGTAAGACTCACTGAAGCTCACCATTGCTAACATTTTAATGGTTCACCACAGCTGTGAAGCCACAAATGTGAAGCCTCTTCGGCTCAGACTGAAAAGAGGGTCCTGTTCTGCCTACAGTAAGTGATATAAATAACAGGCACATCCTGTAGTGCCATTATACATAGATTATACATTATGCATAGATTGATCACTTTCAAATCTCGTCTGTCTGCTAGTTTTCAGTAACAGCGTGAGCAAGAATATAGCTGAATAACATCAATCATTTAATAATCATAATCATTTACTAATAAATTCTAAATTCATTTTTGATCTAGTTCCCCATCCCAATGTTGTTATCTGCATTAGGCAGCCATGGGCCTGATTTAGTGCTGTCACTGTTCTGCTTATAGGCTTATACTGCTATCATATACAGCATCAGTGTTTTGGCTTTGAGCTGCAGTGGGATGAGGGAGGATGCAAATGAGTAAAAGGAGTTTGTATGGGGAGTAAGGCATTAATTCAGATCCACTAGAGGGAGCACAGCTCTAAGGCACTGCGTCTTTTTCACTCACTTTGAACATGTAGAGAGACCGCCGAAAGGATGAACAGCACTGCTCTGATAAAGAACATCAGGGAGAGGCCTGGGGAAGCGTCCTCAGAAAGATAGGGTGGGTTTCTCAATGACTTAACAGCAGGGCTGCTGTACATACATATGTGTACTGAAGAAGCATGGAGCTCGTGCGATTCTCATCATTACTGGAATTTGTTTTTTGCTTTTATTACACAAAAAAAATGCCTAAAAAACATTTTGCCCACCGCTATGTTGCTTACATGACGATAAAGATCGAATATGAATGAATGCTTTCAAAAAGAAGGCTTAGCTTGGTGAAAAATCAAATTTGCCCGTTTTTACATGTACAAAAAAATTACTAGATCAGCCGTTTCTTAGGTTTTCCACTAAGAGGCTATAATAACAAGAAATTGGCACTGTGCAAACTAAATAATCTCACATTTCCATCAAGCTGTTAAGTAATCTGAATTTAGAGAGACTTATGTGGCTTCTGTCACTTTATGACATACTGATGTCTTAAAAATGGTACATAGGGAAAACAGTAGTAGCAGCTATCTAGAAACCTGAATTTTGTTCATACTTTTGTGTATTTTTACAGCATTTCATACAATGTCGGAAACCATATAAGCAAGTCTGTTTGAGCTTGTTCAACAATGTTATGGCTTAATTATCTTAGTAGTTCCCGTTTAAAACTTTAACAGCTTAAAAAATACTTTAATTTATAAATGTATAACTAACTTTTGCTTTAATAAAAAGGAGTGGGTGGTGTTAACTGTTGATGTAAAGGGACGTATGGAGAGAAGTCATTGCTGATGCACCATAGACTATCTGAGGCTAACAGCTGTGATCCAGCTCCATGGGTGTGATGTTCAGGCTTCTATCTCTTTGTGCTCAGGATAAGCCTCAGAGGAGATGGCTTCAGGAAGGCTATTGTTCAAAATGAACAATAAAAAATGGGGTTTCTGTTCAGAAAGTGATCGCGTTCAAAACTGGAATGAGAATTTCCTGACCTTCTTTTCTTTTCTTTCTATTTCTTTCTTTCTCACCTAACTCCAGCTGAATGTTACAGTAACCAAAGAAAATCTTTTTTTGTGTGTGTTTTTCTATATTTTCTCCGGCAAACTTTAGTTTGAAGGCCATTGAAGGTTTGCTTTGTCCAAAATAAAAAAATGTAACCATCACTACATCTGTTCTAAACATGTCTACTTTCCTTTTGTAGCAGTTCTCTAAAGTGAACTTTCCTGGTTTAAAGTTTAGCAAAACCCCTTTCTAATGATGTATTTTAAGAGTGTCAGTACATTTTGCAAGAATACAAGTGCTTTGGGGTGGATACTTGAGGGTAGTGACTGAACAGTTCCTCTAACGAAAGAAAAAATTGATGACCACTTTGTTAGTGCTGTATCACTAATGTAAGCTAGAACCACAGATGTATTCATTAGCCTCTAGGTCAGTAGCTAGCAGTTAGGATTTGTTGAGTGCCATAGGGATTCATAATGGTCATGTGATGTGTTTGTGTAAAGCATACTGGGTATTGTAGTGAGAGAACGTTAAAGGATGTAAACATGAAAATGATACAAATTCATGAATTCATTCAAAACAATGAGGCTGAGGTGTGCAGTGCTGCACAGCAGGATGGCACACATCAAAATGAAGAAGATGCTGTCTGCTGGTTTAAGGCCAGAATGCCCTTTAAGGTAATAGTTGGGGGGGGGTGTCTGAAGTTTGCTTCTTTATTTTGCACTGGAGCTACAAGGCAAAAAAAGGCTATAAAGTTTTTAGTTATGCAACATTAGCGTCGTTGTTCCAGTACAATTCTAAAGAAGCAAACTTCAGACCCCAAACATGTCTTGTTAGGTTGTCTACATTTTGGGCAAGGAGAAAATTGTGTACATTTTTTTGGTCAAACTGTTTTTTTTGTTTGTTTGTTTTTTTTAAACAATGTGCTTAAAATGATTTTTAGCCATGTGATATGCTACTACTGTTTTTGACTGTGCAGCATGCTTAACTATGGACACTGAATGTCTCTTGTTTGGTAGAAAGAAGGCAACGCAGTGTGAATATACCATTATTTGTCATTGAAAGCCTTTTAATCATTTTGAAAAATTACCACTTTTATGATCTTTATTGTATAGAGCACTCTTTCTCCGCTAATATCTGATTATTCTCTTCACACTGGTGGTAGGCCAGTGGTTCATTTTAAAATGAGTGATTGTGGTATCAGTAATATCAGCACTGAGCTTATCATCGTTTTTGGGGCCATTAGACTTCATGACTCCCTTTCTGGCCTGCCCAGGGATGCTGGACAGTGAACAGCTGAGAAGCACTAGAGGATTTATTGAACTCTATCAGGCAAGATAGAGCTTTTCAAACCTATAGCCATCACTCAGCCCTGATGGAGAGGCCACAGCCCGCACGGCTTTGGCTCATCATTCCAGCTGTGACCCCATCTGGCCTCTTGTGCCCCGGCAATAACTCCAATTACACACCCATCTGCCCTGGCCAAGGTGGCGGCAGCCTCACGGGGGTTTTTAAACGCACCCATCGTGCTCACAGTGACTCCTGGATCCATTTAACGCTTATTGCCTCCCCCACCAAAGCCTGGCCATAGAGGTGCTGATAACACTCAGGATCGTTTTATCATCATGCCACATCTGCACAGGCTGTGAGCTGAATTAAGAGGAAAAAAAAACACCCGATAGGATGTTAACACAGCCATTTCTGACAGCCAACACAATGTGGCCAGTAATAAAGTTAGAGTCCGGACAGGGTGCTGCTTGGGTAGTAGCTATAGAGCCATTGTGAATTCTTCTCCTGCCATTTTTATCTGGTGGATAAAACAGACATTTAACCTTAAGTGTTGTTATTGTCTTTTTATATGCTATTTAAACTACTAGGGCTGTTAATCAAATAAAAATAATAATTGCGATTTATAATGTTCTTCTTTGATCTTTTTTTTTTCCAGTTAGAAAGCAGTATCTATATCAGTATCAGTGCTATATCAGAATGTTTTCATTATTTTCAGTAATTCAATAATATTTTTGGTACATCATTTCCATCGGCTGAAAACAGTTCCTAAATTTAATGACCAACATGCAGTGAGAGCAGCAGTGGCTGCATGTCCCAAGTATGTATAT
Source organism: Colossoma macropomum (assembly GCF_904425465.1). NCBI lineage: Eukaryota > Metazoa > Chordata > Actinopteri > Characiformes > Serrasalmidae > Colossoma > Colossoma macropomum. The sequence goes on from NW_023494810.1 coordinate 16,634,028, forward strand.
ACTACAGGGAAACCCTCTGGGCCTTCTAGGCTGTCAGAGAGGGCCTAATGATTTCTAGGAACTAATATATATATATATATATATTAGATGAACCATCTGCATAATCACAAAGTGACAGAGGAATTAAACAATCATGGTTTGATTTCCAATTTTGTGACAACGCCATTTGAGGCCTTCTGGAAGTCTAAACTGTGAGTACGAGCAGTAGCCTAATCAGTGGAATTATTAGGAATGGAGAACAGTGATGGCAGATCTATACCAGAGCTCACTACAGAAAGAGTCACTGTGAAACTGCTACAAGATAAAATATATGCTATGTTTGTCACAAGCTTAAAGTAAAGCATGGAGTGTCTTTTAGAAGCTTCAAATGTCTGTCTTTATTCTAAAAAGGCCAAAAAATGTTTATGTGCATTGCCGTTCATCCAGTTTATGGATTCTTGTTGCAATGGAGGCTCTGAGGGACACTGGAGCCTTACACTTTGCTTTTGCTTTTGTTAGTTTGCTGCTTGTTGGTTTATCGTTGGGTCTTGTGTGACCACTGTCCAGTGTAGTGTGCAGAAGGTGCTAAAAGTATCAGTTTAAAAGCCATTTTATGGGTGGATTTTTATTATCTTAGCAGCATACAGCACACTACAGCTGGGCTTCAGCCTGGACTACTGCAGACACTTCGAAAGGCGTTACAAACATTTATCATTCTGCTTGTTTCAGTCAAATATAATTACTATAAAATTACAACATGCTTTTGCTTGGCCACTACAGCTCTTAAAGGTTAAGGGCTGAGAACGTTTTTGGGTGACACCATACCAGTATCTATATTCAAATGGCAGAATTCTGTGGTTTTTATATCTTGTATTGTGCTCTGATTTGCCATCTTGGCCTGTGTCTTCATGCTTTATTATAGCCTTGGTTTTACAGTCAGGCACATTTTAATGGCTGTGTTCTTGTTTTCATGGGGAAATCACACTTTATCATGCCATCTAGGTCAGTGGGTGAACACTATTGTAAAATAAATATCTGTATATTATTGTTCCATGTGTATATATAGAGTCCTGTGGCTGTGGGCTGGGTTTTATTGTTTGTATAGCTGTGCTCTTCATATGAAATACTCACTGGAATGTTTATCTTTCATATAATATTTTGTAATGTAGGAGACATAACTGGTCAAGATATACAAGTAAATTTCATAAGAGTTTGTGGCTTGAAATTCAGTAGTTTTTGTAACTGCATAAACTCCTACAGGTTACTCCACTACTGTTTAACTGGCTAATTGTAACTTTACTGCTGATTTCTTGTTTAAAAAAATATTGGTTACAGGTTAACCTCTTAATAAATCAGCAATGATTAGTTGGCAGATTCCATCATAAGGCTTATTTCCAACTCTCCTACTGCTGTCTCTTACAGTATCTGATGGACAGTCACATTTATGTCACTGCTATTGGGACAAAACCTTGTATCTCCATTTTTATTTTGCGTATGATGAATAGACCAACAGAATTGCTCCAGAATTACTTGAAATAGAATATAAATTGACAAGCCACTTCATTAAATTACCCCTACTTGTATCTACTACCCATTTTATCAGCTCCACTTACTATGTAGGTGCACTTTGTAGTTCTACAAATACAGACTGTAGTCCATCTGTTTCTCTGTGTGCTCTGTTGGCCCCTTTTCACCCTGCTAGTCAGTGGTCCCCCCCAGAGGACCACCACAGAGCAGATATTATTTGGGTGGCGAATCATTCTCAGCACTGCAGTGACACTGAAGTGGTGATGGCATTTTAGCGTGTTGTGCTGGTGCGAGCGGATCAGACACATCTATATATTTTAATCATTCTAATAATATATATTTACAATAAAAGTCATATTTTCTTCCCACTTTGTACACTTTACTCACAGTAACCCCATTGTGATAAGTGCCTGTCTCTCATTCAGCGGGATAAATGACCCCTTTAGTGTCAACCTCTAATGTTTGCGATATCCACTCAGTATAATAAGCGGTAACACTTTCTATGACTGTCACCTTTGTAAGCATTTATAAACACATTTATAACATGTTTATAAATATTTATAAAAAGAATCACACTGAATTACACTTTATAGCCATGTTTATTATACATTATCAATTGTTAATATAATGCATTATAAATAGTGTTAATAACATGTTATAATGTCAGTGCCAAAGAAGTCAGTCCCAGCTTGGAGAGCGTAAAGACAAATACCGTGCTAACGGTGGTGTACATTACCTTTCCCACATTGGGTAAAACACTGATGGCAGCACTAGTTTAAACTCTGACATTTGAAGCCTGTAATGTGCTTGATTATGTATGTTTTAGTGTTTCAGTAAATCCTTCAGTAATACTTCAACTTGAAGCCTCACTCTTAACACTGGAGGAGGCTTTAGTACCGTATGCTTCACTTTACTTAGAGCGGACAAATACCACTTATGAGCTCCTATAATTTATGATCAGTACTTATAATGTATTATGTTAACAATTCATAATGCATAATAAACATGACTATAATGTATAGTGCATTTTTATAAATATTTATAGCTATGTTTATAATGTCTTATGCTTTATAACATGTTATGAATGTGTTTATAGATGCTTACAAAGGTGACATTCATAGAAAGTGTTGCCTAATAAACCATCATTTATGCTTGTGATTCATATGGAGAGATATTTTTATCAGCTGTTCTGACTCATAGATACTCATAAGCACATATCTTAAACACCTGCTCTCTTCCTAATGACAGCCACAGCTCTGGAGAGTGCAATTTAGACGGCATCTGTTGAATCAATTTCAAGACAATGCAGCACCCTGTAATTCTCAGGTTTAGAATCTCTGATTTAATGTTTACTGTGAGAGTAGAGATGACATGGTACTCCCCCCCCCGGCTAGTGTTGATACTGAAGCCTTGAATATTGTTACATGCAAAATTTTGAACACCAAATTAATTTTTTTGATCTTCTAAGTTTAAATTAGTTAACACATCTTTTATAGGAAAAACTTAAATGTGGCATTTTTCTGTAATTTTTAGTGTGCTCATTTTATTTAATATATATTTAAAGAAAAACATGCAGTGTAAAGTTTACCATAACTTTTGCACTGGCAACATTTCTTCCAATAATTAATAATTAAAAGTAGTAATTATGCAGTAAAAGAAACATAAAAATTTACAAGTTTAGCAAAAAAATGTATAATAGACTGCCATCCATAACATGTTGCTATGCAGTTTATGTACCTACTGTACATTGGTTGTTTTTACAGGCTCTTAATAATAGTTGTAAAATGCCTACATGCAGTTGTTCAGTTTTCTAGAAGTACTGAAGATACCAATGATATACTCAGGAAAGTGTATTGTGTCATAATTTATCACAATATTGATAACGTCATCATATTGCCAACCCCTAGAGTCAAGTATCAGCTAATACCAATTGATTATATATTTTTCGCATAAAACCATCTCAGCTTTAAAATTGACTATTTGTAATTGAAGCACTTAAGACGGATGCTCTAACTTGCTGAAATGATCTGTGATTGTATATACAGAGAAACACAGCCAACAACATGACTTGCAGAAATACAGCTTAGTTTATTCAAGTACGTTCTTCATACTAAAAAATAAAAACTGAAAAATCACTTGCAGCTATAATGTTTAGCTACTTGTAACATTAAGGTACACAATACTGTAATCGCATGTCCTACTTCACGTTGAGATTTGGTGCTAGATTTGATGCAGAATCAGACTGGACTTTAATTTTTTATCCTCGAATGTCCAATCCAGCATGTTCTACTGCAATCAGCCCAATACCAAAACCGTGTATGAGGTTGGTGCCATCTGTCTGAGAGGCTTCTCTGGTTTTGAATTTCTCCTCATTTTCGAGTATGTAAGTGCACAGTGAGTGAGACTTGAGTCCTATTGCTTGAGGGGATCATTTTTAATTTTCCATTTTCCGTCAACGACAGGCTGGGACATTTTAATAGTGTCAGGTGATAACATCCTCAAACAGACGTGGCTTTTCAAATTAACCCATGCATTCAATCTATGCCCTTTAATTAATGCTTCTCTGTGAATTTCAAATATCGTTCCATTTCCCACAAGGCACTTTTAGGTCGTGCTGTCTGTGTGTAGTGAAAGTGCCATTCATTGCTGAAGGCATTGATTTAGATGTCCCTGGGAGGCAGTGATCGGTGGAGAAGGAGCTGGTAGCTGTGTGTGCGCGTGTGCTCCTCCAGGCTTGTTAGCCTTGAAGCTCTTTCACTGGGTCCTGAAGCCCAGTTGGATCTTAAGAGTTAACACCTGGTGTACAATTGGCTCTAAAGGCCTAACGTTGGCCTTGTTAGCTGGCCCGCCAGGCTTTGTTGCGAGACGATAAAGGAGCTTGAAACGTAGTGATGGGTTGGCAAAAACAATTTTTACCCAGTTAGCCCACTTATTCTAAATGTAGTCAATAAGGCAAGACATGTTTGGTGTCCTTCTCTCTCTCATGTGTGGTTTCCTTCTCTAATTTTCAACTGGCGCAAGGAGGCTAAACCAAGGGAGTAGCCAAGGGGTGGCCAGCATTGCCACCCTTCTGCGTAGAATTATGACCATACTAATAATTTGCCCAGTACACTTGAACATTGATGCTCTATGAGCTACATTATATGACGTACACATTCCATCTGCTATCGTATAGTAATGCCTATCATTTATCATGTAAGCTAAATGTATTTTGCTGTTAAGTACATGTTTAATGAGAGATGAATTCAGTGCAGAGTATAAGTTCCTGCTAATGCTACAGTAGATTAGTTTGCTACCTTGCTATCTTAATGTTACTTCACACCTTTTTTCCTTAGCAGTTTGCCACCCCAATGAAATTGCTGGGCCTAATCTGGCCACCCCATTGAAAAGGTTCTGGCTACGCACCTGAATGCAGCCAAGATGCTTTGATTAGCATTGCCCAGTTCCTAAATCATGCCTAAATCATCGCTCTTGTCTCAAACTGCGCAGACTTGCTAAGTAATCTCAAATAGATTCAAATGCATGACATACTGTTACCTATAAAAATGGGAAAATTACATAGCATAGCTGAACTGTAGCAGCCTGACTTTGGGCTGTGCTTTTGTCTACTTTTATGCCATTATTTGTATGAACGGTTTGAAAAAATGTGGTGACTGGAAAATAAAACAAAAAAAAATCTCACTGAAGACAAATTCAGCTGTTTGGCTGAAAGGTCAATGAGTTCACTTTTGTTTTGTTTTTAATCTTCCAAGTTATCCCTTAAGCCTCTGCCAAAATAAGCCTGTTATGTTTAGCTCACTGTTGATGAGCCTAGGCCTTTTCCTAGAAGTCTCTTTTGCCTCTCTCTCTCTCTCTCTCTCTCTCTCTCTCTCTCTCTCTCTCTCTCTCTCTCTTTCTCTCTTTCTTTCTTTCTACTCCCTTTCTCTTTCTCTTTCTTTCTCACTGTACTCTCTTTCTATTCTTTCTTCCTCGGCCCCATCTCTCTCTCTCTCTCTTTCTACTGTCTCTCTTCTCTCTCTATTTTTCTTTCTCTTTTACTCTCTCTCTCTCCCCCCTCTATCTCTTAGTCTTTCTCTTACTCTCTCATCCTTCCTTTGTCTCACTTGCTCTCTCTCCAACCTCTTATTCTCTTTTTACCCTCCTCCTCTCTCTTGCTTGCTTGCTCGCTTGCTTGCTCTCTCTCGCTCTCTCTCTCTCTCTGTCTCACCCAAAGCTCGCTCTCTTACATATTAATTTCTTCTTTCATTTCTTTTAAGCTCTTATTCTGAAAGCCTTTGGGTGTTCAGATGCTTTCTGGGTAAAACAGTGTGATTTTGCATTCTGAGCAATACCCCCCGTTCTGGCTAGAGGAAAGGATGGATGCGGCAGTCGAGTGATGGATGGATGTGGCCTCATTTGGCAGCGGCGTCTGTTCATCTGTTCAATCCTAAGTTCCCCTGCCCCCCATCAACCCAAAATACCCCCCTCCCCAAACTCCCCACAGAACACACAAAAGAGTTATTTGCAGGGCCTCATTAACAAACCAATGGGAACATGTGTGGCCATGCTAATGCTAGCATGTTTATGGGCTCTAAACAGGTTAGGGGACGATAAAGTGGAAACACTTCATGGCTAAATTGCAGAAAGACTGAGTGTGGGTGGTTTAAAGTGAAATAACTGCCCTCCATCTGTTTGGGGAATGTATTAAGCTTTGTTATTCAGATAAGTTAAGTGCTTGTTAGGAAGCAAGGTTATAGCTTGTCGTGCCTTATGCCTATAGATCATGTGTAAATATAAAAATCCTGACAGTAACCTGATTTTAAAAAGGTTGAGGGACATAATGAGGGGACATAAAGGAATTAGGATTAATTTAGAGACAACTATTTTACTGCTTGGCCCCCAAAAGGTCCAGGGTTTTGAATATTGATCATTAATCATGGGTGCTACATGATGTAGGTGAAATACCAGCATTGCGATCATGTTGCTACAAACTTTGGTTGCTGTATGCTTTCAGTTACATTAAAGACACACTGGTGATCAATGATGTGACATGGCTCAAGTTTGGCCTGCTTTGTTTTGACCAAAACAGTTTGCTTTTGTTGGATTACATGAATAACGTAATTCATCAAAACACCCACAGAAACACTCATCACACAATAAAAATAACACTGATCAGAATGCTCTTTAGTACTGATTTGCATGATGCAGCCTTCTGCAGTGTCAAAAGAAGGCTATTAATGAGATGATATTTCACAAACAGTATGTTCTCCAGCCCTGCTGTGTAACATTTGCTGTGCTGTAATACATATTTCTGGTAGTTTTCATAAAAACTAAAAATGATACTTTTCATTCATGAAAATCGTACATTAAACTTGACCTTGTTGGCTTATGTGGTAGTTTGCATAATGATAATGCATATTTTAAACTCTCCTAGTGCCCCCTCTTACACAAATTCACGCAACCGTTAGGGTTAATGAACAGGTATTTGGCTAACTGCAAGGAAGGAAAAAAACTGCCAAAAAAAGAAACAAAACTGACTTCACTCGATATCTAAAAAGACAGATCAGCGTTACATTACAACAGCAAAAAACTTACTTCCAGGGGGGATAATGCAGGGATAGTGCGCTGCACTGGTACAACAGTATTTCTACTAACCCTGAGAATAATATACCCAAGATATTGGAAAAGCAAAGCTTTTAGCCCATTCTGATAATTGATGCAAACTTTACCTGAAGCTGCTGGCTCGTATCTGCATGATTTTATGCACTGCACTGCTGCCACATGATTGGCTGATTAGATAATTGGGTCAGGTCCCAGTGACTTACACTAAAAGTAAAGGTTTTTCCTTCTCCTGTAAAGTTATCATTTTGGAGATATTAAGTTTTATTCTGACAGCAGCGGTATTGTGTATTTTGAAGGAGGCCTAATCTTTATCTTTTTGGATTAGAGCAGCAGTAAAATCCCCCTCAGCAGAAAATAGTATTTTTCTGTTCTTTTTAATAAAGGCTTTTTAAAGCATTGTGAAATATTTGACGAGCTCTGCATGGTTTGTAATTGTTCAGTTAGTTCTCTCTCTGATCATTTACTGAATTGTTAAAATAAGCCATAGTTTATTAGATTACCGTTATATTTGATAGTGGCAGCCCTAGTTTGTTAGAGGTTATCTTTGTTGGATCTCTTAGAATTTCAGCATCTTTACTAGAGCTCAGGAAAAGCTTTGCTTGGCTTTGAGAGCATTTCTTACTGTCCATTCACACAAAAAAAAAAACACTCTTTGCTTCTCCGACGGTCAACGCTTCAGCTACTCTTAGACTGTGTGTGTGTGTGTGTGTGTGTATGCATTTGTGTTAGCAGCCTGTGAATGTGTGAGGGCGTGAGAGGGAGCAGAGAGACACTGTAGTGCCTAGCATAGTGATTAGTGTCCACACACACACAACTGCCTGCAGGCTGTATCAGGTAATGCTCACCCTGCTTTGATGGATTGCTCAACTTTAAGTCACTTTCCGATTACTCTGTGCTTGTTCTACCCTGTTTCACAATGCTTTAAGACAGCAACCTCTGTATTTTAACACAAATATTACCGCTTATACAGTGAGGTGAAACAAGTAATAAGATCCTGGCATTTATCCTTTTGACATGTATTTTACTTTGTACTTAGTATGAATAAATAATAGAGGAGGTTTTAGCTCTTAAAAATTGAGTCCGTATTTTCATTTTGCTCCCAGCCCTGACCCTGGAGGACCCCCTGCTCTGCTTATGTTAGTGTTTTCACTGCTCCCAACACACTGGTCTAACTAATCTGCTAATTAACAACCCTCCCTGAATTGAAGTAGGTGTTTTAGAACAGGGAAAACACAGAAATGTGCAGAGCAGGAAGTCGTCTAGGACCAGAGTTGGGGACCTGTGTGCTATGCTATTTAACTGCCGCTGCCTAATTAGTTCCATTTACGGATGGTTTACACTCTGTATCGACAAGTTTAGGTCTGCACCTCCAACTTTCTTTGTGTTTGTTTTGATGTCAAAAATGACACACACAGCAAAAATGTGAAGTATTGTTTCTTCTTTCTGCACACAGCAGTAACTTCAATCCAAATAATAAAATACCTCTTCTGTTAACACTTATTGAAAGTTTTAATTCTACACTTTTGACAGAATTTCTCTGCTTGTTTTAATAAGCTACAAACGAGAAATATAGTTCTGTGCAAAAGTGTTAGGCCTAAAATCGTTTAAAAACAATAATTTTGTTTAAAAAGTGTTTTTTTGCTAGTAAAAACACAATATATCATTAGAATAAATGTAAATAAACATTATATGTAAAAGTAACAAAATTCTCTTGTTTGGGGAAATAAGCAGCTGGTATCTTGTGTGTTTGAATAACACAGTTTGGTTCCAGATTTCGCCTGGACACCTCCAGTCATTGCATGGATTTGTTAAATTCCATCATCAGCACAATTGATTTAACTTGATGAAGTATTGATTAACCAAACCAGATATTGGATGTTAACTACAAATGAAGAGTTCATTTGCAAAAACAGATCTCCATTTTAATCAGTTTTCATAAATCATGTTTTTTTTATTGTGCATTCTGGATATTATTAGTCAAACTGCAGTTGGGTTGTTTTAAACAAAGTAAAAATAACTCTGTGATTTGTTTGTTTTTTTGTTTATTTCATGTTTAAGTTAAACAAAGCCGTGTAATGGATACAAGTTTCATTTTAAGTGCAGCAAGTTGTTAAAGTGCTAAACTACAACTAAAATAACCCATTATTGGGCAGTATTAAATATAAGATCATACTTAGGAAAATCCCAAGGCTGACTCTCAAATGGCACACTGCTCCCTATGTAGTGGACTATGTGAGTCATGAAATTTTGGCTTTAACACCCAACTATTGCACTTTATATCAGTATGAATTGTGCACACATGGCTGAATCCAAAGTGGTTCTTTGTTAGACAGACTGTGCACTGTTTTGTTGTAGTAACCATTATTTAAGACCTTCATACTGCCCCTTGTAGGGAGAAGGGAGCCATTTGAGATTCTGCCTAAAACAGTTTGCAGAGATGTTGCATCACCTGATCCGAATACTGCACTTCGATTTGCTGAACAGATTTATCGAGTTCTGCTTGAGGACAGCACTGGCATTTAACTGTTTCTGCTGTAAAATGTAAACTTGCAATGCCTTGACAGTGGGCAATAATGGCTTTTGTAACAAAACATATTTAGTGTTCAGAATGCGCTGTGTTGAGTAACTCACCACCATCAGCTCGTTTTTTAAAGAATGGCGTTTAGCGTGTTTTGCAAATGGACTCCTGACTCCTGGGCTTTGGAAATTGTTAACCAAACACATTTACGTACATAAAATTACTTCTTTATTGTATTAATATTATTTCTATTTATTCTAATTTTAATATTTTTTCAGAGCACAAACGTTTACTGAACAGATAAATAGCTTTTTGAATCCAAGTTTCTCAGATGCCTAAAACTTTGGCCTACGATTGTTGTTAATATAAAAGCGCAGCATCTAAGGATTAAATGCTTGTTGACAAAGCACTTTTTGTAAGTCGCTCTGGATAAGAGCGTCTGCTAAATGATGTAAATGTAAAATGTAAATGTTGTTGGTAGTGAACACTCCCGTACACTCCTTTTGTTTACAAATGTATGCCTTAATTTTAATTACTTGTATTCATTTTACGTAATAGCTTATATAGTGGGCTAAAGACAAAACAGTTTCTTACTGGCTTGCCACTTATTGTTCTACCAATCAGAGATGGTCATTTAGCTTTTCCACATCACCGGGGAGGGATTCGGTTGCCATAGCAATTGGCATCAGCGTTTTTCTGAGTGGGGTCCTTTGGACCGTCCCTGCAGAGCACCATGTGCTTCTTCTGATTAGCTCCACTCAGCGTCCACATGGCCGCCAAAGAGTGTGCACCATCAGACGCAGAATAATTAATACGAAGGAGGTGCAGGGGGGGCCTTTGAGGGCTTTTTTGGCCTTGGAGAAGCACAATGAAGCTGGACTCGGGCTCCGGGGGACACTGGGATTGAGCCATAATTCAGCATTGAGGAGCCTGGAGAAGAAAGGAATAGAGAAGATTTTAGTTTATTTCTTCAGTTTGTTTTTGGAGTAGTGGAAAAGAAGAAAAACTTTTGAATATTTTTTTTTGGAGAAGGAGAATATCTTCTTTACCTCAGGATGTACTCTGGAGTGTGGCTGGTGTGAATATGTCAGTTACATTGACATCTTTATAGAGCAGTAAAAGATGCACCATTCATTTTTATTCATGCTTGGATTTACAGCCACTACTGAAGCTGAGGCCCAGCTGTGAACACAATTGGTTTGTGGAGGCAAAACCAGAAGAAGCTTAATGTACCTTATGACCATGTGCTGAGATGACAGTGCATGTATGTGTTCACACCATGTGGACAGTTATCAGTGGGGCACTAAGCTGAGCTAAGTTGCTAGACTACGTATTGGTCCACCGTCTCTGCTGAAAATGTTGAAGTTTAAGGCATTTTGTTTGGATTACTGGCAGTTCCTGTGCCTGCAACCCCTCAGTGGCTTCTACAAAAGGTAAGACGAGGGTCTTCATGGTGGTAGGAATCACTAGGAGTCACTTTACTGGCCAAGTACACTTGTATTTGTGTTGGTGGAATTGCTGCTTATAGAAAAGGACAGGACAGAATGCAAACAGTAAACAAAGTAATACAGTACACTTACTTATTTTACTCTTAAAGTGGAATTACACCCACGTTTAAAAAAAAAAAGTATAATTAAATGGTTAAGATGTAAATAAAGTCATTCAGAGTGATGTGAAGTGCTCCATTATAGACAAACTTTCTGAGTAAGAGATGTTCACAGTGGTGCTGATAGGAAGCAGACGTTTAAGGTGTTTAATATTCACTCACAGAAGGTCGTGACGGTAAATGGTTGTGAATATATTGCCTGATGTTAAAAACATTGTTTTATGATAGTTTTGAGAATATTTTGGCCTAAAATGCATTTTTAAGTACATCCATGGAGAGGTACATGCAGGTTGTTTTACCATCATCCACATTACATATAAAAACTCAGACACTTCAGCGTTCACTGGTCATTTTGCATATTGAATAAAATGGCTATGTTAACATTGTAGACATTTTGACCTATGGTTCCTATCACAATCACTGTAAGGACATCAGAGTTACAAAGTTTCTTTACATTGGACATTTCACATCAAGCTTAAATAAAAACACATTGAGTTGACCTGACTACTTGAAATTTTGAAAAATGAATTCACTTTTTTTTTTTAATTATTATTCAGTCATTTATAAATGTTGTGCAAATTTAGACTATAAAATTCTAATTTTCTGTCCTCCAACCTAAAGAGCAAATCTCAGACCAACACTGACACTTTACTGTTAGCCCATGCAGTCAACCAGGTACCAGAGACTGATCCAAGATCAGCACCATAATTTTAAATGTTGGGGGTCAGTGGTTGAGGTCATGTTGCTTTAATGCGGCTCGATTATGCTCCTGTGACCTGGCATGCGTTTGCATTGTTGTTTGGAACAGCTCCATTGTGTTCAGGGGCTTTGGTCAGGTTGTGTGAGGTCAGCTGGAGTGTATGTGGATGTGTGTGTTCTGCCATTCTGATCTGGTCTTGAATAAAGACTTCAATTGATGTTTTTGATGCTTTGGCACAGATATTGATATCGGAGGTGTGACTATACTTGCTTCTTAAAGGTTTTTTAAGACTTACTGCCAAATCGATACATTGTTTGGCCGATAAATTGGCTGATATTAATGTTCCACTGATTTAAGTGTTTCTTCCGAGTGTGATTCTAAGTTCTTAGGTTCTGTAGCATTGTTCCCAAGCATTGCAGCCTTTTTTTATGTAGGACTATGTTTGAAGCAGGAGAATCTTTTAGACCTGGAGTTGGACCATGCTGTAGAGATAGAAGATTAACCACAGAATTTTGCACTGTAAAGTTTGCATGAAAAGTGCTATGTAGTGGTTTGGTTTTATATATTGGTTTTATATGTTGGTTTGGTTTTGGTCACAGTGGTGGAGAGAATACAGGTCTCTTGGGATCTTTGTGAAACCTGCAGGGCATTGGAAATCTCCCCCCTCCCCCATCCTTTGTGTGAATGGTATAAAATTCGCTATGCAGCTAACCTTAACCCAGCTGCACTTGTTCCACTGTGTGGTAGGTTGTGAGTCAGGCTGTGAGTGAAGCAGGGAAATCCCCATCTTGCTTGACCTTCACTTCATTGTGGTCTTCTTTTTTACCACTGTAACAATAGAGTGTGTTATTTAGCTTAGTGAGTGGGTAGGGCCTGACCAATACCAATTTCAAGAAGTTTAAAATTCTGATAACCTGCAACCAAATTTGTTGATTGCTGGGACCAAAAAAGTTGGCAATTATCAGTGCACTATCAGAAATATGTTGGCAATACCAGTGACACCCTGGGACATGGTTTGCTTTTCATCGGCCAACCAGTATCTCTGTTGTGGTAAAACACACTGGTAATCCTCAGTTATGGATGTGTTACCACCTTGCTATTTGCTCTTATCATGGTAAGTCTTGAGTTTTATGAAGCTGGCCCAATCATTTTTAATTTGTCTTTTTTCCACATCACACATGGCCTATTTGAATACCCGGTTAGTGTAACGAACGAACACCCCTATCTGTGGTAAATAACTGCTTTAGTGGGTCAGCTGTGCTGTAAACTGATGTGTGTTTTCATCACTGCTAAATTAGACGCTGTCCAAACACGTGAGCTCTTGCGAGCTTTGTTGGCCCTCTTTTATTCAGTGCTGGTGACTGTTTTGTTCCGGACTGATCCTTCTGCAATTTTCAACACGACCTGCCTCTTCTCTAATGTTGTAGTACAGTAGATAACTGTGTATTATTTCCTGAACAATAATTACGCAGAGATTTGCTAGCCCCCCCACCCCTGGATCTGCTCCTTATGCATAATCAGTATGCATATACTGGGGGCTATTAAGTATTCGGTCGAGGGGCTCTGATATAAATGGGCGGGGACCACTTCGAGCCCATTTCACACTTAATGTGAGCAGCACAGAGAGACGGGGACAAACACAGAATCATTTTCGTATGCAAATGAAGGGAGCAGGTCATTGATATTCCCCTCAGCTGCTTAAGTAGGCGGCTCAAAGCCTTTTGAAGTTTAGAAGACAGATCTCGCGAAAAGTGAGAGGGAGCACTCAGCTATCCCTGCTGCAGTCAGTGTGTTAGGGGTGTGAAAATGCATCGGTCTGAATCTTGCATTGACTTTAGAACTTTAAAATCAGCAACAATGAAAGTAGAAAGAAACAGCCCCCCTCCTCTGCCACCAAAATCATTTACACTTTGAATATATTTAAATGTACTTCTAAGAAAATTGCTTATGCTATCACCAGGCGCTGTGCTGTTCTTCTGAAACATTTGTGTTGCCGTTTCTGTTTTACTTCTGTAATGAAGATGTATCATATTCTGGTGCGAAAAACACGTTATCGCAGTTGTGGCAATTCCATGTACATGTGGATGAAAAAGATGACCTATATCTATTTTCAGGGTCTAAAAATTTGTATAATTCTGTATAATATCAGGTGATATTTGTTTTAGATTGTAATGTTATACTCCAATATCTTTATTTAAACAGTGCTTTACTGACTGATATGGTTTAGTTCTCAGTTGTCACACTTGTTAAACACAAACAACAGAAGCCCACAAAGTCTTGAATGGTATAAATATTGCAGCACTGGAATAGAGCTACCCAGAATTCTGTGCATTCGTAGTTTCTGTAAATTAGCTCTTATTTTTCATTATTTTCTTATTTTTCATTATCATCTTATTTTTCGTTCTTTTTTTATAGAAAAAGTGTCTGTATCATGTTATTCTCGTGCTAAATGTTTGGTTTGGATGTTTTGCTTTATTTTCCCTAATCTGGAGATTGAGTTTAAATCCCATCAATGAGTGTGTTTACATGCACTCAATAATCTGATCATAATCGGATGTCTGCAGTTACCTGATTATTCAAGTGGTCACATAAATAGCATACTCCGATTTCTTAGATTGGAGTAAGGTCTAGAAATCCATTTAGGAAATGAAGGATTTAAATATTCTTCATCTTCTAGATCAGGGGTCTTTAATTAAAGTTCAATAAAGTCCAGTTATATCCTCAAGCAAAGGTCCAGAACTTCATAATGTCTAACTTGCGTCATGATTAGTGCCATATACTGTATACTGAAGTAGCCTAGTAGATATATCAACATCTTATGTAGTCAACAACTAAATGTCAAATCATATAAAGTACAATTCAGTAATATTTCAACAACATTTATGGTCAGTTTTCAGTGTAAACCCAATGTAAAATAATCTGGCTCACCTTCTTCTCTGACTGCTGTCTCTCACCTCGTGCCTCCCCTGTGTGTGTCACTCACTTGAGTCTCAGGGCTCATCGTAATGCACATATCTGATCGGCTGAGTAGCGTCACGTGTGATATTTACAACACGTGCGATTAGTCTGTGAGTTTCCTGGGCCGCTAAAGTGATACTGTATAGGCTAGAAAAGTTATGCCGATTAAAATAGGACCACCCCGTCAAAATTAAATAATTCTCCATAGTTTATCGGCTATAGGTCCAGGTCCACATAGGACAGAGTCTGGGTCCGGACTGGGACCGCGGTCTGCCTATTAGTGACCTCTGTTCTAGATGATGTATGTTCATATTTTCAGGTAAAATGGCGCGATGTTTTAAAATAAGCCGCGGCATGAAGTTCGAGTTTTACGTTACATTTACATCTTCTGTGAGTTTATTGGCTGGTTGCAAAGCAGAAATCTGATTACTGACTGACTCATGTAGACCCGCAGTTTTCACATTATCTGATTACTCAAGTGCATATAAATGCGTTGATCGGATTACTGACAAAATCTGTGTTTCTGCAGTTATCGAATTATTAAGTGCATGTAAACATGCCCAATGTCTTGAGCAAATAGATGGTAAATAGGGGCACATTGTCAGAGACATTTTTGCTGGCATATTTTGCGCTGTCAATATTAACTGATATTATTAGTGAAGCGGCCTCTAACCTCTTTAAATAAATAGAGAGGTTTCATTCCAAAATGCGTTAAACACTACTTTCATGAATTTTCTCTCTCTTTGTTGGGGGTGGGCTGTACACATACAAGACACATCAGTGCTGTTCTATGATAAATACTGCATTTATTTATTTACTTCCCTTTAGACAAAGTGTGTTATGCGTGGTGTTATTCTGTTCAACCCTCTTCGTGTTACAAATGTTTTCCCAGCACTTTGGAAAAAACTCCATTCTGAATCATACCCAAATAATTGAATTGTGGTGGAATTTGTGATTTCATGGTGCATTGAACCTTTCGGTTGGAATCAAAGAATCGCAGCAAAACATTGAGAGTTGTCAGAGATCCACGCTATTGTGTATTGGACACCTATGTTTGAGTGTTTCTTACACCTCTGCTTAGCTTTTTGTGTGTTAATAGAAATGATCTGTTTATGTGTATTCATGAATGTGTTAATTGCTTTGATTTCAAGCGTAGTATTGTGTGGGATGCGTGAAACTGCTTGGTAGTCATGCATATGCACACACACACGTTTGTGGGCTGCAGCTTATCACACCAGCAGTATCATGCTTTCTCACTGTCTTCTCAATGTAAGTAGGTGTTGGTACACTTTTAAATCAAGGTTTCTAAATGGATAAATACTTCTATGAAAACCTTTAATTGGTAAAGAATCTTCCGTCTTGTGGATGTTCTTTAAGCTTTAAAGACTTGTATCATGAAAAAAATTGTTTTGAAATAAGTTAATACCATGCAGTCCATATATATCCACCTGTTCAGCTTAGAGAAGCTTAGCTCCGCCCACTCAGAAGTTACAAGGAGTGTTTTTTTTAGCCTGGACTGCTTTGTGAATGAGGCGCATCATAAACATCACACTACTTTAGTGTTTAAGCTGTTTTGGGTACTTATGTGTATATGGATGTGATTTCATGTATATAGATGCGGTCTCTGTTACATCAGGGCAGTCATGTTGTATTGGCTCTCTGTGGTCATGAACTAGAACATTTTTTTTTTCCCCCAAATTATCCACGACTGCCAGAACTTTAGAGGCTTATGAAAGAGGGCTATGTGTCTGTGCGTGTGTGTCTGTGCGTGTGTGTGTGTGTGTGTGTGTCAGTCAGTTTATTGAACGCTAATGAGTGTGAGCAGGAGGATGCTCTGCATTTGTGTTGGATGTGTCTGTGTGGAGGAGTGAGTTCCAGACTAATGTGAATGGGAAAGGCTGTTGTTTTACACCATAATTCACTGAATAAAGTGTCAAATCTGTTTTCCACTTTTAGCAAGAATGTTAAATGTGGAGAATGCTGTACAGTGTCTTTGCATGTTTTGTGAGAGAGAGAGAGAGAATAGAGCACCATTTGCATCAGAGACAGTGAACGCTGATAGGGCTGTCCCAAACTAAACATTGTCTCATTCCACTGAAAAGCCTGGTTTGCAACTAAAAGTCTAAAACTAATCAACTCTGAAAAACGCAAATAAATAACATGATGTTGCTCCTCAGTACCCAGTGCATGCCTGATGTTCAACAAAATAGAATGATGCCTAAAACATAGTAGCCAAAATTAGGACACATGAGCCAAAGCCAGTCCTCCAAAGTTTTTTTTTTTTTTTTTTTCTTTTTTAGTAGTAAACGTACTATATTTCAAAATACTGTACTGTGACGCCACAGATTGAATGCAGTGCAAATGCAAGGCAGTGAGCCTCATGTTTTACGAAATTATCATGGTATTAAAAGAGGATTCATTGACATTATGAAAGAAAATACACCACGTTCCTCCATATATACTGATGACAAGCACAAACAGAAGGCTAATGAATTGCAACCTGCCTACCTTCTTTATTTGTACACTGTTGTCCCATTTTGGACATCATTCCAAAATTCCATTCCATTACCCCTTTTTTTTTTAGGCCCCCCTGGCTTAAATTTCTGTTGAGATCCAATTGCTGGATGGTTCAAACTTCCATTTGCAGCACTACCTACAGATTCAGCTTCAATTCACCCGTAAAAATAATCAAATAATAAATTAAAAGAAAGACAAATGAATTCAGTTGCTTGACTTACAGAATCTTTGCTGACAAAAGCAATATGACTGATTAGCCGACTTAGATGGGACATCCCTATAAACATCCCTAAATCATAGACAGTAGTGTGGTCAATTTTGGGCAAGAGTTGATTTGACCATTCATATCTATCTTGTTTGTCAGTGTTGCTGTTGTCAAAACTTTGGACTTACTTAACTTTGTCTGTCTTTATAGATGCTTACAAATAACCACTTACTAAGAATTAAGAAACATTTAATGAGAAATTCTTCTCATATTTTTGTAGTCCAATCTTTTATTTTTGAAAACTTGATCGATAATGATTGATAATGGTAAAAGATGTCATGTTAATTGTCTTCGCTCTAGTTGGCTGATTCCTGGAATTCTGCTGAGGTCATTTTTTTTTGTTGGTTAACACAAACATTTGTATTGTTTTAAGGTCTGGAACTTTTCAGCATGTTCAAAAAAAAAAAAAGTGTTCATATGATGAAACACCCTTTGCTCTCCCTGTTTTTAGGAGTGTACAGTTTCAGAATTTTGCCTCAAGCTATAATTCCTCTCCACAAGCAACATGATGAAACATTAAAGGCATCACAGGGGATGGGAACATTGTTTGTTTGAAGTTTCTCTAGAACTTCAATAGCGCTTTATAGAGAAAAAAGAAAAAAGTTCACCCTGAAGCACTGTCCAATATTACTTTCCCTTGGTCACATGTTCTCTCTAATATTTTCCTCCTTATACACCTCCTTTATTTCATTTTCTTCTTTCATTTCTGTTCTTTAATTTTCTCACATTCAGTGTTTCACCCTTCAACCTCCTGCGAGCGTTGATTACTTTCTCTCCGCTCCTTTGGCTTTCTTTTTGTGTTCTCCTTCATTTCTCTGACTGTCAGTGTGTGGTATGGTTTTAATTTGCAGTTTGAGAATAAGCCTTTTCCCATTGTGGAGATTTTTTTTTCCCCCTTATACTTGAAGATGATCTCAGCCTCCTAGCGGGAGTGGCCCTTAAACATGTTCCTCAGAGTGACTCTGGACCCCGTCACACAACAAATCACAACTCAACACTTCCACATTACAAATCAATCACAATGCAGATTTCACATTACTAAAACTGATTAAGTCAAGCCATGTGTCATATCTCAGGCGATGAACTCGGAACACTCTTGGCCTCATGTTCCTCAGGGAGACATGTCACTCTTGGCCTTGTTTTTGGATGCAAAAGCCTGCCAAACCACCCCCAAATACAAAGGAAATTAAGCTGCCCCAACAGATGAGAGAGGCTGTGCTGTAAGGCTGGAAAAAGTGACCAGAGTTCCTAAAAAAGCGCAACCTTCTTTCCATGGTAACGCTTTATTTTGACGGTCCAGTGTAAATGCTTTGTAGATACTCACCTCATCTTTAACTGAATGTCTGATAAATTCAAAATAACCTTAAAGTGAACACTCAGTCTAACCCTAACCTCAACCCAGAGCCTAACCCTAATGCACCTAAAGTGCGACAATGCACCACAACAGATCCCAGTCGTTTACGATGGGAAACACTGTGTCAGTCATAAGCAGCTGCACAGTGCATAATGGAATCAATGCGTTGAATTTGGGGGGCCTGGTGCATCACAAGGTTGAGCAGAGCTGAACCTTTGCAAATCAGTCTGACCTAGATAATGCGTCTACCCATTTAGAAGGCAGCAATGGGTGACATGAACAAAGTACTTGTACTTCAGTACTTGTATTAAGTGGGTTTTAAGTATTTATAGTTTTATAATAGTTATAATTATATTTTTATAAAGTACTTATTTTCATTTTTTAAAACTTCTACTTTGACTCCACTACATTTCACAGTAAAACAATCCTACGTTTTGCTCACCTACTTTCTGCAATATTCTGTGAAGTAATCGTTCATAAAATGTAAATGTCATTTCCACTATAAAACTTAGAATTTAAGTTTGTTCTTAAGTTCTCTGCATTTACATGCGATTGTTTGTTTTATAGTGCTCGCGAACCACACACTGTAATGCCTGTTACACTGGCACTGCTGTTCATACATCAGGTCAAATTCACATTTTATTATTTGCTTCTTAAACGTCAAATTTTACATATGATCATTTTAAGATCAAATCTGCACATATGAGTATAGATATTTCATAATATACAAAAGCTAAGTATATCGCTCCTTTTTTAAAATCCTTCCCTTAAATATCCAGGATCCAATTGAAGCTTAGCAACTGTAACTAGACCCGGGCAACTATGTTTAAGGAAATGTCATATCGTTGTCCAGGGTGTTTTTATATCAGATGTCTGATATCCCAGGAGTTGGAATGGAGAGTGAAATTTTACCCATTTCCTAAACTGAAGACACGAGGAGAATGTTGGATTGTTGGAATATCTCACAATAATTATGCATTTGATACATAAGTACATTTAAAGGCAAGTACCTTTGTAGTTTAACTCAAAAATATAAATACAGCACTTTTATCTATTTTACGAAGAGTATCTACTTTCACTGAAGTACTGAATTCTTGTACTTTGTCCAGCACTAGTTTGTATGATTAGTTTCCATAGTATGAAACATATGGACCAACATTCTGCTTATGAAACATTCCCATGTGTCTTGGATGAGCAGCAGCTAATACTTGATTATTAATATCCAGATCTTGTACTGTTGTAGTCCAAAATTCAAAATCTGAGTTGGTGCACAAATGTTAGTATATAGAAATCACTGATGTTGACTGGAGGTGACTCTTCTTCTTCTCGAACCCAAACCTCTCCAGGTTTAGCCTAATCAACTTACCAATGCATATTACATTGACTTTATAGGTGTTAAAAGCATGATTTACATAAATATTGACTTAGCAAGACTTGAGGTCAGTTGGATTTTGCAGGGAATGGCCTTGCAGCCAACTAAAGCGATGCAATGAGTTCAAATCCTATATCCACTCATTCTAACCCTACGCTTAACCCACAACTAGCCCAGATCCCTGTCTATACCCTAGCCATGATACTAATTTTTACCCTAATGCTGTTGACAAACTGAACCAGTGTCATCTAGTGACCACTATAGGACCACTGCTGACCAGATATTGTATTTAATGGCCGATGGCCATTCTCAGCACAGTAGAGACGCTAACATGGTAATGGCGTAGTAGTCTATGTTGCACTGGTTCTAGTGTGTTGGGCACTGCAGCAGCCTACATACCTAATAAACTCAGTGTATGTTTGACTACGTAGATGTAAAGCATGGCTCACGCAAGTAGTGGACCGCTCAGCTGCTGGCCTTACTTGGTAATCGCAGAGCCCTGCTAGAAACTCTCCTCCCAGAAGGGAACAGTTTGGTTTGGCTGCAAAACCAGAGCAAAGCAAACACACTGTTCATCACCAGCAACAACTGCAGTAACTTGAACTGGGGGCGAATGAATTAGTCATTTCTCTCTCTGCCTCATTCTCCTTTGGGGGTTCTCAAGAGTGGGACACGGTTTGTGGTCAAGTGAGGAAAGAAGGGAAGGAGAGGCTTGTCTGGATGCTAGGGGTGGAGACGCTTGACTACACAGCATACACTCATACACTCGCCTCATAGACTCCTCCAGCCTTCATGTTTTCCTTTTGGACTGAGACTCTTTCGACTTGTTGAAGACGTATCCGGAGCAACCAGGCGAGAAATGCCCTGGCCATGCTGAGCCTGATGTGGAAGTATTGCCTTTCAGTTCGCACAATAAGGTAAGACATCTTCGGGGGGAGAAGTTTGAGCTTTGAGAGAATATTAGAATTTTCCTGATTGCTTTCAATGTCACACCTGTTCTCTGAAGTCCCACCTGGTGTTCTTATCCTCCTAGAAACAAATCTAGTCAGGTTAAAGTTAAGGAAACTGTTTTTTGCTAATCGTGTTGTTCCATAACTTTGTTCTTGTTAGCATTGGGCTGATTTGTTTGGGGAGAACAGATTGTTTCTGGAATCTAATACCTTAATCATATTGCTACATAAGGCTTTTGGAGACGATGTGAAGTTTTTTTGTGTTCTTTTTTAAGGGTACCATGAAACCGTGCTTGTGTTTATTGAGCAGTCTTATGGCTTCCTCATAACTGAATGTATTATATACCCATTGCTTTTATTCCAAGTACAAAGAACAAGCACGAAATGCAGAGGGCTGAAAAATGCAGTAATTCAGTCATTGTGATAAATGGATGAAGTGCAATTGTTTTGATTGCTTGCTTTGAATAATTATTGTTGGCATGAAGTTGTTTTGACTATGTTCAAGTGCAAATGTATGCAATTAGTAAATGCTGTAATTGTTTTGTTAAAAAGACACTTTAAAAATCTGAACACGTTCCCACATGCGCTTGAGTAAGAGTGGAGTCATGGCATTAATAGTGCAGCTCTCCTGGCCACTTCCACTAGGCAAGGCTAAAATTAGTGGCCAGAGGCTTTGAGTCAAGCCACTACACTCAGCGGAGTAGCCAGTCACCCCTCATAAATCCTAAGCCCTGTAATTCGCTGCCCAGGGTTTCAGCAGCTACAGCCTCAGCTGTTTTCTTCCGCGGATATTTTCTTTCTGCTCATACTGTACTACTTACGTTCCTGAGGTCCTGTCTGCATCATTTGCGTGTGAAGCGTCTTGTGTAACTTCTCTTTTTCAGACATTTTCCATCCACGTCCCATCTCCAGACAGCCAGCCAACCTCCATGTGCCTTATTTTTATTTTGGAGTTCCTCTTCAGATTTGTTCCTTTAATCTAATGGAAACACACACTCACAAGAAGGCCTAAGCTGCACATATTTGAAACTCTGGTTTAACCCTTTAAAAGTAGATTACTTTCCATCAATGCTACTTTAGTAGGGGATGTTTTGTTATGATGTGAATTAGTTACATTTCTATTGTGCGTACAGTCTTTTTTGCTGAAGTATGCAACCATTGTTGCTAGGGGCACCTCATGATTCGATTATGATTCAGAGGGCTGCGATGCGATTATAAAACAATTATCGATGCATCTTTTATTTTCTATACAGGATTTCTTTTTTCTCACTGTGTGAGGACTTGGTAGTTTTAAAGCAAAGTATTTGTAATGATCCATAATGAATTTACTTCCAATATCTTTTATTAATAAAACAAATGCAAGTGATGTGGCAAGTGAACTGGAAGGCTCTCATTCACTGCTCTTGTTTGGAGCACGAAACACTGGCTGCCACTCATCAGTGATAAAATGCACTGTTATGGTGAAATAAGATTCAGTGGCAATAGATGTCCACACAGCACATGTTACAGCTATTCTACCTGTTTTCTTTTATAATTTTTTGCTTTTGTAACTTCGGTTTGGTCTTTTTGTAGAGGGTGTCAGTAAAATATCTTCGAGACGGGACACTGTATCTCAGCTCCAAAGTGCACAACATAGCGCGAAAGCCCTGGTTCCCAATGACTGAGAACTGGCATGCAGACTGCAGGTCACATAGCAACACTGTCTCGCCGAGCAAAGAGAGAGATTTAAGACGAACGTTTGGAGACGAATGGACTTATTCGCATTTATAAGCAGTGCAGTTGGTTTCCTGGTACGTTAAATCTGCAATGAGAGACTGTCAAACAGTAAAAAGTTGCGAAGATGAAGTCAGCTTCTTTTTCGATGTTCACCTGTCCACCTTAAATGGTGCCGCATTTACATTCTGGCGCCTCAGGCAGAATTTAAGGTGGAACGGGAAAATTCGAACAACACGCTGGCGAATAAGAAGCGACTTCAGCCTCGTAAAAAGTAGAACATTTGAGAGACGTTTTACAAGAAACTGATCTACTTTTTCAGGAAAAGTTTTCTGGCGGCGATGGGAGGAAAGCAGCTATAGCTAAAGCTTAAAGCAGAGCAAAGTAAATCTGCGTATTCGTTTATATTTTTTAGCCTATACTAGGACATCAGCACATACTGGCTTATCCACTTGTGTTTTTGTTATGTGCACGTCACAGACTGTCCGGGTGCTGCACTTCCACACTTTCAAGTTCCGCCTTTTGCGTTCCGTCAACATTACGTTATAAATGAAATATTTAGACAATCGATTTTTGACACTTTTGAATCGATTCAGAATCGTTCACATTCGCATCTAAGAATTGATTATTTATGAAATTAGGATAGCATGAATGTTCAGTGGTTCAGTGTCTAGGCCTATACCTCACTCTGAAAGGCTTAATGGTGATGTAACTGCTTGTTACTAGCAATTAGTTTAAACAATCTTTTTTTTTTTTCCCAGCAGACAGTGCACGGACCACAGCCATGTCATCATATCATGATACTATTAACCTGATACGTGTCGTAGTGTGAAGTTGCTACCAAAAAGCAGCTCTATTTATAAGATCAGTAACCATACACTCTCAGAAAAAAGGTACTGTACTGTCACTGGGGTGGTACCGTCAAGGGTACATCTCAGTACCTTTAGTCAGGGAACATAATTGTACCATAATCCATTGAAATTATATTTAAGTTGTATTCCACACATACTCCACACACCCCGTCTCATCTCCATGCTTTTTATTTTATTGTTCTGTTTTAAAACTTTAAAACCAGGTTAGGAAAAGATATAAATATGCATTTTTCACCTGGGAAAAACTTAAGGTACACATTTAGACCTTAAAATCATTGTTGTACCTTTGAGGGTACATTTACATTGTTTGTACCTTGATGAAAAATGTACCTGAGTGTTTGAGTGTGGTTGTGTAAATATGTTTAATTGTAAAGTTGTATCGGTATCAGCCAAAACTCAAGGTTTAAGTACCGTCATGCCACGAGTCGGTGATACTTCACAAGTCTTCTCCTTCTGCTTTTTGAATGCTGCCCTTCAGCTGAAGCCATCCGTGTGTTGTTTAGTATGTGGACAGTGCTATGGCTGTGAAGTCCACATTAATGGCTTAGCAAGTGTTTGTTTAGGCCAGCTGGCTGCTCCTTTGATTGTAGCATTCCCGGAAGCAGTGGCAGCCCTATTTCTGCTTTCGGACGCATGCCGCCAGATCCTGTGTGTGCGTGAGGCATTCCTGAGGGTACAAGTCATTCTCAGCTCCAGCCATAGCTCACGTTCCTCCTGTTTCACTTCTCTGCCTTTTCGCTGTCAGCCTTTGTGAGTGCCCATTCTCTGTCTATCTCGTTTCACAAGGGACGAGGGATCCGTTCGATCCTCCAGGGCTAAAAACCAGGCCAGCTTCTGGGAATGCCGCTCTTGCTTCGCCTCAGCTATTTGTAGTAAATTTCAGCCTTTAAAGGCCACTTGTCTTTTGTTAAGAGCTGGGCAGCCTTTGATAGTTGCTGAAAGAAATAGGTTTTCTGGAGCTCTGGCCCCTGGACACTCCGGGCACTTTAAAAAGAGCCATGTAAGAGTAGAGGCCAGGCAACCCGATCCAGCCACTGAAAGGAGCAGTGCTGTGGGAGCACAAGGTATGATTAATTTACTGTGTGTGGATTTCGCTTCAGCCTGCCTGTGTCCTGTTCTGCTAGCTGTCTCTTTCTCTCACTCACCTTATGGAGAGGAAGCCACTCTTTTTTTCGGATGTCTTCTCACTGGAGGACTTAACGAATCTCCCAGATATCCTGTGCTTCCTATGGGCCGGCTGGCTGACTCCTGTGCGTCACAGCGGACCTTTTTTCGGATGTTTTTCAAACCCCTTGAATGAACTCCCGAGGTCGACCTGTATTTTTACAGGGGAATCTCCCTGACTTTCACCAGTTGTGGTATCCAATAGAATCCTGCCAGAGGGACTGGCTGTCTTAAACTTTGGCTCCATAAGCAGACTTACAGCAGACAGCAGCTGGATACTTGACCAGAAGAGGACCCAACTTAGCTTCAGAGTTCAAAGATGAATATCTTTGGAGAAAATGATCTCTGACTCTGCCAACTTCAACTAAAGATGTAATTATTGCTCGGAGAAGAAACTGATCCAGAATTAGGCTTTTTGATGGGCTTGGGCTGATTACATGGAAGTGTGAAAACAGCAACACTTGGAGTAGAGCAATCATCCAGATGGACAAGTGATTCCACCTTTGGTGAGTAAGGCATTCAGGCTGATTTGCTGCCTCTCAGCTGGATGGGGAACCGCTGTGTAATTTCGGGAGAGGTTATGCAAGGGACCAGGATATTTTAGGACAGTTCGGTCATTTGCACCCAATTATATGAATGTTTGTTTCAGTCTGTGGAAAAGATTGCTTGCTTGTTTGCTTGCTTGCTCTGACTGGGCTTTCAGTCATTGCCACTGACAGCTGTATGGAACTGCACTGGCAAAACAGTGCCTCACTGGAATTGATCAAACATCCTGCACTCAGAAACATGTTTTTAAAATGGTTAATTTCTCTTGGTTGGCCTGTTATGATTATATAGATCTGTATTTGTGTCAACGCTGCTAGAAAAACCTGCCCAGCACTGCTGGTCACCACCAAAACCAGCAATGTGTACCAGCAAAGCTAAACCAGTACCAGACCAGCATAAACCAGCATAGACTAGCATGGAATAAATGCTTGTTTAAGCTGTTTTTTCAGCAGGGTCATGTGTTACTTTAGTGCAGAGTTGAGATTTTTCCACTGAAAACACAGGCTTTCTCAGTACATCAGAAAAGATATTTTTGGCAGCTTAGTTTTGTATGAGCTTGAAACTGTCATAGTCCAATATACTACAATATGCTAAGAAGTGGATTATAATGCAGTGACTCTAAACTTATAGTTGCAGAGAAAGCCCTAACATAGCTGACTTAATTCTTGAGATATAGTTAACAGTTACCTGAAATAAATAAATCATGGTGGTATTTTACTGAGGTTCCAATGTCTGTTCCACATCTATCTAATAAACTGTCGAATATGGCATGTAGAACTGTCCTAGTAGCAGGTAGCAGCATGGTACAGCTTTATAAACCACTTTCCTTGCTAGCACCAGTTGTTAACATTAGCTTGGGAAGCAGGGCAAGAATTTCAACATGCGTTTAATTCCGGCTCTTTGAGGCTTTAATGATGCAACTTTGGAGGGTAGAGATTCAAATCTGAGGTAGTGAATCGTTTTTTGTGTTGTTACCTATGCTAATCTTATTACATTAAATGGTACTTGGTAGCATCATAGGTTAGCATTAGTTTAGTGAGCTGGTGAAAACAATACAACACAGGTTCGATATCCTCAAATTTAGACGTGAGAAGTTATTAGCCTGCTAAGCTAGTGTAAGCATGATCTGCTGTACTTGCCTTTCCTTAGCACTGTTCACATTTAGCAATAGTGGATTAACATTTCATGTTGCAGCCGGAGATTATTTGTTTCCTCTCATCTTCACAATTTACGTGACCATGTAGAGCTGTGTTCCCAGTTGCCAAAGGTAAAAAGCACAGCATTCTGTGTGTGAAGTTTCAGGGACGCTCCCATGCCATGTGTAACATTTTCCAATGCATAACAATAATACATAAACATATTTAACTTGAAGATTTTCTTTTTTACAATTTAAATTACATGTAGGTATGTAGGGTTTCTTTGAGGGACAGTGCTTTGCAGTAGCAGGTATGTAGGGTTTCTTTGAGGGACAGTGCTTTGCAATAGCCTTCAAGCCTTTTAAACCAACACCTTTACTGTTTCAGACAGTCCCTTCATCACAAGAGAACTTGTTTGTAAATGACAACACACTTTGGAGAGACTAGAATATGACCAGCTGTCAAATTCTGAAGAACTGTGACTTTATCTGTTAAATCAAGTTCTGTTTTTGCATTTTTAAAAGTGACAGACATGGATTTATGCATCATGGCAAGGTATTTTGTCGTTTCTGTCATTGGTTCCACCATGACAAACGTGCCTAACACAAGCTTCTTCAGAGTTTTATATGTCAGGTCAGGTATCATCTTTCCTCTGCTTGTCCCTCAGACACTGGGCCAGTATTGTAATTAGCCACTATGAATATTTCAGAGCAAGGTTTCCGTTTACACAGAATAATTGGATCTCGTTTCGCTGTATGTTCCATTGTGTAGACGTATGACGCATAAACAGGAATAGGAGATAAATGTAATAGTGATGCTGTTGGTGATAAATGCCAGTTTTCCTCTTTCATTCCCGTCATTTAGAATCTTGAAGCACATCTGTTCTGTAACTTAACGCAGCTGAAATGGTTGGACTGCATTAATGGATTTGCCATTTCTTTGTTTTTCCAGGAATCTGATCTGTTCCTGGAGCTGTCATTAAATTTACTTCATATCGGTTCTGACTGAAGAGTTTAATGTGTACCGCTGGTTGATTCAGAAGCAATAATATACTTTGGGAACAAAACCTGCCATCCTGAGCTAGCTAAAATATATTATTACCTGCCTTGCTGTTTCTGATTTTTAGATTTCAGACCTATTTGCAGTTTCGCAACACTGTTTTACAGTTATGGACATGTAATTTCCTTTAAATGTGTTGAAAATGGGAAAAACTACATCTACTATAATGAAATGACTGTTGATACAAATTTTTCTGGCCCATTTTTTTAATACAGCCTCATGTCTGGGTCACAGATCTTAGACAATGCTATGCGTTCCAGTCCTGAATGTGCTGACCTCTTTCGAGGGCCTCTCTGTTCAAGGCTACACTAATGCCCAGACCGTACCCTGTCCCCCACCTGGGTCTCCATATTTTATGCATCTCACCCAGCACTAGTCATCTAAAATTGATGGTCACTGTGACCTCACTGTCCATCCGCTGCCTCATCGTGGAGGTTTGAGCCAAATGTCTTTCTTTATCTGACCTTGAGGTAAAGCCATTTAGGTTGTGACACCGGATTGAGCCTATAAAACATAGCTGCCCAACAATTTTCCAAATTTTCTGGAGAGCCAAAGATGCAGGTGGTCCTAAAGGTCTTCATAAAGTGGGTTAGGTGTATAAGAGGTCATCTGTACCTTGGTTTGGTTGATTTTAGTTGTTTATATTTGTGTCTTAGGTGCATGTAATTTAAAAGAATAGTTTGGGGAAAAATCTAATTTACACTATTTTCTCACTTACCCCAGATGTAGTTCATCATCCAAGGCATGTTTAGTCTAATGTTGTTAACAAATGCTGAAACTCCAGTCAACCAAATAGTCCAAATCTTTTCAGTAAAAATACATCACCAAAACCTCTCAAACCACATCCAGGTCTTCATAAAGGTAATGGCAAATGTGGTTTAGAGCACAGTATGACTTACTGTGAGCTATAAAAACAAACAAACTAGGCCACTACGGGCAGCAATTTTAAACAACACCAAAGCCTGTTAGATTTCATAGGTTTCATAGTTTTGTTCATTTTTACAGTTTACAGTTCTATGTAAGGAAATAACATCTCGCTGTATCAGCACCGTAAGATGTGAGAACAGTGCATTATGGAAAGTTTATCCAGGCTAAAAAACTTTGGAAAGGTTAATAAATTCATAATGCTGGTGTTTGTATTCATACTCTAAACTTGAGGTTTTGGTCAGGTTAGCTTCAGACCCAATTTTGTTAGGCTTAAGTCAGTTTCAGATATGCTGTGATTCAGGTTGAGTCAGACTTTGGGTTCGGACCAAAGTTTCAGGCCAGATTAAAGCTCTAGTCCAGGGTTGAGGTTGTTCTGTCCCTGTCAAAGTAATGATGCAGAGTTAAAGCTTGGGACTGTTTTTGCAAGGCTTTTCCACTGTTGCTTATAAGCCTTCGGCTTCTTTCCCATATCTTTTCCATGGACCGCTGACCATGCATTGTGTTATTAAAAAGTCTATTATTTTCCCCACAGGGAAGTCCCAGTCACTCGCATTACTTTGTACCACTCTTCTTTAAGACAGGGTCATCTCTTTCACACCATGTATGTCACAATCAACATTTTATAGCAGTACAAACAATTTTAGTGAGATTACAAGATGCCAGTTCTCTTGCAGTAGACAGCGATAGTGAAGGACTATCAATGAATAACGGCTCTATCAGTGGAGAGCGGCTCCACTTATTAATACAGTCACATGCCATTATGTAAGCATTATAAACATCATTAAACTTGTAAAATAGCCAGGAGCCACAGAGAGGCAAGTCAAGTGGAAGCTTTTAGACAGGACACAGCAGAGTGTTTTCCTATATTAAACCGTGTTGAGCGGAATAAATGACACTCAGCTGGATGTATTTGAGAGCTTATTCTATTTTTTCTGAGGCTGGTCTCAAAAATAAAATTCCACTGAATTAATTTCCAGTTACCACACCTTCTATTCATGAGAACAGTGCCAAATCCCACATGGCTCCTTATAAGTGCAGGATTTGGGTGTAGATGCCACTATTTAATGACCTACGCAGTACACTACATGAGAACATTTGAGATGCAGAACCTTTCCAAATCAGAACCTGAGGGATATATGCTCCTGAGGTTTGCATTTACTTGTTCAGTATTCTAGAAATTCTGGTGAAACCCATCATCTTGTGCTGATGTTGTGATATTGCACATTGTGACATAATTTATCATGATAATGATCATATTGTTCACGCCTTGCAATAAACATAAAACGCAGTGTGAATACTTCTCTAGAAAAATACCAGTCATCATCATCAAAGTGTCCATCCTGAGGCAGCCTATGAAACACGCTCCACCTCTCTAAGCAGGCAATTAGCCATCTGGACAGCTTGACATCCAGCGTCTCCAAACAGAATGGCCACAAAACCCATCTGATGTGTTTAATGAAAGAGTCATCACTCAGCCCAGTTACTTCAGACAAGAAAGACTCTATTGTTGCAACTCCACCTCCTGCAGATCTGTGTTCATGTTTGTTTTTGTACATTTTCAGAACAAAAATGTTATTTTGCAAGAAAACCAAAGAAAAACAGGGTTTTTTTTTACTGAGATTTGAAGGTTTTGGTTAGAATTCCTATATAGGTAGTTATATATTGTCACTGTTGGAACAAAACCTCATATCTAAATTATATTTATAGTTTTACAGGAGAAACTTGTAATGTAAGTCAATGGAACCAGACTTTTTTCCCAAGTAATTTTGGACCATTTTTTGGTTTGTTTATCAAGAAAATTATACACAGTGTAAAGGGCAAAAGGCATTTTCAAATTGTCAAAAACTGAAAAATGGAGATATGAGGACTTATTCCAACAGCAGCGATGTGTATAATACATATAGGAAGTATTACATATAAAATTTCCATTTTGGAGATATTTAATATTATGTACACATGAGATGTTCTATATATATGTACATATATATTCATAATAGATGTGGTATTATTATTATTATTATTGCTGTAAGTTGATGTAATAAGTCTTATTACCTTTAAGGTGAAGGATGTTTTCGCCTCCTTCTGTAAAATTACTATTTTGGAGATGCATAACATTATATATAATACACATGGCATGTGTTTGACTCCACATCCTGACACTGTATAAAGACAAACCCATGGGTGCATGTGCATGCCTTTCTTTTAGGGGTTTTCTGGGATGTTTATTTTCACAGTTTTAGTTTTCACTGTTTTTGGCGCACGAGTAATCGTGGCCCGCTGTGGGTGGGGTCATTAAAGCTGCAGGATGCTCCATATCTGTGTCATAAAAGCAGAAATTTGGTGTTTTTGATTCACATTTGAAAAACATGAGAGGAATTTGAACACTCCCAGGAGAGAAGGGCAGGGTTTGATAGCTTTAGCCTTTCCACCTTCTGTTATAAAAACTCCACTGTATTAGAACACTCTGTCCTTGTGAGAAGTCCTTGCAGAAGCCTAGAAGTTTCTCTCAACCTTTAAAGTCAGTACATTGTGTGGCATATTGTCATCTATAAGAATAGACAAAAGTGCATAGCTGAAAAAGTGTTAGCAGCCAACTCTGTATGTAACAGTATGTCTCACAGTGTCAGAAACCACATTAGCAAGTCAGTTTGAGATCACTTAACAATTCAACAGGGTTTGAGGCAAGTGTGTGATGATTTAGGCACAATGCTAATTAGTATAAGCTTCTGTTGCTTGTTAGCTATTGTAGCTCCAGTGTAGAACTAAACAGGGAAACCTAAGACACCAACCATGTCTTGCTTAATTGACTACATTTGGGCTGAGAAACTGGGTAAATTATTATATTTGGTTAGCTGTGCTTTTAATGCTATACAAGTATACTGACTAACTACTCTTTAATGAGGAAAAAAGGTTTTTGGTCATATTTTATATGGTATGCAACAGGCAAGTCAAGGCTGACAGATTCAGGCCACAGAGAGTAGGAAATGGTCACAAGTAAGTGTCCAATACAGGTACAGTTTGTATGACCGAATAACAGTATAGAGACCTCACGCTCCTTAAGAGCAGTGTGTGCACAACTACAGAAACCAGTGACACGTTTACCCATCAGAGGGCTGCTGCAGATTGCTATTGGAAGTGTGCTTGAACAGTAAGCTGAACTTCAGATAGAAACTTCATCTTCCTCCCAAAGGAAAGGAGATTTCCTGTAGCAATAAAAAGAATGCGATAAAAACACTTTTTTCCATTTGGAGTTTTAAATAGATATTTAATTTTTATGATAGATATTTACAGAATTGATATTCTCTCTCTCTCTTTTCCCTTCCTTTCTCTCTCTCTCCCCCCTTATTCTCTCACCCTCTCACTTCTTTCTCTCTCACCCCTCGCTCTCCCATTTCCCAGTCTTTCATTGTCTTTCTCCTGTTTCTCTCTCTCTCTCTTCCTCTCCCCATTCTGTTGCTCCCTTTTCTCTTCCTGTCTTTCACCTTTCTCTCTCACCTCTCTCCCTCCTTTCTCTCTCGTCTTTCTCTTTTGCTCCTCTCTCACCATGCTCTCTCGTCCCTCCCTCTCTTTTGCCCCCTCTCTCTCTCTCGTTCTTTCTTTCTCTCACTCTCCCCTTTCTACATCTTTTTTTCTTGTTCTTCTTTCTCTTACCATCTCTCTCCCTCCCCTCTGTTTCTTTCTCTCCCTCACCTCTGTCCTTCCTCTCTCTGTCTGTCTGTCTATAAGCTGCCAAACTTTAGCAGCTTTCATCCTCCTATCGCTGTGTTTAATATTCATGAGTGGAGCAGAGAGACACAGGGCTAACAGAAGAACGAGAGATCAATTACCCCGCGCAGAGCCCAATCAATCTGCACTCATTTACAATTCC
Organism: Colossoma macropomum; assembly: GCF_904425465.1. NCBI lineage: Eukaryota > Metazoa > Chordata > Actinopteri > Characiformes > Serrasalmidae > Colossoma > Colossoma macropomum. The sequence goes on from NW_023494810.1 coordinate 16,666,660, forward strand.
TGCCTGCTTTAAAAGGGGTCTGTTCTTCAGAGTCATGAGCGTAATTATGCAGGAGAAATAGAGAGAGAGAAGAAAGATGAGGGTTTTTAATAGAGAATGGAGGAGATTCCTATATTAGTCCTTCCATCCTTTTTCTGTCTATCATGGGCTGTGGTTAAAGTGAAATTTTGGTCAGAAATCTAATTTACACATTCCCTCCACCCCCTTACCCCAAATGCAGTTGATCAGCCAAGACATGTTCAGTGTCCGAAGCTAGTGTGTTTAGTTTTTGCACTGGAGCTGAGAGGGGAGTATAACTGAAGGCTTGTTTTTTTTTTTTAATTTTTACCCGATTTTTCTCCCCAATTTAGTCGTCTCCAATTCCACCCGCTAGTTAGGACTCCCCCAATCACACGATGCTATCAACGCTAGGAGGGTGAAGGCTAACACAGGCTTCTTCCGAGACCTGTGAAGCCAACCACCGCTTCTTTTCGAACTGCCGCTCACGCAACGTCACCGTTTAGCGGAACGCACTCGGAGGAAAGCGCCAACCGCCAGATCTGTTACGTCAGCTAACAGACGCCTGCGCTGACTAGCATCGCGCTGAGTGATGGGGGAGAGGGAGGGGCCATCCTACCCACCCAGAGAAAGTGAGGCCAATTGTGCTCTCTCGGACTCCTGGCTACGGATGGCTGTAGCATCACCAGGGATCGAACTCGCGATCTCCTGATGATAGGGCCTTAGACGGTTGCGCCACTCGGGAGCCCCCTGAAGGCTTGTTTAAACAGTTGTTCACTCATCTCAAATAGACATGTCTATGAGGTTTCTGCCACTGTATGACATACTGTTATCTATAAGACAAAAGTACATCACATAACTAACAACAGTAGCAGCAGCCTGAATTTCGTCTGTACTTTTGTCCATTTAAGCTATTACTCATTAGCTACATTCGCCTCGTAGCTACAGTGACTTGATTTTGATTTTAGGTCATACTATTGCTTCAATCAATAATCCCATCTGTGCTTAGACTCTGAAATGTAAAGGTTCCTCGTTCTTTTACAATCATCATCCCTTAGAATTAAACAGATTGTTTGTGTTACTGTCTTTAAGAGAGAGATGTGTAAATGACCTCTGCTCTTATTGGCAGTTCTGTATTGTTCCTCATTCAAAATGCAGTTTTGGCTGAAACACTCCTTCATGAATTCATGGGCGGGGCTAAACTGCTGTAGACTGAATAGACAGAAAATATGTACATGCATTGGTTTTTATGGAATCCGAAAACAGTGCAATCAAAAGGGGTTGTTTTTGCAACCTAGTTTCCATATATGGATTGAGTGGTCTGGAGACTGACTTCTCCACGCTCAGTTCTCTTTTTCATACGTGTTTAGGGAATCAGAAGTCATTGCTTAAGGTGACACCTTTATTCTGAAGCTTGTTCTCACCTTAGTCTTGTACTCAAACATGCACTTTTGTTGTTATAATAACTGTGTCTGCAATAACTTCCACTGTTCACTGGTTTCAGTCCCTGCAATACAAGCAGAGCACTGTACTGTTTTTGAGATGCCATACATATCTGCTTTGGGTTCCTCTGTATTCATCTAGAAGCAAACGCACAGCCCATGTACACTCCTGTATGCAGTAATTTAGACGAGTATTGTTCAATAATCATGTTTTTTTATTGCCACACAAGACCATTGGCAGTATCTGGATTCACCTGAAGAGCCACAATAAACAACATAGTGACAATAAAATACAAAGTAAACAGAAAGACATTGGAAAAAGCCACAAATGTTCAAGGTTGGGCGTAAAAGGAATGCAGAAGTGTAATATTGATTTTGGACTGGTATCAAGTGGAATGCTGTTTGTCATTGTACACTTACAGAGGAATTTCAGTTTTGCTTCCCTGGTTTGTTGCTTAGCATCAGTGAACTATGCTTAAACATTCTATAGTGTCTGAGTTGAGGAGTGCAAATGTCAACACAGCAGTTTAGTCTTCTGTCAGACATTGTCAGTGTTTGGCCTCTTCTAGTAGTCAGCAATGTCAATTATGAAAAATTGTCAGTCAAGACTATGCAGTGATTCTGACAGATTGCAATACACTACAGGAAGCATAGGGGGCGATATGACTTCTGTTGTTTCACTGCATCATGAAAGAAGAAATTGCTTGTTGCACAGATAGAAACTGACTGGAGCAACCGCGGAGGGTATAAAGGTTTGATAAGTCACTGAAAGTGATAACAGTTGTTGGGCTAAGTGATTATAGAATTCGTTAGTTGAGTCAAGGAGAGGAATCGAAAAAGCCGTAAGTTATTCTATTACTCTTTGATTAATTTGACTAACTACTGAAGTGGTAGCTGTTAGGTGAATCAATATCAAATATTTCAACTAATTATAGAACTATTAACATTGAACTAATTTGATTAATTAAATAATAGTTGTCAGACCAAACAGCTGTAGGAATAATTGTTAGCTACATCAAAGAGAGAGGAGCCTAAGAAGGCACGATAGTTCATTTGATTAATCCAACAGTAGTTGTTGGCAGGTGAATTAGTTATAGAAATAATCGTTAATTGCCTCAAAGAGAAAAGAACCGAAGAAGACGAGTTATTGTATTATGATTATTTGATTAATTTGATTACTCAGGAAGTAGTTTATAGAAATAATCTTTGTTTTCAGTAAAAAGAGAGGAACCACAGAAGGTACGGTAGTTTGATTAGCTGATTAATGAGCATTCATTTAATATATTAATTAATAACAGAGGAAACTGTTAGTTGCAGCCCCAGCATCCTTTTGTCCTGCAGTACTCAGCACTGCTGGGTGTTGGTTACAGATGGAGCTGGTGGGGGATGTTTTGATGGGGGTGGGGGATTTTTAGAGAGTTTGTATGGGAGGCCAGGTGGTGGTGGGCCTGCACCCCTCTGCTGATTTGCGTGGTGAAATGATATGACACTTTCACACCCAGCACCGTCCCCAAACACCGATCTGCCATACCCTGACCATGATGAAAAGCAGCTTCAGCACTGAACACATTTTAATAGGCCTCAAGGGGGGATGTGGGGGAGTAGGGTGAAGGGGTGTATGTGTGTTTTAATATACTTGAACGTTTTGACACATCTGGCTGCTTTTTTCCCCAAAAAGAAATGCTATCTTGACTACAAGAGCCAAAAACATTACTTCTTATTTACTCAAATTAACATCAGAGTTGGACAAGATGATTTCAACTATATTATTCTTCAGTGTTGCTATTATATTACACAAATTAATAGAAATGGCCCACAAAGATAGTTTTACATGACTGTGTTTGTGTGTGTGTGTCAGTAAGTTAATAATGCGTTCCCTGTGTATGTGTGTACCCATTTACTCTCTGACGAGGGCGTGTTGTGTGTTTATTAAAGTCCGTCTCCATGCTGGGCCCTCTAACTCCCTCTGTACTCGGAGTGAATGATGAATGGAGCGATGCCTTTGCGGAGAATGGAAGCATTAGATATTCATTGCAGATTATTCATTCATGTGGGACGATAATGGGTGTCAAGGAGATAATGCATAAAATAGACAGGAAGTGGTAGTGGGCGTAATATCACTGAGCTGTTTTCTCTCGCAGGAACGTGCTCGCTTTTTTAAAGAGTTTAGAAAGTGCACAACAGTCGCTCTTGCAGACGCCATCAGTCAACTCATAATCTTATGTCCTGAGTGAATCTTAGTAGCGAAAATAGTGCATTAAAAGGCAAGAACAAAGGCTTTTGTGCCAACAAGAGGTTGACTTTTGAAGCCCTCCCCTTACTTGTCTCTCATTTATGCGCTCAAATTGCTTTTTTTTGTCACAGTAAGTGACAGTTTTTTCCTTTGAAATAATGTTTCCCGTTTTTTTCAGTTTGTCATTGTAAGCATAATTGAGAGTATGGGAGTCTGGAAGGCTTGTGGCATGTAAGACAGTTTAAAAATAAATAAAGAAATAATTCATAAAAAAGGCTTTGAAATGCTGGCAGGCAGCCCTACAGAAAGCCTGATAAAGTGCTTTGTCGTTGCTGACCGTGCATGTCTTACTGGTAGTATGGTTTGCTCATCATAAGACAAACATAGGGGCCGTTTTTTGTCACTTTGGCAGCTATAAAAGTCCACTGACTGCGTTTTACACTACCATATGAAATATAGTCAAATACTTTTGTTTTCAAAGAAGGGTCAACCAGCCCTAAGACTCTTGTACAGCATTAACAAAACATCAAATGTACATATTTACCACCTTACCAAACAGTCAGCCAAGACATATTTAGTGTCCAGAGTTTGCTTATTTAGTTGTAACACTAGAGCAACAAGCTAATGTATGTATATATTAGCACTAATTAGGATTGTGTAAAGTGCATGCCTAAATCATTAGAGACCTGCCTCAAACTGTGGTGACCTGTTAAGTCATCTCAAATAGACTTTTTGTATGTGGTTTCTAACACTGTACAACGTACTGTTACCTATAAAAATGGACAAAAGTGCATCACTTAACACTATTAGCAGCATGGGCTGGGAATCATTAAAGGCCTAAGGAAATATGATACTTGAGCCACAATAGAGTTCTACCTTTATTTAAAGGTTTGTAATTCGATGAGATAAGCAACATATTCAGATATTCTGTTTTATCTACTTAAGTTTACACTTCAGTCTCATTTACTGAGGCTAAACAGAATTTTAGACAAATTTATATTTACATATTTAGCAAATGTTTTTATTTGTGAAGTAAACAAACAAAACAGACTTTATGCTCATATAGTGATTTTAATCAGAGCAGTTCACATGGAGCAATTTTTAGCATTTTATTTTGTTCATAAGATCCACTTATAAGGTTTGTTTACGTTTAAGCATTGGTTTGGGGTGACATCACAAAAACAACACTTTCAGAGCTGTATGGGAAGCAGTAGATGGTGTGCTTTGAAACTTTATTGGTTTCATACTATATAAAACGTATCAAGGTCCGTGATATTTCTGTGATATAAGCCCTTTAATGCTACTTTTTTCCACACTCTTAGTAGCAGCTGTTGAAGCTTGCATTTTGCCCATACTTTTGTAAAAAGTCCCAACCTTCTTCAGCTTGCGGCCCACATAAACGACCACAAAAGCTTCCGCAGCTCACAAGATGATTTAACCGTTCTGATGTTTTTTTCTGACATAATAATAGCTGATCTTGTTTGGCAGCTGTAAAGTACTGTGAGGCTGAAGAATGGAAAGGTTCAGATGGAGTTCTGGCTCAATTAGACAGGTTTAGATACATACTGTTTTAGTCTCAAAGTGACGGTGTAAATCGTCACGTTTCAAAGCTTCATTTGAAAAGACCACTGAGCAAACAGCACAAAGTGGCAGTTAGTCATTTTCACACACACATGAAGCCCAGTGCATGCTACTCACTGCTGCAGTTTCGGTCGATGCTTGGTGTTTTCCGTCTGAGATACAGGGGGTGCTTCACTTGTCGATGGCCCAGCCTCAAGATCTTGCCTTTTGAAAGACCATTTTAACCATTTATTCATGATGGATGTGTATCATAAGATTAAAAAAGTGAAAATATGAAGTGAAACTGAAAATATATACATGATCAGCTAGCATTTTGCCAGCACACTGAGCTTGATATAAATGATGTTTTATTTTTGCAGATAATCAACAGCATTTATTCTATTTTGAGTTATGTTTGGTTAAATGTCTATGTTGTAACAATTTTTTGTGGTTTAAAACGTTTGCCAACAGCCACCTAGCGGTACTACTGTGGACCACAGGTTGAAAACCACTGGTCTGAACTGTTCCACTCCTGGCAAATATCTGGCAGTATTTGCACTGTTTTCAAAAGTTTTCTTCTTCGCTGCGAGGCTGAGAGGTGGATAATCTGATGATGGAGCAACACACGTACACACAGTCCATCTCTTGCTCACGCATTCGGTAGTTGCAAGGAAAGTGAAAGCCACACAAGCTTTTTAGCAGGCTTCACCTCATCTACACTTAAAAAGTAATACACATTAAAATCAAGCTTTCATTCATTAATGAATCTTGTTTCAGAAGCTACAGAAAACACATCAAAATACAGTTGGCTTTTCTGCTGCTGTTGGGATTCTGCTGACCACCAGAGTCTGACTCTGTGTTCATTTCAGAACATCCGCTGTTCTCGCTTCCATCAAATCTTGAGGAATAAAATAATGTCCCACCCACAATCATTTTCCACCTCGCAATTCTTTTTCACTCGGAAATATGTTATGGGACAAAAATACTTTCTGGTTTCCAAATTATGTTCACTTTAATGTTTCTTCTTCGTTCCCTCCTGTGTGTTGGCTCCTAGCAGAGAATCCCCAGACATCCCATGAGCACTTGGGCAGGGCTGTGACAGCTGTGTGTGGAACACACATCACTGCAGCCTGTAAACAGTCATTAAATCCTGCACACGCTGACACACCATACATACACCGTATGGTGGTGGGTGGTGGAGCTGAACTGCATTGTGGGTACAGGAGAATGCTGTGTGTGAAGGTCATTAGTCTGCTTTTTGTCAGAGAATCACTACACATAAAATATCCTATTGTGACTGTATTGCAATGTATTCCAATTATATTACATCTTACAATGAAAAATGCATGGGTGAATCACTCACATCATTTTCAGCTAAACAATTTACTTTTGTTGCATTACATAAAACATTGATTCTTTAGAAACACTCATGTTGAACTGTGATTGGTCAGGATGCTCACACCACACAGTAAAAAAAAACAAAAAAACATTTGGATTCGTTAAAGGTTTGAATATTTCAACCTGTAATATCAATATTACAATATTATTTCATGGTAAGGCCAACAAACGATACATTGTGCATCCCTAACTAGGACTCAACGATTTGTTGAAAATATCCAATTTTTCTGACTAATATTCTAAGCTGTGTGGCGTACTTCTCTGCATATTTATGAGTAACAGTGCCAGAAACCACACAAGCAAGTCTATTTGCAGTTGATTGAATGTGGTTTCCATCAGTGTTAATAAAATTTGGTGTAATTTAGTCAGTAAGGTTCAGAGTAGTTTGAGGTGAAATAATAGAGAAACTGACCGACTAATTCTCTTTACAGAGGTGTAAATAGGAACCAGGGGGCTTGCAAATATAGCCAATATATTATTAACTATCCAAAACAACCAGTGAACCCAGTGTAATGATGGTAAAATAGTGGAATATCCAAGTAAATATGCTCTCTTTTGGCACTGTTTTGCCTTACAACGCCCTGCATGTGTCTCTGCACCATGAATGGATTTTTAAAAATGCATTTTGGACCGAAACTGTATCAAGAAGCTATTGTAAAACAATGTCTCAGACATCAGGCAACATGTTTAAAATTATTCCATGTAAAAACGTCTGCTGTAGATTAGCACATTTCACATTATAAACCACTGTATGACTGTTTACATCTCAAAGACTTTAAAAATCATTGAAATGGCTTTCGTGCTGTTTATGACAGACATGCAGTTTGCATGCTAATTGGTAGCATCTAAGGTTCCATTACTTGTTCGCTACATTAGCCTCCTAGCTCCAGACCTAAAAAAGCAAACTTGAGACACAAACATATTTGGCTGATTGACTGCATTAAAGATAAGGGGTATATTGTATAAATTTGAATGTTCCTTTAATGTATGGTAAGTTCTGTACATGACATCATCTTGCAGCAAAGCACATTTTGAAATGCTAAGTTTAGATTCCCTCAGACAAAAAAAAAGCCTGCAGCATCGTTTAAAGCTCTCGGGCGGGACTGCCTCCGCTCTGATCTCTCCAGAGTAATTACACAAAGCTGCCATGTATGAAAGATCCAAGAAATGGGGGGAAAGCAAATGGTGACCACATGATGCTAAATTGCTTTCTAGGATAAGGGAAAGAGATTTTTCATATTTGTTGGATTTTTGCTCAGTGTATTTACATATGTTATGCATATGTTCACATGGAAATGCATTCATAGCCTCATACCCCACCTAGATTTTGTGTAGCTTATTTCTCACTCATATCTGAGTGAAACAAGGGATGAAATTCTGTGGAAAGTTGTTTTTCATAATATAAGGTACATGATATAAAGGCAAAGGATGGCAAAACAAGATTATTCAGTTGAATCTTTTGTTAATGTAATATATATTTTAAACATTAACAAAACATGTCATGTGACCAGGGCGCCCAAACTTTAGCATGCCACTGCAGCTAAAGTAGAGTAGTAGTTAAATTAGCGCAAATAAGACAAATGCAATTAATCATGATTAACTGCACAGACGAATTTGATTAATCACAATTGTATAATTACATTTGAATAGCTTTTGTAAATTGAAACAAAACAGACTATAAGAAATAAATAGGAGTAAATATAGGGCTTAATATACAGTAGGCTCTGGCTCTTTTAACACACTTTTGAGGAAAATGTGTTTTTAAATGATCATTTTGGATGCAGTTTTCTGCGATCGCCCTCCCAGCTTTGCGGACCTGCACTGGTGCAGTGATCAAACTCGTGTCAGAAGTTTTGCCAGCAAGGTTTTTCTCCTCTATAGCTTTCTGTAATGAGTTCCCCTGAGTGGCCTTAGCCAATCAGAGCGCTCGCCCTGACTCCCGCGCTGCATTTAATTGGTTGAGGCGAGGTTGCCACCGCAGCTATAACACCAGCATACATTAAAGTTAATTATATGGAGCATTCTATAGGGCAGCCATAAACTTAGCCAAGATATTCTGGATCATAGGGAAAAAAAAACAACAGCAAAGGAGGAGGAGTGAATCTTTGTGGATTTGATTTGGACCTACAATATAAAACACACTGTTGTCAGTAATCATTTCTGCTTCTTTGTAGAGCGGCTTGGCTCTAACAACAAAGACGCTTCATTTTGTCCCATATGCTCGCTCTTGCTTTGCTGTTTTTTTCTCAGCTTCTAGATTGTGTAAGGGCTCCCCCTACTGGCTGAATGCAGTAGAGCCCAACACGCTGCTGTGTAAATACACAAAAATGGTCATCAGTCTCTGGCAGGGCTCGTCCAGTTACTCAAAATTTCTGTTTTGTTTCTAGTGAATTTTCAGTCGGTCACGTAGCTGGTATTAGAAAGCTGTGAGCATAGCTTATAATGGATTACTAATGAAGCTAATAGCCAGCTCTCACACGCATGCTGAAGGAAAACATTCAGTCAAAGCACACTTACTCCAGTCCTTGGAGTGCGTTAGGCTTATTAATCAGTTTATCTACTCAAAGAATGCATATTTGCATATTTTACGTTCTCCAGCTGCTCTCCATGACAGTAAGTAACTGAGCCTGATGAACATCAATTTATATGCATTTATTTATCGCATAATGTTCTTCAATATTATTAATAATGGTTTTTTTTTTTAAAGCTTTCTTGTTTATCTTTTTCAACTGAACTATTTTGTTATCCTGGAAATACACTGCATGGTTTGCTTGTCTAATTAAAGTGCAGTTCCACTGATTTTTTTTTAATTCTGTCTAATTCAACCTTTGAGATGTAAAGCATTAAGTCATTCAGAGTGCTTGGATGCAAATATGATGCATTGTAGCAAAACTTGGATTTCTTTAGTCATTATGTGTACAACCCAAATATAGCCAACCCAATACCACCAGTGAACTTACATGTGCCTTTTGAGCTTTTATGTTATGCTGATGATGCTAAAATAGTAAATAATCTCAATAAGCTATCATAAAGCAATTTGTTATTAAATTTCACATAATAACTTTACGTGAGGGAGCTTTTAGAGGCATTCAGTGCTTTGGACATCTGGTTCCTATCACAACCACAATCAACTATCCTGACTTAATTTTCCCTAGAATCATGCATTTCACATTTTGAATAATTGGTAGAACTTTGCTTTGAGTCTATTTTTGTTTGACCTTTCTTAAAAACTCCAGTTGCTTCATTAGTCATTAAAATAATCTTTCAGATTATTTGATAACTAGTAAAACTGAGTGCGCCTCAAGTACAAGATATCCAAGCCCAAAGCCCTTAAGCCCAGGACAGAAACCCTAACGGGATGAAACACCCTGGGTGAGATGTTTTCTTGAAGGCTATCGTGACCTTTCCTTTTCCCAAGTCTTACCTGCGTCATAATGAGATTGGGAAGCAAAACTGTATCGCACTTTGGAAAAGTGATCGGACAGAACATGAAATTAGGGCAAACTCCACTTTCTCTGATTGCTAGTGAATGCGTCATCACAGGATGTGCTGTGTTTAAACAGGATCAAAAAGGGCCTCCACTCACAGCCATCGTTTTTTGCGCTACATAGTAGGGCTCACTGTGTTCAGTTGTGGCAGGCATGCAAAAAGCCACCTATGACAATATGTATATTTTAGGACATCCCAAAACAGCATCAGATTTTGTGAAAACAACTGTTGTCTTGGCTCTTGCACATCAGGAGAAGTGATGTGGCAGAATCAATGTTACACAGTGCACATGACAAGCAAGAGGCATGTAAACGCCACCCAGCATTGGGACAGTGGGACTGTGTTCTCTGGAGTGATGGAGTTCCAATCAGTACTGTTGAAATGAGGTGGAGTGGAGCTGGTCCACAACTAATCAGCCGACGTCAGTAGCTGACCTCACTAATGCTCTGTGACCGAATACAACGAATACAATCAAATGCTCACAACAATGTCCAACATTTTGTATAAGGTTTTTTTTTTATTATTTATTTATTTATTTTGTAGTAGCCCTCCCAGCCACACAGCACAGAATTATAGTGGTTACAACTGAAATTGCTTTGTGGGTTTATTGTTTGAACAGCTGTGACTAGAAACTCCCCCCAATCTTTCCTCTGTCTGCCTTCACACACGTGTGTGTGTGTGTGTGTGAGTGTGAGAGATGAAGTGGATGGAACTGTTATTTCTCACTGTGGTGCCCCAGAGTGCCTCTCACACACACCTCACCCAGTCACCCGTAAGACAAGAGGCAGCAGCACTACTGGAGTGAGTGTCAGTGTGCGAGTGTGTTTTATATGGCCTTTGTGTAGCCATGGTAGAGTGGCTCCTCTGAGGCCTAAAGCCTCTCTCTGATCGTAAACAAGCCCAAAGCAGAGCGAGCCAGGGCCTCTAGAGGGCCATACTGCGAAGAATAATGCTTTTCCTCCAAATAAAAACACAGTTGTATAAATTCAGCCGCTTATTCTGTGGATACAGTTGCCCTTTAGGGACTTGTTCAGCTGAAGGAGAAAGAGAAGTGAATTGTGTATTATTCATTTCCAAATCATTGCTGTCATAAGAAAAGAAACCTTGACTTTGCAGAACGGTAACTTTATATGAGAAGGAAAAAAAAAATTTCAGGTAATAAAGGACAGTTGAGATGTGGGTTGTACAATGCAAATACTGCCTTTATATTTACTATCCAAAATGATCAGTGTACCAACACACATGTTTTCTCAGGTTTTTGTACTGTATATAAGGATGATGGTGAGAATAGTGGTAATTCTGTCTTGCGTGCACCTCTACATGAATTAAAAAGTATTAAATAAATAAAAATATTAGGCCATAACCTTATCATTAAACAGTTGTTAAAAAAAAAAACTTTTTTTAAAAATATGTAGCTCTTCCAGCAACATATTGGTAATAATTTAATGTAGAAGCTTTTCCTGTCACCACCACTGAACAGTTCTTTCTCCAGAGTAGCACATTTTACTCAAACAACTCTGAATGACTTTACATCTTCATGATTTAATTATGCAGCAGTTTAGTGAAACTCCCCTTTTATGTACACCATTTTTCATTTGGATAATTCAGAGTTGAAAACACATTTCACACTTTTTAAATGGTTTGGACTTTAGACTAAATTCTTTTTCCTTTGAATGATCCTATATCTTATGTTCATTTTTTAAAAAAAAACCAAATGATTAAATATTCAATTTTGTCACTCATAACAATCATAACACTACAGAAACCTGTGACTCTTTCCGTAGTGATAATTTTGGCTGATTTTGAGCAGAACTCAAAAACACTAGCCTGATTCTCAAACACAGCTTTGAACAGTAATAATAATTTTCATTAAAACACAAAAAATAATTGCAGAAATTGCAGAAATATGTTTTGGTTGTGACATATCTTAATGTTAAACACTGATTTTTCAGGACGTATTTTAAACAATGGAATCTAGCTGCTCACTATGTGGCCATGAGGGACAGGGATGCAGTCTCACTTCCTGCTCTAGAATGCAGGGGTGTGGATAAAATAAGGCTCCACCTATGGACTTAAAAAGCTTAGTGTTTCTGTAGTAAAACCTGGGCCAGCATTTTTTTAAATGTATTTTATCTCATGATAAATCAATCTCTCCGCTTGGCTTTAAAAAAAATCAAAAAGATCTTTTTAAAACCTAAAAATTCTAAGTAGTATTTTCACAAGCTGAGCTTTAGGGGTTAGGGTTGTGGACAACCACCTGCCAATAGAAAGTACCCCTATAAATGAAACTGTTTATTTAGCTTATTACTATCTCAATTAATATCTTATATTAATGGTGTAAACAATGTAACACAATCCTTGTACTCATCTAAGGTCTGAATGCTCAATTATGTGGTTTTTATTTTTAATGCATTTTTCCCCCTTGTGTGGCTGTACTTTGAATGATCTGTGTACATGCATACATGGACGCTTTACAAGAGGATTTGTCAGCTTAGAGCACAGTTGCACTGAAGTACAAGTAGTGCACTGCCTGTTGCAAATGAAAAAGCTAGAGTGCATTATGATTTCTCCCACTGTTATACATCTCTCCTCCTAAAAGCAAACCAAATAGTTGTTGGCTCTGTGCCAGACTTATAAATCTCTGAGCCTACAACGATTAGACTTGACTGCCCATCCCAGATCTGATTTCACCACGATTATTTTGGTACCGTTCAGTATTATTCTTAAAAGCACACTGAACGCGACTGATTGAAGGCGTTTACGCAGTAGTGGAGTACACACATTGAAAAGATAAAATATCCAGAGATTTTATTTTAAACACAAAAAATATTTGCATACTTTATTGAATAAGAAATTAGATATAATCAATTCCAGCAATCCAGAGTCAATGCAGTTGAGTCACCACCTTTAGATTGATGCATTACAATCCTTTTTAACTGCCCTAATGTCTGCTGGTTCTGATTTTAAATGTGGAAACCTCACATTGGTCACTGCTTGTGGCTGAACTGGACATGCCACAATCTGTACAGTTCTCAGCAGATTAAAGCCCGAGCTTCTTTATCCTCATTAGTGTTCTCCCCCCGGCACACACACAAACCCTCTGCACCAAACTACTGATCTGAGGCCAGTTTTCCTGAGCCCTGTTATTCATGACCCTAATCCCTCACCTGTCCACTTACAGTGTGCCCTGTCCACGCTGTACAGTCCCTGGTTGCTTTATTAGAAAAGCCTACCTTGTAACTCCACATCAAAGTTGTACATTTAGAGGTAACAGCATTTATATATTGTATACATGTTATATATAGGTACTTATATGTTGCATATGGAATATATTACATATAGTCAGTTAAAAATACACAGATATGGATTGGTCAATGGGAGGACTGGGACAATTCCCAGAGGGCCGTTATGTGTGTGGGCTGCTAAGAAAGAGAGAAATGCATGGTCGTTTGTAATGTGGCCCTATAAAAAGTTTAATGGATACTGCTTGGGACAAACAGCATGTCCCAGACACGTTAGCTGCCCACTGCATTCTCAGTGGTCAGTGGCCGTTCATGCAAATGCTGTCACTCGATGTCGTAGTCCACTCACTGTAACACACTGTATAACGTAAAATAGCAAAGAACTTTCATCAAGGGATTTCATCATCTACGGTACATATCATTAAAAGATGATATGAATCTTGAGAAATCTCTGTATGCAAGGGACAAGGCTGAAGACCAATACTGGCTGGCTGTGACTTTCGGGCCCTCAGGCGGCACTGCATTAAAAACAGATATGATTCTGTAGTGGAAATTACTGCATGGGCTCAGGAACACTTCTGAAAAACACTGTCTATGAAAACAGTTCATCACAGCATCCACAAATGCAAGTTAAAACACTACCATGCGAAGAACAAATCATACAAACAGGACCTATAAACGCCGCTGCCAAATCGGGGCCCAAGCTTATTTACAATGGACTGAAGTGAAGTGGAAAAGTGCCCTGTGGTCTGACAAATCAAAATTTGAAATTTGTTTTTGGAAATCATGGACACCATGTCCTCTGGCCTAAAGAGGAGAGGGACCATCTGGCTTGTTATCAGCGCACAGTTCAAAAGCCAGCATCCGTGATGGTATGGTGGTGCATTAGTGCACATGGCATGGATGACTTGCATATCTGTGAAAGCACCACTAATGCTGAATGATATGTGAACAGGTTTTGGAGCAACATATGCTGCCATTCAGATGACATCTTTTTCAGGGAAGACCTTGCTTATTTCAGCAAGACGTCAGACCACATTCTGCTGCATGGCTCCATAGTAAAAGAGTCTAGGGGCTAAAGTGGCCTGCCTGTAGTCCGGAACTGTCATCCATTCAAAACATTTGCTGGTTATGAAACAAAAATATGACAAAGACGCCAAACTGTGGAGCAGCTGAAGTCCTATATCAAGCAAGAACATAACAATATTATTATTATTATTATTATTATTATTATTATTACTACTACATATAGGTGCTTACTTATATATAATACATGTGGGATATATGACTCCGCATGCTGAGAAGACATAATAACCTGTGTGGGTGCAGTCCCAGGTGTGTACATGCAAAAGATTAAACAGCGAGTGTGTAAGGAGCACAGCTGTGTGCAGATTGAGGCGTTAGGCTTTTAGGAGCCTCTCCACTCCAATCCAGCTGCACCCTGTGTATGTGGGTCCCATGAGGAGACCACATATTTAGGGTTTTTACTCCCTTTCTGTAGTGCACTGATTGCTTTCTTTGATTAGACTGACTGCAGTAAATCAGAATCATAAACTAACCAGTAGAATTCCCTTTATGGCCAGTTCGTCTATACTCAAACGTCAGTGGAGCAGATGTGGCTGGACTTGGATGTATTTTATGTGTTTTTCTAGTTAAGTTGTCTTTTTAAGTGACCTCACTGCAAAGAGTGCACTAGATTTGAAGTGAACGTTTGGGATCTAGGCCTTAGGCCTTTATGCAGTCAGACTGCTTTCAGTGATCTTAATGATTTTTGTTTGCTTTGCTATTCTAGCTCTCATTCATAATCGTCTTATTACAGCAATAGTACAACAAAAAATGCACCAGTTTTTACCCTGAATGCATTCAAATCAGACAACACTTGTTTGGCATTTTGAAGGTTGCCTTTAGTTTAGAACTGTAGATATGAGGCTAAGTAGCTAACAAGTAATGGAATACTTAACAAATAGCCCAGCAGTTATAAAAATGGACAAAACTTTCATTGCATATTCTATACTTTTCCGTTTTTGCGCAATGCTATTTGCCAGGCTTCGATTTTTTGTTAGCAACATTAGCCTTGTAGCTCCAGGGCAAAACTACAGGAACTATGTCTTGGCTGATAGTTTGGTGAAAACTGGGTAAAACTGACTTTTTTTCAAACTTTTCGAAAGATAATAGCAGCTGAGGGAAATTCCAGTGTTAGGCAAGTGCTTTTATGCTCCAGACACACACACACACTCTCTCTCTCTCTCCCCCAGGTGCCACAGTGAGTTCTGAAAGCCTCAGTGCAAGTTGTTTTTTTTAAACAACATGAATGTAAACGCCAGCTAATCAGGGACACCACCTGCCGAAACAATAATAAGCCCCCAAATCCCATTACTGCTAAATGCACACCCACACGGCCAGAGATATCAAAGAGAGGCCGGTAATAGAAAACTGGATGATCTGGCGGCCAAGTGGAGATGTGACAGTAAGTCTGAATTAACTTATCTGGTTTGGGGGGGTTATAAAAATTGAGCGGAAAAAGGAGGGGAAGGAAGGGGATGACAAGAGTTGGAGGGGAAAAAGAGAAGAAAGAGAGGGAAAAAGGAAAAGCCAGGGAGAGGAGAGAGAAAAGAAAAAATAAGAGGGAGAAGAAGAAAAAAGAGAGAGGGAGAGAGGGAAAGAGTGAGGGAGAATGAAAAAGAGAAAGGGATCAATTATAAATGACCGGGTCAGGACGCCCAATTCTCTTTATTAAAAATAAATAACCAAATAAGTGAATTTGTGTTGTCCGTTGTTGCTGGTTGTCATGAAAAAGCATTTATTTGATTAAACAAACATATGACAGATGAACTTGATCTTGAGCTAGCAGTCTGCTACCTTCAGCTTCAATTGCTAGAGATTTGAGAGGTGCTGTTTGTCTCTGATCTGACTCAGTGACGGAGATTTTGTTTGGTTGGTTGTTTTGTGGGTTTATTGCAGTGTATTAATTCAGGCTTTGTACTCTGAGCTAATCCAGCTGTGCAGGAGAGCTCCAGTTCTCCTTCAGCACAGAGAGGTTAATGCACTCTTTTATATTCTCTTTCTTCTGTCTCTTCCTTTCTCTTCACATGCTCCCATGCCTTTATTCTCCCTCTCCCACTCTTTCACTGTTTCCCTTTTCTTTGTCACTTTTTTTTTTTGCTCTTTTCTACTTCTCTCTCTGTCTGTCTTTTCTCCTTGCTTTCTGTCTCTCCTCTCTCTCTCTCTCTCTCTCTCTCTCTCTCTCTCTCTCTCTCTCTCTCTCTATTCCCCCTTCTCTCTTCTTCTCTCTTGCTCCCGCTCTCTGTCTTTTGCTATCTCTCTCTCGCTGTGTTGTCCCCACTCTCTGTGTCTCTCGTCCACACTCTGACCTTGCAGCACTGGATGCAGTCACACATGAGCTCCATCAGTGGACAGGAGACGATTTCACAGAGAGAGAAAGGGAGTTAGGGAGGAGTGTAATGATGGAGGATGAGTGTAGGGGCGGGTTTAGTCCGGTGCAGCGTCACCACGCTAGGTGAAGCTCACCGCTCTAGACTGCAGCTGCAACTGACTGGATCAGTCTGTTTCTCTACTTTCCTGCATTTGATTATTACAGTTTGAACATCACTCTATCTGTTTGTGTCTATCCGTCTGTCTGTCTGGAGAAGGAAAGTCTGGATGTTTCTGTTCTCACTGTGTCTGCTGCCGGGTCGACATGAGCATAGCGTGAGAGGTAGGTGTGTGTGTGTGTGTGTTGTTTGTGTTTGGAGTCTCTGCAGGTATCTGACACTGCAGCAGCTGTGATGGCATACAGCGTTCTCTCTCTCTCTCTCTCTCTCTCTCGCTCTCTCTCTCTCTCTCGCTCTCTCTCTCTCTCTCTCTGTCTCTCTCTCTGTCTCTCGCTCTCTCTGTCTCTCCTATTTATCTTCTCTTTCCCTCTTCTTTCTTTCTTTTTCCTCCTTTTCTTCCTCTCTATCTCCCTCTTTCCCTATCTTCTCTTTTTCTTTCTTTCTGTCTCTTTTACTCCCTCTTATTTTTCCCTTTTCTTTCTGTATCTCTTCTATCTGTCTTCTCTCTCTCGCCCCCTCTCTCGGTCTCTCATAGTCTGATGTCATGCTGATGCAGTTTAGTGCTGGTCTGTTTGCTTACTAAGCTGAAGAACTTCAGCAAATGCAGCTGAGCTGACTTGCATTTTATACATTTTAAACCTGCTCTCAGTGTAGTTCAGTATAGCTTTAATGGTCTGACTGTATTTGAGTACAGTGTTGCTGAAATATTATGAAGTTAAACTGGTTCAGTAAAAGTAATAGCACTCAGCATTCTCTGTTCTCTGTGTTCTCTACTCTCCATATTCTCTGCTGTCTTTATTCATAAGTCATGACTTGGTGGTTAATGCTGAAGATGCACTAACAACTACAAAATAACACATTTGTGGGCGGAGCTTGATTCCTCAATCTTGCAGCTGCATAACAGATGTTTGTAAGTCAATTCATGGTAGTCCAAGTCGGGACTCTGAAGACTCGGGGTGCAAGTCTGGTCTTGAGTCTGTAGTAGACGATTTTAGTTTAGTCTTGTTCTAAGCTGCAGGCATTGCATTGTGCAAAAATAAACCCGACTAAAAACCAGTCAGGTTCAACATGGCTTTAAAAACCGAACCTTTTAATATTGAAAACCTTTAGTGTGACAAAGCTAAATAGCTACCTGCAGCAAATACTGTGTTTAAAGGAAACCAACTTAGTGTT
Organism: Colossoma macropomum; assembly: GCF_904425465.1. NCBI lineage: Eukaryota > Metazoa > Chordata > Actinopteri > Characiformes > Serrasalmidae > Colossoma > Colossoma macropomum. The sequence goes on from NW_023494810.1 coordinate 16,684,745, forward strand.
TAGTTCTTATTCCTATAATAGCTTGCTAGCTGGCATATTGTTGCTGTCCAAAGAAATACAAGTATCTCCAAATTAGTAACTTTGCAGGAGAAGGCAAAAACATACTTACCTTTCAATGTAAGTAAATGTAAAGAGATTTTCCAAGTGATTTTAGAGCATTTCTATTGGTCCATGCATCATGAAATTTTCACAGGACGTAACGAACAGCTGGTGTGTTCAAATGACGTAGAAAAATAAAGGAGATACATGGTTTTCCTTGGACAGCGACGATATACACTATACGAACTATGTGCTAGCCAACAGTTTGAAGTTGTTTTGTTTATTTCATTTAAACACTGCATATAATGTTTCATTGTGTCCATCAGACTGAAGCTTTTTCTATAATGAAAGAAGCTTGAAGCTGTGTTTAACTTGATGCTCGTTCTATTCATTTGCCTTAAGATGAATAACTGAATGATAAACCTAATCAGTTTAAGGGGATAACATTCCACATCTTTCTCCCCTTTTTTTCCCTCCACAAATTTTCTATCTGTGTGGAGTAAGTTACAGTTAGCATTAACATTGCTCAGAGTATAGTCTGTCCTGCCCTGCTGGTGTTTTTGCCTCAGTGTCCTTGCGTGCTGTGTGTTCTGTTTCTGAGAGTTGCTCTGCTGTTTTGGCTCCACTGTGTCCTTGGGGGGGGGGGGATTTTCAGTTTTTTAGGGGAAGATTACACAGCATTAAGCTGCTTGCTATCAGATAATGCAGCAATAATCAAATCCTCTGTGCTTATGTACCAGGAGAGCCGCTCTGGTTTAAGATTACTTTTGTTATCAAAGTGCAGGCAAGGTTTTATTACAAGCATCTTTCGGGCATTTAGATAATGTGTTGTTATAAGTGTTTGTAATATGTAGGTTGTGATATGTAATGTGTGCTCCCACACTGTTTCCACTGCCTTGCTCCACATAGGAGCATCCATATATAGGATTGCATTACTCAGTTTTATAATTAGGACTACAGCGATGATGATAATGGCAAAAGTTGATGTCAGTTACTTTTAAACAAAATGTTCTGTATTGCTCTATAATGTTTATATGACCATTCAGTCACATTGCACTACAGTTTGGAAATCATAGGGGGCAGTACGGCTTCTGTTGATTCTTTGCACTATACAAGAATAAATCGCTTTTTACACAGGTTTGGTGACTGTCGTGGTCCCGTCTGCCGAGACATCATCCAGTCTAGTTTGGCATTTGGTGTTGTTTAGCTACCACAACAATAGCCCATTAGCACTGGCAAACAATTATTATTTGACCTAGGCCTTCATTTTGGGCCTTGAATGTCTATCTAAACTTGGTTAAACCATGAGGGAAAAACCTCTATGATAATGATATTTTCTGCTAGCATCTCTAATGGATTCTAGTAGTTTGTTAGCGCTAAGCTAACGGAGATTCGCATTAACATTTTTTGGATTCTGTGATCAGAAAATGTTATTGACTCTTTGTTTATCATGTTAGCTAGCTAACTAATGATGCTGTCTAAGCTATGTCTTGTGCAAATAAACACCCCTTTAATCCATTTCACGTCTGGTATAACTTTGACAAAATTCATGCTGCCTTATGGAAGTGTTTGCTCACAAGCTGTTCATTAGGCTAAGTTTTATTAGCAAAAAACATAATTAAAAGTGCTTTTCAAAATCTGTGACATTCATGTAAGCAACTTGGATAACTATGTGGGTGATTTCTGCCAATGGAATAGCATCTATGTTTCCAGCCAGAGCAGCTCGCCACATCGAAGCTTTGAATGACTGCAGTGGCAAAGTGAGAGGACCCAGGGAAGTCATAAGGGCTTAATAAGAGTCATCATAGAAATAGCTTTTAATTGCAGCTCTTATTATAATGACTCAAATTATATCAACTTATTATAATGTAGCTGCTCTTCTCCTCAGTAGCTGATGACTGTATGAGTGCTGTGGTCACGTTACTGTTCTCTATTTTAGACCTAAACTGGACACTGAGGAAAGTCTGAACACTCGCATCATTCATCGCTGAGTCAATTTCCCCTTCGGCCCCACAGAGAACTGAGCTAAGTGTGTCCTGGGTGTGTTTTTGTGTGCAGGAACACACCCCTGCTAACCCAAACCAGCCTAAAATACCAGAGTCCATCAGCGCTGCAGTCTGAGCCACGCATCCCCCGAGTCATCTGACCCAGCATGACTCATCACAGATATTTCGGGACCCAGTCTAAGCTTACCCAGACAAAGGCCCAGAGTGGCCCAAAACCAAACCTCACAGTGACACAAACTGACAAAAATCTAATGTGCTTAGAGCTGCAAAGTATAGCAATCACAGTTTGCAGTGATATAATGGCCATATGGTATTTTGTCCATGTCATGCAGTCCTAATATAGTGGATGTGCTAAAGGTGATCATGTGAGAGGAGGACTAGAGGTAGATTAAGTGTTGTTTTTATATTTAGCTTTCTTCAGTTGGAGATTCTCTTTGCTAAGACTTGCAGCTGAAGCTAACATTATGGAGAAAATGTCTGAAACTCTTTACTCTTCCAGGTGAGGATAAAATCGTCACGCACTGTCATATGACCATTAAGTGTACCAAAACGTGAAAGAGAATAGTGTTGATGTGTTGATTGATTTTTTTTTTTTTTTATGGTAATGTTAACTCACTAATTTCCAAAGAAGGTAGCTAAAGTTATTGATATTTGCATGTATGCTAGCTTTGTCCCTTTTTTGTCATCACTTCACTGGGCAGTGTTGAAAATATAGTAATTCTTTTCATGATACACAAGTTTTAGCTTTTCTAAGGTTTTCTAAGTTGAAACAGAGAAAATGCACAAGTAGTTCCACATTTCAAAGTTAATATCCGTCATGTTGAAGTACAGTACCTTTTATTCAGCTGTTCACATTCTGCTCAGCACTTAGCCTATTGTGCTGTCTTGGACTCATCTTTGAGAGATAAACAAAACATTTTCTAAAAGTCTATTAATTATGCATGCTAGAAGTACTGATGACATCCACAAGTACAGTAATATAATTTATCATGACAATATCACCCACCTCTAGTTACGTTCTTGATGGATGGTTAGGATTGTAGAAAGATGGGTGATTTGTTTGAAGCTGCAAGGCTACATGTGACTGCAACAAGCACTAATGCTTTTCAGGATTATGATCACCACAGAGACGAGCAAGCAGAACGTGACTGTGGCCATTATACCATTAGAGATCACATGTAGAGTCAAGCGTACTGCCACTACAGGATCTTCCATGGGAACCACTGTAGGGAAAACACTGTCTCTCTTGCTCTCGCTCTTTTGCTCTAATGCTCTCTCTCTATTTAGCTTAGGTTTAGGGTTAATATGTGTCTGGTGTACTGGGCCTATGGATCTCTCATTAAAATGAATTTGATATAGGCATTAAAGGAGCATGTATTGCAGCATTATATATATATTGCATGACACAGCATTATATGTTGGTTGTCAGTGCTGAACAAATAACCCACTGCTGTTGTATTGTGTAATTGATTAATGGTCAGTTAATGCATTAAATGGAAGTATCAATGTTTGCTTTTGCTTTTTTGCTTTTAATAAAACCAATTATAACATACCCAAGCCAAAATGTGCCATGTTCACTAAGCAGCAGGAAGCCCTTGCTAATTCACAAGGCTTCTTTGCAGCAGAAAATAAATATTATTTTATTTATGTATTTTTCTTTAATGTTTCTAATTGTTGAGAGAAATTCAGAGTGACTCATGGTTGTGCATTTGAATAAGCTTACGCTTATTTAGGCTGAAAAGAGACTGCAGCACTGTCTCTTTAGTTAATATTCTGGGCTCTAGTGTGAGTCATTGGTTTGGAAATGTAGGGCCGGGGCTCAGAAACCCGTCTGAAATCTGCAGAGTCATTCACACAACGGGACAGAACCCTTAAGAGAAAGGTCTATAGTAACACCACAGACATTTCTACAGGATTGCTATAAGAACCTTCTAGTAAGTGGTGTAGTTTTCTACAGGACATTGCATAAGTATTACAGGCTATTAAATGACAGGAATATTATATAGAGGTGAAAGTATTCATGATTATTCTATAAGCATTGTTCATCAGTGTGGAGGTCTTCTCAAAGTATTCTTGCAGATCTGTTTTGGAAAGGAAGAAATCGGCACTACTGAAATATTCAAAGGTCAGAACTGGGCATTAGTATGTGTTCAAGCTCTGCATGTCAAAAATAGACAGAAATGAAAAATAGATGCTTAAAGGCATAGTTCAGTCAAAAATCCCAAATGTGGTCTCTCAGCCAAGGCATGTTTGATGTCTTAAGATTGCTTCTTCAGTTTTTGCGCTGGAGCTGCGAAGCTACCCTGCTATAAAAAACAGCCCAGACCAGCAGAACCAGCATATATTGTGTTTTGAATGCTATGTATGTGACATAGCTGAAAATAGTCTGATTGGGGCTGACTGACTAGAGGTAAGGTGGGAAATTGTGTAAATCCAAGTGAGTTTTGGCCAAACTATCACTTTAACACATGAAGTGTTGAGTGTTAGACTTATGATTAACCTTACTACAAACTGAATGTTTCATCTTATTCCATTTCAGGAGAAGCTGTTTCATTTATTACCAGGTTATTCCCATAGACTCACCTTAGAAACCCCCCTGTCTGTCGTTATACAACAAATACTCCTCTCGTGAGGCATTCTCATAAACATTAGTCTCTTCTCCTCCCTCTCTTCAAATAAATTTAGTGGTTTTGGAGCTGAGACAGAGCACCTCCTGTTCTTATTTTCAGGAAAATGGGCTCTTTACCCAGTAAAGCTGTGGAAAAGCTCTGTCTCTACCATAATAGCCCATGCTAAGGGGGCCAGCGTCTGACCTCTGCTAAACAGTCTTGTTTCATTGTGGTTAGTGGAGATTATCTGGTTATAACTGCGGTCTACATAATGTTTTTACTACGGGTTCAACCTCGTCTGGTAGAAAGAAGGACTTTGTATCATTAATTGCTGCCGTCTTTAGTAGCCTACAAGCGGTTAAGTTTATGTAATTTTGGAGTTTTTCTTTAGCTTATGATACTGATGTTTATAATGTTATCACTTCTCTGATACTGAGAAAAAAGAAATGTAATAAAAGACTTCTCTATTGTGGCTGGCCTAATAGCATTGCTTTTACTATGCTTTAAGCTTAACTATGCATTAAGGCTACTACAGCTAACTTAGCAACTGTTTTCTAGTTGCTAAAGCTTTAGCTTCAGGACTCTCAAAGACACAATATGGAAAAGGCCTTGTTAGCTTGTCATGGCAAATCCAGTCAAGTCTCCCATATTTTGTTTTTATTGAAAATATTCATTGAGTAAAAAAGTAATTTAAATTCATTACTAAATGTTTAACCAGATTCTGTGGGAATGATAAGCATATATGCACATATGTACAATTGCAGATCGCTATCGTAGACACACAGTGGTCCAGGCAGCTCCAGCCACATGTTCAGTTGCTAGACGTCAGATGCCAGTTTGTTGTCTCATAGTCATTTCTCATATTTGTGTTTTCTCCCGCTCAACATTAGTGTCAAACTTTATTATTCCATCAGGGGGATGATTTGAGTGAAGCCAGGTACATAAAAAACAAACGACTGGAAAAAAAAACGATGCAGTCTTAACAGGCCTGTGCAGAGACAGTCAAGATCACAGATCTAAAGGAATGGTTCAGTCAGTAATGGTAATATTGCTAACAATTAATGAAATCAGACCTGTTACCAGTTAGCTTGATTAAAATAGTGTTGAATGGTGACCATTGGCTTTGTGTACTCTTTGCAATATTAGCATAGATGGTTGAGGTATTCCTTTAGGATTGTTTCAACACAGGGGATACCAAAGCAATGTAGCACTCATCTTCTCGTCGATCATATCTTTATACACCTACTGAATGTTTCTCTTTTCTGTCAGTTGCACCAAAGGTTGATAATAGTCATGTAGTCTCAGCCTCAGCCGCTCAACCCAAACTTGCATGAATATTTACTGAATGCCAAGCTGGCCACTGTAATCAGTGTTTTGTCAGTTACACTGGTTAGCCATGCTGCCTTACGTATGCACGTCTGTTCATTTTTGGTCAGTCGACCAGAAAAAACGTCAAGCTGGATTATTAAGAAATGAATCACAGTATCACACTATTAGAAGTTATTCGAGTTCGTTTTTGCGGTAGCATCATTATGACAATGCTCTGCTTCATGCATTGTTTCAAAACAGTTGTATGTGACTGGTTGATCTGCATGTCAGTCAGATGCCCTCTTCATGTTTAAGAAGATGGTTGTCAACAGCAACAAGCCAAAACCCACTAAATTCTCTTATAGTAGTAAAAAGTGTGCCTTGCAAGATTAACTTCGTATTATGGCTATACATACACAGAGTGATGCAGCTGTTTTCATTATCTTTACAGTGTCCCCCTTAAGCCAGGCTTAATCTCTGGTGCTTTTTGTTTTGCTTTTGTTATTTAGTGGCGCTTCAGGCATGTTTTTGGATTTGTTGCAATTTGTTTGTTCCCCTGTTATGGTTAAATGCTAATGCTGTTTGTAGCTAACTTCATCGCTGACATAGGAGTGTGTGTGTGTGTGTGTGTGTGTGTGTGTGTGTGTGTGTGTGGAATGCCTAAGGGAGGAATTCCGCCCTTGTACTTGTCATGAAAACAAGCAGGAGGATGATTAGGGCTTGTTTGTGTTTGATGAGTGGTGGACCAGTCACCGCCCGGCTGTCTTTCAGCAGCATTGAAGGTGTGTGTGTGTGTTCATGTGTTTTCAGGATAAATCCCTGCTTATGTAGAACAATCAGGAAAAGAACCAGAAAATGGTCCTGAATTTGTAACATGCTTTTTACGAAAATTCTGTGTTTCATTTTAGAAAACTAAAAGGGCAAAACCATTTTGGTTACTGAAGTTAAGGTTATGGTTTTCAGTATTTAGCATGTCCACCTTTTTTGCTTTAATTACTTTCATACCTTTCAGTTTTTTAAAGAAATCTGTAGGGATATTTTACACCTCCAAAGTTCAGTCAAACAGAAATTTGTTGCATTTTCCGCTTCTCACAATCCAAGTAAACACAAATACGTTCAGTGATGTTGAAGTCTGGACTCTGGGATTGTCAGTCCATTGTTCTGAGAACACCAGCAGTTTATTCGTTTGCTGTGCAATTTTCTTTTCTTTCTCGTTTATTTCCTTTTCTCAGTAACAGCTTCGACAACTACACATCCTTTCAGACCCATAACGCTGAGTTCACAATGAAAATTTTCTGCTGTCTCTCAAAGAAGAAAGCTGTTTATCTGATGTTTTGCACAAGATCGTTTTTGTTTGCATACCTGACATGTATGAACTCATCCTGACACTGTATAAAAAGTGTGTGTGTGTGTGTGTGTGTGTGTGTGTTTGTGCATGTGTGCGTGCTTAAGCACTTCTGCCTCACTGACGAATTGCAGTTCCAGATCTTGAAGTGCTCTGGTATCTCCAAACAAGAGGATGGAATGTTTAATGGAGAAACCTTTGGCCTTTTTAATCCTCATACAAGCCCCCCTTCCCAAAAAGGCTGAAAACATCCTGCATGCTAAAGCAGAGGATGGTTCAGTCAATCATTTGGCTCTTTGAGATCAGCTTCACAGAGTGATCATTTCCCTACAAAGTCAGCAGTTACCATACAGGAATTTACCCTACATCACTGCTGTGAAAAACAAAGTGTGGTTTAATCTGAAGTCAGTCTGTGAGTAATGTTACTGCTACTACTACCTATAATAATAATAATAATAATAATAATAATAATAATAGTTTCTGATTAATGTTACTGCTACCACTACCTATAATAATAATAATAATAATAATAATAATAATAATAATAATAATGATAATGATAATAATAATAGTTTGTAATTAATGTTACTGCTACCACTACCTATAATAATAATAATAAGAATAATAGTAATAATAATGGTAATAGTAATAATAACATAGAAATCAACTCGGTGAGTGCTTACAAGTAAGAATATTTATAAAACAGTAAGAGAACTAGAAATAAGGTAAAACATGACAAATGTTTATATACTTATTTCTATGTGTACTTATTTAAATATACTTTAAAAACAAACGTGGTCTGTAATGCTTTATATTGTTCATATGATCCAGGTAGTTATTGTTTCAAATTGTAATACTCTACAGGGAGAGTAGGGGGCAGTATGGCTTCTATTGTATCAATAATAAAACAATTTAATGGTTCTGAACATATACATATCAAGTCACATTATTATGACCACTTCCAACTTTCAACGGCGGCAGCGCATAGCTCATGAAGGAGGTTACATGCCGTGAGCATATAAGGTGTGGAAGGCACTCTCAACCGATTTGGGTATGAATCCATCTTTGCAGATCACATACACCCATACGTGCTGATTTGTCCTCCCTGGGGTGGATGGGATCTTCCAGCAAGACAATGCAACATGTCACATGGCTAGAAATGTCTGACATTGGTTGGAATAGCATGACCAAGACTTCCAAGTACTACCCTGGCCCCCTAATTCCCCAGAGTTGAACCCAAATGAGCATCTATGGGACCACCTCAAACGTCGTGTTCGCTCTGTGGATCCACCCCCACGCACCCTCCAACAGCTGTGGGATGCACTGCAGTCAGCATGGATGTAGATACCTGTGACAGCCTACCAGGACCTTATTGAATCATTCCCAGCCTGTCTAGCTGCTTTCTGTGCTGCACATGGCGGTTACTCTGGATATTAGCTGGTGATCATAATAATGTGACTCGACTGTGTATATTATTCACACAATCATTGTGACATTGTAATGCACTACAGGAAGTGTAGCGGCAGTATGGTTTCTGTAGTCTATTCAAATACACTATATATGCTTTATAACGTATATATTATTCATATGGTCACTGTGACAATGTTATATACTACAGGAAGTGTAGGGGTGGTTTTAAGAAAAAACGTAAAAATCGCTTGTTGCACAGATGGAATGTTCAAATGATGGCAGTGGTAGGTAGAGGGGAACCAAAGAAGGCAAAATAGTTAAGTTAATAGTTAAGTATTTAAACCCTGTAATAGACTAATCGTTTATAGAAATAATCATTGGTGTTGGCATGTAGAAGAATAATATGTTTGCATCTTCTGATACAGTCATAGACAGATCTCAGTTCAAGTGCTGAACGGCATATGTGTATGTGTGAGAGAGAGAATACTGGCAGAGCGCATGACCTTAAATGTGAAGAGTGAAAAGGGAGAGAAAGAGAGTGCCAGAGGGCTGGGATGGGAGAGGTGAAATAACTGCCAGTCCATTATGTCATTTCTGACAGGCCACGTCAAGCCTGTAACGTCTCAGCAGCCTCGGTCTCTCACACATCCACACACACACAGGTGGCTCAGAATCCCTGCCTTTAGGCCAGTGCTACTGAAAACGCACTGAAAATCATTACTGTCTCACAGAAAATCAAGATTCAAGGTAACAAATATACACATGCATATTGAGGCATTTTGTATTATTGTACTATATGCAAACACTATAGTTTTCAGAGCCACCTACCATGTACCTGCACTCACTAGCCATTTTATCAGAAACACCCCCTGTGCAAAAGTTAGAGACCTATATTTCTTTATTCAATTTCCAGTCCAAACAGCCGTTAAGTACAAATTATTAGAACCTGTTTTGAAAAAAGTTGGGATGCTGTGAAAAATGTATATAAAAGCAAAATGCAATGATGTGCAAATCATTTAAATTCTATATTTAATTGAGAATAGTACAAACCACATATCAAAGGTTGAAACTTAAGAAATTTAATTGTTTTTTGAAAAAATATCTTCCCATTTTGAACTTGATTCCAGCAACATGTTTAAAAAAAAAAGTTGGGACAAGTTCAAGTTTACCACTGCGTTGCATCATGTCTTCTTTTAACAACACTAAGCATTTGGGAACTGAGGAGACCGATTGCTGTAGTTTAGAAAGTGAAATGTTTTCCCATTCTTGCTTGATATAGGATGTCAGCTGCTCAACAGTTCAGCATCTAGTGCAGAAAATGTTTTCAGTGAGTGACAGGTCTGCAGGCAGGCCAGTTTTAGCACCCAGACTCTTTTACTGCAGTGCCATGCGGTTGTGATATGTGCAGAATGTGGTTTGACATTGTCTTGCTGAAATTGGCAGGGCCTTCCCTGAAAAAGACGTTATCTGGATGGCAACATATGTTCTCCAAGCTCCACAGCTCCAAAACCTGTACATATTGTTTGGCATTAATGATGCCTTCACAGATGTGCAAGTCACTTTTCCACTTCACCACAGTCCATCTTAAATGAGCTCGGGCCCAGAGAAAGCAGCTTATATATATATCCTGTTTATATATGGTTTCTTCTTTGCATTGTAGAGTTTTAACTTGCGTTTGTGGATGCAGCTACGAAGTGTTCCTGAGCCCATGCAGTGATTTCCACTATAGAATCATTTCAGTTTTTAATGCAGTGCTGCCTGAGGGCCCAAAGATGATAGCCAGTATTGGTTTTCAGCCTGGTCTGATATAGAGATTTCTCCGGGTTCTCTTAATCTTTTAACAATATGTGTCGTAGATGATGAAATCCCATGAGGAAAGTTCTTTGCTGTTTTACATTATTCTTAAATTGTTGCAGTATTTGCCCTTCTGCTCTTTCACAGAGTGGTGAAACCCTCCACATCTTTATTTCTGAAAGACTCAGCCTCTCTGAGATGCTCTTTTTATACCCAGTCATGTCACTGACCTGCTGCCAGTTAACCTGATTATTAGTGAGATGTTCCACCAGTTTTTTTTTATAGTATTTTAAGTCATTCCGTCCCAACATATTTGAAACAATCTGCTGGCATCAAATTCAAAATGGGTATATATTTTTTCAAATGTTTCAACATATGTTGATATGTTGTCTTTGTACAGTTTTCAAGTAAACATAGGGTATAATTGATTTACACATTATTGCATTCTGTTATTTTTCATTTTGCACTGCATCTGTCCATCAGTAGAAAGGGGCCACCATAGGACCACTGCCTACCAGAGAATGGTGGGCCATTCTCAACACAGCATTGACACTGACATGGTAGTGGCATAGTCTTGTGTGTTGTGCTGATGTGTGTATCAGGCGCAGCAGTGTTGCTGCAGGGTTGAGAGTGGTCCACGCTCAGTGATCTAGGAAAGGGTAGCTTTGTGGTCAGATACTGACCGTTGATGAAGGGCTAGAGGATGTTTAACAAATGATAAATCTGCAGTCTCTAACTGTGCACCAGCAAGGTGGAGCTACAAGGTTACAAAGTTTCTAAAAAGCGGCACATTCTAAAAGTGTATTTGAGACACTATATACAGAGACACAGATATACAGACAAAACAGGCTGTACACAAAAATAGCACAGAAATGACCAATCACAGGAGCCTGAGTCAGCCTGGATTTCCTGAACACTCCAAACCATGCTCAGCTGATGCACAGTGACAATCTGACAGCACTCCAGTGTACGGTGTGGCAGAGAGTGTTACAGAATGAGATGGATGACCTTCAGCAGGAATCCTTCAAATGTCACAGTCTTCAAACAGTGATGGGGCCTGATCTTTTCTCCTGGTCTCCAGCGTGTGTTGACATTATGCTCACGTTTCAGCCAATAGTACTTTCCCTTCTGTTCATCTGTAATTCTTCAGATTTGGGAGATAGATTGAGTGGCAGTATGATAGGAGTGTGCACAGGTAATGAAGCACTAACCCTTTGAGGAACCAGTATTCAAATGCTAAAAATACATAGCCATTAATTGTGAGTATTATATTACTCAGCTATTAGTTACATTCTTTTATTTAGGTTCTGAGCCATGATGATAAAATGTTAAACAACATTTATCATTATGGCAATGAATTTTCAAAGTATGCTTTTCTGAAATATGCAGAATTCCAGTTCTTTCTCTATTCCACTGCTTCTTGTATTTCTCTTTAATGACCTATGATGACATTTTAAATTTTTCAAAAAAGCCTATTTAAATTACACAAATCAAATAAAATGCTGCATCAAAAGTAAGAGGCAACTGGCCATAGCATTATGTCAAGAAGTAGCTGCAGCATTTGTATACAGCACTTACCTGCCTCACCTTATTTACATAATAAAATTATGATATGTGTTGGGCAAAATAAAAAGAATAAATTTTTTGTTTGGAACAGAAACAGCTGATTGTGCACCCCTGGTATTCATTATAAGAGACGTATGGGCATGAGCCCCTATACTAAACAGAAAGTCAGGGAGAGAACCAATAATTGAAGAAAACCCTAATGTCTTGTGTTTAATATGTTAATATATTAATATTGTTAATATTGATATCATACAAAATTTTCTATTCATATTAATGGATTACTATTAATATTTTTAAAAATATATTTCATATTTTCTGTATTTTTAATAAATCAAACTTATTTCTCTGTGTTATTGTTGTTAGACTTTTCAGGCTGATTCATACTTCTGCATATACACTTGGGGACAGTGTACGCATTTAAGTGACATACAGGTTTGCAAATTTGCAAGATGTTTTGAGATTTTTCGTCAAACCTCTGTGAACCCCTTCTCTGCATCACAACACCGATACTTTGCATTTTAGCTGTAGTCTAAATCAGCCTTTACACCTATGCCTCCAACTGGAAGCCATTTTAGTCACAGTGTAAGAATTGTATCCAAAATTTGAAAAAAAAAAGTGTCCCTTTTTATGAATACTTAGGGAATATCAAACTAGCTTGCACATTCTTATTTGCCACTACAGAAAAATGACAATATTCCGATATCTCTCTCAGCCTTCAGTACAGCAACACGGCTAATCAAAATATTAATGCTCTCCCCACGCAGTCTGTAATTAACTTGTTCTTTTTGCTTGACTTCCCGCTAAACTGTACCACAGGGTGTTCTCAGTGATCAAGGCACTTTTGTACATACAAATGTTGCATAAACCCTTTTCTGGGAAAGCATTTTAATACACTTCATCAACATGTCACACCCAGTTGGTGGGGAAGTGTAAACTTCCTTTGTAACCGTTCTGTTCCTTTTAGCATGACAGGCTGCTGCAGGTGGGGTAACATGTTTGTACTAGGTACCTTTAACCATGTTTCTATTAGACAGAGATCAGAAAAAAATGTGAAGGATTCTGTGGGCTGAAACGGATTTCCTTTTTACACAGATTAAGGCCGTCGCTATTGATCAGGTTATTGGGATTACAGGCTGTAGTCCATCTGTTTTTCAATATATGTACACATTTTCCTTCCATATGGGAAATTACCAAGTAATCACTCAAATCACCAAGAAGGTAAATTTCAGTTGATTATTTTCTCTTGAAATCGAGCAATTATGACAGCCCTAATACACATATACAGTCAAAACACGGGCTCCACTTGTTTTAATGCAGCATCAAAAGGTCACACTGTAACCTTCGGTCACTACTGTGGAGAAGTTCAAAGCTAAAGCTTGAGGTTTTATTCCCCTGTGGGGGTGGGTTAGTGGTGGACTAACAGCTTTACTCCCACCAGGAAAAACACATTAATAATCCTGCAAACCCACAGCAACCCCACCTCCAACCCCCCCATCCGTCATTAGGCTTTAAAAGAAGGAGTGAACTAGCATGATTTCTTCACCTAACACTCGACACGTGGGCATATTTTTAGCACGGTTTAGAATATGCTAACAGGCTTGTCTATTCTGCAGGTTTACATCTATTAGCATATCTGTTAAAGCACCATTCCGAACAAAATCTGTAATTGAATATGTTGAATACAGAGACTGTGGTTAAGAATTTATCCCAGAATCCTGTAGCTCCACCAGTCTTAAATAAATCAACAAATACATTTACAACTGACACAGGGGTATGTTAGTGAAGCACTATTCATTTTTCACTGAGAAAAGTTTAAAACCTTGTTTATTGTTTACCAGATTGAGCAGGGAGAAGTAAAATTATGGTATTTGAATGCTGGTGGTCCAGGGGCTTCTGGCATACTCAGTCCTGTTGCTATGGTTCTAGCCAAGCTTCCTGGCTGAATCTAGCTTTAGCCCTAAGCTTGTTAACTACTGAAGAATCAGGCATGGTCACCACCATACAGCGTTCCAGTGTGAACCAAATTTGTAGCAACTATCCAACAGTTTTCAGCATCAGTAAATACTGACATGTGAAATACCTTAGTCGTATGACCAAGATTGTAGAGCAACACTGGACTGTCCAGGAAGTGATAGGGCCATTAAGTGTTTCTGCAGCTAGAGGCACTTTTGGCTGTCCACATTTGAAGAAATTTTATAAATGAATTTGTGTCAAAATCTGCAGTGCTAATAATGAGCTGTATAAAGTTATCATTTAACTTTTAATCTGGACTGAATTTGTCTTAACTGCAAATTTTCAGTTGAATGTCTTTGCAGCACTGAGCTGTTGCAGTAATGATGTAACGGTAAAGACATAACTGTGTTTGTTGTTTATAAATGACAAATTTTGGTGATCTTTTGGTGATTAATTCTACTATATATGAATATGAAGTTGTTTTAAAAGTGAAATTCAAAATATATTTTTGAAAACTATATGTTTACGGTTAATGGAGAGGGGTAAACTTGACCTTGGCAAACCCACTTACACAGATAATCTGAAGCAAGACCCTTTAACTTGTTACACACTCTTATGCAGTCTAATGTGGTCTTGCGCAGGGTGCTATGCCTCTGAACGTCCACCCTTTCATTAAGAGTCTCTAACAATGATGCTACCTGGCTAGACGAGCCTGTGGTCGGTTATGCAATGAGCTCTGTAATACTTAAGGCTTGTATGGGATTTATGAAGGGGAAGCTTGGCTTACAGACAGGGTAAAAAACAGCTTTGGCTGAACATTAGGGGATGATGTGTGAGTGTTGCTATGCACAAAACACACCTCACCTTGTAAAGGTTAGCATCGACAGCTCCCATATGTGCTACCCGATTAGAGTAATTGCAAATGCTGCTTGAGACCACTGTGGCAGGATTGCATGAGCAAATTGTTCTAAAGTTTATGGCATAAACATGTTGTCTTTATTGCTGCTTGTTAACTGATTTCATTGCATGTTGCTAAGCATCACTTTAGAATGATTGTGTTTATATTGAGCCATTACATTTTATGAGGATGCAGTCAGATGTATGTTAAGAGGCAGGCATGCTGCTAGCACCACCTCAGTCCGTAGAGGGTTGATTTTCCAAGCAGAAGAGGGAGAGGAAATCTTATTGCCAATTCAGAATCAATTCATTTTTTCAATCCAAATTCAGTTAGCATGAAGTGTGATGGCAGTCTGTTCAGTTGGTGGGTGACCTCAGAGTTTCATGCTAATGTCATGTTTGACATTGGATTTCAATAACGCTTTTATTTTCGCTCCATGTGAAGCAGCACTGAAACAGCATGACGATACCAGATGAAACTCCATTGATATTCATGAGCTGGATAACTGATACAAATTGCTTTCAGTTTGCATTGCACTGACCTTGAAATTTCAGTTTTTCAGTTCTTTAGCTGGCTAAGCTTGGTGTGTAAGGCTTAATAGTTGTCCTGTGTGAGTATTGAAGGCCATTTTCTTTTCTCCGATAGGTGATTGTGCACCCTACATTGATTCTTGGGCTTGTTTTGGGGTGGGGGGAGTTCAAGAGAATTTCAGGAGAACTTCTATCAAACCATGGACCGTTTGCACAGTTCCATATACATCACCTTTTACCAAATGGTAGATAACAGGTTTATCTCTACTGTTTTTGACAAAGGCCAGTAATTGATAATAGATTCATACTGTTATTTTTGGTAGGATACTGACACTTAAACAGCAGTGAACAGCAGATATTGGATGTGTGGCATATCTGCAAACAGAGCTTTTTTCACCTTTATGATATTTAGCCATGTAGGATGGCATTCACACCACTTTCCTTTTCTTTTTCCTTGCCTTTACAAAACTTGTTCACAAACCCCAGACCACCATTTTCAGGAGGGCCAGTGGTATTTAGACTGATCATGGGCTTTCATATTTTGGTTAAACATAAAGCTTTGGGACAGGAAAAAGCTCTAAAACGTCCTACAGCTCTGTTTACACTTAGTATTAACATCCCGCCACAACTGGTCTGATCATACATGGACAGAGATTTGTCTTAGGCCTGTCATTTCTGGTGTCTTGAATGCTCATTTCTTGACCATGTTGTGTCACGTATAATTACTATGTCAGTCTCTGGAGCCTTTTGTTGTCAGACAAAAATGTCACTGCAAGTCCTTGTTTATTTACATGTAAAGGCTGTTACAAGTGCTAAGAAAGCATAGATTGCTAATGTGTCTCATAAACTGAGAACAAATAGAGAAGCTACGCAGCTGTCTCTTGTGTCTCATTGATAAGGACACTTCATGCTTCAGTTGTGTGGTCATATGCATCCGTAACCATCCGTAACCAAACCAAGTTGGTTTGAGTGATCTGATTACAAGTATCTACGTTTTTTTTTTTTTGTTGTTTTCATTTTTCTACATATTCTGAACACAGCAACATTCCTTTACATTGTGTAAAAATTTCTTGATGAGTGGACCAATTACTAGAATTCAAAAAATCCAAATCCAAAATTACTTAATCTTTTTACCTTAACTTGCATTAAATAATAAGAACATTTATGTGTTCTCCTGTAAAGTTACTGTTTTGGAGATGCTTGTTTTGTTTTTTTGAGAGTGATGAAATGCTAATGCTTTTTCTTCAGCTCAGGTACATTTGTGATTAAAGCAATCGACTGGTTCCTCAGTTACACTTTTGTCCTTCACCCTTTTTGGGGGGTTTTAATTTCATTCTGTTCTCTTGGTTTGGCTCCATAAGGGCTTTGCTATAGCTTTCACCTGTCAAGTTGGAGCTTTAGCGTACTATTTTAGACCAAGAAAATCCCAATAAATAAATAAAAATAAAGCCTAGCAAACTTAAACTCCTATGCTGAACTAAGTTCCTTAGTGCTCAAGAAGTTTTTGGACTTCAGACTATACTTGTTTTTTTGTTTGTTTGTTTTTTTTTCCTTTTTTCTTTTCAATAAAGACCCAACATCTCTCATTTCCTAATGTTGGCCCGTTTTCTTTTCCACCTAGCTGATGACATCTGCCTTGCTTTGATACATGTGGTGATGCAACATAAAAATTCCTTGCATGCAAGATCACGCAAGGTCTCTCACCTGTTGTTCGCTTACACGGTGATGAAAATGTAGCATGCAAAAAAACGTTGTCTGAATGAATCTGAATTTGAACTCTGTCTGTTTCAGAGGAATGTTGGAGCACTCATGCTGGAAATAGTTCAGACTCTCCTCATATTTCATACCACATTCTTATGCGCTGAGAGAAAATGACTTTGACACGTGCCTTGAAACGGAGACAAAGGTCTCTGTTTGAAAACCGGCACATGTGCAAGTAAAAATTTGCTTTTGATCTGCTGCCCATTGCAAGGCTTTGAATTGCTTCAGAAAGGATGGCCTTATAACTCTCCCCCACTTAGACACGAAGGATGTCTTTATGAAAAACTGTCGTCTGGTTTCCTTGAATGTAGATTAATGAAAATGGTTCCTCAGGTAAGAGGTTCAGATAAGTTCAGATAACTTGTGTCTGAAACATAAAAGTGGCATCTAATCAGTTACAAAGCAATTCTGCATTGTAACGGTAAGTCATAAATCATTATCTACAATGTTCCTTGTCTACCTGGAGTCTAATGGAGTGTCTACATGTGGAAGCACAGTAATCTATTTCCCAAATCAAACCTCTACAGTGCGGGCAGAATGCTTGTTGCCTGTGGTAAGTAGGTTTTTGTTGATGAGAATATTAACGAACAAAAATGTTGGTACACAGTTGCTCCCAGTATTAAAATGATATTTATAAATATGTTGGGATTCGCATTTTGATACTAAGAGCAACAGTAGCCAGGTTATTATTCAAGCTGAATTAAATTCAAGCAATACAACTTTGCTAATTAGATGGGGGGACGGGGCAAACTCCCTATTAATAACCCTAATTTCAGAAGAAACGTTGGATGAGCAGGTGTCTACAAACTTTTGGACACAGTGTATATAAAAAGTCATTGCATTCGTATCAGAAATATTATTTCTAATCATGGGGGATGCCCAGCACACATTATGAAACTGAAACATGCTTTTTGATTATATCTGTCTTCTGCAATTAGCTTGAACTTGCAGAGAGCTGTCAGCTGGTACAGCCACCACTCCCTTCCTGGAGCGTAACCTGACGCACATGCACAAACACGAACTTCTGCAAACATCTCGGTCATTGCGCTCTCTGTTCTGAGCCTTACTGGAAACTCCACAGCAGAAAGGTAGCCTTTATACCACGTGCCAAGGCAAACATTGCCCTCGGCTGAGACGGCACAATAGTCGCAGTGTGTCCACTCATGCCACGGGGCAAAAGTGTGAAAAGAGGAGGGGCAGGGGCATAGCAGTGACCATGGAGCAACCTGAGCATCATCCAGACCCAGAGAGAAAGGCAGACGAGTGACCAGTGACTTTAATACCTCATGGAGTGCTGAATTAACAAGGCCTTTGGAGTGATTTTGGATTTTAACAGCTTGGGAGAGGTAACGTGTTTTATAGACTCTATTGATCTTTTTTTATAGCTCTTCCCTTCTGTGCTTTATTGTTCATTAAAATAATTGCTGTAAATGTTCAATTTGTTGATGTTTGATAGAAAAAAGTAGTATAGTTTGGTAGAACAAGTGGTAGGGTTAGGGTCTTTAAAAGGCAAATGTAGATTGGTAGATTTAGGCTTCATTCTCTTTCCCCCTTTAACAAAGAGGCTCTTTGGCAATGCAGCTTTTGTACTATTCAACTAAGCCTGAGTTGGACTGTCATGTCAAAGGAGCCCTGATAGCTTTGTGAACTTTGCTATTGGCTGGTTGCCTTCCTGCCGGAATCTATTTAGCACAAGCTTTAGAACTACTCCCCTATTTTGTTGAAACCAATTCCTTGGCAGTGATCTGTTTCCCTGCTGTGAATAGGATATTCAACAGATAGCGCAGGCCGCATTTCCTTCCACATGAAAAGCAGAGATTTTGACCCCTTTTGGCCTTGGTTAATAAAACTACCTTGAAGTCATAAGGAACAAGAGGCAGCTCGATATCAGTTCTCTCTCAGAACTGATTCCTACCGAGAAGACGGAGCTCTCAAAGTTCCTACTATGACCTAATGCTGTATAATATGTCGTTCCTTAATCGTTACTGTGATATTGGCGTTTTGCAGTTCTCATGTTGTAGATAGATAGATCAATTTTATTGTCATTGCTCAGTACAAGTATGCGATATGCAAATGAATCTTCTCACGAATCGCAGTATTCTATTCATGTGTTCTGTGTGAGCATCCTGACCAATCACAGCTTCAGATGAGTGATTTTGTTGGTGTTTTGATGAATCAAGCCACATTTCTTCCTGTGGGGTAGTAGATGCCAATCTTTTAGTAGTTTTAAACGAAAATATCAGATTGGGATGATACTGAAGGTTTCAATATTAGTGTAGGGAAAAGTGGTATTGTGTAATTTCTACCCACAATCCAGTAAATGTAAGCTTTTTTTCGGTCAAAATAATGCAGGTCAATCTTTTACTGCATCAAGTCATTGTGTTTTAGTATATTGCAAAGTATATAGCAAAAAAGTAACATGAAAATACCCACATTTTGTCCATATTGATCGTTTGTTAGATAAAATAAGTCAGTGTTAATCAAGTTATTCATGTCCCACCAGTAATGTCTTGAAATCTTATGTAAGAAAAACACATTTGAGAATGTGATGTTAGTTGAGACATTGTGAGAGTTTATATTGCTTACTTGTTGGAAAGTGCCCTTATCATGGAAAACTGATTTTTCCTCACTTTTTCAAATGAATCGGTTTAATTTTCGACCATATAAAGTTATTTTGGCTGATATTATAATTTGTCAGATTTTTTTTTTGTTTGTTTTTTGTTTGTTTTTTTATCGCTCCTTATATCTGCACCAGTATCGGTGACAAAAATTTTGTATTGCTCAGATCCACCCATCAGCCCAGTGCTTAAGGGTCCCTTCTCACCAGGATTCTGCCTACATACATCCTTATTCCTCTCTTTCTCTCTGTCTCGCTAAAATGATGTCTGTGGATCATATATCAGACAGTTGGGTGCTGTCCCGGCCTCATGTGGGATGCCTGCCAGCTTCCAGACTGCAGAAAGCCATCTAGACTTACTGAGAGACAGAGAGAAAAAGAGATTTAGGCATGCAGGGCTGATGTTCAGCCTCTAGATGGCGCCTTTTTTCTCTGCTGTGTGAAAGGAAACAGACGTGGAGATAACGGAGGCACGTCCATGTCTTTCTGTTTATTTAGACTGCGTCTCCACGGTCACTTTGGTCGTCTGGAGCCTGCTTATGTCTGAGCACGTTCAGTAGTGTTAGCTTGTTTGTGCTGGAGCTGTCAAGTAACCTGATTTGCTTGAGGCGAAACCTGTGAGAGACAGATGAAGGAGATACAAAAGTCTTAATTTCCTCTGATGTCATTAACAAATAACAGAGGAATCAGAGGAGGTTACACACCACAGTTGCCTCTAAGTTGCAGCAACAGCACAACCTATCAGCTTGTTATTGCCTAACATTTCCCTTAACAGGAGACATTCTGTGTCTTTTGCTGCTTTTTAAATGCCCCCACGAGACCCAACAAGGCAAAAAGCTGCACAGAGCCCTTGAAACCTTGTCTGAGAGATGACTAGCTTGAGTCATGGCCAGTTTAGAATGCTGAGTGTTGTGCAGTGAGAGCTTTGGGGCTCACAGGAGAAGTTGCCAGACTTCCTGTCTTTTTCGGTAATGAGGTACAGCAGATGCAGCTCCAGCCTGCTGCTGTGAGATGACAGAAACAAACAGGAATGAGTGATTAGAATGTCTCTCTTTTACTGTCAGTCAAAACGTATCGGCTGGTATGGTGCATTTTGGGATTTTCAGCATAGTTTAATTACACATCAAACCAAGCACTGGCATAGGTAAATACACAGTGCTGATGTGATTGTTTAGGTTAAAGCAAAACTTGACATGCTTTAACGCATGCTTTTATACACCTGATCCAACTAACCAGCTAATTATAAAGCCCTTCCTAAGCCAAAGAGGGTGTGTTTGAGCAGGAAAACACTAAAATGTGCAAGGCAAGGGTACTCCAGCTCCAGGTTTAAAAAACAATCTGCCCTCTGTAGAGCTTGGTTTAAAGTGAAGTGTAAACTTTGACTAATAAAAAATGAGATGTTTGCCCAACTTCAGTTAGGACTGCTATAATTGCAGCCCTACACTGTCTCCTACCTCCCGCTTTGAGCGTTTCCAGTCTAGTGTGTTTGCCCATCAGTGGCTGATGGTGTGTTTAGGCTGATGGTCAATACCCAGCATCAGTCAGTTCTGTCAGTTTGCAAGAGTCCTTGGGCAATACTCCAAACGCTACATACCTCTGTAACATGATTAAACTGTAAGAGTAGTGCCAAATGCTTAAGTGTAAATGGTCGGTGGACCGTTCTTAATAGAGCAGTGACACTGTCCTGGTAAAGGCATGTTAATGGATGTTGCGTTGGGGTGAATGAATGTATCAGTTTTTTTAAACACTTCTGTATCACTGTTAGTTGAGAACAGTCCCCTAACCAATAATCTCCAGACAACAGCGCCCTTGTGATCATAAACTGACTTCTAATGAAGAGCAACAGGATAACTAACACACATCATGCATGGATACAGAGCAGAACTGTACACCAACAAGATAGGAATGTTTAATAACATGGCTAATACGTTGTCTGTAGGCATTATGGTTTCTGTGATTCCGAAACTGTAAAAGATAAGCTTTTAAAGCTGTCCACCATGACTGGCTCTAAAAAAAAGAGAAAAAAGTGAACTCCTTCTGCTATGCAGATCTTTATCTGCACTCTGGGTAATTCTGGTATTTGAAAAGGGAGTGATAGCTTGATCTGAGTGTGCTAGCCTGCAGTGGTTAGCGGGGTTTAATCCCCTGCCCTGCTTGGCACACGTGGGCGAGAGCCTGGAGCTTGGGGATTAGGGCTGTTGGTTTGAAGCCAGATGCAAGCTTTAAGCTCGGCCACTTCGCTTATCCTGGTGGCAAGCGTAGGTGGGGGTAAGCCAGGAACCAAGCCAGGGGACACGGTCACAAGTCAGCAGTGCTCTCCGTCCACAGAACTTCATCAAATTCTTATCCAGACACTTCTAGCAGGACCTGACTTGCAGTCATGAAATAGTCAGAAATGGCTGCATTGTGCTGAATTGCCTTAGCTTACTGTTGGTTTGATCACCAGTCTACATGGAGGGATGTTGCGTGATGAGAACCAGCATTTATGACATCATTAAACTAGCAGTGCGCTCTTTTACTTGTTGTTTATGGACATTTCGGTGTGGGCGAATGAAAATATTTGCTGACGAACAACTGAAGCAACACTGCACTTAACAAGAGTTTTTACTGTTCCAGGAACGCTTGTAAAATACATCTTGGGCATCAATCTGGGAAGAGCAAGGCACAGTCTAAATGCTAACAATAAGCTGGGACACGTAGTGTTGTAGAATTCAGGTAAATTGCATGCAGCAGGCCTCGCAGAAAAACATGCCAACATGTTTTGAACGTATGTAGCGTAGAAGTAGAGGTTAACCAGCGACCGGCTAACCAGTTAGAAGCCTGTATAATTACACAGACACACACAAGAGAGGGGCGAGGTTCATTGTAAACCCACTCCGAGTGCCTCAGGATGGCAATTACAATCATTCTGCGCTATTTGTAATTGCTGTTATTGTTCTGCAGCCATTTAGATTACAGCATGGGCGATGGTTGCAGACGCCACTGTCTTAGGGATCTCCGTCTCGTGCTGGTTACACTTCAAAGGAGTAAACAAGATGAGCTGGGGGGGGGTGGAGGTACCCTCTGAGTTCATCGTGCGTGTTAATTCATGCAGTGCATCTGAAGGCCAAACTTTTGGAGTGGCCGTGTTTCATTGTCTGACGATTTTAACAGTGAGGGCTTGCAAGTGCTTCCAGCAGACTCGACTGAAATAGGAGATTAAGATGTCTCAATGACCTCACTGCATGATTTCATTCACGCCTCGCTGCAGACGATTGAGACGCTTACAATTTTTCCGACTCAGCGGAAAAAGTGAGTCGAGGTCCAAACCCGTCTAGGTGAAGGAGTGTAGAACTTGCTCCATGAGGCTGAGAGTGCATGTGGAGTGCGTGTAAAGTAGGGCGGCTGGTTCAACTAATTAAGTCATAAAGCTTTTTCTTTTTGCGACTCTCTCTTGCTTTGCTGCCACTGTCATTCAGATTTATATCTGTGCGACAAGTAATTACGGTGCAAAAGAATAATGTACACCAAACCCCCCCTACACTTCCTGTAGTGTATTGCAGCCTGTCGTAATCACTACATCTGTTATATAAACATTAAAGTGTTAAAGAGCATTTTTCAATTTTACATAGTTGACTTTGTTGACTAATCTTTGCAGTCCTATTTTAGAGGGCAGAATGAGGTGAATTTGGGACAGGAATGACGCAGCAGACATTTTGGCACCAGCGTATCCCTGAGGTTCACGGGAAGCTGCCTGTTGTCTCTCAACCCAGACGGTCCTGTCACAGCAGTATCGTGAGACCTGATAAGTGGCAGCTGTTGGGGATAGCAGGACTGAAAGTGAGAGGTGGCTTTTAGAGACCCAGAAACAGGTGTTAGTAAAAGAGCTGGAGATTCTCGAACCAGGCTACTCTGTTTTGGATTTGCTTTTTCATATGTAATGGAAGTCATACAGCAGGATAGTTACGTTTTAAAAAATGTATAACGTAATTGTCAGCAGTTGTAGCAGGCATGAGTTTAGCTAAACCTTATAAATATCTGTTGCACTAATTAACATTTTGCATAAATATTGTGTGTTGTGTGTTAAATGTCGGTTTATCTGCATGTGATAGTTAAGAGACTATGTAGATGAGTACTTGAGTAATTAAATGTTCGAGGTGCCAGTATTACTAAATACTGAATCATTGTTGTGCTGATTTGATCACGGGAAGACTGGGACAATATACAGATTGACAATTCGGTTCAAAGACCATTTTATGACTTAAAATGACTGTAAATGTGAAAGTTTGCTTGGATTTACCAGTAAGTATGTTATGTTATACTCTGCCACTACAAAACGTAAGTGCCTTACCGCAGCCTTGTTGCCAGGGACTCATTGTTAAGGACATGACAAAGAAGGCAGAGATAGTGCTTATCACTGCATAGGCTAACCTGATTCTAAGCCCATAAGTAGTTTAAATATATTTATGTAAAAAAAACAAACACATTGGCACCTCATCCACTTAAGAGGAAAAACACCTATAGAAGACGAGTCTTCATCAGCATCCATTCCACACTGCTGATCCCCAAAGCTATATATCTGTGCCACCTGGGAGCCCATAGATGCTCTTTTAAGTCTTAGGATCATCTAAAGTATGTTATTAAGTATACTCAGGACAAGGGGACGCTCTTTGTCAAACTGGAACTTTCTTGGAAAAACTGGAACTTCTCGTCACCTTAGGGGACGCAGGAATGGAATTAGAACGCACCATCCTCTTCTGTCCTTTACTGAGGAACTGATAAGAGCATGACGGGTCTTGGAGGCTGTGGAGAAAGACAGTTTTTTTTAATTGGGTTTGGAGCATTTGTCTCTAAAGTGTACAGACACTTTTCATACCAAACCCACCTTTCACAAGTTTGGACTGCCGTCCAACTTACCCTTAAGATTACCGTAAAACCTGGTCACGTTTTCTTTGGAACAGCCTAAAGAGTTTGATTTAGTGAATGAATCACAGTGATTCACTCATACTTGCTATTTGATTTCATTGACTCCTATATGAGTCATTTCATTCTTTTGTTGTCTGTGGCAGTTCTACTGTATTCCATCCATGTCTGTTCTTCATCTTGAAGGGCTCGTGAACAGTAGAACGTTTTCTTTATAAAACAAAAAAAACAAAACTGCAGCAATTAGCTTCCTACCTCAGAACTGCAGGCCATTTGAGACTTTTTTGCCCCAGTAATCACCTAACTGAGATAATCTACCCTGAACTGAGTGCATCCTATAAATTGTTCATGCAGCTGATTGAGAAACCTCATTTTGACATGCTGGAGAGACTTTATTGCACCACAAACCTTTTAGCATTAGAAGATTTGAGGGCTTTGGTAATGAAGTCTGTCAGATGGCTCAAAAAAGTAATAAGTCACGGTGACCTGCTTTTTGAAAGCCACACAATGCGTAATAGGGGTCTAGTCTGTTTGAAATCCAATTTATTATTTTTTTCCACTTTTCGAGTTAGTGACAGGAAAGGTGATGCAGCAGTGTTACGACACTGTTAATGATTTACTAGAAACATAATAAAACAGATGCATCTTCACATCTACTCTGCCTTTGTAATAACAAGTGCAGTCTTGATGCGGCTTACAACTTGTGTTCAACACACCCCCCGCGATTAAGCCGCAAGTTTGAGTGTAGTTCTTTGAAAAAGCCTGAGGAGTTTTATTGATTTTGTAACTGAGTCACAGTGGTTTACCCGTATTTGCCACTTGATTTCTTTGACCTGTCCTTGACTTTGCGTCATTTCTGTGACTTCCTTGAGTCATTTCGTTTATTCTGTTATTTGTGACAGTTGGGCCCAAGGCACTTTGGCTGAATGTGCTCCTACTACTGAAGATTATGTGAATGTCTACTAGGGCTGCACTATGTATTGTTTGTTAACTGTTATCACGATATACTGACGTTGCAGAAATGCAAATGAGCATCTTACACATCAATAAATGTCTTATTGCGTCCCATGAAAATCCAGATCAACCCACTGTTCCAGATGGTTTCTGTGGATGTTCAGAAGAATAAATACATTCATATGATCCAACATATGTTTAAATGTATGCTAGCTAACCTCACTTCACTATTTGTTGAGTAATGTATAGCTAAGAAACTGTAATGGTATTGAGGGTGATTGGCTGAATCTATCCTGTCATCAGAAGTACTTGCATATTCTTTTTGTCCTAAATAGTTTTTGATAATTCAGTTTTTTTAGCCTCTTTGTTTATTAAAATAGCATTGTCTACTATACATAACCATGGGAATTGGTGTAGTGTAACTATAGAAACTGGAAATGGAGCATGAAAATTGGTCTAGAGTAACTATGGGAATGGGTGTAGTATAACCATGGAAATGGGGGTAACATAACCGTGGAAATGAGTGTAGCATAACCGTGGAAATGAGTGTAACATAACCGTGGAAATGGGGGTAACGTAACCGTAGAAATGGGGGTAACGTAACCGTGGAAATGGGATTAGCATAACCATGGAAATGAGTGTAACATAACCGTGGAAATGAGTGTAGCATAACCGTGGAAATGAGTGTAACATAACCATGGAAATGAGTGTAGCATAACCGTGGAAATGGGGGTAGCGTAACCGTAGAAATGGCTGTAGCATAATGATGAAAATGACTGTAATGATGGAAATTAGTGACCCATGGAAATGGGTCTAGCATGCTGATCCATTTGTCAGTGGTGTACTCGTACTTAAGATGAATTTTTCTGAATTTACCACTAAGAGTAGATCTGCACTATTTAGCAATTTTCTCTGCAGTCTCTAGCTATGCCTGTGTATCAGTGTGCCTTTAATATGTTGCAAGGTGTATCGTAATCACACTATATATCGTGCAGACCTAACATCTAACCAGCTGCCCCAACACACAGATGTTGGGTCACTTGTCCTGTCTCTTATTTCCCTGGGCTGTTCTCATCTGTCTTCAGGGAGCATGAGCTCCAGAGGAAAGGAGGAAATGAGAGGCTTCTCTCGAGGGAGCAGCTCAGAGCTCTCTCTCTAATTACAGAACACCATCACCTCTCTGTCTAACACAAAGCTGAGCTATGCAGGGACATGACTGCCATTATAGGAGAGCTACACTGCTCATCAACAGTTTGGGAACACTTAGCGTTTCAAAAATGTTTTCAGTACATATAAGAATGCTGTCATTTTGTAAAAGCTTAAAAGCTTTGAAACAGTTTCTTTAGTAAAACTGCTGCATTCAGGAAACGACTTACATTTTGTCTTCTGTCATCCAGCAGTTCAGCTCTTTATACCAAGGATGGCACTTTGATGAACATGAAGCTGAGTGTTGGACCAAAATAAACCCAAAGGATTTGTTAATAGCTGCTTTATGTGAACAAAACCTTTGCAAGGAACTTTTCCTCACTTAACTGAACTGCAGCAATGAAACTAAAGCAGTCTAAATCCCCAAAGCTCTGATGGCAGTGTCCTAAGCAGTTTGTTTAGCTGTCCTTCAAAGGTCACAGCATGATTTTAGCCGCAAAAACTGTACACTCTGTTCAGTCTGATAGCATCTGCAATCTTCCCAAGCCACGCCCATTGTTTGGGTAATGATGTCAGCGGGGGAAATGCGTAAAGCAAGCGTTATGTGAGGAAATGGGAGGGAGAAACAGGACTGATTATAGAGATGTTATTCAGAGCCTTAGTTATAAATACAGCTGGGTGTGTTTTTAGCCTTTTTACGACTGAGTTCAGCCCTGCCTCTGAAAAGATGGCAGTTTCTAGAGTTTGGAGTTGCACTGGAAGTTTCAAGAGGGTGTCTTGAGTGTTGGAAAATTATGCCTTCATGGCTTTTTTTTTTTTAGCAGCTGGCAGCTTCGTTTGAGGCGTGAATGTCCAAGTATAACGTTTCAAGTTGTTTTTAAAATGATGTCTTGGTTTTGGGTGTTCTATAGTGAATAGTTTGTATTGAAGGAGGCGCGTGGCTCTTTAAGATGAATGGCTGGTATAAACTATGGCTGTAAAGAGAGGGAGGAGGTGACTGCCGGCTGGAGAATGTCTGCGACCCACACAGTTACACATATATACACGTGTATATATACACAAGGCTCAAGTTACTGCAGAGGCTTTAGAACGGCAGCTGAAGGGGAGGGGGTAGAGACTGGGAGTGGAGGGAAAGGGGGCTAGTGAGAGAGATTCAACCAGAGAGAGAGGCAGGCTTCTGCTTCTCAACTCCAACAGCCTGTATCCATCCTGCTATCAGGCTATTATTAGCCCCACTTCCTCTGCTGATCCAAAGGGGCTTCCCTTTGCTCTTTAGCCAACATATGCCATCATATTTGGACATTGGTACAACAGTCTTAATATTCAGATTTTGTCCTTGGCTCTTTCATTCACTCTCTTTTCCCTCTCTCACTTTTTCTTTCTTTCTTTCTTTCTTTCTTTCTTTCTTTCTTTTCTTTCTCTTTTCTTTTGAACTTTCCTCTCTTTTTGTTCGCTCACTCTCTCCTTCTCCCAACATTGTTCCCTCTCTTTTTCTCTCTGGATATCTTCTTCTTTGTTTCTCTTAGTCTATTCTCTTTCTCCTTCTTTTGTTCTTCCTTTCACTTTCTTTTTGATTTGTCTTGCCTCTCATTTTTCTTTTTCTCTCTTTTATTTTAATTTTCTCTCCCTCTCTTTCTTGCTTTCTTGCTCTTTTTCTTTCTTTTTCTTTCTTTCTTTCATCCTTTCTCTTTCTCACTCTCTTTTTCTGACTCACTCTCTTGAACCTCTTGCTCTTCTCACTCTTTTCTTTCTTTCTCACTTTTCTTACTTTTCACTTTTTACTCTCACCTCTTTTGCCCTTTTTTCTCTTTCCTCTCTTTTGTTTCTCTTGCCTCTCTTTTTTCTTTCTTTCTTTCTTTCGCTCTCTCCTTTTTGCCCCACCCCGTTTCTCACTTTCTCCAGGCCAAATCCTCCTCTCTTGGTCCTCCGGACTCATTTATATTCCCGCCATCTCTCTCCGTAATTAGTTTTCCGGACGGAGGAATTCCCTCCCCTTCTCTCCCGCTCGCCCCATCCACAGAGCCAGGGAGAGAGGCAGAAGGAAAGAAGAGATTTAGCGGCCGTACAGTCGGCAGTAGCTGGAGGAATAGTGGCTTTTTTGTCCAATGACGATCTTTATCCTGCCAGAGCGATGCTGGTGTGCGTAAAGATAAAAAGTGGAAAAAAGCTAAAACAGCAACATGTGGTGTCTGCAGTGCACATCAGACAGGAGCCAGTCTCTGCTGGAGCTGGAGCTGGACAACTGGTAAGCTTTTAGACTACGGTGTCAGTAAGTGTCCTTACATCTGTGTAAGGACACTTGCTTGTGCGCCTGTGTGTGTGTGTAGAGGAAGTATTTTGTATGCGTGTGTGTGAGAGACATTGCCGGTTGAGCAGGAGAGTTGTTTCATTTTGAAAAAGTTTTTTGGTTTGTTTTGTTGTTTTTAGCACAATCAAGCCAGTTGTAGTTTTTTTGCACTTTGTTGTGGATGCTGTGCCCTTTATGGCTCCTTTTGCACTGCTTTGCTTTCTACATTGCTTTGGTACTGTATATGTTTTTTGTAATCTATCTTTATTCAAATTAGGGTCAGACTGATTATATTGGTCAGCTGATATTGGTGAACCCCAGTTTTACTGCGAACAATTAGCAACATTTTCTAGTTGCGGCATTACAGGGATTCAGACTTGTGACCTCCTGATGATAAAGCAAAACCTTAAACAGATGTGCCACTTGGGGAGACTCTCACTGTTTAACTATATCATAGCAATACAGACTAAATTGGTGAATCTAAACACAGCACAGCATCATGGTTAGTAAAACAAATATGCAGATGCCTCCAAATCTCGATTCTTAGATGCATCGCGATGTGGACGTGAACAATTCTGAATCGATTCATAAATGTCAAAAATCTATTTTCTAAATATTATATTATAATTATATTTAATTTATATTGTAATGTTGACGGAACGCAAAGGGCGGAACTTGGAAGTGGGTAAGTCTGTGGCGGCTCATAACAAAAACACAATGGGATG
The DNA here is from genome assembly GCF_904425465.1 of Colossoma macropomum. Classification (NCBI taxonomy): domain Eukaryota; kingdom Metazoa; phylum Chordata; class Actinopteri; order Characiformes; family Serrasalmidae; genus Colossoma; species Colossoma macropomum. The sequence goes on from NW_023494810.1 coordinate 16,714,595, forward strand.
AGTGAGAAATCCAACCGGCGCCCTCTGCATTAAAAGCCAGGTTAGGTCAGGAGTCACAACCCAAAGGTTAAGAAGAGCCATTTTGTCCTTTCAACAAAAATCAAACCACCTTGGGAACCGCAACATTTATGTCCAGTATGTGATAATGTGCTAGTTTAAGCTAAAAAATATAAACGAAAACACAGACTTACTCTGCTCTTCTTTAAGCTTTAGCTATAGCCACTTTTCTTCCAACTCCGCCAGAAAATTTTTCCTCAAAAGTTGAATAGTTTCTTGTAAAATGTCTCTCAGCTTTTGGCTGTTTTACGTGGCTGAAGTCGCTTCTCACTCGCCAGCTTCTTGCTGAACTTTCCCGTTTCCACCTTAAATTCTGACTGAGGCGCAGAATGTAAAAACGGCACCATTTAAGGTGGAACAGGAAAATTAGAGAAGTGACTTCATCTTCGCAACTTTTTACTTAGTGTTTGACAGTCTCTTGTTGCAGATTTAACGTAGGAAACCAACTGCGCTGCTTATAAATGCAAACAAGTCCATTTGTCTCCAAATGTTCGTCTGTCTTTCTCTTTTCCTTTTTCTTACACTACTAGCCAGGCGAAGGTGCTGCTAGGTGACCTGCAGTCTTTCAGGTAGAAAAAAAAGATGCATTGAGATCCATCGATAATCGTTTTATAATCAAATCGCAGCCCTCTGAATCGTAATCGAATCGAATCGTGAGGTGCCTAGAGATTCCCACCCCTACTATTGACAGCTGACAGTCATACCAGTCAGTAAAACACTGTTTAACCAAAAAAGTCCAGATTATTACTAAATTTAAATCTAGATCGTAAATGTAAAATTATATCTACCAGTATTAATGTTTATCTTATTTTTTTCACATAATTTCACAACGGACACTAATTCAAATATAGCATAACATATGGACCCAATGTCAATTTTATCCTTCCTGTAGTGTCTTACAGTTTAGTCTCTTTCCAAGTGGATTCTCATCAGAATCAAATTTATTTGGCATATACGTTTGTCTTGGTATTCAACTTCAGAACATTTTACATCCACATATTGCACTTTCGATACTCTTTAATGCAGTTGATGCTCTCAAGGCATTCCTCCCCACCCACTAGCATCTAACGTTAACCTAAATGTTTGCGTTCGACTACTGTTTATGACTGGAGTATTATGAATAATGAATATATTATGATGCAGGTTGTGATTTGTTCTGAATATGGTTATAATGGATGAGATGCATTGTGAATAAGAGAGAGATAAACAGACTTCATGGCTGGATCTTTCTCCAAGAAGAAATTGGAGGTCATGGGTTTGCATTTGAGTCGGTGTCTATGTGAGGGGCCGAATAAAGATTTTAGAGGGCCGTATTGCCACAGGCCCCCCTGCACCCTGGGCCCCAGTATGCTTGCCCCTCCACTGTACCTCCAGTAGTTAGGCAACTGCTTCAGTGTGGATGGTATATATTGCAGTATTTCAGCAAATCCCACAGATGCAGATATCATACTGTGTATCTGTGGTGTGTAAGACTGATGAGAAAAAGAGAATAAATGCGCTCATAATTGTCTGAAAGTGCAGCTTCCATAAGGCTTTCATACAATTCATTAGGAGCTAAGAGCCACTCTCTTTACAAATGTATTAAAGCTAATGAATAGCATTCAGCTCTCTGTGGGAGATGCACTCTGTGTTGTCTGTTTCTGTGTTCCGTGGTGGTGAATGTTGCTTGTTTTGGGGCTCACTGCCAAAGTTTCCTCAGAGAGTGCTGGAGTTTGGTTTTATTCATCACACAGCATTCAGCTGTGTATTTATTAGACAAATAGATCAGTCTCAGCAAAATGGGCTGTACAGAATATTAATAGTGAGCAAATAAATTTACTGCCACAAAAGGCATCACATATACACTATCCAAAAGTATCCAGACACCTTTCTAATTAGTGAATTCACCTGCTTTAAGGTGCACCTGATGCTGACACAGGCAATCCATTGCCCACCCACAGCTTGTATAATCTCATATACATGTATAACAGAAAAAAGCATTGTCAATAGAATGGGACACTCTGGAGCAGCTACACTTGGGCCTAAGATCACCATGCCCAATGCCAAGCGTCAGCTAGAGGGGTATAAAGCCCCCCAGCATTGAGCTGTTCAGCAGTGGAACTGCATTGTCTGGAGTGGTGAGCGCCATCCAGTGCCTTTTAGGATGAGTCGGAGTGGCATTTGTGATCCAGAACTAATTATCCATGAGCCTGATCTCACTAATGCTCTTGTGGTTGAATGCAATTAAGTCCTCACAGCAAATGTTCCCACATCTAGTGTAAAAGTCTTCCCAGAAGAAGCAGAAGTAATGGCTGTTGCTGCAGCAATTAACACACTTGATTTATGAAGAAACATGATTGTTAATGAATCGAATCAAAATGAACCAAGTTTGCGTGCAACATTTTTGATTCCACTAATTAGCAAGCTAGTTAGAAGCTATTATTTTATAATTATTTTGGAATTTTGTTTTATTGTCAATGATGTGTCAATTTCATTGTAATGGCATAGTTTGATGTGATTACATGCTATGGTATCGTCTTGATTGGTTGTTTATGAAAGTTTTTTCACAAAGTTTAGACAGTTGCTGGGTACCAAACATGTTTCAAGAGACTTGCAGGAAGCTTACATTATTCAATGCAAGTGAAATTTAGTTTCATGAAAGAACAAAGTCATACAGTAGCAAATGTGCAACGATTCTCATAAGAAATTGCCTTTCCAGGTTTTATATGTTCCAGACTGTCCACAGTAAGCGAGAATTTGACATGCACATGTAGTCAGAGCACAGTCAGTAAAAAAGGAAATGCCGTATGGAATATATCTGAACATGTGTTTGAATTGCAGTTTATTTATATACATGCACGTGTATTTTCTAATATGGACACATGAGTAACTACATCAGTTGGGCCATCTGTTACTTGGACAGTTTAACTTTCTTTTGCCAACTTCTCTAGCATTAGCATGGCCTACTCAGTGTTCTGACCTCTAATCTAATCCGCTCATTTATTAATGTTGCCAACAGGCACCAACTTGTGCATATTCAAGACCTCCTTTTTATGCTGCCCATCAGAAATTTGGAGACTCTTTGTCTTCTTTTGAAATTTTCCCAGTTTCCCTTCAGTTACATAAAACAAATGTGTGCAAAGATTTTGTTAGCGTAAAACAGCTATTTACTAGTTCTTTGGGTATAATCGACTTCAGAGCTATAAAGAGTATAATTCATAATGTGAGTGATAACTTTAACATTCATTATATATTTACTTTCTCAAAACACCAAACCTTCTCAAATGGTCGCTGTTATGGATTTAACCAACTACTGTGTCTGTGTGCTGATTAAACTAAAGCACACGCCACTATACTCTATACTAAACTATGACCTCATATGCTGAACTTGGAGCTGAGAACATCTTCTTGACATTGGAATTCTAAGATGAGGGGGCATTTTCTTTGGTTTATCCTAGTTGGGGGCTACAAGCTGTAGTGGCTTTTGCCAGTTGGTCCTTTAATTTTGCAGTTTGCACAAAGAAAATGGCAAGATTTAAACAGCTTAAGGTGCAGCCATGCTCATTAGTATTAAAACATTTTGAAAAGCTAGGTGTCCCCCACCCTTTGTCAACTACAGTGCTCAATCTGACTACAGATCCACTTGATCCTTCTTTGAAGCAGTGACATAAGCTTTGAAAAGAGATGATGAATAGTAGATATTGTCAGGGTGGCCATAAACACTGTGATTAAGACATGAAGGAGAGAAATGACTCCCAGCTTTCAGATTTCTGCTGGCAGACTATCAGACGTGTCCCCGTCTGACCCTGGCCAATGCGAATGTGACAGAGGTTCTGATGCTGCTGCCGCCAGAGGTGTCCTTTTCTGCTTTGTCACTGCTATCTTGTCATAATTCTGTCATCAGCTTCCAAACCAAAGTATCTCCAAATTTTCATAACATCGTGTTGTCAGTCAACTTTCATTCTTGTTGTTGCCCATTTTTTAAATCAGTTTTTGTCCAATTCAAATGGTCAGTCTGCCCTTTTAGAATTCATTTATTCAAAATTAATACAGATTTTATTTTCTTATCTGTATTGATTGAAATCAGTCTTTGCCCTCTATGTGCCATGAATGCTGGACCTGTCTACTTTGTATAGGTAGGGAGAAGCTTCACAGCTCCAGGAGGACATAAGCAAAAGTAAGCAGTGTTAACATAAGGTGTGATTTCGGGAGGGGAATGCAAATAAACACTCATTATTTCACCTCATTAGACGCACCATCTGTACCTCAGCTTGACAGGTAATTATGAGATAAACTCAGGCTTTGCTAAGCCTCTCAGATCAGCCCATAAAACCCAGCATAAATGTCAACTCCTGCATAAACAGCTTACTGTTTAAGCAGTATGTGCATGTTAGATTCAAAACCAATGAGCATTCTAAAGTCGACACCATACAACAATCAAAACACACTCATTTTGAAGCTTCGTTTATGTACACACGTGTGTGTGTGTGTGTGTGTGTGTATATGTAAAGCAAGCCTCAAAAATACCATCTTGTCATCATCGTTTTTGTGATGTCACAAAAATCAACACATTTACGTGAGTTATTACATATCCACTGCTTTGGTCCACAGCAGTTTAGCCCTGCCCATTCATACTAAAGTTATAAGGAGTGTTTCAGCCACCTGGACTGCTTTTTGAAAGAGGCACAATACAGGGCAGCCATTCAGAACAGACAATTAGTCTTTTTTTAAACAGCAGCAGGTTTGAGAGCTCTTCAGCCCAATCAATTACTGAGTACTTTCTGAGTCCATGGATTCAGTTTGCTGTTCCTTAAAATAACATGGACCAGAACATTTTAATCACAGAGGGATAAGTTCACTAACTGGCAACCCGGCTATGATCTAAACCCAGTGATTGTTTTGCACAAGTTTGCCTCTTTTAAATCGCTAAGTGGCTGTGTGAAAATTTGTAGTACAGTGCAAAACTAGCTTTTTGCTAAAGGCTTAGATCAGCCTAGGAAATTCTATAAAACGCTTTATAAAACCGCTATAGAAGGAAGGAATGGAGAAATAATGATATGTATTATAGCTAATTGTACACCAGTATTTTGCAAAAGTCTATCTAAGACAATGATTTTAATCCATTTATCTGGGTTGTTCTTAAAAACAACACTGTATAACTTTAAAATCAATATAAATAGACATACAGCCATATAAAGAAAGCAGAATGTTTCCACATTCAAAAATCTTTGTATGTTGTAAGGAACACAGTTTTGGATGATGTTCTCCTTGTTGTAGCTCCAGTGCATGAATTTGTTTGCAAGAATACTTGATTTAATTTAATGGGATTAAATGTAAGGATTTTTTAGCCAAACTGGTTATTTGAGTGGACACTATAAATACTGGAGAGGTATGGGAATGTTTAAGCTAGTACACTGAGACAGAACAACCACTATTAATTGCATTAATGTTCACCTGTATTTATTGTAATGTAAAGCAAGTAAACAGTCAGGTTCAAGTTGAATTAGTGAAAATAATAAATACATTGAGTTGTATTTTGTCCACTCATAAAGCTATAAAAAAGCACCACTTTTTAAATGAAAAATTTTTCTTTAAGGTCAAATTAAAGTCAATAAGACAAAAGTGATTAGTCACGATTAACTACATGAACTAAAGTAATTAATGACACTTATTGTAATCATTTGACAGCCCTAGTAATTACATGAATGACGGCTATTTACATAATCACATTTTAATTTGATTACATTTTGTATTACAGATTCATGTGTGCACTTTGGACTGTTTTCTGTTGTGTGGCAAAAATGTAGAAATAATTAAATGTAACATGCTTTCATTGCCACAACAATTGCAACTTCTCGGGGTTACCTTCTACACCAGACCCTTACTCCAGCAGCTGTCTCTTAGGGACCCGCGCTCAGTGCCGCTGCGGTAATTTTTGAGACGTTTTCAGACAGTGTCATTCATCATGGTTTAGAGGCTAGACTCTGAACAGCATGTTCCTCTCGCTCCGGATAAAAGTGGCGACCTGAGAGATGAGAAAACGGCAAAACTAAATGAAAATCTCATTTTGCTGTCGCCATGAAGGCATCAAACATCCGTCTGTGAAGCGCTGAGTCATTCTGAGCAGGGATGGGGAAATTATCTGCTCTCCTATTTGTCTTTTCACAGTGTTCTTAGAATGCACAATTACACACAGCACCTCTGTTCTGCTGTTGTATAACACTGTGGAAGTGAAAACAGCTTGACAGGCGTGTTTTAAAATAAGGCTAACTTTAGGGGTTGGCGATATGGCAAAAATGTAACCTCATAAGTTTCACGATAATTCTTTTTCTGAGGTTTAATAAGGTAGAACAGACATAAATGTGCCAGTATAGCCTTATGAAAAATTCACGGATTTTCAAATTAAGCAGGGCTTATTCTGCTCTGTTGTACTTTCAGGATTGTCGGGATTCAAGCTCATAATTACCCGACAATAGAATGATACTTTAAACAGCTACACCATGCTGGAGACTCCTCTGAATCTCCTTGTAATAAAACACAGTCTTCTGTAATGATATTACATATGATATAGTGAGAAAAGCCTATTCTGTTGAAGCGTATCATGGTAGTGATGACACATTCATATCAACCACCCCTTTCTACTGTTGCTACTTCCAAAACATGTCCCTTGTTATTCCTGTTATATACTCTTTTTCTAGCCTGCTCCACACAGCCTAAAGCCCTTATGCCAACAAAATGAGATAAAATGAGGCAAATATTCTTTATCTAGGACCCTTAAAATGATAGTTCAGTGAATTTACACAGTTTCCTCAAATGTAGTCAATCACTCAAAACTTATTTGTTGTACCAAGTTTGGATAAAAATGGATTGTGCTTTACATAGCTAAAAATGATATATTTGAACCCTGACTTTTTAGTCTTGAAGCCTGATTTTTTATTTTTTTTTTCCCCTGCTGAAAAAAAATGCTTAATAAAAATGGTTTGTGCTGGTTTAAGCTAGTCTGGTGCAGGTTTACCTGGTCACCCAGCATAGCCATGCTTCCTGACCAGCAAACCAGCATTCAGAACACAACACATGCTGATTTTGGTGGTGATCCGCATAAATTTTCCATCGCTGCCACCCGGCATACCAGCATTCAAAATGCAATCTATGCTGGTTTTGCTGGTGATTGTTTTTGTATTTTTATGTGTAACAGTAGGTCACGCAGTGTCAGGAACCACATAAGCAAGTCTATTTGAGATTACTTGACAGCGTCACGCAATGTGCGGTAAGAGTAATGATTTAGACATGCAGATTGCACAATGTTAATTATGTATAACGCAAAATAAACTTATTCCTTTTGTAGACAGAAAGACAGAAGTAAACAAAACATTATTCCCAGAACCATCTCGTTTCACTGGAACACATCGTTTTGAAGACCTAAGTCCTAAGTAGGAACCTGAGGAGAGCTTGAAGGCAGCGTAAATGATGTACTATATGTACCAGCGTAAATGATGTACCATATCCCGCCACCAACCCCTCGCTCCGCTCTTTCACTGTCGAACAAATTCAATCAGCCCACGTTCATGTTCTCATCTGGCTAATGCTGTGCACACCGCTGTGTGCTAATTCATTTCATTAAAGGAAGCTCCTTTAAACTCAACTTAATCTACTGCCACTGAGAGGATGCAGACAGTGTGGTAATGTGAGTGAAGGAGTGTGTGTGTGTGTGCGTGTGTGTGTGTGTATGAATGAACGGTGTGCTTTTATTACAGGTAGGATTTACACTTCATGTCTTACTGTCATTTTAGATTGTATTCAAAAGAGCAGAAGATACTGATCTGAGATGGCCGAAAGTATGTGAACACCTGACCGTCACACCTATATATGCTTGCTGGACATTCCGTTACAAAAGCATGGGTATTATAATGAAAATGTCCCCCCTTTGTGATTATAAAGCCTCCACTCTACTGGGTATGCTTTTCATACGATTTTGGAGCATGTCTGCAGGAATCTGTACTCATTCAGTAAAAAGAGCATGTGTGGTGCAGCCTCTGATGTTGGACTGTAAAGCCTGGCTCACAATTAACATTCCAATTCATCCCAAAGGTGTTCATTGAGGTTGAGGTCAGAGCTCTGTATCCTGCACACCAAACTTGTCAAACCATGTCTTTATGGACCTCGCTTTGTTTACAGGGGCATGGGTTGGAACAGGAAAGGGTCTTTCCCAAACTGGTGCCACAAAGACAGCATATCTTTGTCTAAAATGTCTTTGTATGCTGTAGCATTAACATTACCCTACTGGAACTCAGGGGCCAAGCCCAAACCCTGACAAACAGCCCCAGACCATTATCCCTCCTCCACCAAACTTTACTGTTGGCACTATGCATTCCAGTAGGTCGCGTTCACCTGGAATCCACCAAACCCAGATTCGTCCATCAGACTGCCAGATAGTGAAGCATGATTCATCACCCCAAAGAACACATTTCCACTGCTCCAGCATCAAGTGGCCCGTGCAATACACCCTCCAGCCGACGTTTGGCATTGTACATAGTGATAATAGGCTTGTGTGCAGCTGTTTGGCCATTGAAGCCTGTTTCATGAATATCCCAATGCACAGTCCTTGCTATTAACTGATTGTGCTAGTGAGTGATGCAACAGCGTGTAGGTGATTTTATGATTTTTAGCACTTGGCTCTGTGGGTTTGTGTGGACTGCTGCCTTGTGGCTGAGCTGTTGTTGCTCCTAGATGCTTCCTTTTCACAATAATATTAGCTCCAAAAACATTACATATTGTTCTTAATGTTTGATTGCGCATCATAATTTTATTTCGGCCTTTGAGCACAGTATTTTTAGTCAAATACCTGTTCAGTACTTCATTAAAAGGGTCACATATGGGAAGATATATTTCTCATGCAGTATTTCAATCCTGAATGTAGTCCATCCATTAAAGTAATTTAAGCCAAAGAAAACCCATTTTTTTGTCATTTTTATACGTTTTCATACGTAAGCCATAAATAGACTTTGTTGTTTTATGTTTCTCTGTATACAGTGTACAGTCTGGCCCTTCAGTGTTCCTTCCACAACACAAGTTGTAGTGTATTTATAAAATTTCTTTTCTTATTGTCTTGGTGTGTATGCAATATTTAAATTTCCCATACACTGCCAATCATTATTTCTTCAAAGTATTATCCAGCTGTAGTATAGAGCTGTATCCATGTCCTGATTAATTAAATATTGGATGGTCCCACAGCAAGGAACTTAACAAAGCTCACAGCTAGTTGTCAATAACAAGATTCTTTTGCACTGTATAAATGTTACTCGTATTTATATTCCTTGTTATGTTTAGGTTATGTAGTGTTACAGGCAAAAACACTTGATGAATAGTTTTGGCCTTTTTGCATTGAACTGTACTTTGACCCCTCTGCCCAAACACAGCAGTGGAGAAGGTGTGGAGGAAGTGTTGATGTGTAGGTGGGTGGGTGTGGTGTATATGTTTACATGTGACAGCCAGTCAGTGATTCTAATATAGCAGTGCTTACAAACCTGGTCTCGGGCAACAGAAAGCTTTTCACCACTGCAAACTGACTTGTTTCGTTGACAGGTATGAGTTGTTTTGGTAACTGTGTTATGGTGAATATGGTGCAGTATGTGGTGTGTCATTGCGGTTTAAGCAGTCTGGCTGCTGAATCACTGCAGAGTGTGTGTACGCGAGAGTGTGAACAGAAGCCAATCAATGCCCAATTTTCCAAGTGTGTCGAGTTGCATGAGTAATGTGGAAGCAATCTGTGATTTCAGCAGCTTTCGGTCATGCTCTGTAGTCATCAATGAGGTTTTAATCAAATGCATAACAGCCATTGGGCACTTTTACTATGACTGATGTTCAGTTTGAAGTGGATTTGAGTGGCTCTTTATATACAAACGCTTCCTTTTTCCTCAACTTCTGCCAGGGTGTGTTTCTGTAAAGTCCGCATGCCTTTATTCCGGGACACAGGGGTCCAAGTTCAGCTTTGTCCAGATATAAATAATGCAGTGAGCTTTGAATTTTACTGTTTGAAACAGACAAACAGGGGGTTAATGATGGTTTGATTATGTGCGGTACCACTCACAAGTGTGTACATATCAGATTGAATGTGTTTTTCATTATTTTAAAGGGACAGTTTAGTGGGGAAAACAGAACTTTCTTTACATTTTTTGAAATAAGAGTTTGATGTTCTGTGTAAACATAGTTATGTACGTTACCAAACGTACCATTCACTCCCAAATCTATATAATCCATGCGTAGAAACTATGGAGATTCCATGTATGGAAACCCAGCTGCAAAATTAGCCTGTTTTCAATTAATTTGTATGTAAGGACATAGTATGAAATTTGTACATGAAATCATATGCAAAAGTTTATGTGCTCCTGGTTAAATTACATGTTTTGAGTGAAAATAAATCAACACTCGCTATAGAGAACACACTTCAGCTCATTTTAATGCACAATTACTGGTTGTTTGCTGAATGCAATGGTCTTGGGGGATGAAACATAAAATGAGGCCTCTGCAAAAGTTATGACCCATTTTAAATTTTAATTTATTATTATTTTATGTCTGTTAAACTCAGCAAATAATTAGAAATTGTGCACTGAAATTTAAAAAAAAAAGAATTGGAAAATGATCATGTTGCTATTGATTTTGTCTGTTTTAGGGACATGCGCACACGTGTTATGAATGGACCTCAGGAAAAAAGAAAAATAAGAATATGGGCCCTTTAAATTTAAATTTTTTTTCTTTCTCTCTCTCTCTCTCTCTCTCTCTCTCTCTCTCACACTCTCTCTGTGTCTCTCTCTCTCTCTCTCTCTCTCTCTCTCTCTCTCTCTCTCTCTCTCTCTCTCTCTCTCTCTCTGCAGTGTGGAGGGTGACGCTGCTGGTGCTGAAGCTGCTGCAGTGTCTCTGGACAGCAGTGGTGAATACGCTCGTCTGCCAGTGACGCGCAGCTCCATCCTCGGCTCCGAGCGCTTCGAGCCGCTCTACACGCACGAGGTTCGGCCACGGCCGCGCCGGCCAAAACTCCAGCACTCTCAGTCTATCCTCCGCAAACAGGCCGAGGAAGAGGCCATCAAACGCTCACGATCACTTTCCGAAAGCTATGAACTCTCCACTGACCTCCAGGACAAACAGGTGAGGAAGATTTTATCTGTTGTTGTCGGTTTTGTTGATGCCATGTTGACTGTGAGTAACTTCTAGAATGTATCAATGAAAAATGTCAGTCTCGAGCAAATATACTGTCAGTCAGCTTTACAGGGTGAGGATGATGAGGGGACACTGCCCATCAAAATGTTTATAATAAATGAGCATGGTTTCTTTGTCTGGTTTTAATAACTATGCAGGGTATTAAAGACTATGTAGATTATTTAGATAACAGTATAATGTGTTAATATTTGCACAAAAAATAGATTTTTTTTCTCTAAATGAATCTGCTTAGGCTTTAATATGTTGCAAAAGGACAAAGAAAGCATGTTCATTTGTATTAATAATGGTTAGACAAGTGTAGATTCCCTACACAAAATCTGATATTGCTAACAATGATTGAAAGCAGTAGGCTGTTAGCATTACACAAAGGCGATCAAGCTAACTGGGCTACTTGCAACAGACTTCCATTCATTTTTGACTAGAGCCCAAACAATATAACCAATGGTTTGTCAACTGATTGACAAACCATTCAATCATGAAGATGCAGACAACATGTGAGGCTTATTGTTGTTGCTTTGATTGTGATTCGTGTATGTGTCTCTGTTTTAATACATAGTAGGGGCAGGATGGTACATTTATCCCAAGATTCTATGTGAGGAATAGGCCCGGATACAGTTAAACGCTAGTGAAAATTTAAAAATTGTGGTTATGACTCTAATGTGAAAGCTACAGTGTGTTTGTATCCCCAGCCAAGTTCTGACCACTCAGCAAATACCCTCATGTAATTTGGTGCACATTAGTCATTGCGATGTGAAACCAAGCAAGCAAAAGAAAAAGTGTCATTTTTCAAGAACGTCTTGTTTGGTCAGATCTGATCATTTTGTTATTCATCAGTTTCATCTTTGGCATACCTAAACAATCATGTACTGAACTCACGTCTAGTAGAAGTGATATGGGCTTAATATTTTAACAACCTGAAATATGTCTGATTTGTGGTTAAATAATCAAAAGTTTCATTTAAAACATCAATAACTTCACAGAAATCAGTAAAAATAGAAAATAACAATGTCAATAACTGTGCACACAGCAATCCTAGTACTAAGTTGGATGTACTTCTTTTTTATAACAAAAACAAATGCTGCAACTATACGTTTCCTTTAAAGACTTTTGCTTTATACTGATGCTAAACTACTGATATAATAAACTCCCTCCCTAAAAATACAAAACATATAGCTTACTTAGTACAGTAGAAGCTCATAAACTGTAATACGATTGCTGAAGTAGCCAGTGTTTTATGAAAAGAATCACAGTATACAGTCATGAGTGTACCATCTGGAAAAAAATAGGTTGTCACATTGTTCATTGCTCGACCCCAAACTCCATCTCTGAGGACAACGATTATCTCATGAGCTGTTGAGTGCTTTTGTTTTATTGGCTCACTGTCAAAACATCTACTTTCATTTTGCATAAATTATATGTATATGTGGACAAATAGGGGCATGTCCATTGCAAATGATATGTAAATAAGGCATGCACAAGTGCTTGTTTTCCAAGCACTGAAGCTACTTCATCAGTCGTGCCCAAATCACCACTTTGTTCATCGTAGGACAGTTTCTGTACGTCTATGCAACTTGGAAGAAAAAGGGCAGAAAAACTTAGACTCTGCTCCAGACTTTAGGAAACAAACTAGGTGTGAAAACAGTTTCGGTTTCATTGTTGGCCACAAGGTCCATAAAGGATAGTCACAGTTCTCTGTGCTAACTTTCTTAATGTAGAGCAGAACAGTGTAGCCCCAGGCTGGTGTGTGTCCCTCAGCTCAGAGAGACTGAACACACACACACACACACACACACACACACACACACACACACTCATTCAGAACCAACTGGTAACTCCTGCTGTGTGAGAGTCATTCACAGAGCTGCAGGTGTCTGTGAGGTTACAAAGAGCTGAGCAATGGGATTAGTCTTCCCTGTGCGACAGCCTGAGGGGCTAGAGGTTCTCCAAAATGTTAGCAGGGTAGTATTGAGCAGAGCAGCTTTCAAGAAATAGTTTGGCAAAAAATCTAATTTACAGCTTACCTGAAAAATAGCTTGTCAGCCTAGACATGTATGATGTCAAAAGTTTGTATTTTTAAGAGCTTAAGAGTCTGTTAATGTAGCTAATAGGTAATGGAAGCTTATAGCTCTGCAGTTAGCGTCTTGTAAACTGCATGCCTAAATCACTTGCCTCAAACCACATAGAGTTGAGTAATCTCAAACTGACTTGCTTATGTGGTTTCTGACTTGTATGACATTCTCTTATCTAGGGACGCACTGATCATGAAATTTTACGGCTGATTCTGGTTTCTTTACAGGCAGATTTTTATTAGCTGTGTGGGGTAAATGAACACAAACACACTTGCACATTTGTTTTTATTACCCAAACTTGTAATATAAACATCATTTGCTCTGTAATGGGCCAATCTGACATTTTAAAATGTTTTGATTTTAAAACAGTTGCCTATTATGGATTAACGTACTGTTTCAAAAGTATGAGGCATAATTATGCTACAATGTTTTAGTATGCAAGTGCCTAGCAACAATAATAGCAGCCATCTTGAAGCCTGAATTTTCTCCAAAGGACAACATTTTTTGATATTTATGTTTTGATGGCAAATACTTTTTTACAGCACTGTCCATTGAGACCTGATCTTTTGGTCTTAAAAAAAACAGCAATGATCTAACCCCAGCTGTGGCTGTGTTTGGTGTGTTTTGCAGGTGGAGATGCTGGAGCGTAAGTATGGGGGGCGTTTCATAACCCGGCATGCGGCCCGCACCATCCAAACAGCCTTCCGGCAGTACCAGATGAACAAGAACTTTGAGCGTCTCCGGAGCTCTATGTCGGAGAACCGCATGTCCAGACGCATCGTCCTTTCCAACATGAGGATGCAGTTTTCCTTTGAAGGACCTGAGAAAGTCCACAGTTCCTACTTTGAGGGCAAACAAGTTTCAGTAACAGACGATGGCTCTAAGCTCGGATCACTGGTCCAGTCCGAGTGTGGCGAGATGGTTCCGGCTAATATAAAGTCGCCTATGGCCCAGAGCGATTTCACTGATGCTATTACAGAGCTGGAGGACACTTTTTCCAGGCAGGTGAAGTCTTTGGCAGAGTCAATAGATGATGCTTTGAACTGTCGCAGCTTGCATGGAGACGAAGGTCAAGCTGAGCCAGGTCAGCGCGACCGTGATCTTGAGCGAGAGGTGGCGACCTCTTACCAGGTCAAACCTTCGCATAGTAGTGGGGATCACCGCAAATTGGACGAAATGACTGCTTCTTATAGTGACGTGACGCTTTACATTGACGAAGAAGAACTTTCCCCTCCACTTCCTCTTTCACAGCCTGTGGACCGGCCATCTAGTACTGAATCTGACCTTAGGCTACGATCCCTAAATTCATCCCAGGACTATTGGGCTCAAGCGCATAAGGACGATAAAGGCGATACGGACACTAGCTGCAGAAGTACGCCATCCTTAGAGTGTCAAGAACAACGACTGAGGGTGGATCACCTTCCTTTGCTAACCATAGAGCCCCCTAGTGACAGTTCAGTGGAACTGAGCGACCGCTCTGACCGTAGTTCACTCAAAAGGCAAAACGCCTACGAAAGAGGCATTAGCAGCCAACAAGGAAGCCCAAAACACGGCTCTACCCACGCTCATCCAGCCCGCGGGCCATCAAGAGATGAAGAACGACATCGGCCAAGACAGCTAGAGAGCCACCTGGCCATCAACGGCACAGCGGCAAACAGGCAGAGCAAGTCTGAGTCAGATTTTTCGGATGGAGACAACGACAGCATCAACAGCACCTCCAACTCCAATGACACCATCAACTGCAGCTCCGAATCATCATCTCGGGACAGCCTACGCGAGCAGACGCTGAGCAAACAGACCTACCACAAAGAGACTCGAAACAGCTGGGACTCACCAGCTTTCAGCAACGACATCATCCGCAAGAGACACTACCGCATTGGCCTGAACCTGTTTAACAAGTAGGTGGAGGGTGAAGGGGGTAGGGTTTGGAGAGATAGAGAGAGACACAGAAATAGACATGATTTATAAGTTAAATGTAATATGTGAAATGATTAATTGCATTTTTTTGTGTAGTTAATCGTGATGAACTGTATTTGTCTTGCTCAAATTTGACTCCAGTTTTAAAATTGCAGATTCTGTTATAGCAACATGCATGCAGCTGAGCTTTTACCACAGTAATAGGCCCAACTGATGATGATAACTCATTTACCGCTGGTTTAAAAAAAAAGTAAAAAGTTATTTTGTGTGAACCATAGCAAGACACTTGTATTTCCCTCATGTGCACATAACATGTTAGGATACGATATCCTACATTTACACCACCTTTTTTGTACTTAAAATAAATGATAGTAGAAACGTGGTTGTTGAGCTGCACTGGTTGAATGTGCTCGGAGGGGCACTGTGTGCTGTTGTGGCAGGGAGATATCATGCCTATAGAAAAAGCTACATATGTTATGGGGAATGTTTTAGGACTTCCTTAGACCACAGCATAAGATTTTGGCTAAGGCTAAGTGTTCACAGACACCACAGCCTTGGACATTTAAAGGCTAGAAGGGTCAAGCTAGGAAAATGGGTTTACTGAATTAATAAATTAGTGCTGTTGATTTAATGACATTAATGCATTACCTTAATACCAAAAAATTATATACATATAATTATGCACATATAAATATACAGTGTACATTGTGTATATTAGGCCTGGGAAATATCTATATATAATTAGCACAATATTTTCTTATTCAACAGTAGTTCTTAACAGTTATTTTATTATTTGCCAAGCTATTTGAAGGTAAATTAGAAGTAAATTTGTACTCTCCAATAAATTAGTCCTCTCTAGTTCTCTGAGTTTTCCCCAACACCGCGAAAGCATCGACATCAGGTTACTTGGCAATAATTGCTGATATCCGATTACATCACCCTAAACTAAATATTTCAACCAAAAGAAATCTTTTAGAAAAGTTTTAATGTTTGTTCTTATTTCAGTACTGTTTTAACAATACTCTAACTGAAGTAATGCTTACTGAAGAGAATTGAATATATACATATACAGAGGGAGATGGGTGTTGTGTTTAGCTGCTTTGGATATTTTTCTAATCAGACCATATTAGCTGTGAACGAGCAGACCATGTGAATGTGTGAGGAGGTGTTATTTTTCAATTATCGTCTTAACCTTTAACCCACAGTGCTGTGTATTTATATTAACCTGTTGTAGTCACATCAGCCTGTTAGCTTATTCAACAGCAGTGCAATTCTGTGTGTGTGTGTGTGTGTGTGTGTGCGTGTGTGCAGTGTGTGTGTTTGCAGTGTGTGATTGCATTTTTGTCCTTCATATAATTAACACCAATCAGGACTGTGGGGAAAGCTGCAAAGATCAAACAAGCACACTTAGTTCAGTTAGAGAGGCTGATTAGGCTGCGTTAGATTTCCAACTGACAAAGTAAACCACCGACCAAAAAAACATCCAAAAGCTGACCATCTGCTTCTGTAATGAAGAACGGATCAAAGTTAAACCTTGAGTAAACAAGACTGCCTTTTTTATGCACAGTGCGGTGGGGAAAGATAATTTGTGAGCGTGCATATTCATTCTGGGAGTTTCAAGTGTTTGAAATGAGATTACATATCATATTGTTTGGATTAACGCTTGCTCTGAAGTGACTGGTTAGTGATTGTGTGTGTGTGTGTGTGTGTGTGTTTGTGTGGCTATGTGTTATTTTCAAGGCATTTCTGTCCTGTTATTACATATAGGTTCACATCACGCACTTATGGATGTATAATATATATGGTACATACAGTACAGTGCAAAATCAGGGACTACCCTTCATTCAGCCATTTCTAGTCAAATGACCATAAGATACAAAGTAATTTTCAGGAGACATTTCTGTGGGCAAAGTCAAAGGAAAATAAGTGAGTAGTCCAAAAGATATATATCAAAATATTATGTAGAGAAAATGGGACTCCTAACAACCGTGCAAGACCTGGTAGACCACCAAAACTGCCACCATCAGATAAACAGCACTTAAAGCTTTGAATTTTTGAGAGAGAGGAAAAAATCGAGCTCCATTCCTGCTTTAGATCTGAAAAAATCCTCAGGTGTTTTATGGACTGCTGAGTCTAAATTTGTAATTGGGATCACTTGGACTGTGAGAGTATAATATTTAGTTGTTGAGGCTTCTTTGTAAATTTATGTTAAATATATATTTTTGCTTTGTTTTTCCTGACACTGAAAAATGAATAACTTGAACATAATGGCTGTTTTAACTGAGATTTAAATAAGTGAAGGGTGGTCTTTGATTTTTGTACAGTACTGTAGGTACTGACATTTAATACATAAAACATATGCGTGACCTCATGTCCTGGCACTGAATTATATGTGTGTGTGTGTGTGTGTGTGTGTGTGTGTTTGAATGTCTGTGAATCTAAAGCTTTGTTTAAAGCAGCAGGCCTTTAATCTTAGATGACTGTGGATTTGATTGCTCTCTGCCTTGAGTCATTAAGTTCGTCTTAATCAAGTTTGCTACTTTCATGGGTCTAAGGGCTGCTCTGACACACTTTTTGCTTGCTCATGCTGTGCTCAGACTAGGGCTGCACAACATCTGGAAATTGTGATATTAGTCTATGTAAATTGATGTTGCAAAAGGCAAAGACTGTTATTTGCCTTCTTACCAATCAGAATGTTTTTACCGTGTGCCCTGATCCTCCAGACCAATCACAGTTCCAGGGGAGTGAGATGTGAAATATAAAAAAACATAAACAAATGTAATAGTTGAAATAATGCAGGCCAATTTTTACCCATGATGCACAAATATGTTTTTAATATATTACAACGTATATTGCAGTCGTGATATGTTGCAGCACAATTGCAGTTCTGTATTTTGCTCATGTCGTGTAGCCGTGACAAATGAGTGACAGGTGGTATGACAACAGAGATATAATAGACATAAGCAAAAACAGTGTAATAAGTATTATATTTCCCTTTGATTTTCACAGGAAGCCAGAGAAAGGTATCCAGTACCTGATTGAACGCGGATTCGTCCCAGACACTCCGGTGGGCGTGGCCCACTTTTTATTGCAGAGGAAGGGGCTGAGTCGGCAGATGATTGGCGAGTTTCTGGGCAACAGACAGAAGCAGTTCAACCGAGATGTCCTAGAGTGAGTCCACTCTCAGTATCATACACACACAGTGGAGTACAGAATCATTTATTAGCCAAGTACAGATTTACAAGGAATTGTTCTGTTTGTGAAGTGAATAGTAGGTGTAGTTTTTTGATCGTTAGTGATACATCATCACTGTAAGAAAACCATAAATCTCTGATACTAAAGATGGCATATAGGTGTTAGTGGGTATCTCAGACCCTCCAGGAAGTTGTGATGTTGTGACCGCAAGAATCCATGCAAATTCAGCCAATCCAATTGAAATATGCTCACAACTGTTGTGATTTTGTCAGTTCTGTTCTGATTTTTTATCTGCACATCCATGTGAGTGCTCTTCCATGTTTTTCGTAAGCAGTTGCCTGCTGTGTGTCTGCTGTGACAGAGCCTTTTGTAGCAATATAATGCTGCTTTTGGAAACAAAACCTTGTGTTTCCTTTTTGCTGTTTTTCAGTTTTTTACATAATTTTAAAGTGCCTGTTGCTCTTTACATGGTCTGTAAATTTCATGATAAATTGGCCAAAAGAAACAGCCCAAAATTACTTGGAAAAATGTCTGGTTTCATTGACTTACGTTAAAAGTAAAGTGTGTTTTGTCCTTCTCCTGTAAAGTTACCATTTTAGAGATACAAGGTTTTGTTCCGGCAACAGCGATAAGTTTGGGAAGTTCACAGCC
Source organism: Colossoma macropomum (assembly GCF_904425465.1). NCBI lineage: Eukaryota > Metazoa > Chordata > Actinopteri > Characiformes > Serrasalmidae > Colossoma > Colossoma macropomum. The sequence continues at coordinate 16,733,677 of NW_023494810.1, forward strand.
TAAAAGTTATTCAGTCGATTTATTTGAAGCACTTTGTAGCTTTTAAGTGTGGCCGACACTTTCCAGTCTATTGTTGGTGATTTTGCATGTCAGTCAAATGTCCCTTTCCTGTTAAAGCTGGAGGTTCTTGGCCACATTAAGGCAGAAGTCTTGCTTGTGAATGTGAAGCCGTAGATAACAGGTCACACTTACTAACAAACTAAAGACAGGGCTAAGAGATACTCTTAAATTCTTTTTTGTTTTAACAGAAACAACCTAGGCTACAATTAAAGTATGTGAAATAAATACCAGACTCTTAATCTTCACCAATTTCAACATTGCAACCTACTCCCTCAGAAAAGCAAACAAAAAAAAAATTGCCGCAAATTGTGAGAAATGCCACTAACATTTTAGTCCACAGCAATCACAAAAAATGGCTGCGCAATCCTGGTGGCTATGGTACCTGGCCGATATGAGCAGAAAATGCTGGCTTGGGTATCTGACGAAAACAAATGTATGAATCTGATCTAATCCTTTAACAGAATATAGCCTTAAATAAAAAAAATGTGTTATGTGATGTTAGCTGTGTATTTCTTTTAAAATCAGTTAAAGATAACTTTTTTAAGCTCAGTAGTTTAACAATATTTATGGGTATCAGTCATTGCCCATACAGTACGTTTCAGTGTTGATACAGGAAAAGAAAAAGTGCTATCACACTCTGTCCATTACTTGGCACAACATGGACATCTGTTAGCTGATGTAACAGAGTCAGCAGTTAACGTGTTGAACTGTACAATAATGTTGCTTTAGCAGTAGTTCAAAATGATGCATTGGCTGGCATCGCATATCTCATAGAATACAAGTGCTAGCTTTCACCCGCCAGCTTTGTGTGATGGGGAGACCTAGCTAGTGAGTAGAGTTGCCCTCAATTAAACTTTTTTTTTTGTTTTGCACTGGAGCTACGAGGCTCATGTTACTAACAAGCAATAGAGGCTATACCCCTTAAGTTATTGTGCGAAGTGCATGCCTAAATCAACATGCTGTTGCCTTAAACCACACCGAGTTGTTAAGTAACCTCATATAGACTTGCTTATGTGTTTCTGACCCTGTATGACATACTGTTGTCTTTTAAAATTAACGAAAGTGCATCACATAGCAAAAAAGAAGTTGTAGCAGGCATTTAAAAGAAATGTCTGGAATTTGTGCACACTTTCCATTTTTATAGATAAGTGTGACATACAGTAGTCACAGCTTGAAGCAAGTATGTGATTTGGGTTTTTGGACGGCACAGTGCTGAATGGTGGGGTATAAGCTTCCATCACTTGATAGCAAGAGGATAGTGAGCCACTGTTGGCCCACTGGAGGCAAAGCTAGCGGCCCACTGACTTTCTGCTTAGCGTTTTCTGGGTGGCCCACTGGTGGTTCAGTAGAATATTAGACAAAATAACACTTTTCAGCTCTTCATTTTTCCATTCACACTCCAACTTACTTGATTGTTTAGTAGATACTTTTAATGGCAATATCGTAAATAAAGCCAGTTATACAGCTGTAACCAATCTAGCACAGTGTCAGCAACATTTTCAACAAAATCATTTTATATTAGGCCTAGGATGTTTTTTATATATATATTGTTTGTAATATTTATCCTATTTTATTTTGCAAAATAAAAGGCTGTGTGTACTTAATCTGTTTGAGAAGATTAAAAACTAGTTAGACCTTGTTTATGCATGACAATAATCTGGGTGGTCCGAGCGTGGACCAGCAGTGGCACACGGTCCTTATCAAGCCGTTGGACCACCTCGCTATCTGTGTATAGCCTCATAATTTGGATGCCAAACTCTAGACCGAAATTTAGGACACCAAACATGTCTTAGTCAACTACATTAGGGCTAAGTGGGAAAGTATGTACCGCTTTAGATGTCTGCAGTTGGTCCTATGATCTGGTCTCCACTACAGCTGAAAAATTAGTGCTGTCTGTGCAGCCGGTGGGATTTGGTCTGACAGAAAACCCTACACTTTTATATAAAGCAGAGGAGGTTTTAACTGATGTTTTTCCCCCTTAGAGACTTGTATTGATTTAGTCCAGTGGTCCACAAGATATTTTTCCAGTGGAAGCAAACTGGACTTATCAACAGCTAACAATCTATTACTTTTACTTAATTTTGAATGTTTGTAGTGGTCTTTCATGAGTGCCTGGTGTTTTCTGACATAATTACTTAATGTCATGTTTTTGTGAGCCTACTTTAAATGCTACTACTAGCATTTAGCACTGTCATCTATCGATTAACTTTTTTTTTTTGGCTTTTAATTTAAAACACTGAAAAATATGAATTTCCGCGTGCATTGTGAGCGGGAAAAATGAGCAGTTTCTGGTGTAATCACTTGTGTGTGTGTTTTCTCTGTGCAGCTGTGTGGTGGATGAGATGGATTTCTCCAGTATGGAACTGGACGAAGCCTTAAGAAAGTTCCAAGCTCACATTCGGGTTCAGGGAGAAGCACAGAAGGTGGAGCGGCTGATCGAGGCTTATAGGTAAGTAAAACAAAATCAAATATAAACCTATCCATTGAATCCAGAAAGGCTGTATACCTTTCTTTACAAGCTTCTGCTAGCAGCAGTCAAGGAAAAAAACTGAATCTTGGCGAATATAAAAGAGACTTGTTCACAATCTCTGTTTGCTGTCAAGTATCCCTTTCAGAAATTGGGGGAAGCGTTTTTCTGACTTGTTTTGTCTACTTACTAAATTTTCCCTCAAAATAAAACATGATGTGTTTTTCTGGCCCATAGAGAATATGCTTTGAACTGTTCTAATAGCAGAATGTCTCGCCTTAGTAAGTGTCCGAGCATTTATTTTGCAGCTCTGAAATTGCACTGAATTAATGATAGTCTACCTGCAGCACTGTCCAGAAGAAGTGTGGTAGCCAAAAGCTGAGTAGGCAAATTTGTTCTGAACAAACTATGTATGCCTGTTCATTTTTTAGCTGTGGAAATATAGAGCTATATAAGTGAACATGGCCCCTAAAAGCACCAATAGAATTTCATCCCCAAGAAACAGTTCCACAAAAGTAAAATCTTTTACTCAATTTTCCACTTACACTTTTATGTCAGACAAGACATGTTTGATGTCTGAATTTACTTTGTGTTATACTTGAGCTATGAGGCTAACATAAGCTAATAAATAATGGAAGCCTAGTACTTAGCATTATGCAAACTACCTGCATAAATCATCACACACATGCTTCAGACTCTAAGTTGTTGAATGAATACAAGTAGATGTTTTCATGTGGTTTCCGACACTGTATGACATATTATCTATAAAACATCTGAACAGTCATAACCATCTCGAAGTCTGAATTTTTTCCATACATCAGTATGTCATACAGTGTCAGAAACCACATGAGCAAGTCTGTTTCAGATTACTTAACAACTTAAGATGGTTTGAGGCACAAGCATAATGATTCAGTTGTTCAGTTTCCACAATGCTAACTGCTGTGCATAATGCTGTGTTCGACTTGGCTCAGAAGTGGGAAGTCAGAGCTTGGAATTGGGTTATTTTTCACCTCCATGCATTCAAACTACAAAGAGGGGGAAAAACATAGGCGCCTCCATGAAAATGAGTTTTGTTAGAAATTCCCAGCTGAGGGGGAGTATTGTTTGATTTTTTTTTCCTAGTCAGGGATGGAAAATCCAGAGTTACGATTAACACGGGGCTACTTCAACAGTATTTTGTAGCTACGTTAGCCTCTTAGCTCCAGTGTAAAACAAAAGAAAAACTTCAGACACCAAACATGTTTTACCTGATGGGCTACATCTGGTATGAGGGGAAAACTGTCTAAATTAGATTTTTTTTGCCAAACTACACTGTTTTAGTGGCTAAAACACAAGGTGTAATAAACAATGCATCTGTTTCTTCCTCTCCAGTCAGCGCTACTGCATCTGTAACCCTGGCGTGGTGCGTCAGTTTCGAAACCCAGACACCATCTTCATTCTGGCCTTTGCCATCATCCTCCTTAACACAGACATGTACAGTCCTAATGTAAAGCCTGAGAGGAAGATGAAGCTGGAGGACTTTGTGAAGAACTTAAGAGGTACGAATCTCATCAGTCACCAAATGGAATGCACAAAAGTGTTTAATTCTCCATCAGAGAAATCTGTCACACTACAAAGTGGCTGACACTTAAATGAACTCTAATTGAATCTTATGTAGATGTTATAAAACTGATGAATGACTGCTGTAGAGCAATTTAGCAAGTTATAACTGCACAATTAAAGCAAAGCAACCTCATCCATTGCTGTGATGATCATATGGGATTTAGTTTTAATGCTTTGTTGTAGTTTTATGTAGAACTGCAAAAGAGCAAGATAAATACAGATGTGTACTACAAATTGATAAATATAGAGGTGTGCTTGGATGCAACTTAATTTTAAATGCAATATAAGTTGAAGTGGTCATTAATTAGATTTTTAGGAATGTGCAAGTGAATGTTATACACATTGCATGTATTGTTCTCAATGACAACATGAGCAGAATAACACTGTTCAATAGGGGCGCGGGAAAAAATTGATTCTTAGATGCATCGCGATGCGGACGTGAACAATTCTGAATCAATTCACAAATGTCAAAAATCGATTTTCTAAATATTTAATTTATAACGTAATGTTGACAGAACGCAAAAGGTGGAACTTGGAAGTGCAGAAGTGCAGCGCCCGGACAGTCTGTGGCAGTACATAACAAAAACACAAGTGTAAGAGCAAGAAATCCGACCGGCTCCCTCTGCATTAAAAGCCAGGTTAGGTCAGGAGTCAAAACACAAATGATAAGAAGAGCCATTTTGTCCTTCCAACAAAAATCAAACCACCTTGGGAACCGCAACATTTAATGTGCAGTATGTCTCAGTATGTGCTGAGTATGTGCTCCTAGTATAGACTAAACAATGTAAACGAAAACACAGATTTACTTCGCTCTGCTTTAAGCTTCAGCTATAGCTGCTTTCCTCCCATCTCCGCCAGAAAACTTTTCCTCAGAAGTTGGTCAGTTTCTTGTAAAATGTCTCTCAATGACTCTTTTATGAGGCTGAAGTCACTTCTTATTCTCCAGCTTCTTGTTCGAATTTAAGGTGGAACAGGTAAAAAAGATATTGGAAGTAAATTCATTATGGATCATTACAAATACTTTGCTTTAAAAGTGCCAAGTCACTTTAAATAACAATAACACCGAGTCACTTAGTCACTTTAAAATGTATATTGTCTCTATATTCTGTGTATATTTTGTATATATTTAATATATTTCAGTTGGTTTTTCTTGTATTTTTATTTTTACTTATTTACTTTCTGTGGAGTGATTACCTGTGCCTCACCACAAGCATTTCAGTGCATACATGTCCTGACATGTTGTGCAAATGACAAATAAACTTGAAACTTGAGCTCACACAGTGAGAAAATATAAATGCTATATAGAAAAAAAAGATGCATCAAGATGCACCGATAATCGTTTTATAATCACATCGCAGCCCTCTGAATCATAATCGAATCGTGAGGTGCCTAGAGATTCCCACCCCTACTGTTCAAGTATTGAGAAAGATGCACTGCTATTAATCAGTACAGTGTCTCTATTAGGCAGCTGAGAATTATCAGAATTAATATGCGTGGATACCTCTTTGTCGGTTTATTGAATTATGTATTTTGCTAACAATGAATGAAAGCAGATAACACCACTTACAAACTCTAATTCCAAAAAAGTTGGGACAGGTTTATTTTACCATACGATTTTTTGTGTGTGTAAATATGTGCTTGTTTCAACACTTAGTAATCAGTTGGGGATTGAAGACATTAAGATTGTTAAATTAATGAACAATTAAAAACAATGTTGAAATTATAAAGTATGTCTCTGAAAAAAACGTTGTCTAGAAGGAAGCATATGTTGCTCTGAAATGCATATATATGTTTCGGTGTTAATGTCGCCTTCACAGTTGTGCAAATTACACCATGGGCACTAATACACCCCCAGATGAGCTTGAGGCCAGAGAATTGGCGGTGTTTTGGATGTTAAAATATGGCTTCAGCTGTGCATAGTACAGTCTTAACTTGCATTTGTGGATGAGTGATACGTTGAAGAATGTTGTTGTTCACTGATGCGTTTTTGACAAACTGATAAGCCTCAAACTATTGTAGCTCATAAAGGGCTAGACCTTTTCTCGATGCTTCTGTTATGCCCAAACATTATTGCATCACCTCTTTAAAATGATTTTTTTCAACATTTCACAACATTCTTAAATTGCCCCGTTTGAAGTTACGTGAAACGTTGCAGACATCAATTTCAAAATAAGCACATATTTACCAAAAAAAAAAGTTAGTGAGGTGAAACATTAAATATCTTCTATTTTTACTGTTTTTGTTTAAATGCATCTCAAAATGTATTTACACATCACTGCTTTCTGTTTTAATTGCATTTCACACAGCTATTTGGAATTACGGTTTGTAGTATTATAAAAAATAACTGATGGCTGCAGACTTGCTACTTAATGTCAGTGGCGTTAGCAGCCATTGACACTGTCACTTTCAGTTGGACAGTTTTTCAGGTATTAGTTTTGTGTGGTGTTGTTTGGTGGTTATTGTGGTTAATGTAACACTATGCCAAAGGAAGAAGTTGCCTCTTAGGCATGAATAGATTTTGATTTGATTAAATGATTTTGTGTGTGTGTGTGTGTGTGTGTGTGTGTGTGTGTCTGTCTGTGTGTGTGTAGGGGTTGATGATGGAGAGGACATCCCTCGTGAGATGCTGATTGGTATCTATGAACGGATCAGGAAGCGTGAACTCAGGACTAACGAGGACCACGTGTCACAGGTGCAGAAAGTGGAGAAACTCATCGTTGGGAAGAAGCCGGTGAGTGACCTCACCACATCTGCTACACTTCACCATCATCCATCTGGAGCTGTTCATCGCTGTTCATCACTTAAGCTCTTAAAGTGATGGTTCAGCTAATACTCTAATTTTCCCCTTTATCCTAGATTTATTCCATAAGTAAAGACGTTTGGTTTGCTTCTTTAGGTATATGAAGCTACAAAGTTGTAGCTAACAAGTAATGGAAGTGTCAAAGCTGCCTGACATGCTTTTTCTATAAAAATGAGCAAATATGTGGAAAAAACGTACACTTCAAGATGGTTTTTAGCATTGTTTTTAGCTATTCTACGTACCTTTGTCTGTTTTTATAGATAACAGTGTGCCATACTGTGTCAGAAACCACATAAGCATGTACGTTTGAGATTACTTAAGGTCTCTGTGTAGTTTGAGGCAAATGCAATATCAGTACTTAGTAGCTACACTAGCCTTGTAGTGTCAGTACAAACCTAAAGCAAACATGGTACAGTAAAAATGTCTTGGCTGCTTGGCCTGTTTGGAGTTTTTTTTGTTCAAAAAGCTTACGGAGACACAGCACATCTCTACTAGTGATATAGGATCCATATCTTACTCATAGTCCTAAAAGACTGACAGGCAATATTATTTACACAAAGATGCCATAAGAGTAAGGTCAGAGTGGCTTCTTTATCTGCTCTACTAATGCCTCTGCCGTGGGACAGATATATAACCTGCCATCTTTAGACCTTCATGGTCTCTGCCTCTGGTTTGTGTGTGTATATGTGTAGTCCTTGGAAAGTCAGGCCGCATGACTTTGCTTGATGCTCTCTGCAGTAGTAGTAAATAGGATTAGCTTGTCCAGAGAGGCCAGCAAAGCCACTCTGAGATCAGCGCTGATCTACTGAAAGCTCTTCCTCCGCTTTGCCACTGTGGCACAGGGCAAAGTTAAGTTGTCCGTCATGGCATGTGAGGAAGATTCTGTCAAAAACTTAATCATCCGCACATTGTTTTTACAACAGGGAACCTCAGCCTTGTCATCTTCTGGTGGACAAGGGTGATATGACATGATATTGTCATTAAGATCCTAAAATCTGTTAGCTTTGTCTAACTATGCATTACCTATCAAATTTAGCTTTTATTAAAAAATATCAACAGAACATATGTTAATTTTGTTCAAAAGTAAATTTATAAGAAAGTAATTCTGAACAGATTGTGCTGGCACAAGTTCATTGTTTTAAAGAGCGAGAGATGTAGGAATGGAAGCAGAACAAGAAAAGAGAACTGACAGAAAGAGAGGAAACCAGTTTTGGGAAGTTTAAAGCTTATCCAATTGACCTATCCATGTTCCACACAAAACTGCATTCATTCATAACTACTATTGTATGATTGACAAGCTTGACAGAACTTTGGCAAAAAATCCTGTTTTACTGTTTTTGACTAAATAGATATACTTTGAGTTATTCATTTAAAATAATATTTATTTTGTGTATGAACACTTTTAGTATAGATGGGGTCAAAATCTTTGTCATATTCCTTGGAATAGGATGAAGTGGTACAGATCCAGATATGCAGATAAGTGCCTTCAAGTCCTTATTTTTCCTCAGCCATAGTCCAACTATAAAAAATGTCTGTTGTGGATAGAACTCTACAAAAGATCACAAATTAATAACACTCAATGTATGGATTTTGAAGAAGAAACTGCAGTGCGTGCTACAGTTTCTCTTTGGGTTGAATGGAATTTTTGCCATTGTTCTGTAAATTTGTCCAGCCTTAAACTGGTATAGCGTACTTTTAGCACTATTTTAGCACAAAAGAACTCATTTGTGGGTAGAGCAGGAATAAGTCAATTGTCTTGAGGGTAAATGTGCTTCAAATCATCCGATTTCAGAAAAAAAGGTGACTGACTGATCCTCTCTGATTAGTCTAATATTTTCAGGAAGGTATGAGTGGCCAAAAGATGGGGTGTAAAACTGTAGACTTGAATCTTGCTTAATTTCTAAAATATATAGTGTTTATACAATATTAATTATAATACTAATACTGATGTGTACTAATACTGATGTGTACTGATCAGTGTGTGTGTGTGTTTTTGTTTTTTTTTGTTTTTTTTTTCCAATTATTGATGCTAGATACATTAAGTAGCCTCTAATCTTTGTTTTTCTGCTCATTTGTTGTTACCAGCCCACTATGGAGAACATAGTCCATTATGATGCTTTTGATGATTTCATATAGATACGCCCCTTTTTGTGATCGAATTATTTTATTTTCTGTTAATCAAGCAGCTCTTTATCACAATAATAATCCCCTAAAACAATCCCCTTTTTTACCCATCCCTCCCTGATATAGACAGGTCCTCTAAGGTTGAGATTAAATGCATGTGTATTGATGCTAGCGTCTCGCTCACCCAATCTATCAGCCGTCCTCTTAGAATGGAATTTTAACATCTTGCTAATTTCATTACCACTGCTAGCATCTGCTATGCACTCCATCTTCAGCCACTACAGGCCTGGGGACAGTAATAATTACCATTTAAGCTTTAATGGAAAGTGCATGCATGACTTGCAGTGACACGCAGCCTTGTCCCTCATGAGCCTTTGCCTTTAACACCACGGGGCCTCAGAGGAGACGCTAATGCGGGCTCCTGTAGAGCTGAAATGAAGGAACCACACTGAGGCCCCCTGCCTGCAGTGGCTGTCACTGCTGTAATTAAACTCTGGCTAACTGAGACTTCCTGGTGCAGCAAAGCACAGTAGCTTTTCTCCTCATTATAACCTCACTCAGACAACAAGAGAGACATATGCTGCCTGTCAAAAGTTTGTGGACACCTTGTCTTCTTTTGAAATTTGAACTTTTTAAACTTTTCAGCAAGAAAGTATTCACTGCAAATATTTTGCTAGCATAAAACAGCTATTTGCTAATTCTTGCTTATATCACATCTACACACAGCTTCATGTTCATCAAAGTGTCCTCGTTGGTATTGGTTTTGTAAAACTCTTCAGGCACAACTGCGGTTTAAACACCTGAAAAGTTTAAGTGTGAATGAGTGCTAATATGACATTCTGCTTCTTGAGTCTTTCTCACACCTTCTCTCTGTATTTTGCCTGTCTGACCTCTTTGTTTTTTTTGTTTGTTTGTTTTTCAGATTGGCTCACTCCACCATGGCCTTGGATGTGTATGTATCTGTTTTCCTACTTTAGCTTTCTTTCACTGTTACTTGTGTTAAAGGTATTGTATACATCAATATTTTATGCAAAATGTATCCTGATTGATGTAGCAAAACTTTATAGAACCTATGTGGTCCTATTTATAAGATTTAATTATGTTTTATAAAAATTACTACTACTATTACTACTACTACTACTACTACTAATAATAATAATAATCTTTATTTATTTATTTACACTTTTCATACCTGTGGCAGCTCAAAGTGCTTTATAGACAGGTGATGAAGCTTATCAGTAATAAAAGAGATTATGAGTATTCAGTTAAAATCTTACAAGGCAAATACAAGGTCCACTTCAGGTTCTATTAAGTTATAAAGTCCAGTTTAGGTTCTATAAAACTATAAAGTCTATTTTAGGTTTAAGAAAACTGTAAGGTCCAGTTTAGGTTCCATAGAGTTATAAAAAGTCCAATTGAGCTTCCATAAAGCTGTATGGTCTAATTTATGTTCTGTAAACTAATAGGGTCTAATTAGGTACTGTAAAGCTGTAAGGTCCAATTTAGGTTCTGTAAAAGTGTAAGGTCCAATTTAGGTTGTATAAAGCTGTAAGGTCCAGTTTAGGTTCTATAGAGCTGTAAAGTCCTGTTTTGGTTCTATAACACTGTAAGGTTCAGTGTAGATTCTGAAAAGTCATAAAGTCCAATTTAGGTTCTATAAAGTTATAATTTCCAATTTAGGTTCTATAAAGATAAAAGGTCTAGTTTAGGCTCTATAAAGCTGAAAGGTCCAGTTTAGGAACTATAAAGCTGTGAAGTTCAATTTGGGTTCTCTGTGAGGTCCGGGTTCTTGTTCTATTAAGCTGTAGGCTCCAATTTAGGTTCTAAAATGTTATGACATTCAGTTTAGGTTCTCAAAAGATATGAGGTCCAGTTTAGGTTCTGTGAAGCTGTAAGGTCCAAGTTTCGCTATATAAAGCTATAACAACTCATCTGAAATCAGAATAACCTGTGTTTATTAACAACCCATAGTTCCCCTTGATTTTATAACTGAATTCATTAGGATTTCTGTATCACCTGAAGGGGCTGCTTTTCTCCATTTTGATAAATGTGGGTTGTGTATGTTCTTTTCTTGTAGGTTCTTTCTCTACCCCACCGCAGGCTGGTATGTTACTGCCGACTGTTTGAGGTGCCCGACCCAAACAAGCCTCAGAAACTTGGCCTCCATCAGAGAGAAATCTTCCTCTTCAATGACCTCCTGGTGGTAAGAACAGCCTGTTTGTACCGTTTCTGCCTCATTAGTGCAGGCAGGAGTTAGATAAGACTAGTTCTGAATGTTCAGCTCAATTATGAAGTTGTTTCTAATGTGGGACGCCCACTGGCTGACATAACCAGCAACAATAGGGCTGATTTGCCCAAACTGTGAAAGTGACCTTTGAAAAAATACTCTCAGTGCATCAAAAGGCAGCCAAGTTAAAATAAAACATACTGTTTTAGCCATTGTGCTAGATTTGTATGTTAGATTTATTTAGTAGTTCTTAAAAATTACATTTAAGACAACATATATATAGTCATTTCTTAGATTTACAATTGTTAAAAACACATTATAAAACAGAGTTTCAGTTCTAAAGTCTGATTGGTCTACAAACTTTGCTTGGCAAAAGAATAATTTATATTAGAATTATGAAGACTGTGGTTAGTTGTAGCGCTACCAATTGCTCCAGTCAGTACCAAGCTACAATGATGTAATTTACTGTGCTCAGGCTTAGGTGTGGCCTCTTGCAAAAAGAGAACAGAACAGTCACATCCTTTTTAACTTTATAATCAAAAGTCTTTTGAAGATATCAAGGTAAATTTTAAAATCAAAATTATGAAACCAAAAAAGGCTTTTTTTTTATCACTGTCTAGTTGATTATCAGTTAGCGAGGTTAATGTGCTAAAGTTTTTAGCTAGCAGATCAGATTTTATCATGGCTTGCAGTGTGGAATTAGTTGTAGCACTGTTACAAATATAGTTACTCCACAATATTAGCCGTGATTAAACAATGTCGTAACTGTCAATCAGTTTGAATGTCTTAGCTTGTGCCCCTGTGAAAATGCAAATCAAACCTAATTCAATCTGAACACTTTCAATTTGTTGTTTTTGATCAGTTTCTTCTTGTTCACTTTATCACACACTACATTTTACACTAAGTATAGCCTCAACACTACTTACATTTTCATAGTTTTATGTGTTCTAGAAATAGGACAGTTACCAGTAAAGAAATCTGTCGCTAGATATGCCATTTTTTCCATAAACGAGTTTTCAGATTAAATTCATTTCATGATATTTTCATCTGCTATTTTATGGAGTTATGGAATAACTGAAGTTTAGGGGAAGAACCGTGCCTGAAACCTCTCCTCCTTCCAATTTAACGCTCTATAAATTAGCATTTCTACCTTTCATTTTCCCATGACAAAGTTTTTGTGACCCCACCACCCCATCTCCTCCTCGTTCCTCATTTCTGTCGGTCTCACCACCGCCCAAAGGGGAGTTCTGCCTTCTGGCTCCAAGCAGAAGCGGTCCAGAGCTCTAGACCAAGTTCTCAGAGTTCTCGCCCATACATTCAAGGCACGTTCCGAACTCGCAAAATTCTGGATTTACTAAATACTTTGCAATGTGGAATAAAACATGAAAGTTTCTACATATGTTATCAGGTGTGGAACTCCATCCATGCCTGTCAGCTGTTATTTGATAAGACTGTCCTTCACACACTGCCAAATGTATGCACCCACTCCAAAATGCTGTCTAGCACTGAAGGTTGTTTTTGTGCAAATAAAGAACATTTACTGTATAATGGACAAATAGTGAATATATATCGTTATATCCATCACAGCATTAGTTAATTGAGATGTTACATTTGACCCCATACCTTGTTACAACTGACCTCATGGGTGTGAACATTTCACAATGAACGGAGCAATAGAAGGGGTTCTTGAACAGCAATGATATATTATTATTTTTAAATAATTGTTACATAATTATTATTTTTAAAAACATTGTGTAATTTATTATATTATATTTGGTCAGCATTTTAAATAAGATTTTGCATAAGAACCGTGACGCTTTTAGTCATCTGGGCCATTCTGTTGACATTCAAGTGTTTTGCACTCTCACTTACTCTGTCTTTCCAAAAGCCTATATATTTAGTGAATGGGGGAGGCTGCTTAGTTCTATGGTGTGGAGAGTCATCTCCTGAGGATAAGCAGCAGCAGATGGGCTCCTGAATTGTCTGCCACGTTTCTGATTCAGGTCACCAAGATTTTCCAAAAGAAGAAGAACTCTGTGACATACAGCTTCAGGCAGTCCTTCTCACTGTATGGCATGCAGGTGCTGCTTTTCGAGAACCAGTGTAAGTCACACTCCAAACTGTCTTATCCTGTGTATTTATTGTATTTTGTTGTTTACTTAGAAGCAAAAGCACCCTATAACGTTTATATGATACACATTCTAGTTCTAATGCATTATAGAAAGTGTAGTGAATTCAGCATTTTTTATGCTGGTAATGTTGTTCTTAAGGCCTTTGACATCAGATTTGATGTCATTATTGCCATCTACTGGGCTCGCATACTCTTGTCTTCAAATTGTTTTTATGGTCCCATGCGGATGGAGAGATTTTGTGGTTGGTGTAAGCAGGGATTGACTGATTGATTGATTGACTGATTGACTGAAAGGGGAAAAATAGTTTTCCAGAAATATCTTTGTGTGTGGACAAGGCCTAAATTTGCCCCTGCTCTTTTCCAGATTACCCCAATGGCGTCCGGCTCACCTCGGCCATCCCAGGTGCTGACATCAAAGTTCTGATCAACTTCAACGCTCCGAACCCACAGGACCGCAAGAAATTCACAGACGACCTACGGGAGTCCATCGCTGAGGTGCAAGAGATGGAGAAGTACAGGATCGAGTGTAAGGCTCTTTTTCTGCTTTTCCTTGCCCTTCATTACCTCATCACTCATCAGTCTTCTCCAGAGACTCATGCACTAGTAGGATGTGAACTTCTGAACTCTCAGGCTTTTTTCCTCTTGCTTTTCTTCTTTTTTGTGCAGCTGTGTTCCGTTTTAATGACTTCAGCATGTGTCTTGCTGGTCTTGGTCCACTGCAGTGTTTTCACTGGCTTTTCTTTTAGCTAAATACAAACTAGATCCAGAAGTGTTATAGTAAGACAGTAGGATGTTTCTTGAAGAGTGGATTTGATCAGATACTGGTGATTAATGACATAATTCAGTAGTAAGAATACAGTTTGCACATTACTGTTTTATTACTATATATGTGTGTTTTTACATATACTTTCAAAATAAATACAGCGTGAAAGTTCAAAGTAATTCAGTGTAGAGAATGCCACCAAATGGAATTCCACTGATTTTTAAAACAAATTTTTTACTTTTTTTTTTCTTCTTGCATTTATTTTAAATGTTGGTGTGAGTACAATATGTATGCTGTTCCATGCAGCTGAGCTGGAGAAGCAGAAAGGCGTGGTCCGGCCCAGCATCTCCCAGAGTTCTGGGCTGAAGAAGGAAGCAGGGAATGGTAATCTAAGCCGCGGCAGCCTGGACGACAGCTATGCCATAGGGGAGGGCCTGAAGAGGAGCGCCCTCAGTAGCTCCTTACGCGACCTTTCAGATGCAGGTGAGGTCACAGGTCACCTCTTCTAAGGAGCGCACTTTATTAATTGTTTATTTGTTTACAGTTAAGGATCACAGGCCAAACAGTTAACTATGAAACAGTAGAGATGTGCAGATAATGAGACATTATCTTTGATAGTGCTATATCAGTGACACTATATGGTATATAATTTGACCTGGCTATTAAGCACTTAGGAAAGGTGTAGCTTAGTAAACTGAATATAATATCAAAGTGGAGAGTCAACTTCTTACTTTTAATGAGTGAAATTCATTTTAGAAGTAGATTTTCTTGGTCTTGCTGAGAATGATCTCAAATGTACGCCTCATCTGAACAATACCAGCCCAACATTATCCATTTGCAGACCTAAAAAGCCAGCAGCAGTTCTACACTTGTAGTTTCAGAGCATACCATGGATTTAGGTATGTCCTAAGCATTTTGGTAGAGATTGCAAGATACCACTTTTTATAAAGCGATACTGTTAATACTGATATACATATATCGGTTGATGCTCAAGGTTTTTTAGGATAAGTTTGTTACAGGATTGGATTGTAATTCATATTTTTTTTTCCTCCAATACCGATCTAGCATTTTCTGCTGTAATTATTCCAGTACAGATACCTGGTTGGACCACTTGTTTGTAGCTAAAGTTATCAGCTAGCTATCTAGGCCAAATAGCTAATCTAATTCTTAACTGTTATTTGAATTAAGGCAATTTGAATAACATAAATGTGAGGTGTCCACGTCTTACTTTTAATGAGTACAAATTAATTTTAGAAGTAGATCAACGCTGCACTGTTGTTCTAGGTCTTGCTAAGACGTGCCAAGTAGCTAGCTTAATAACTTACTAGCATATGTATCATGGTGAATGTATACTGCCCTGTACAAATAGAACCCAAAATTATGATAGATATTTCATTAACCAAAAAGACACACAGTTAACTAGGCAGCTAAAATGAAGTCGTTACTTCCAAGCTTTAAAATTGTCAGTCAAACTACAATAAAATTATCTGAACAGTCGTGGCTAATTTTTATTCTGCATGATTTAGTAGTTGCTTGTCTATGAAATGACCAAAAGCTATTAAGGAATATCACAAACTTATAACATATGCCACAACATTAATGGACACAAGTCTAAAGACATATAATGCCCTGAAACTGCAGATCTGTCACTGCTGCTGACTGTCTGGGTCTGCAGTTCAGAAGCAATTGCCTTCTCTGCAGCCAGTCTTGCACTTAGTTTCAAGCTGCATGCTGGCATGATAATCACTGCCCAGTAGAAACACAAAGGTGTGAACTAGTGCTAGCAGGGGCTTTTCTGTTAGCGCAGCCAAAACACAATATAGCCATGCAGCCAGAGAGCAGGAAGTGCTTAATTCAGGAGACACTGGGTTTGCAAATGTGTATGTGAACAACATGGAGTGCAGATGTAAAGCTCCAGCCCCAGTGGAGGTGACAATAAGGTTCCTTTGCTTACTAGGGACTACTGTGTTCCTAATAATGGCTTATTAACATTAGCACTAAGCACATGGATTACGAATAAATAGTCTGTCTGCTTAAGAAAATAACAAAGTAGTGTGATTGTAAGCAAGAAAATGGAGGAAAACAAAGACTTTGTTTGGGTTGCCACATTTAAAGGAAAATGAAAGAAGATGAATATATATAAAGGAGCCATTATAGGAGTCTTTAATGCAGAAATCCAGATCATTCCAAAGGGTTCACTGACTTTTTTTCTTGGAACTATAATGCTGAATTGAACTATCCATGCCCTGCCTGCAAAATGTGTTTTTCTTAGCATCTGTTGCAAGCTCAGGCAAGTTAAACAGACCTTAAGCAAATATCATTCAAACCATCCTTTGCTAGGGGTCCAAGAGAGCAGAACTGACCTTGTTTTGTCTTTTGGGGGGTTAGATGGCTCTACCTGCTGACGTAACGGAATCTTTATTGACAGTGAGTTAGCAGCAGTTCAGTAAGATGTGGTGGTGCCTTACATGCCTTCACATGTAATCATGTGCTAGCCTTCATCCTCCCAGTTCATCTTGTGAATTCATAAAGCAAATCTCATTCAAAGTAATGACGAGTTTGGAGATATAGTCACTATATGATGAATTTCCAATAAAACGCTGGATGAGCAGGTGTCTACAAACTTTTGGACATACAATTTAAGGGTATATGTAATCCATATGGGTTTATAACTCTAGATTACTTTTTTTAATATAGCTTGCATTACAAAGAATTGTTGAGTTGGTTCTAGAAGGTACTTTTACGTATAGTGTAGGAGTATAGCGTCATTGTCAGAACAAAACCTTCCATCGCCATAAAAGCATTTTTTTAACTTAACATGTTAATGTAAAAATGTAAACAAAAAAAACATTTTAGCTTGGTTTAATAATGTTAATTGAGAAAAAAAACATCTACCATAACAGTGTGACCTTTCACACTCATGTAAAATAAATATAATTTGGAATTAATAACCGCTTGAATTTAAGTATTTTGTTGTATGCTACAGTTTGTCACAAGGCTGAATAGTATTTTGCTCTGTAAAGATTGGAAAGTCTCTCTACAGTTGCTACAAAAAAGGCATTTGTGGGCAGAGCATGGGTAGGTCAATCAAATCCTTCCAGTCCATTACCTAATTAAAATAACATCTTTCCTTTGTCCTATTGTCATTTCCCTTTCTAGCTTCATATACTGTAATACTGTTAGGTAAGGTACACCTACAGTCATTTTAAAGGCTCCCATTAGGTGGCAGACAGTAGCAGCTGCCCTTTATATCATGCTAGGTTAGAGAAGTGCTAGAAAGTGCTAGTGCTAGTTCTTCCTTTTCTACCCTCTCAACCCAGGCGACCCCTATCCATCTAACCCCCCCCGTCCCCCCGTCCTTCCTTCCACACCTCGTACACCTGTTGTGCTAGCGGCTTGTTGTGTGTCGTCCCTTCATTAGCGTCCCCTATAGGCAGGCAGTCTGTCTGCTGCTCTATCTATCACGCTGTGGTGTGATTTTGAGCGTTACTCTGATCTATCGCATGTCCCGCTCAGGCAAGCGCGGCCGCCGCAGCAGTGCGGGATCTCTAGACAGCAATATGGACGTAAGTACCGTACCGTAGGGCGCATCCTGTCAATCAAACCGCCGCTCGCCGCTCCTCCTAGCAACACGTTGCATTGTGAAAAGGGGGGGTACTTCACAAGGCAGGATTTTTCAGTTAGATAATGTTTGCGTAAAAAGTCAAGGATGTCCAATAGAAGTACATTCTTATTGGACATTCCTCACTTTGGGATCAAATTAGCCATCTAACTGTTAACCGGAAAATGTTGCTTTATGATATACCCTCCTATCTCTTTGTCTCTTTGGGTTGTTCTTTTGCTTTATAGTTTTAAAGAGATTATTCAGCCAAAAATCAAACTGACATCATTTTCCTCCTTACTCCAAAATGCTCTTGATCTGCCAGCATCAAGACTGGTGTCTGACGTTTGCTTCTTTAGCTTTGCGCTGGAGCTTCAAGGCCAGACTGATGTAGCTAATGAAAGTGTCCAGTTAACATCTGCAAACAGCATGCCTAAAATGCATAGAGTTTTTAAGTAATCTCAAATAAACATGCTTTTTGTGGCTATTTTGCTGCAGAATGTCATTCATCTAGTTTCAATCACCACCAATGTGGACAATTCTGACCCACAAAGTTTCTCTAGAATGGATAATTTTACATCAAACCACTCTGAATTACTTATTTTACATCTTAAAGAGTTATTTATGCAGAATTTTGAAAAATTGATGGAATTCCCTTTTAAGCATGCAGTTTGTACAATACGAATTGTTAGCTACATCAGCATCATGGATCCAGTACAAAACTACAGAAGCAAGTTTCAGACACTACACAATCTTGGCTGTGTAAATTGTTTTTTTGGCTGAACATTTGCTTCAAGTTCTTTCTTTTAGTGGTGTTTGTGGCAATAGAGTTGGATTCACTGCATGAGCTACTCTTCCTCCGATGTAGTCTGTGCTGGATTATGGAATGGGGCTTTTCCCTTTGGATTGCATTACTCCTCTTAACTTTGATGCATTTACATTAGCTGGCATGATGCTACTAATTTGTGCACTTTCTCCTTTGAAGGCCAAGTATGCAGGTCTGGCATGTTTTTTTTTTTTGTGATACAGTTTCAGCTCTTTTCATTCACGTAACTGTGGTGCAAGTGAATACTGGTTTGTTCTGATGTCGAAAAGAAACAATCCCTCCATTTCCTCTCCAGCCTTGACCCTATGCACCTTTTCCTCTCCAGCCCAAAGCACCTCTTTTTTTAAGCACAGAATATTGAATAATACAGGAATAGTTATATTTCATTCATCGTTGATTAAGACTGATGAGTAATGTATAGCTTAGTTTACAGGATTAAAGTTAAGCAATTTTAGTAGCTCAAACCCTTTCAGTTTGTCCGTTAGCTATTTGAATTACACAAAGGACAGAGGTGCCCACATGTTAGTGCAGCATTACAGAAAAATATTCCGCAATAATAGTTTCTGTTCACTAACTTGATCTTGCCTGTTTGAGCTTTTGCATGGAATGCATGGCAAATCCAGTCTCCACTCTGTTCTAGTCATTGACTCTGGCAGCTGAAGGATTGTTAGCGCGGTGTTTCCTGAATGCTGTAATGTGCAATGAAAAATGTGAAATCCATGTCGTATTGCATTGCTTGTGACTTTATTGGAATTTTCTGTTTGCACTGCAACTAAAGCATTTAAAAATGCATTATGCCTAGTACAATGAATTACCTTTCTGGGACAAATCATGTTCAGACATACAGTATATGTCAAAGTTTGTAGACACTTCTTTAATTAGTGAACTCAGCTACTGCACCCTGCTAGTAGGGATGCTCTGGAGCAGCTACTTAAGACCTCCAAGCCCAATGCCATGCATCAGCTGGAGTGGTGTAAACCCCCCCAACATTGGGCTGTGGAGCAGTGGAAATGCATTCTCTGTAGCGCTAGAGCTCCATCTACCATCCACCTTTGGGTTAAATTGGAGTGGCGAATTATGTTTAACATCCAGAGCTAATCATCCAGCCTCAGTACCTTGCCTCACTAATGCTCACATAGCTGAATGGAATCACAATTTCACAGCAATGCTATGACTTCGTAAAGCCTCCCCAGAACAGCAGAGGCTATTACTGTATCAAAGGGGGAAAAACTATATTAATACCATTTCAGAAGAAATGCTGGATGAGCAGGTGTCTACAAACTTTTGGACATGTAGTGTAAGGGTATATGTAACCTGTGTGAGTTTATAACTTTAGGTGACTTTTTCATATAACTTGTATTACAAAGAATTGTTGAGCATGAATGTAGTTTTCTAGTCCAGAGTGACTTTAGACCTGGAGGGCCACAGCACTGTAAACTTTAGTGCGTTCTCTGACTCAGCTAACCAGTTAATTAAAAGCCCTTTGAGGCATAGTTTGGCAATTTACACAATTTCCCCCTTGCTGTAATTGTAGTTAAGCAGCAAAGACATTTTGGTGTCTGTCCTGTGTTTTGTCCAATTATCCTCAAATCAGATACGTTACACTCTTCACACACGAATATAGACAGTTATGGTATTTACAAATGACTATAAACAAACTACATGTAAGATATTGAGATGCAGACTGTACTGTTCTGCTCTACTAAGTCCATATCCAGCTTGAGCGCCTGGTAGGTGGGAAACAAATCTTTATTTCTTATACATGTGGAACACTAGTCTGTTCATATAGCATCAGTTTAAATCAAGGAACTGTTAAGCAATAGTACCCACTTCTCTCCCATTCCCCCAAATGTAGTAAAGCCGAGACGTTTGGTGGTTTAAGTTTGCTTCTACAGTTTTGCACTGGTGCTACAAGGCTAACGTTGCTAACAAGTAATGGAAGCTAATACACTAACTAGCATCATGCAGACTACATGCCTAAATCATCACACAATTGCCTCAAACTGCATTAAGTTGTCAGGTAATCTCAAATAGACTTGCGTATGTGGTTTCTGACACTTACTGTTATCTATAAAAATTGACAAAAGTACATCACACAGCTAAAAACAGTAGCAGCCTGAATTTTGTCTGTACCTTTGTTCATTTAAAAATGGTGGAAACTTAATTTATTTAATGGAACTACTCCCAAAATTGGGTAAACAGCAAAAGTGCTTTGTCCCCGCCCAGGTCTGGAGTTGTATATTCAGCTTTAGTCTATGTGCAGTCATATGCAAAAGTTGGGCGCCCCTGCTCAAATTATGTTTTGTGGAAATATGTTAACACATCCTCTACAGAGACACTTGTTCTGCATATTTTAATTACTGTTTATTTGCTGAATTTAACATATTGGGAAAATATACATAAATGTGGCCTGTGCAAAAGTTATGGCACATCTTACATTTAGGGTTATATATATTTTTGTTCCCTGTAGAAGATCTGTTAACTTAAAATTTCACTTAAAAAATCAACAAAACATGTAATTTGACAAGAAGTGTTCACACTTTTCTGTATGACTGTATGTAGCAGTTATATGCCATGTATTGCAGGAGTGTTTTTCTGGTTTTATGGTCTGATGTAACTCTGTGTTAACCCCCCCTTGCAGGGCTCCATCATTAGCAGCCCCCACATGCGGCGCCGGGCTGCCTCCAGCCGAGACTGTCCATCACGCCAGCAGTCCATCCCCAGCTCCTCCTCCTCTTTGCTGGGGTCACTCTTTGGCACCAAACGGGGCAAATCCCCGCTGCCCCCTCAGCCCCCACACCCGTCCCACCCCACCCTCATCTCACACACACCCCACCCATCCAACCTGCACCACACAGCTCGTGAAAACATCACAGAGACTCAGGCACAGATCCACCCACACCACGGCCAGTTCTGCCACATGCAGCAAAACCCGCCTCCGTACCACCATCATCACCACTACCACCCTCCGGCACACATTCAGCACCAATTCCACCCGCCATCGGGCCACTCACATGGGTCTCATGCCCACGGGTCACACTCTCAACACTCCCAGCATGCCCAGCACCACCATACCCCGGCTCAACCCCCTGCACCCCCTGCTGGCACCGCCAAGCCCAAACACAGCGGCATCAGCACGGTGGTGTGAAACGAAACTTTCTGGGACTCAGCGGGACTCAGTGGGACTCACGGGGATTCTGTGGAATTCTATGGAACTCTGTCGTATTCTGTGGGATTCTATGGATCTCTATGGGATTCTGTGGGTCTCAGTAGGATTCTGTGGGTCTTTGAGGGATTCTAGGGATCTCTGTGGGATTCTGTGGGTCTCTCTGGGTCTCTATGGCTCTCTGTGGGATTCCTTGAGACTCTGTGGGATTGTATTTTTCTCTATGGGTCTCTGTGGGATTCTTTGGGACCCTTTGGAACTTTATTAGTCTTGTGGAACTGAGATTGTCAAAGGCAGGGAGTGTGGAGGCAGCTTTGGTGGACTTCCTGTCTAGCTGGCATGTGAAAGATTGTGTATTTTTGCAATAGACTGTGTGGATGGAACCGACCAGGGAATGAGAACAAAACAAAAGGCAACATGACTCGTTTTCATTTTCATTTTCAGAGCCTCTCTCCACTGGGACGAAAAAAGGAGAGTGAGAGAGAATGGGGCACACTGTGTAGCATTAGCATTAGCACTAGCACTGGCCTTCTCTTCCAGGCATTTTAGAGGGCTGATAGACCCTCCCTGTGGGTTTTGGGTTTCCACCTCCATCTATCTCTACACTTTCCATTGATCAATCACTGCTCAAGCTCCAGGCAAAGCTGCTTTTTTTTGTCCTCTCAAGGATTAATCTATACTCTCTTTTTTTGGACTTTTAGCACCTGGATACGTATCCAAACCCTCACTGAAACCCAACATGGAAGCAAACGCATGCACAATGACCATGGCTACTGTTTTATCTTGTACTTAATTGCTTACGAAGTGTTATAAAATATCCTGCTTTACAGTAATTTGCAGAAACAAAGTCTTGGTAGAACAGACATGCCTTGAAACGATGTGGTTTAAACATGATGGTCAACAACAACCTAGCCATGAAGTCGGTCACAAAAGTGTTTAAATATTTAATGTAGCTGTAGACCACGATTCTCTGTGATATAGTTAGCGGTCTTTAATGTGCCAATTATTAAAAAGCAGTAACTGAGTTAGTCAAAAATGCTTTGTGTATGTCGTGCATATAGTATTTTGTAAAATAATAATAATAATAATAATAATATTAATAATAATATTATCATCAACAGTTAATATTATTGTTATAGAACAAAATGCGTCCGAGGCGTCAGCTAAATATCTCAGTATTATACTCTTGAAGTAGAATGACCTAGACTCACTATAATAAAACTTCAATGCGTTTAAGTAGGTGGGCAAGTAAATGACCTGGAATTTTCTCTGGTTGCCTTTGAAACTCTTTGGAAGATTCGGGAATGCACAATACGGAATCTTCCAGTCCGGCAGAACTGTGTTTACTGCATCAATTAGAAGTCTGTGTACTTACAGCTAGTCAATCAGGAGGAAGAAAAACAAGAGGTTAGGGAAAGGGGTTAGGGACGGCTAGCTGGTCTCCGAGCAAACTGATCCAGATCCTCCTTAGGCCTGGACTGGCAAGTCGTGGCTACTAGCGCACCACGGTTTTATTTTTTTAACTATTTTTTTAGAGACAAATAAAAACACTATGAAATAAACTGTACATTTAGAGATGTTTATGGTAGAGCTGATTTGATGGAGGAGGCTATTTTGGAAATAACACATTTTGTTCAAGGGGTCGTAGAATTTTTCAGTTATTTGGGGTTTCAAAGCAGTTGACTGAACTTTTTTCCGCCCATATTTAATAAGTTTGCTTTTTTTTTTCTCTCTCTCTCTCAGTGGGCTGAGTGAGTGTGTCCCGTTTGGCGTGTGTGTGCTGTTCCTAGCGGTTCTTCGGACCGAGTGGACCCAAATAGACCTGCTACAAGTCCTGGTTGTTTGTGTTTTTTGTATTTACGAATGCCTTTCACTTGCTCACAAACGTGGTTAACTAACATGTTCTGGGAGTGACATGCAGCGGAGGTGGAGACACGTGCTTTTTCACCGTAGGAAAAAAGAAAAAAAAAAAGAACAGAGAGGCTTTAACCGTATTTTTCCACACATATCTCGACTTTTGTTGACCTTTTCTACCTTTTCTTTATGCTGTGTGCTGTGTATAATAGAAGGGAGCAGTCAGGTTATGATTTGATTGATGCTATTTTTTAGCTCAGATACGGAGGGTTTGATTAGCACTTGTCATTTTGTAAGTATTCATTCATGTACAGTAACTATGGTTTGAATTTACTGATCTGAGACCAGTGTCTGCAGTGAAGAGGTTTGCTTTGCGAGCGTTCTTTCTTTTTCTGTTCCATTCTGTTTTTTTGTTTGTTTTGGATTGGTTTTGTTGTTTTTCTTTTTGTACTAATCGTATGTGCAATATGTATGTTTCAGTTTTGTAAATGAACAGTTGCGATCTAATGGCTGGTCTTTCTTTTTATTATTATTATTATTATCATAATTGTCCTTGTCTTTATTTCTTGGCACCCCCCTGGCCTCAGTCACTGTAGACCCTCCCCCCTCAGTGTTTTGTCGTCCGTCTCTCTGTTCTAGCGACTTGCGGTGAGGAATATCAAACTAAAAGTACTCTTGCATGTAACATTATATTGTAAGGATATTCTCTAAATATTGTATATTCCCAGAAATATTATTATTATTATCAGTGTTACAGTTGACTGTTGTTGAAATTTAAGTGACGATACGCATTAAAAGTATGTAGAATTCTCTTCATGCGACTCATGGACGTCCGTCTGTCACATTTTGTACCAGAAGAGGTTCAGCTAGATGACATGAATAGAAAAGCAGCTGTAGAGCAAAGTACACGTTGTGTAATTTTAGGCTTTAAATCAGACCATGCTTGTCAACTACTGTATAGAAGTTCTCTTATCCTGCTCTAGTTTAAATTAGAATTTCTAGCGATCAGTGGTGGTCATCAGCGCGAGATGTGATTAAAGCGGAGCACAAATCACTCTCTTATTATTAATATTATTATTAATACTGTTATTGGAGCTGAATGTTGCCCTGGAATCCGGGTTAGGTTCGCAATTTGCACATTGAGCAACCCTTCCGTTTTTTGCACAGGTTCCCAAGCCATGCCACAGTAAACATGTGAGGATCATAATACAATAGATTATACCACTACAATTGGAAGCGTCTTGAAAGGAATTTATTCTGGGACAAAAAAGGAAAAAAATTCATCAAGTGAGTGTCTCTGTACATTTTTTTTCCCAATCTTTTTTATGGAAGTTTATTTTCCAAAATTTAAGTTTCTGTCCAGTTTCCATGCAGTTACAGGGTGATACCCATAACGAATTGCATGCGATTGATTCTTGTCACCTCTGGTTTGAACTGTGAGCTAAATTAAACATCAGAAATGTTCTCTTCGTTTTATCGTTTATTTTGCTTGTGTCTGTTTTTTTGTTTGTTTTTTTTTTTGTTTTTTTAAAAGACATCAGCTTGCTCTTACATTTGATGCTGAAAGCATATATTCTACTCGTTTACCCATTGTAAAAGAAAAAAGACCTCATCATTGCACTTGTGTGTGTATGTGTGTCTGATGAAGACAATTGCTGTACATAAGACAAAATCAGTGTGAAGAAACAAATACAGCTTAAGAGCATATCTCAAGGAATTTAAAAGCGGATTTAAAAAGGGAATGGATGGGGGTGGGGCTAATAAAAATGTGTAAATATTCTGTATATTATTAGTAATTATTGTCATCCATTACAAGGTGCATTCCTCCAGTCTCCTTTAACAAGACATATTAACATACTTCTGCTACCAGATGCATTCAGTTTGGCTCAGCATCCTCTTCTGTAGCTACTACAAGCCGACTGTTACATGATTTTCACTGATTTCTGCTGTTTGTTCTGAGTTGCACCGCATTTCGCCACATGCGCATACACACACACACACACACAATGCAGCCTATTTTATAATTACCAGGCCAGGAGAGGAGGAGTTTTTCATTTTAATATGCATTCTGTTTCTAAGTAGATGACGAGACCCTGTTGATGTAAAATCTATAACTGTGACCATGTGGAGAACATGAAATAAAAATATACTGTCCAGATTCATAACTTGCTTATTTGTCTGTGTGGAATAATCCAATATAATGGTATGCCTTGGAATAATGTGTATCAAATGTATGCATGAATCTGTCTGATGTAGGTGGGCCATAAGGCTGGTGGTCAGAGTCACACTTGATAAAGGGTAAAGTTTACAGAGCATCAGTGCTTTCTGGGCTTCACTGGTTTTTAAATGGCCCATATAAAATTTTCATGCCTTTTTCAAATAAGAGTATGTGAGATGCTAATAAAAACAGAAAGCAGTGTTTAGTAGATACTTCTTGACCTGTATTAAATTTAAATCAGGAAAAAATAGAAGCATGTTTACCCCTGTGTTACATCACCTTTCCTCTTAACCCTAACAATTGGACTGAAGAGACAAACTGATCCAGTTTTCAAAAATATTTTTTTTGCCATTCTTTTATGTACAAGTTTTCAGCTTCACAACCATTTGGCCCTTTGGTGTTGTATTTTGCGTTTTATAATGCGCCACACGTTTTCAATGGCGGACAGATCCAGACTGCAGACACACCATTCGAACACCCTTTACTCTCTGATTATAAAGCCATGCTGTTGTAACACACAAAATGTGGCTTGGCATTATCATGCATAAACATGGACATCTCTGAAAAAGATGTCATCTAGAAGGCAGCACATCAGTATTAATGAAGCCTTCGCAGATGCAGGCTATCCATGCCATGACAGACTCTGCTTTTGAACTTTATGCTAGTAACAATTGGGATGGTTCTCTTTGGCTAGGAGAACATGACATCCCTTATTTCCATAAACAATCTGAAAGGTTGTCAAGTCACAATACACATTTACACTGTGCATCAGTCTGTTTCAGATGAGCTTAAGCTCAGAGAAATTGTTTCAATTAATGTTTTTTGAAATTTGGCATCAGCTGTGCATAGTACAGTCTTAACTTGCACTTGTGGATGCAAGATGAACAATGTTTATTGATGACAGCTATTTAAAGCATTCCTGAGCCCATGAGGTAATATGCATCACAGAGGCATGCTGGTTGGTAACGCAGTTCCATCTGAGGGATCTAAGGTCACCTGCATTCAGGGTTTTTTTGGCTGGACTCTTTACACACAGAGATCAAAATATTTTGATAATATTGCGCACCAAAGAGGGTGAAATGCCAAAAGTCCTTGCAATCTCTCATAGAGAATTATTGTTCTTGAACTGTTGGATTATTTGCTGACACATTTTTTGGCAAAGTGGTGAACCCTTCCTTGCCACTTCATTTAAATAGGAGAGAAAATCAGTAACTACCCTAATTGCTCCTTACTTTAGCTAATCATTACTTTATCATAGCACAGGGGTGCCCAATCCTGGTGCTGGATATCTACCAGAGTTTAGCTCCAACCCTATAACAAACTTGATCCAGATAATCAAGGCCTTCAGGGGCATCTGATCATATGAGCCAGGTGTGGATCTGAACTCCCCAGGGTGGTAGATCTCCAGGACCAGGATTGAGCACCACTGCGTTAGCGTAACAATGGAAGTGGGTATAGTATACTGATTCATATGCACTGACCATACGCAAAACTTTGAGTATCCCTGGTCAAATTACACATTTTGTTGATTGTCTAAGTGAAAATAATGACATCCTCTACTGAGAACACACTTTTTTATTGCATTCTCAAAAGTGTTTATTTGCTGAATTTAACATAATGGAAAAAATAAAACAAACTGTGTGCAAAAGTTATGGCAGAATTTTCATTTTGTTTATTTCCTTTATGTTGAATAGAAATTATGCACCAAAATTTGCAGAAAAATGCCTAGTTCCAATCACAATTCGAACTTCTTCAGAAGTTCTTGATTAGTCGGATGATTAGAGTTAGTAACATGGTTGGGATGTAATGGAATACAAGTATTAGGAATATGTATTCATAATACACAAATTACACGTCTGGATTCAGTCCAAGTTGAAATGAATGAAATGTATTTCAAGAAACAGAATAAATACATAAAGGAAACTGACAAACAGTAACAGTGATGAATAGTGTGGAAAAAAAGATTCCCAATATGTCTTTCCAAGATTTATTGTAAATGTCTTCTAAGTGTATTCTGAATACATTTTTTGTATTATAATGGAATATGTTACTGAATACATTTAGGACAGTGTATAGAATATTCGGGTACACTACATTTTGAAAATAAGATTGAAAATCTAAAACGTGAATTTCAGTGGTGTAGCGAGAAAGGGACGTCGTCTCTTCAATCAGTGACTGAACTTTTGTTATAAATAGAACAGTTTTTTGGCCGCATCCATTGTCAACATAAATGGCTTTGTCATTTTCATAGAAGCACCAGTAGAGTATATGAGAGATCTCCAAAGGTTTATAGACACCTGTTTCTTCTGAAATCAAAGGTATTAATAATTCCAGAGCATCCAATTCTATTGTAAGTGCTTTTTATATGGAGACAAGCTGTATCTGAAGGCCTGTGTCAGCAATGGGTGCAGTGTAAAGTGGCTGAATTATCACTATCACTGCTCAGAAGAGGTGTCTGGATACTTTTGGACATATGGTTTGAGATGGTCCTAGTGGGATATAATTATATGTACACTCACCAAGCACTTTATTAGGAACACCTCCTTGTATCTACACTCATTGTCCATTTTATCAGCTCCACTTACTATATAGGTGCACTTTGTGGTTCTACAATTACAGACTGTAGTCCATCTGTTTCTCTGCATACTTTGTTAGCCCCCTGTTCTTAAATGCTCAGGATCATTGTGTGTGTTGTGCTGGTATGAGAGGATCAGACACAACAGTGCTGCTGGAGTTTTCCAACACTGTATCCACTCACTGTCCACTCAATTAGACATACCTACCTTGTTCATCTTGTAGATGTAAAAGTCAGAGACAATAGCTCATCCGTTGCTGCACAGTTTGTGTTGGTCAACCACTAGTTCTTCATCAGTGGTCACAGGACGCTGCCCGCGGGATGCTGTTGGATGGATATATTTGCTTGGTGGACTGTTCTCAGTCCAACAGTGACACTGAGGTGTTTAAAAACTGTCTGATCCACTCATACCAGCGCAACACACTAACACACCACCACCACATCAATGTCACTGCAGTGCTGAGAATGATCCACCACCCACATAATACCTGCTCTGTGGGGGTCTTGTGGGAGTCCTGACCATTGAAAGAGCATGGTAAAAGGGGGCTAACAAAGTATGCAGAGAGACAGATGGACTACAGTCTGTAAATGTAGAACTACAAAGTGCTCCTATATAGTAAGTGGAGCTGATAAAATGGACAATGAGTGTAGAAACAAGGTAGGTGTAGCTAATGAAGTGCTTGGCGAGTGTTAGTGTGAGAATCTGGCAACCTCACTCTGGATTGCAGGCCTGGAGCTCACGCTCTTCTCTCGCTGCTGCCCTCTAGAGGTACAAAACATGAACTGCAATGACTTTTTTTAGGTTCATGTTGTCATCTCAGTGCGACTGAAACGGGTGAAAGGTAACAGCGGTGATACTGAAAGGAGACAGCGGGACACCCTGTTGTCAGCCAAGATGAATTTCGGTAAAATGTTTGTTTCTTCCAGGTCGGTAAAACTCGGTAAATGTTTACTCGCTTCTCCGGCGCGACGGTTAGCAGCCCCGCTTCAAACTCAGCGCTGCATGAGGACGAGTGTGAGGAGTTTAGCCTATGCTAAAGATCTGTTTCTGGGAAAGGTGAACAAGGTAAACGGACTAAAATCTTTAATTACAACAGCACGACACTTTATACAGTCTATATGTGTGTATTCCGTGTGTTGTGGTACTTTTCACTCACCAGTCACTTCATTACTGACACCTGGCGTGTAGCTCAACCTCGCTGCTGAAACGTAACGTAGAGACCGTTGATGCGCAACTTAAAATGCTTCGTAATTTTGTCTATTAAATCAGTTTTCTCTATTAGAGAAAACTGATTTATTATTTCTCGCCATTAGAGAGACCTGCTTGGGTTGCTTTTGCTGAAGCATGAAAATAGCAATGTCGTAAACAGTGCTGTTTTGTAGTGCTGGTCGATTTGATGGAGAGGAATTCGTGCCAAATTGAAAAGCAATCACTACAGTGGAAAAGCAGATCCTCTATTGGTCATACTTTATTTGGATGGACCCCTATAGATGCTCTACAGATACCTGAGCCATTAACAAACTTTCTGGTGACGTTGGGTTAGGGTTGGGAGTAGATGTAGGTTTTGCTTTGAGGTTAATGTCAGGGTTAGGTTTAGGGATAGATATAATAAACTCTTTCACACTGAACTTGAAGTTCATTTGCATGTGACGGATATTTATTTGGATGTTACTTAAAGACAGACTCAGCATTTACAAAGCATCTACAGTGGACCATCCAAATAGCACTCAGCTTCATGTTCAGTTGCATTTAATGGATATTTAGTTTAATGTTACATAATTATATACTGAGCAATTACAAAGCATCTACAGTGGACCATCCAAATAAAGTGTCAGCCCTCTATTACATTGTTTTCATGTCGCTTGACCTCTATACTGACCTCTGTTGCTGCTATCAAATTCAAAATGGGCACATGGGCATTAAAAAAAAAAAAAGAGAGATTTCTCGGTTTCAACATTTGATATGTTGTCTGTACTATTTTCAATGAAATATAGGGTTTAAATAATTTGCACGTCATTGGATTTTGTTTAATTTACATTTTGTACAGCATTTTGTACAACTTTTTTGGAAATGCGGTTGTATTTGACTCATTGAAGTGCAAACAAAACAGTGAAATGCACACATGAAATTGTATTTAAACAGTAACATGTACAAAAAATTTTTAAAAAAAGTAATAAAAATAAAAAGTAAAAGATCCGTTACATTGATTCAACATTGTTTAAAGTACATTGGAAAGCAGTATAGCCATGCCTTTACTCATTTTAGAGGTGGATTGTATTTAGTTCTGACGTAAATTCAGCATCTCATTTTTAAAATGCAAATCTTCATGCAATGTTTTTCAGTAATAAGGTCAAGCATTGTGAAAACAGAGGTTCTGGCTATCATTTTGGCACATATTCTGCAGATCACTATGGAAAGGTAATGTCATGTGTGCATTGCATTTTACGTTTTTCCACTGTAGTGATTTGCTTTTCAATTTGGTAAGAATTCCACTTCATAATATTGACATACTCTGCTGTCTTTACAGTTTGAGTGATGGATTTGATGGATAATTGAGCAGTATCGCTGTTGCCAAAGTTTGTTTTTAGTTGTTTAAACTGCATTTTGCTCCTACTGAATGATTCAAACCGCTCAAGCAGAATGACCATTTGCAAAACAATGATTGAGACTCCTCTCAGCCAATCACAGCCATCTCTAAGCACTACTTCCTCTGCCAAAAGAAGGACTGTATGAGCCCCCCAGCTCAGCAGTTACTGCACAGGGAATCTGCCGTTTTCTGTAGTGCATCATTGTCAAAATCGTTCCAGTGCACTGGAGCTTTCATTCCCTGAAAGTTCCCACAATGCATCGTAAAAAACAGTGAGTATCAGCTGTTTACTATGTTCTCTGATCGGAAGTGACTTCATGTCTTAAGTGTTGTGAATTGGTTGAAATATCAGTGGGAAAGCTCATAACGCTCAGTGCATCTGTTTTATGAGTGAAGTCCCGCCCTTCAGTAAAATGAACCAGTCGACCTTGCTAGTTAAGCTGCAAGCAGGAAAAGCTCCCCTTTGTTGTGGAGATATTTGCAGTAGCTGGAACAAGCTGACAAAAGTGTTACTGAAATGTTAACTGAATGTCTATACAGGGAGTCCTGGGCTCTGTGCTACTCTTTTGCAGTACTCAGATAGAATAGGTTTTACTGTACGCATACAGTAGTATGCAAACATTCGAAAACATCTGTTCATGTTTTGTTTATTCTAAGCGTAAATAAGTTAATGCATCCTCTACAGAGAACACAGGTAAATATGGCATTGTCTATGTAATACTTAAGAACATAATAGTGCCATTACTTCTGCACAGGCCGCATTTTATGATTAAATTTTTCGCAGTATGTTAAATTCAGCAAATAAACAGCAACTGTGCTTTAAAATGTGCAGAAGTGTGTTCGCTGTGGAGGATTTGTTAACTTATTTTCACTTAGAAAATCACTTAGAATTTTTTGCCAGCCTTGCATTGCGTACAGCTGTATGTAGTTTTACTGCTGCTGTTGATATGTGAACAGCATTTTATTCAATGAATAAATGTTTTACTTTCTGTCAAACATTCATTTACTTTTTTTTTTTTCTGTAGAGTGAGGTCTTTCCCTACCCGGAAATTAGTAATGAAGAATTAGAAGAGATCAATCAGTTTGTGTCCCCGGTGGAGAAGTTTTTCAGTGAAGACGGTGAGTAAAGTGAAGAGTGACATTGAACTTAGTCTGACTTAGAGGTGGGCAATATGGCATAGAATATGACTTATAATATCGCAATACTTTAAGAAATTTTCACGATGCATGATGGGTCACAATATTTTTATTCAATATTTGGCATAATGTCTTGCACTTAATCCAAATGGGACAAATTTTGCTCTCTTTATAATGAAACAGAGTTGGTCAGTGTTCTACAAGTACTGACAATATGCATGATATGCTTAGAAAAGCATACTGTATTGTATTGTGACATAATTTATCACAATAACGATATATATTGCCATACTGCCCAGTCCTAGTCTGACACTGTCTCACTGTTTTTATGGCATGTGCTGTGTCAGCCTATCCCCATTACTGACTTTTGCTCTAGTTTCCATACGTAAACAAAACAAGCACAGCTGTGCGTGTAATATTAGAGATAGCATAGCTGTATTGACGGGTATCAGCATATCGGGCTGAACTCAGCAGAAAATGCTGGATCTGGATATCAGAGGGGAAAAAATAAGGAAGTGATTCAGTAGCTTGAAATAGTGCACACTCACATTATGTGATGTGATGTTAGCTGTGAATTTCTTCCTCTGGGAATAATAGTGTGTTTGAGTAGTTTGAGCATGATATATTTAGATGCTCAAGAGGAATGCCACCATTTTTTCTATATTTCAACATGGTTTACATCTCAACAATTAAATTAAGTCTTTCAGAGTTTGATGTGAAATAAATCATTGAGGAGAAAAATTTATGGGCATTTTTCTGTTCTTTTCTTCGAACCAGGGGTCGTAATGTCTACAACACAGATATAGTCATTTTATTGTTTATCCAGAACCACCAGGAAAACTACATGTTCCTTTGATATGTATCGTTGATAATGGTAAAATGGTGGTAAATTTGAAAAAAAATGTTTTTAGGGACTGTTTTGTGTTATAGCGTGTGAGGTAGCTTTAAGAGGCAATAAACTCTTTGGACATCTGGTTCCTGTCACCACCACTGTGACTTAGTAAGTTTCTCTAGAACAGAGCATTTCACATCAAACCACTCTCTATGACTTTGTGTACATCTTAATGATTTCATTTCGCAGAGAAATCGCAAAGTTGGTACAGTTCTCCTTTAAGTGAAGTACTTCAATAGAAAAATAGATTTAAAATAAATTTTAAAGCTTAGTAGTTTTTAAAGATCGTACCAATATTCAAGGTTTCAATATTAGTATTGGAATTGGAAAAGAAAAACTGGCATTGTGCCATCTTTTAAATATTACGTATCTTTCTTAGTTGATTCAAAGAAGATCGATGAGGAAGCCCATATCCCTGCTGAAACGCTGGATGGACTGAAGGCTCTCGGGCTGTTTGGGATCCAAATACCTGAGGAGTATGGTAAGACCAGGCAAACGTCTTCTGTGGAGTTAATGAATTATTTCAGGATATTATAAGCCCTAGTTGTGTCACTTCTTTCAGAGCTCAACTCAAAACTTTCCTTTCACTCTCCCTCTCGCAACAAACGAACATTTTTTATGGTTTGATTAGCGCTGTCATGATTACTCTTATTAAACTTGGCTTCATAAGTCATGAATCCGCAGTTTGAATCAGAAATTGAATAGATTAATTGGCATTTTGCATAATGTCATGGTACTTCATGTAATGTCACGATACTTCCGAAATTTTTCACGATATACTATATCGTGGTTTTTTTTCTGACATCTGTTAAGTCTGAACGGATCTATAAGTACCAGTGGTGCCGTGTTTTAAAAAATACTATCAAAAATGCTATTTGTTCTCTTACTATTTTGGATCCTTGTTTCTGTATGTTTATGTTTGTAGTGTCTACCCCATTGTAAAGTGAATTATTAATAATAATAATAATTATAATAATAATAGTAATATTATTACATATTATTAAATATTATTATTATTATTTTTAAATATTTGTTAACCCCAGATAAAACATATTACACAATGACATAATAACAACAATAAAGTAAACCAACCAGACAGCTGGATTGGTCTGAAGATAAAGGTGCTCTGATATTATTAGTTAGCGTTTAAGCAGTGATAAAGGTGTGTTTTTCTCTGTAGGTGGACTCGGCCTGTCAAATACGATGTACGCCAGGTTAGGAGAGATTACATCCATGGATGGAGCCATTGCTGTCACTCTTGCGGCACATCAAGCCATTGGTTTGAAGGTAAGTATTCTTTCTGTGTGATGGTATTACGGAGGGTAAGGGTATCGCGTTTTCTCTCGGTCAGTCTCTTTTTTTTGTGTGTGTTTTTTATGTTTGTGTGATGATGTAGTTGATTAAGTGTTCCTTGCTGTTGGTAAATGCATTGTGCTCCCCTAAAACCTGCAGCCCTTTGTGGATAAGATTAGACACCCCTGGTTTAACTGATTGGATCATAATTTATCTCCAGTTTGGATCCTGTTCATGCCTGCACTGTTCTTTTTTTTTTAGGCCCAAATGCCAGTTATCCAAGATATGTTTATTTGAAGTTTGCTTTTTTAGTTTGAATTTAGGTTCCTAATGGCTAATGTAGCTGACGAATAATGGAAGATAATTCCCCACCAGTTTTAATTTTCAGCTTTTTTAATTTCTGCATTATTGTTGTCTTAGGGTATCCTGATGGCTGGAACTGATGAGCAGAAAGCTAAATATTTGCCCCGACTGGCTTCAGGAGAGCATATAGCAGCCTTCTGTCTGACTGAGCCTGGGAGGTGTGGTTTATTTACAAATAAACTGACTATTCATACTACATACATACTGAGAGTCCTGAACTTCCTGAGTATTATAATCCCGCTTTTCTGTTTTAGTGGGAGCGATGCTGCCTCTATTCAAACCCGGGCTACGTTGACGGAGGATGGGAAACACTTCTTGCTCAATGGCTCAAAGGTGGCTGTCATATTTATTCAGCCATAGGGCTTGCTAAGAAGGGGGAACCTAATAGAAAACCCTTTACAGGCCACTTTAGTGGCCACTTTATTAGAAACCCATACAGTTAGAAGTACAATTTTTGTTAGCCATCCTCTAGCTCTTTCACAGAACTGCTCTTAGATGAATATTTTTGGGTGGTGGACCACTCTCAGCTCAGCAGTGACACAGATAAACCCTGCACTCACCAGCATCACACACAGTTCCATGCCAATACCATGTCAGTGTCGCTGCTGTGCAGATAATGATCTGCTGCCCTAATAATATCTAGTCAGCAGTGGTCCTGTGGTCAAAAATTGACCAATGATGGACGGGTGGTTGATAAATCATGCAGCAACAGCCAAACTTAAATTGTACACCTATATTGTAGACCTTAAAGGTGAAGGTGAGTAGTGTTCATAAAGTGGGCATTGATTGGAAGTACAAGGTAAAAGTTTTTAAAATAAGGTCTTGGTAAAATATTTGATTACACTAAACTCAGGTGTATATTTTATCAGTAACTTTGTTGTTGTCCTCCTAAGATATGGATTTCCAATGGCGGGCTAGCGGACATTATGACAGTGTTTGCTAGAACGGAGGTGCTGGACAAGGACGGGCAAAAGCAAGACAAAATTACAGCCTTCATTG
The DNA here is from genome assembly GCF_904425465.1 of Colossoma macropomum. Classification (NCBI taxonomy): domain Eukaryota; kingdom Metazoa; phylum Chordata; class Actinopteri; order Characiformes; family Serrasalmidae; genus Colossoma; species Colossoma macropomum. The sequence goes on from NW_023494810.1 coordinate 16,769,363, forward strand.
TAGAAAAAGCGTTTGGTGGGGTGATCTGTGGCAAACCAGAAGACAAACTGGGCATCAGAGGCTCCAACAGTGAGTTTACACACTTCACGATTCATATAATCAGTGCATTAGAATCAGAATCACTTTACTGGCTAAATACACTTGGCATGTAGTGCTGCACCAATACCTTATTAGTATCAGCACTGATACTGGTCAGTAGATGGACCTTGCAAGTAACATGTCATTGGTGTTGGATTAGTTCATGTTTGAGAAAAGCAGTAGTAAAATGCTCACTGCAGAATCTGTAATGCCAGTATTTTGAGGGTAGGCTCTAGTTGTGGGTGATATACCGGTTGAAACTGTTCCTAAGGTATTAGCTACAAATAAGTGCAGATATCATACAAACAGTGCTAAACCTTGACCTGAATGGCTAAGTCAGGTATCTTTCTGCAAACTGTCTGTCTGTTTTGTCTGTTCTTGGTTATGGTGATGTGGTGTACGACTCGTTCAGTACTGATCATTGTGTATTATATAAAGGAGCTTGTTGGCCCACTCTATCTGCGCAAAGGGAGACACACTGGCTACTTTTTATCTGTAAGACTCTCATCAACCAGATGCCACAGAACATCACATCCAGGCTTACGCTGAATAACAGACTCTACCTAATACGCTTAAGTTATTTCGTTACACTTCAGGTTCCCCAAGCTATTACTAAGGCTGGGTAATTTGGCTTTAACTATCGTGCATAAGTGAGCTGGAAAACAGTACAAGATACACTGAAGCTTAAATCGTTTGTTACCTCTAGGGTTTTTTTTTTCTCTCTAATTTTGCTCTGTTTGTTGTTTTATTTGATAATTTTAGTTTGTTTTTAGGTGATTGTTTTGATTGCTTTCATAGTTGTTTTACAAAGTTTGTTGTTTTATTATTTTATTATTATTATTGTTTCATTATGTTGTATTTTTAATTTTTCATCTTTTTTTGTTGTGCAGGTCTATTTCTTAACCTGTTATGTTATTTAGCTATTTTTTATTTCCATTGTGACGATCAGCTGCATTGAAAATGAGGACTCCCCTCAATGTGTGCCTGAGTTAAAAAAAAGAATGAAGATTATTATTTACATCCCATACATTTGGTTTACATACTAGGTTTCATGAATATTTTGAGATTTTGACACTGTATTAATATTTTATTTATATATATATATATATATATATATAAATGTAACATGCTAATTCTGGATACTTTTTAATTCTTGCTATTTTAGCTTGTGAGGTGACATTTGAAGACACAAAGGTGCCAGTAGAGAATGTGATTGGTGAAGTTGGCGGTGGATTTAAGGTAACTCCATTACACAGCATTGACCTTAAAGTTCATGTTGCAGGCAATTAAGCAAACGAGTCCAGGCTCTGCATTTCTTCATCATGTCTAAGGGTTGGACAAGCTTTGCTGAACGTTAAGACAATATCCTATTCAATCCATGAGAAAATGTGGTGCGTAACTGAGTTTTTAAAAATCTATAAATTTAGTATTCATATTTATTTAGTATGTTTATGATAGGTCGCACTGTTAGAATGAACTGTGTGTAGTTTTTGTTGTGTGACTGAGGTTTGTGTTACACAGGCTAAGCAGAAAGTTCACCAGTTTTAACGTTGTTAACAAAGTAGCCTAGACCAGTAGTTAGTGTAGCATGCCAACAACATTTTCCCCATTGTACTTGACATATATAACATTATGGCAAAAACAATGCATTTTATTATATCAAGCCGCATCAGTGAAATCAAGCTATGGAGAGACACAAATAGAGGTGAAAACTTCAGATCCCCACAAAAAATGATAAAACCTCACAGCAGGGTGAGATTATACAACAAAACTTCACCTGATCTGTCTTAAGATGTGATCTTTCACATTCATACTTAATAAACATAATCTAAATTAATAACGCAGTAGCCATAAGTTATTGATACGGAAGTATTTTGGCAAACTATGTTGTCTGCTACAGTTTCTGATTTGAATGAATGGGAGGTTTCTGTACATCTGGTCCAACCTCACAACAGTTGCTACAAAAGAACAATTCAGAAGAATGTGGATAGAGCATAAATAGGTCAATTAGATGTTACTGTGCTTAGCAATGTTTAATGTGTATGTACTCTGTGGTTGTGTCTTTGCAGGTTGCGATGAATATCCTGAATAGTGGAAGGTTTAGTATGGGCAGTGCAAGTGCAGGCTTGATAAAGAGGCTGATTGGTACGAACACATGAAATAGAAAGACTAGTTCATGATAACAAAACAGATGTGGTCATTCTCATATTTATATTGTTTTGTTGAATTATATGTATATGTATATTGTTTTCCAGAGATGACAGCAGATTATGCAGGCACAAGGAAACAGTTCAACAGGAAGCTTGCTGACTTTGGAATGATTCAGGTAATTGTTGTTGTCATCTCCTTAGGCTGATATAGATGTAAATGTCATGATGCATCAATCTGAAATGAAAATTGCTGATGCATTGAATTGATCCCTAAAGAATAAAATCGAATTGTAAGTTCAGAGATTTAAAGCCCTTGTAACAGACGGTGGTTGGCTGACAGACATATTGCTTTGTTGTTTTTGGCACAGGAGAAGTTTGCCATCATGGCCCTAAGTGCCTTTGTGATGGAGAGCATGGCGTACCTGACCGCTGGAATGATGGACCGGCCTGGACTTCCAGACTGCTCTGTAGAAGCAGCTATGGTGAAGGTAACGTCACTTTGGCATATGTTCTTTCTTTAAAGCATAAAAATATAATTCTGTTTGTCCTGAGTTATCCATTGTGAGATCCATTCAAAGTTAAATTGAAGGGTTATAAATGTCTGTGGTTGATGGTCCAAGAGAGCTTTGCATTAGAATGGGGCTACATGATATACTGTTTGTTAGGCTGTAATGTAAAAATATAAGCTCTAACCAATCACAATGCTCCTTACTGTGTACTGGGAGCATCCTTATAAAGGGTTTAGGTATATGCAGTGTTCTCCAGTAACATTGGCACCCCTGGTAATCATCATATTAATTACTTATTCCTTTTGATCTTTCATTCATAATATTAGTAAAAATCTAATCTCTAATCCTTTATTTAAGGTAAAATGATTGAAAGAAAAAACTAAATAAATCACAGCTGGGGAATTGCAGAAATTAGTTAGGTCCTGGGGTCAGAACATCTCCCAAACCACAATCAAACACCACCTATATAACCACAAGTTGTTTAGGGGGGGCAGGGTGGAGATGCCTTGACTGTTTATCATCTGCTGCTCAAACTGTTTAAACATGTCTTTAAGCTTTTTTTTCTCTTTCGAAAAGTGACAAAAAAAAGTTTTTGTGGCTGACAGTTCAGTGTTTCCTCAGTAGTTTTTCCATATCATGCAGCCCTAGTTGAGAAGGATGGCTTAGACATTTAAAACAATGGACCACATTCACCAACCGCTCTTAAGAAGAAATTTCTTCTTAAAACCCACTTACGCAGTTTTCACAAAGGTTCTGACATTCACCAGTGTTTTCTTATTTGGGATTTGTTCTTAGGTAAGAACAGAATCTATGCACACTCGAGCACAAAGGTGTGAACAGTACTGCAGTCTAAGAACCCGTCATGAATCTGACGTAGACTTTGTCTTAGGACCTTTCTCAAGAACAAATTTAAGAAAAAAATTGTGGACATTGGTAAATGAGGCCCAATGTTAGCCAATTAGCCAGTGGGCATCTGGTAGGTCATATGCAGTATTGGTCACTCAGCACTCTCCTCCTATGATCTTGCTTGAGGTGTCAATTGGCTTCACAGATTGCTGAAGAAGAATAATAGCTCTCACCCTTCCCGTACTTTTAGGCATTGTGCTATAGAGGAGACGTAGACTGCATCTTAATCTATGTAATATTCATGATATAGAGCATCACGATGGGTGTTTATAATTTGCAATGGCGACTGAAAACAGAATACTTAAGTACACTCTTACAAACCCGCACTGTACTGCAGTAGGTAGTGTATAAACAGTGCACCCAAAAGGACATGGAATACTCACAATGCACTACGTCTGTGCATTGTGTAATGCATGACAAGCAAACCCATCAAATGTTCCCATATGAAATCAGTTACTATATTTTTGTTCATGGATTCTGTTCTCTGTTTTAGTGCTCTATATAGTGCTCTTGATCTTCCAATGTAGAGCAGAGTGACTGGGGGACCATTTCAAAAGCATGCTGCATTTGTGACATGTGGGAACTCTTAAAAAGCTTTCACACCAGCGTCAGAGTTTGGTTGATGCTTTGTTTATTTTAAAAGTGGATGTAGGTGATGGCAATTCACTGGTAATATAGCGCTAATAAGTACATAAAGCATGCAGTTAAGCTTGCAGTTATCCCAGTAACCCTTTGAGGTATCACACATACAGCCACATGCAGAAGTGTTCAAATTACACATTTTGGTAAATATGCATCCTCTACAACATTCTTTTGCACATTTTAATGCATAATTACTGTTTATTTGCTGAATTTATTCAAATAAAGTAATATTTCAATATGTTCCCTGTAGCGGATGTGTTAACTTATTTTCACATGTAATTTGGTCAGACTTTTGCATACAACGAGAGCACATTGTGAAGAAAGTCAAAAGTTCTATAAAAAAAAACAGGCAATTACTTCTTGTTCTGTGGATGCCGCCATGTTGATGTGACATCTGGAAATGCAACTTGGGAAAGTCAGAGCTTTTGAGAAATTCTAACCTGATGAATCTGAATTATGGGTTTGATGGATGTTCAAATGGATTTTTTTCTGCTTTGAAAGTCACAAGTTTCCCAGGTCCTACCTGGTCATGGACAGAGCAGTAGTGGTAGCTAGTGAGTCACAACTGCCAACGACTAACATTCAACAGAATTTAGGACAAGAAATAGAAAAAAATAAAGGAAGGGGGGCAATATCAAATTAAATATCAATATATTTATATAATAATATTATTGACATTTGTGTGTGTGTGTGTGTGTGTCTGTCTGCAGGTTTTCAGCTCTGAGGGTGGCTGGGTCTGTGTAAGTGAGGCACTGCAGGTGTTAGGAGGAGTGGGATACACCAAGAATTATCCTTTTGAGCGCTACCTCAGAGACTGCAGGATCCTGCAGATATTTGAGGTACTTTTGTTATATTAGGATTTCAATGCTGTCATATTACACTGTTTTTTTCCAGTTTTTTTTTCAGCAACAGACCTTTACATTGTGTGAGCAATTATTACCACTGGGTCAATTAAATGGTCCAAAGTTACTTGGAAAAAAAAATGTCATTACATTAACTTGCATAAAAATGAACAGTTCTAAATTACAGTTGCCATTGTAGAAATACAAGAGTATCTCAGCATGGATTTATTGAAATACCTTTTTTTTCCATTTAGAAACTTTTTTCACATTTTGACCACTAGAGGTCATGACATGAAATGTTTTATATCTTTTCTTTTAGGGAACAAATGAGATCCTGAGGATGTACATCGCTCTCACAGGAATGCAGTACGCTGGCAAAATACTAACGGGAAAAATTAAGTATGTATAAACTGTAAATAACAGAGCATGCCTTTTCACCGTTAAAGAATGTTGTGAGATAAACTGATGCTGCTGCTGTTCTCCCCTTTAGGGAGATGAAGAAGGGAAATGTCGGTGTGGTGTTTGAAATGTTGGGGAAGAAGCTGAAGGGCTCTCTGGGAAGGAGCGTTGACTTCGGCCTGACCGGCAAAGACGGCGTGGTGCACCCCAGTTTAACAGTACTAAATCTTACCTACTCACTTACTCAACTACTCATGCTCTTATATAATCACTCTAAGACAAATGTATCTACAAAATCTATACTGATATAGTATTAAACATGTATTATATAACTGAATAACAATTTAACATAATAATATTTAGTAATAAACATTTTGATAACCATTCAAATTCTTTGGGATAAGAACCTATGAACACATTCAAAGATGCTTTCATAAATATTTAGCTAGCTCAGTTCATGATTGTTCAGCAAAATATGATTTGAATGTTTTGTTGCAGATTTTTGCATACAAGTTTTGTAAACAAACTTAAAAGCACTGTCCCATTTTTGCAGACAAACTGTTCCACTTTACTTGAGGGAAAAACAGTGCCTAATTGCCTAATCGTGTTTCATGGTTTACCTATAAAAACTATATTCAGTACAGTTTTAGCACATCTACATTTAAAAGGCTTGTGACAAATACATAAACATAAAACATTAGTCCCTTGTACATTTAGTGTCCAAATTATTCTTGTTTCTTTGTAGAGTGTTAACATATGTCGTGCTGTAAAGGAATACAGTAGTGTACGTCATAGTAATAATCCAGTAACTCGCATGTTAGACCCACAGTGTCCACTGTAGCTGTGCCTTGATCTGTGAGTGACACTTCATTACAGGCAACATTTTGCCTCTGACAGATCTTTTAAGCCTGTGTGGTCTGGTAGCATTGCCTGACTCACACGGGCAGAAATCATGTCATTGTGTCTCCCACAGGAAAGCGCCAAAATGTTTGAGCAGAACGTGGCTCTTTTTGGGTCCACTGTGGAAAGTCTGCTGTACAGATATGGAAAGGTAAACTCTTCCTAAAAGCTTTTGGGTGTATCTGCCATTTTTATTTACTCTTCCATGCAAGCCACATAAACAGACACAGACTGACACATAGATGAATGGAAAGATGAATGGATGATGGAGACATGAATGGATGGATAGGTGGATGGACAGAGGCAGATCAAGGGACAGACAGATGGACAGAGGCAGATCAAGGGACAGACGGATGGACAGGGACAGACAAAGGAAATGATGGATGGAGGGATGAGTGGGGAGAAATATGAAGAGAAACAGAGAGAGGGAGGCACAGAGAGATGGACAGAGGATGGATGGATAGATAGACGGATCATAGACAGCCAGAGGGAAGAGATGGGTGGATGGATGAACAGAGTGATAGTTGGACAGATAGACAGGGTGAGATGGATGGATGAGTAGAGGGATGGAAGAAAGACTGATTGGCTGAGGGATAGATGGAGAGATGGACCGATAGAATGATTTTTTGGATAGATGGACTGATAGATGTTTGGATGAATAGAGAGAGAGAGAGAGGGATAGATGGATAGACAGAGAAATGGATGGATAGTTAGATGGATGGATGATCGACAGATAGTCAGAGTTGGATGGATGGCAAACAGATAAATGGTTGGAGAGATGTTGGGATGGATGGTGAAATGGATGGACAGAGACAGGGATGGATGCTGGATGGACAGACATAGACAGGGAATGATGAATGAGAGATAGAGGATGGATGGATGAGGTGGGAAGACATGCAGACAGAGGGAGGGATAGATGGAGAGAAGTTTGGAGAAATGGATGGTGGATGAATAGACAGATAGATGGAGACATGAACAACAGACATACAGAGAGTCAGGGGGGTGAATGTATTGCAAAAAACTGCAAATGAAACTGCAGATTTACAGCAGCAACAAGAGAACTAAACAATCACATACATCTGTGACTTCAACAACACTATAGGTTTAAATTGCATTGCAGAAAGTCTCTGGCCAAAACAAACTGCTCTTTCTCTCCTCGCTGGGAATTAATTCCTCATTTGATCATTTCCTCTGTACATTTTTGGAATACCTCTGGAAAAAGCCTGCTGTATGTTTAACGTCCCAGAGTGTGTTGCTGGTTGCTGTAGAGAGGTGCAGGGTAATTAGCGTGGGCTTGTAGACCGCTGGAGGGACCCAGCTAGTCCCTTCTTTCCTGTTACACTGAGGTAATGCACGGCCTCATGTGTGGGACAGCTGTTCCCCCGTCTCTCTCTTTCTCTTTTTTCTTTCTTTCTCTCTTACTCTCTCTTAAAAAAAAACAAAACAACAAAGCCCATACTATTGTAATCAGGACTTGTAATAAGCCCTGGAAAGACTTCAGATTTCCAAATGCTGTTTTTTTTTCCTCCTCTATAACATTTTTTTTCAATTTCAATTTTCATGTGAAGGAAACGTTTAAAATGAAATAAATCTTCTAACCGCGACACTCACATCTGCACTCATGGAAAATGGCAAGTTCAAAGAGAGTCACAGAAAATGTGCATGTTTTATAAATATTCAGTTCATCTTCACCATCTTTATTTGACATGGAGAAGAAACACACTTTCACTTGGTACTGGCTAGCACAATACCTAAGTGTTTTCAAAGTGTTCATTTCTTTGTCACTGACATTAAAACCTCATAACACCATTTCAAAACACCAGCTGCCCTTTACAATGTGTGAACGCTCTCTGAAGATTGGACCAATAGAAATGGTTAAAGACATTAAGTTATTAAAACTGTGTACATTCCTACTCCTAGACAGTTACACGGCTGTTATGACAGCAATGAAATGCATGAATTTATTTTTGTTGTTTTATTGAATGGTTTTCATTCTTGTCATCTGTGTGGCACTTTCTGTTTTAGACTATAGTGGATGAGCAGTTGGTGTTGAAGAGGGTCGCTGATACGCTCATTAACCTGTACGCCATGACAGCCGTCCTGTCCCGAGCCAGCCGCTCTATCAGCATCGGCCTGCGGAACCACGATCATGAGGTAACCAACCAGCCCCAGCATTCCAAACGCCATTTACACCACAGCATTTCAACCAAGCTTTCCATCTATACATTTAAAGCAAGCCTTTCTCCAGAGAATTTCAGTCAAGGTTTATCGCCAAAGCATTTCACCCACAATACATATTGATTCTTTCAGCCCCAGTATATTATGTAGTAGTTCATTGGGTCTCTGTTACTTTTTATTCTCTCTAAAGTACTGTATCATTTATGATTATGCTATTATTTTTTATTATTATTATTTTTTTTTTAAAGACTAGCACCGCTTATCAATTTCAAACCATTTCAGTCACCCTACATCTAAAACGAGCTTTACCCCAAAGCATTTCAACCCCATTACATCTAAAATAGGTTATACCCCAAGGCATTTCAATCCTAATACATTTTAACCAAGCTTCACTCCAAAGAATTTCAACCACCTATGTGTAAACTAAGTCTTACTCCAAAGCATTTCAACACCAGTACATCAAAACCAAACATTACCCCAAAGCATTTCAATCCTAATACATTTTAGCCAAGATTTACTTCAAAGAATTTGTACAAAAATACATGTAAAGCAAGATTTCCCCCAAAGCATTTCTATCCCAGTACATCTAAAGCAAGCTTTACCCCAAAGTTTTTCAATCCTAACACATTTTAACCAAACTTTACTCCAAACAATTTCATCCCACTACATTCAAAACAAGCTTTGCTACAACCTGTTTCAACCCCACAACATCTAAATCAAAGCACTTCTGCCTCAGTACATATAAACCAAACTTTACCCCAAAGCATTTCAACCCCACTATATCTACACCGAGCTTTAATACAAGCATTTTAACCCCAGAATATCTAAATCAAGCTTTACCTAAAAGCATTTCAGTCAAACTCCTAAAGCCTGTTTTACTGAGGTCATAAGGTTATCCACACTAGCTAATGACAGGAGAGACAAAACCAAAAGGTCTCACATGCCCCTCAACTATGAGCCTTTTGTTTAGAAAAACCAAACAGGGGAAATCCAGAGACCTGCTTTCTACTAGACAGATGGATAGATTAATGAATAAAGGAAGGAAACAAGGAATGGAAGTCAAACACACAAAGGAAGGAAAGGAAGTAGAGGATAGGATACACACTTGGTGATAGAGTAAATAGAGAGAGTTGTTGATTCCTGTCTGTTTGAATTGTACATGCAGATGAAGGTCTGTTTGTAGGAATGTCACTGTGTGGGGAAACAGTAAGACGTTTCTCCACAAATAGAATAGTAATGCCCACATACTGAGCTAGTAGAGCTTCAGTGTCTTCTTGAGTTTGGGCAGATAACAGATTTGCCTGGTTTCTTTGTTAGAATATCATGTCATGCTGTGAGTTTTCTGTTATAAAGCGTACTTTTCCGGTTTTTAAATCTGATTGGCTGAGCCACATTCAAAGTCTTTGTAGAATACCCTTATATTCATGTATACACATCAGTTCACTTCTGTATAACTGCACTAACTTAATGCTGGGTATTGATGAAATTCAAGTCCAAAATATTTTGCAAATAAATCATGGTATCAGATGATGTTTGTTAGCATTAATAAAGGTAATGAGCCCATCTTTCAGTGCTGCTACTCTTTATTACAAGAACATGTTCCAAAAGTAGCTTGTTTGGATTGGACTGTTTTGTTACACCCAATTTACATAAAAGACAATCAGAAGTAAATGACATCATTAAAAAGCTAAAAACAAATTGCTTGGCCACAGGCACACTATTTTATGAGAATTAAATCATGGACATAATGTTTACTGTATGTCAAACATTTCACAGAAATATCACTAAAAGTGAAGCACAGTAGCATACTGTATCAGTATGACAGTATATCTGTATATCCCCATTGAATAGAGCAAGTGATTTGTTCATTGAAAAATGCATTATACTTAGTTTAACACAATCGCTTGGTGGAAGAACTGTTTATTCCTGTTCATATATAAAGACTGAAATTACTTCTTAAATGTTAGTGTTACTTTTATTGCAGAAAAAAAGCCACTTTAGGCTGTGTTCTTGAGTGCTTAACACAACTATTTAAAAATCAGTGTAAATGTAAATACAAACTTGTTGCCTTTTAGGTCATCGCTGGGGTCTGCTGCTCCCTCATTCCCCCAAAACCGTTTCATAAAGTATTTATTTTTTATGAGCCAATCAGAACATAAGTAATGTCTTCTATGTAGGTTCTCAACTTTTAAAGCTTTACATTGTTTTTTCATCAGATGCTGCAGCAACAAAGGCTATGTTCACACAGCAGGTAAAAGTGGCCCAAATCCGATTTTTTTGTTTGGCTGTTCACGTTATTTTTTAAACGTGATCTATACGCGACATCAGTCTGAACAGATCAGCTCCTAAACTGACCCGCATGCGCAAAAGAACACTGCTTCACGTTGCTCATCCAGAGGTAGACAATCATGACTTCCAACGAACGCCAGTCGCTCCGGAGGTCTCAGTTTCATCTTCGCCAGCAATCATGAAGCTCCATTGACTGACAGCTCGGCTCGTCACCCAGAATGTGTTCCAGCTCGCCGTAAAAAGGGCATGTTATTCGGCCACGGTCACTGCTTTGGTTTGTGTCCTCACATTCTTTAAGCTTTGCTTTTAGACTTTTAACTGTTCTTTGACGCTGCAGCCTCGTTTTCCTACGGCCGAGTTCGGACATTTCTTTCGAAATCTCTTTGAACACGGAGGTGTTTTGGATGAGTCTCTTCTAACATTTTGTACAGCACTATCACCCCAAATGTTTGAGGTCTCAGCAGCGCGAAATTATGACAAACGTTGAGTTGGATTGACGTAAAAGCCGCATGAATTCCGATCTAGATGTTCAGACTGAGTCGCATTGCCGCGTATCAGATATGTATCGGATTTCAGTATCACATATAAAAGTGTCTCAAATCGGCATTGAAAATGTCAGATTAAGTTCGTTTTTTGCTGTTCACATTGCCACACAGATGACACATTACCTGCTGTGTAAACGTAGCCAAATTGATTTGGAAGTAAGCTCTTTTCTGCTTTGCTACATCAGAGTATACAGTTTTTAACTAACTTTTGATACAGTTAAAGAGCAAATACAGTTGAATCCACATATTTGGATCATTTTTGCAAACAAGGCAGTCAACGACTTTTCATATTTTGAAATTGATGCCTTTTTTCATAGAACACATTCCACAAATACAATCATAACCACTAAGAGACTTCTTAGCAACTGTTGACAAATTACATTAGAGTTATATTGTGACGAGTAGCAATCAACAGGGTCCAAGAACAATAGGCAAATATAATGAAATAGAAAAAGTATAGACTTTTTAGCAGATAGAACACAAATGATGGGCGCTTATTTGAATGACCATTTATAATTTTTTCTAAGGGTCTTAAAATATGTTTGCCAAATTGGAAGGTTGAAAAATGTGGGACGGCAGGTTTCTGAAAGTCATCTTTTTCACGCCTCACAAGCTTTTATTTCTGAACACATGACCTTGAACCGCCTATATGCTTTAATGTAGTGATTTCAATCACCCTAATTCTTAGCATCTCTTCGAACTTACACTTTTACAATTTTATGCACTTCCTTTGTCATACGAATGGTTTTAATTAAGCTCATGGGAAATGTGTTGTCCATCCCTGGTTTAGGTGTTGCTCGCAAACACTTTCTGCAAGGAGGCATACTTCAAAAACAACTACTGGATGACTCAGCTGCAAAAAAGTGAGTACAGCATCAAAATGGTAATTGGCTCCAGCCTTGGTGAGTTTTATAGCGCTTGCAAGACAAAAGCACCAGCATGTGGAGTAGAGTTTCTCACTTGACTCTACAAACCGAAGTCACTCATCAAGACTTGCATGCTCTCATCATACTGTTCCAATTAGCCTGAACCTAATCGCTTTGGCTGAACCCTTTATAGTGAATTAAAGAACACTGAAACTTTCCAGCAGCTCTGCACAACCAAATAGGACTGTGATGCATCAATCTGAAGGTGGCTATTGGACTGTATCTATTTTGTTAGAGTTAATATGATTTGGGATCATATAATTAGTGTTATTGAAAAAGTCATACAAAAAATATAATACTCTCTTACCATTTGAGTATCAAATGTAAAAATCCAAAAAACTTGGTGTATTGACTTGTGCACTGCTGTGTAGTTTCTTGAGTCATATTCAGGTTTAACGAATACTGAATTGTACAAAATAAATTGATTTGTGGTGAATTGTAAGGACTGTAAATGAACAAATGCATTGTGAGGTCAGAGATTTATAGTAATTAATGTGTATTTGTTACAGATTCCCCAGAGAACAATGATGCCAATTTAAAGAAGATTGCCCAGGCAGTCCTGGAAAAGCGGGCTTATACCTGCTCACATCCTCTTGACAGAACATATTAAGCTGGCTCTTGTATCTTCAGGGGATTTGACTGTTTCCTGCATTCTCATAGGATGTTAGGATCCTCAGGATTCTCAACTCTTATTGGCTGGGTCATTAACAATGATAGCAATGTGCCATTACATCTGTTCATCCATCACAGTAAACCTCAGTCTAACCCACTCTAACTTCCTAAAGGAATACTCCAGCATTGTTCAACTAATCTCTATCTGCTGCATCTGTATTGTATGGTCAATGACCACTGACAATTATGATGCATTTTGCTAATATTAGAATTATTCCTGAGTTCTTACAGACTCCGCCTGATCACCATGGATACTAGAAGACCAAAAGTACCCAGAACTACCACATTGTGTTGCTGCAGTGTTAGAAAGTTGCATAAAACTTTATAAGATCAGCTTTGGTAAGACATTCTCTGTCTGTAAAAATGTGGTAGTGTTAAATTTGCATTATAAAGACACTTTCAAATGTTTATTCATAGAATAAAGCAACTGCCCATGGGTTTTTAAGTAGGAGGAAATGTGCCGATTCTTGTCTGTGATAACTGACATTATGAAAGATGTGGCAAAAAACCTGGAGTATTCCTTTGATGTAGAAATGTTCATGATTTAATTTAATTGTATAAATATAATTTACTACATTGAGATTATTAAACTGATGGAACTGAGCTGATATCTCCAGTAGCAGCATGACCTTTAACATTTCTGACATAAGTAATTTCTTTTTACTTTATTTGAAGAGGCTCCTTACAATACCACCAAAGTGCTTCTTAATACAGTGGTTCTCAAGCCAGTTTAGAACTGTGGAACAGTCTGGTGGACTCTTCCCAATGACTGGGTTGTGAAACACTGCCTTGATACACAATCACTTTAATGCTGAAACGCTGCCAAGGTCATCTTCCAAAACAGCCTTTTTAATGCATGTGTACAGTAACACTGTTGTTAGTTCTCATTTCTGTGATATTGCTCCTAAGCTGAGGGTGGGCTGCAGCTGTCATGGTTGTTTGGGGAGGCTTCTGAAACGTGCAGTTTTTCTCTTCATCTGTAAGAGGCAGGGCAGCTCGTTTGTGCTGACAGGAGTGATGTCTCCAGTGACGTCTGTAAAAAGCAGACTGTTCCTTCAGTCATCTGATTTTATTTTGCCTTTTTGTTTTTTTCCTTCTCAGCAAACCAGGTGCACACACACAGTACTATGGAAAAGACCACCCTTTCATTTTTTTAATTTCCAGTCTATACAGTCATTAAGTACAAGTTATTTATTTGTTAGTATCGGGGGGAAAAAAATAGAAAACATACATTTAACAGAAAATAACATAGAAGCCTCAAATTGGGGCAACTGGTTAGGACTTTTTCTTCTCTCTCAAAGATAAAAGCTTAAAGTACTGGTTTTCTCATGGTGACAGTTTTGGTGGTCTCCCAGGTCTTGCAAAGTTGCTAAGAGTTCCATTTTCTCTATAATCTTTCAATTGTTTTTTTTTTTTAATTCCAGTTACAGATACTGTTTTAAACTTGCTTTCCTTTGACTTTGGCCCTGTCTATATGCAAGTGTAGTATATCAAATCAAAGATCTGATCTCCCCAGGGTTATATCCCTTTAGACATTTTAGATGCACATGAGAAATTTGTAGCTAAAGTGTTTGAGTTTGAGTAGTTGCGTGTTTCCCTTTGAAGTGTCAATAGCAGGTTTTCCATCCACCAGTTTTTTTGTGAATTTTGAAAATGCGCAAAAAAAGGCAGAAATTTGAAAAACACCCAAATATCGCAAAAAGAGTTTTACACTAGGACAAGGCTGAAAAATCACAATATCGCTGAAGCCGAAACGCAAAAAAGGGTGATGGAAAAGTGTTATTCAAATAAACAATGACATATCAAGCTGTAAGGGAGAAACGATTGGCCCTACAGATGTTGCGATCACAGCACGTAGCTTTTCGAAAGCTGCTTTCGGCATTCTGAAATGCCTAATCAAAAGCTTGTTTCAAAAATGGCTCTGCACAGCGTGCTTACAGAATTGTCTGGTGTGTTTGCATTCTCAGATACAAGGTGGACATTGTTAGGGTGGCACTGAGATTTCAGCCCTAATTAGGTGGGCCATTGCTTGTCCTGCCTAGCATCTCCGAGCTGCAAATAACACATCCATAAAAAGACGGCAAATGGCTGTAAAGCTAATTCTACTTAGAGCAAAAAAACAAGTTAAATCTCTCCGTCATGCTCATTTTGATGCAGTCCCTACTTATAGTAGATGTCTTTTTCTGCCTAAATTTTGTAAATGCACATAACATTTGTGGAACGTTTGAATGGAAACCCAGCCAGTGACTCTTTTGAGAAAAGTTTTTTTTTTTGGGAAGACACAGCTGAAACTCACTGGTTTTAAGATTGGAATGATGGTAGAGGTAAACTTGAGAAATAATGCTTTTGTTTTCTGTATATATGGCTTTTCCTGAAACTGAAAACTGAATAACTGCAAATATAACCGGAATAATGAAAAACTGCAAATTAAATAAACGAAAAGGACAGTAGATATACTGCACTAATTGAGAGGCTTCAATCAAATGGGCCATCTTTACTCACCCAAGTTGGGACATGGAGTATTGGGCTGTGTGTGTTGGGTTGGAGTTTGTATCCACTTGAGACCTGTGGTTCCAGAAGGGTCCAGCTGATGTGGACCTGCTCTCTCTTTCTCTGTTGGATGTGTCAGTTTGCTGGGCCACAGGAAACACTGGCATGGGCTGAAAATACACACACTTTTTACTGAACTCTTTCTAGTTTGAGTACATTAAAGTGTTAAATACAGAAATATACTTGATTTTAAACCTTGTCTCATTGTCATTCATGCTTCTCTTTAAAGGAACAGTTCAGGAAAAAATCACAATTAGAAAATTTCCCCCTCACTCCAAATGTAGTCAATCAGCTAAAACATGTTTGGTGTCTGAATTAGCTTCAAAGTTCAGTGGTCTTTGTCATTCCTCAGTAGAACTTGTACACACTGAAGCGAAATGTTCTTCAGGCCTTCTTTAGTTTTGCAATGGCACTACAAGACTAATGCAGTAATGGAAGATTATTACTTGTTGATTATTACCCACTGAGTAGTATCATGCCAACTGCATACATAAATTATCACACTTGCCTGAAACAGCATCAAGCTGTTTAGTAATCTCAAACAGACTTATGTGGTTTCTGACACTGTATGGCACGCTTGGGTATAAAAATGGACACAATTTCTCTGCTTTTATTATTTTACATTCTCATTTTACATTTTTCCTATACAGTAGCATGACTATACCATTATTCCACTATATAGTCATACATTAACACTTGCTTAGCCAAGAATTTATATAGTAATTTACCTTTAACGCCCCCCATGCTGTCTTCAGAGATAGTCCACTTACTGCAGAGTCTTTATCAGGTAAGATCTTCATGAGCCATTTGTTGTGCTGAGCATGTGCCGCCTGGAGCTGCTCCTGCAGCAGAGACGCTCCTAGAAGAATGGTCAGCAGTGAACATCTAATTTGTACCCTAAGGGTGCTTTCACACCTGCCTTGTTTGGTCCAGACTTTCTGACTTTTCAGTTTGGTCCAAACCAAAACAGCAGGTGTGAAAGGTGTCTTGGACCACAGTCCAGACCAAAGGACAAAAATTTGGTCTGACTAAAAGAGGTGGTCTCGGTCTAGAACCGTGGTTCGGGTCGTTTGCAGTGTGAAAACACTTTTTTGGATGGTGCAAACTTTCAGACCAATTACAGGAAGTTGAGTCAGGCTATCGTCACCCATTAAACAACAGAAGAAGAAAAAACTGGGAGGGAAGTAAGAATGACAGGCTTTCAGATGTGAAAACACCCTAAGACTACTTTAAAGAAATATTTTGGCAAACATTTGTAGCAGTAGTCCATACTTTTATCTAATGTGTAAATGTAATTTTCAGTGTTAATAGGACTGTGTCCCTGTAAATATGTTGTGTGTTTACCTGCCAGGTGAATGGAGATTGGGGGCTCTGGGCTCAAAACAGCAGGTGGTTTGATATAAAGCTCAAAGTCCTTGTGGTGCTGGCTCCATGGCCACCTAGACCTGTTCAGGGTTGGACTCAGTTTGTTCCTGTGGAGAATATTCTCTCTCCAGGGCTGGACGTGAAGCACAAATTTTCATTATAAAATGGAATATTAACATCTTAAAATCTCAGGCTCATTACATACTAAGGCTTATTATTTATTAACTACAGGGACTTCAATGCAAACTGGCTGAGCTATTCTTAGGTTATAGAAGTGTGTAATAAAACTGGGCCTTCTGGTGGATCCTGGCCATTTAAGGGGTTGAAGTTTGGAAAAAAATGTACAAAAAATAGATTTTGTATAATAACATTTACAGAAGTTAGGAAATGGGCTTCTACTGTTTTTAGCTAGTATTTGTTTTCACGCATGTTTACAGATAACAGTACTTGAGATTAATTAACAAATCAAGTCCGGTTGCTAACTGATGTATTCTACATGAGCATCTATTAATTGTTGGCTATGTTAGCCATGTAACTCTAGTGCAAAACTAAAGAAGCAAGCTTCAGATACAAAACATGTCTTTGCTGTTACAATTGGGGTAGAATTAAAAATTTCACCCAACTATCCCTTAATCATATTATTTGCAATCAGATACATTCACTCTCACAGGCAAGATAAATTACTATAGAAAGGAGTAAAACTAGCAACATTTGATGGCTGTAGAATTCCATACTTCCATACATCAGGGTCACTGATGAAGGTTTATATGCCGAAATGCACTGGTTAACAAATAAAGTGGGGAATTCTCAAGTGTTGCAGGTTTTAGGCCTTTCTACACTTTTTGGTTCTACCAAGTATCTTGTTGGACAGTGACTTTACACCAGACCACTCTTTTGGAGAGCAATTACTAACCAAGATAGGGTAAGTCATATATTCTCAAAGTCACATATTTGGGCGGCTGGCTTATATTCCTTTGGTGGACAGTAAATTATAGATGGGTGCATCATATAAAGCTGGTACTCAAGCTTTGGCGTCTGCAGCTATCAATCAATTTGCATTAGCCATGTCACATTACTGGCCACTTAAGCTCAGAGGCTGTTTAAGGTGGACCTGGTAGGAAAACAGCATTAAAACTCTATCTTCTTGCACAAGTTCTAAGGAATGCCCATAAAAATGCTGTGGAACACAGTGGAGATGAAACTTGACACTCATGGGGTTAATGGTGGACATGCCTGACCATGACAGCACCTTTCTGAGCTCCTCCAGCCGTGCCTCATCTGGCCGTTTGGGGTGTCTATTGGACTCGATGCTGCTCTTGAAGCCGGGATAAATAAAGCCATCATAAGTTCGCCAGGCAGCACGACTCTTGGCTGTTGAGGCCTTCTGCTCAGACTCTATATCAACAGGATCCACCGTGAAGGAATGGTAATGCTGGTTATAGGAGAACCTACAAGCTGGAACCTAGTAGAGACATTCATTAAGTCATTTTCAGGACCAAACATAGTTCTGAACAATCTTTTGCTGTATTTCAAATTAAAATATAAGTAGAGTCCACTGCCTGTACAAGATCTCATGCATATATCCATTCAGATACTCTGGAAAATACTATTACTAATAGTAATATTTCTTCTCTGAAACATTTTACAAGCCCAAAATTTTCCTTTTTTGAAATTTGATACATGACACTGATAAAGGTCAACTGCCAATGTCAATTGACCACCTCTAAAACATCTTCAGATGTCACCATGATAAAACTAATTTTAACCAATAATATGTTTCACCGCATTCTGACTTTAATGTTTTCAAGCATACCATTCACTCTCTAGAACAAATATGGAAACTACAGCAGCAAAAACAGCCAGTGTTTATAATGTACAAGAAAAAAACTGTTCAATTTAGGCCATGTAACATGTTTGGGTCTCTTGTATTTTCATTTTTGATTCAGTTATACTGACCTTTGTCATCTCTTTACGCAGTAGCTCTTGGGCCAGAGCGGTGCAGTTCAATTTTTGAATGCTGTAGTTGTGGGCAGACTGACCATCATCCACTTCAGCCACAAACACCTTTGGTTTGGGCTTCTGTAAACAACTGCTAGCTTTGTGGACTTCCTCAATGTTGGCCTGAAACAAATGGCAGCAAGATCCATTTCTGTCTTACCAAACAGTCAGTCATTTTGCTATTTCTTTTTCAAAACGATCAATCACACCTGAACAAAGTTTTTTGTGTAAAGCCCTTGATTTGCTTGAGTCCGTTTCCACTCCAGGTAATCCTTATTGAAAGTGTCCAGAGGAGTGTGTGTCCTCCTCTGAGAGACGTGTTGATGTGAATTGTGCTGTGCTGAATCTTTGGTGTCCACCAGTAAACTCTCCGCTCCTCTCGTATGAACTATTCCAAACTCTTGCTTCAAGCTGAGAACCATCTTAGCTGATGGGAACAGGTCGTTCTGCACCACTTCTTCAAGCTTCTTCGCTTGGCATAAATGCTTTATTCTACACCAGGAAGAATAAAAATATAGCAGTGAATTCACCTATAAATCTTGAAAAGTTTTCCCACATTGCAATTTTGATTTAAAGAATTACTATCATTCAGACTTTCCATTCCAACACTGGTGACGATAATGATGATGATTATTATTAGCAGTGCACTGTTAAGGGAATTGTTGGACGTATTTTTTAACCAATTATCCGCCAATATTGATGTGATTCTGACATTATTATTCCTGGTGTTATTATTATTATTATAGTTGTTGTATATCACACTTTCATGAGTAATATTATCTCAAGGTGCTTCATAAATAAAGAGTGAGATACAAAAGGTAAACACATGTAATCGCTGCCCCCCTAAAAAGGTGTTCTTCCAAGGGCTTTTTAGTAAAGTAATGATAAATGAAAATGAAACTGCCTTCTGAATGCTTAAATGGTTCTTTGTATGGTTAAATAGCTCTTCTCTCTGATGGAGAACCTCTCGTAAATGGCTCTTCATATCCAGTCCCCTTGTGGAGAATATTCAGCCTGCTTAACATAAGTTAGTCAGTGCCATGAGGTGTTTATGTATTTTTAAGATTAGCTAAGCTTATTCTGTACAATGAAGTTTTAATTCAACATTTAATTCTGTTCTTTTATATTAAATGTGTAATCATACTTTCTGCAGTACTTAGTATTTTAGAAGACATCATACTGGATCCTAAAATGTAAAGCTTTTTTCCCGTGCATGGTCTCTGTAGCCATACCGTAACAGGGCCTGGAGGCAGGTGTATGGGAGCACATCTCCTATGTACACCAGTGGCTCCTTCAGGATGGTGTCCAGAGGCTGGTAGAGATAAACAGGACTCAAACCTAGATCCAGAGAATCATAGAGCCTCTCCGAGAAGCTCAGGCCTGAGTTGTAAAGAACAGTGATCTGCTTCTCTACATCATCCTCCAGCCTATAAAATACCACATCTGTAAGAAAGACTGGGTCTGGCTGTCACATTGCTACAGTCTTAGTAGTTCAACATCTAAAGCTCTCCAAAGAGAATACATAAACCATAAACTAAAAGTGTAATGTGGTAAAGTGATAAAGAACAAGCATTTGCTGAGAAGCAACATAAAAATAAGCCAGGCGCACAAGCTTGCAAATAGCAGTACCCAATTATTTTGCAAACTGTCTCTTTAGTCCTTAAAAACACAAATTTAAAACGCAAGTTCCATTTTAATTTTGTGTTGCTATCATCTGCACAGAATCTGAGAAATAATTTGTATAGATGAGTGAAAAGCGTGCCAACTCTTGACCAGAAAATCTTTCCTACATCCAAATAATATTATCTTACTTTATAGGTAATGTTTCCCAGAGCTGTTTGATGGCTTGTCCTTTCAGTCCCTCCAGAACAAAAAGGTGCAGAGATTTGTCCAGTATATGAAATCCTGTCAGAACATTTAGATTTTTGTTTGCTTTTTCCTTGTTGCTCATTCTGTAACTGCACAGGACTTTTTGAGCAGTTTCTTCAGTGTGAGAGTCCAGTTGGAAAGCTGCCACATTGATCTGTAGAATCTCTGACCTCAGTTTAGTCAGGACCGGAACGTTATTGTAATTGAAGATGTAAACAATACGGCCAAAGGGACAGTGTTCTTCACTTTGGTCAGGGTCAAGAATTAGCGGCCTTGCCACCTCCACCTGAACCTTGAGCTTAGAATTGGCTTCGATGTAGTGACCCATGGGCAGAGAGTTGTCTTGAGATTCATCCTGAATATCTGCTTTCTCAGGTAGCTTTGTTTCCCAATCATTCTTCTCAATGCCCAGCCACTGCCCTCTATGGGAACATCTTATAGGTAAGCTGAGATTCAGACATCTGTTTCCTCTTAGAAGATCCGAAAGATTTAACTTGGCAATGCCGTATGGATCATGCAGTTTATTGTCATGGGTAGCGCGCCTGGTAGTGGCTAAAGCCGTACTGGCTAATTTGTCATCAGTGCCAAAAACGGCTGGACTTATGAATGGCTTTTCAGGTTTTCTGTCACGGTCATGCACCTCAATCTCTATCATCGGACCCCTGAGGGACTCCAGCAGTTCTCCAGCGCTCAGCAGGCCAGTCAGGATGACATAAACATCTCTGAAATAAATATCAGAACTGTGGTGCTGTCCTTTGCTTCTGTGCACTGGCATGTTGTAGAACTTATACTGGCAGTACACAGGCAGACATTTTTGCTGTAAATGTAACAAAAACTATTATCAGATTATTTTTATTATTACCCTTACAATGCCATTTCAAATACTTGAATGTACAGTATATGGCATTACTATAAAATGTCTATACATAATTTAATACTGAGACAAACTTGGTCCCTTATGGTATATACACTGTGAAATGCCTTTTTTCCCCCAAATTAGATGTATTATTTCATTCTTGTGGCTCATTACAAGTAGGGATATTCTATTCATTCTAAGTGCAGATTCTAACTTTTTTTTCCACACCACATTTGTGGTTGTACAGTCATATACAAAAGGATGAATATTCTCAGTCAAATGACATGTTTTGTTTTTTTAACATAATGGAAAAAAACTTAAAATGCCCTATAACTTTTGCACAGGCCACAATTCATGACATATTCTCTTAGACAATCAACAAAACATGTCATTTGACCAGGAGTACCCAAACATTTGTCAACAATTGTAAGTAGAAGAGGAGATTTTTTTATGATTTGAATTTGATGAAAACTTACTGATACATGTCAATCTTTTGCCAAGATTAAAAAAGATCACCTGAAGCTCATTAAAAGGAACGGGAGATGACGGCAAAGAGGAAGCGGAGAGGACAGTGATGACCAGTGGGTTGAGCTCAGCCTTCAACTGTTCAGACATAAGCGGCTGGTCCAGAGCGATGCTGCAGAAACCTTCACAGACACTTCCAGAATGGGCCAGGAAAGAGCCTGTTAGAGACTGGTCACCTGAAACATGGACATCGCAACTGTTAAAGCCATTTGTGTCCATTTTAGAACACATAATAAACCTATAACATACAGCTTAGAGTGTCTTTGCTTTTAAATATCACATGACATATAAAGCAAGACATAAACTCACAAGCGCACTTTACTGCATGGTTCTAAAAGTTCAGGGAACATTATCCCAGTGTATGTCATAAAATCTGTCCTATCAGTGACTTTTTGTTCTGTTTACTTCTTTTGGTAAGATGTCAGACATGTTAGTGTGAACGCTAAGGCAATGGTTCTCAACCTTTTCCACCCCAAGGCCCACCTGGGTTTAACTACAAAGCATAATGGCCCACAGGAAAACTAAGATCTACACTTTTTTTAAGCACAACTTTATTTTTCTTTTCTTAATCGCTCACCCTGAAAACCTGAAAATTAGGTCCTGAGAAAGATCAGATTGGCCATTCTCGTTGTCAGCAGGTTTGCAAAATTTGCAGGTATGTTAAAAAAACATGAAACATGGTTATAGTGTTGTCAAACGGGGAAAAAAAGAAAAAAAGAATAGAAATGTACAAGGTAGATGTGATGGAGCTGCAGTCGATCACGTTTTAACTGAAAATTCTCCACTGGCTTTTCCAAAAGAGTAACTGTTTGGTCTCAAGATGTCTCTAGTTTTTAAGAGTTTTTGTGATTCATTTGAAATAAACCACACTCCATTCACTGTGCTTTTAGATTAGCGTCGTCACAATTAACAATAATGGTAAATCTTACCTGATATCTGCTTCTTTGTCACTGCTTTATCAGTTTGAGTTTAACCACTCAGGTCTGCGAGCCTTGAGTTGAAAATAAACGCATCTCTTCTACAGTTTTTAACAGCAGCTTGTGCTGAGTGTCTGTAAAGAGTCAGTCATTAACATAATTACTATGCTGACTGTATGGTGCCAATGTGCCTCTAGAAGAGAGGCAAAGCCAGCTCAGTTGATGAATTGCCTCGTTTGATCACAGAGCGGGTTTCTAACTGCAGAGGACTGAACAGGGTTCAGTTTAAAGCAGACAGAGACCTATGGGTTTCTGCTGGACCGGTTCAGCTGTTTGCTGCAGACCCAAATACGGGTGGAGTGTTCACACGTGTCTAAACGGTGCGAACTAAAGAAAAGGTGTGATAAGTCCACAGCAAACAAAGCGCCCCTGAAAAACTCCGCCGTCTTTGGCTAGCTGTCTGCATCACATGCCCACGGCTGCATTATCTCAGACTAATGACGTTTAGTTAGCACACTACTGCAACATTTTTATTTGTACGTCTTTATTAATATTTATATTGGTTATCCTGTGAAAATGTTTAATTCTTAGATTTTTAATTATTAAGTTAATAATTTTTCCATATTTGTTTTTATGACTTACAGTGATTTTACCGGCCCAAATTACTGCCACTAGAGGGTGCTTCACAGCCCACAGGTTGAGAAACCCTGCACTAAGGGTTCCAAAACTAAAACGCTACAATGTATCATTTTTTGTGCACTATAACTGAACTATAACTAAGCCAGGTATAAATGCAAGCTTGCTTTACAATTAATACATAAACAAATTACTACTACTCTTAATAATAATAGTCATATTGTATAGCAGTCTCCACCTTGCTCGACCCTGCAGTGAAAGTAGCTTCGTGTGATTCGTCTGGCTCCACTTTATGAGAACATGAGTGAAATATTTCCCAAAAACTAAAGCTTTCATCAGAGACTCCTGCTGTGGCCCGGAGTGATGCACATCAAAAGCGCACACACACATACATACACGCTCTAGCAGGCTCAGGCTGCTCAAGCTAGGCCTGTGGGGCCAGAACAGCAGCCCCCAATACACTCACACACCCTCAGACTGCACATAAACATTCCCCTCACTGACAGGAAACACATGGGAGAGCACAGCAGAGATGAATTCAGCTGATTGGTCTGTTGAGTGTTAAAGGTGTAGCTGCTAATGGTCAAACTTGGCCTATCTTGGATATGAAATAATGAGTGAACATACACTATATGTTACTGTGCAAAACTCAGAGACTACCCGTTATTTAATTTCCAGTCAAAAGAGCCATTAAGTACAAGTTATTAATTGTTCAGGAGGTATTTTGAGGAGATTTGATAACCCAATTGCATTAGGAAGGGGAAAATAAGTTCAAAAAATGATTAGAAGATATAGAAGAGCAAATGGAACTCCCAACAGCTAGATGGTGTTCTCAGAACAATGGACGGGCTACCCCAGAGTCCAGGCCTTAACATTATTTAATGTTTTTGGGATTAGGTGAATTGTGAGCAGCAGAAAATGCAACCAACTTCTAAGACTGAAGTGTGGAAAAATATCCCTGCAGATTTCTTTGAAAAAATGAAAGCCCCCTGAAAAGAATGGAAGCTGTAAAGGCTAAGGTCTCGACATACTAAATACTAATATTTTGTTTTGAGGCTTCCGTGCGATTTTGTGTTAAATAAAGATTTTCTGCTTTTCCCCAACATTGAAAAATGAATTACTTGTACTTAAAGGCTATATTTGACTGGATATTAAATAATTGAGAACGTAGTCCCTGACTTTTGCAGAGTACTGTATGTCCAAATGTATCTTTCAGACAAATCTTTCAAAATCAGCAGTTTTAATAGGGAATCAGTCCCCCTTTTGCTGCAGTAACAGTAAAGAAACAATGGAGCTTCATTACTCCAACTCATCCCAAATGTGTTTTCTGCTTTTCTATGGAGCCTACACAATGTGACACTTGTGTCAGCAGTGGGTCCTGAATTTGCTAATTAGAAGGGCTATCTAGACATTTTTGGGCACAGTGTAGGTTAGATGGCAAATCCTGCACCCCACACGCATTTAATACAGAAAGCAACTGTAGTATGAGTACCTGCAAGTAGATACATGGCACTGAGCTCCACCGAAGCAACACCGTTTTTGCACATCTGTTCTGCTTCTTCTGTATTCTCCTGAGTGGATTTATGAGCAGCGTTCTTATTACACATCACCAAGCTATTGTCTTTCATAGAGCTAGGCATTGTGAGATCTGAGTAACAGAAAAAAACACAGAAAAATCACAAAAAGAACACAGAAAATATCAGGGTGGTTTAAACCCCCTTAAACTGCAGGTTGACTCTTCAGCAATTATTCTACATTCAAAGTATTAAGTTGTAAATAGTTCAGTAACTAATACATAGGTTATATAGGGTTAAACCTTTACTGATTAACCATGAAATGCTTGAAAAAATGATTTATTAAGACAGATATACATACGGATGGTTGTGGTGTCCTTTTGGCTTTCAGTGCAGTGATCTAATGACTCTTTTTGTGCACACTTTAACTCTGCCAAGTCCTTGTCTTGGTACAGCATGGCTCTTTTAAGGCTCATTTGGTTCAGTTGCCCCATCCTGCTTTTCTCTGTATTGGACAAATACAGAACAATTTGCTATGTTTCTTTCAACTGATTTTGTGATAAAGATCACAGGCTTAGTGGACTGGTTCTAAAAGGATGCAAAAGCATGCAGTGCACCCTCAGTTTTAATTACTGCACTCTTAGTTGACCTAACTCCTGTAGAGCAGTGCGGTAGCTTATAGAGAATTGTTAGGTATGTAGGATGGCCCTGGCAGTGTTTGGAAGATGCAATTGGCCTACATAGTACACATGCATCAAAAAAATGTCCCAAACGTTAGTGTGGTTGCTGCATACACTGTGCATTGCATTGCGATTAGCATCTTCTACAATGGCACTTACCAACCCTGCTCTTGGAGGCCCACTGCTCTGCACATTTTTTTTTCCTGTTCACAAACTAAACCTACTAATGAGCTCATTAACAACCACTTATTGAGCTGAAGTTGGTGTGGTGAAGGAAGAAAAGCACTAAAATATACAGGGTTGTGGACCTCTAAGACCTGGGTTGGGAAACACTGGTCTATGGTTAGTACTGGAAGTCTGCTATATTGGGACTTTGCTTCCTCAGATTTGAGTTATTATCTTCTGAACTTGCGTCAGTAAAGCTTTTTTTATTAGAATCGAACTTGTTCTGTGGTGAGTAGTGCTGGCAGCATGCTAGCTAAGCTAATGTTAACCAGTTAACGTTACTTTCCTGGCTATCAGTGCCATTTAACAATTAGAAACCGGTGTTAGATTGAAACTTTGATGTTTATTGGGTGGTGGATGTAAAATAGTGCACTGCTTTCTTTCATTTGGCGTCTGTACGAGTCAACTAAACTTATTTGATAGGAGTTTTCGAGTTGGAAATAATGCAGCAGGATAAGGTGGCACAATACTGACATAAACGTAGATCCAATCAGCGAAGAGCTACATCGTTACATCATCCCACCGAACGGTTCTGTGGCCCCGATTACAGTTAGCTACCCACTGAGCCCAATTTTAAGCGTTCCATGTGAAAAAGCTACTGGAACAATTACCCTCCATGCACAAAACCATTCAGCCCTGCAGTGGAAAAGAGGCCCTAGATATCATGTAGTCATACCATATCATCAATAAAAATGAATGAGTGTGTGCACCCCTATTTACTTCTAATAAACATTTTTTCCCTGTAACTCTGTTATCAGACTAACTAAGACACTGTTGGCTCACTACGTGTGAAATGTGTCTTGATGTTGAGATGCTTGTGAGTAATGAGGGTTGAAAGGGGTGGGGTGAAAATCCTTTCTGTGAAAGCACTTCCCGCCTCTCCACAAAGACCGCCGTACACAATAAATTCAATTTTATAAATGCTGACATGCTTGCTCACCTACAAAGACAAAAATCCAGTTCACCGCTAGTTTGGTTAACCATACACATTTCCATCATACAACTAGCTATAGATCAACGTTATTAAAGAAAAATGCATAGTTTTACTGAGAAAAGGTATTTTACATCTTCAAAAGGAGATCATCTCGAATTAATCGTATTAATTCTTATTAATTAATTCTCATAAAACCCAGGGAACCTATATCCGTGTTTTCTTTCTGAGTAGGTTAATCTTGCTCTTGTGGGACACGATATATGTAAAGTTACAATGTACGTGCTGTATGTGCGCAGGATTAGGCCGATAAACGGGTAAACTGGACAGTACTCATCTTATCATGGGTAGAGCGTAGGTAAACAGTCCTCACCAGGTGATGTGGCTCCTCCCGCCCACACAGCTTTAACAAAATTGTCTTCCCCGGTGGGCTCCTTCTCTCATTCTCTCTCAAGTCGGAGAAACTTACCACGAGAAAACGAACGACGAACTAAAGCTAACTTTGCTAGCTAGCATACCTGGACTAGCAAAACCGTCCATTTATCCGTTCGCTCGGCCAATGAGCTCCCCTTACATTCACTGATAAACACCTGCAGTAAAGTTAATAAGTGTTGTACCTTTTTTTAAGAAGTCGTCATTTTTAAACCGGGTGATGTTTTAGTGAGCCTCGGTACTGTACGTTTTTTCGAAAAACTGTTCTTTTTTGAAAGCACAACATAATACACAACATACATGCTCGCGCTGTTGTGTTTAGTTCCGCCTCAGTGACGTAGCAGGCTGGCAGCCGTGGACTGACGGCTGTCAATCACGCACGCACATCAGAATATTAGGGCCACGCCTAAACAGTTCTCACAAGATTTTTAAGTCATGTTTTACTATATTCTGTCTGTTGTTTTTTTTTTCCAGACTGGATGTTTCATGTAACACTCAATTTTAGTATCATACAAACATTTTTAATAATTTATGCTGTGTTCAGTTAAGACATAGTAAGTCATTATGATGATATACTAAGTCATAATTATTAGATACTTGTGATTATGAGACAGGATCTCATTATTATGACATAGCTCATCATAATTATTAGCTTGCATGTCAATTATGAGACAGAATCTCATTATTATGACATAGCAAGCCATATTTATGAGATTATACACCGATCAGGCATAACATTATGACCACCTCTAAACTCCAGCAGCACTGATGTGTCTGATCCACTCAGACCAGCGCAACACATACTAACACACCACCACTACATCAGTGTTACTGCAGTGCTGAGAATGATCCACCACCCAAATAGTACCTGCTCTGTGAGGGTCCATGGGGGTCCTGAGCACTAAAGAACTGGCTAAAAGGGGGCTAACAAAGTATGCAGAGAAACAGATGGACTACAGTCTGTAATTGTAGAACTACAAAGTGCACCTATATAGTAAGTGGAGCCGATAAAATGGACACTGAGCGTAGAAACAAGGAGGTGGTCATAATGTTATGCCTGATCGGTGTAAGTCATATTTATAACATGCTATGTTGCAATTTTCTGATAATCAGTCAAAATTATGAGCAACTTTCTCATTATTATGACTTACTGAATGGCTATATATTGGTGGAAATGGACTTCCATACACTTGAGCTATGCAATCACATGCTAAAAAATGTTCACTGACTAGTTCAGGTTAACTGGATAATTGCTCTGAGGTTATTGGGGGCTGGATAAGAAATCTTTCCATTACGTTATAACTTTGTTGGGTCAGTGTAGGCTGTTTTCTATGTGCATATATGAAAAAGAAAAGGAAAGTAGCATGTTGAACCTTTGGCTGGAAAGTTGCTCTTTTTCTTGTCTCTTTGATCCACCAACATTCAGAGCCACAGATGAGGGAGCTTTCTCTTCAGCTTCTGCTGTCGAGAGCTTGGGATCATCTGTAGAAGTTTACAAAAGTGAATTAGGTTCAGCTATACAGTTTCATGTGATTTATTTATTTAGTTATTGCTTACTTTTAGCCACTGTTTTATACTGGCCACTTTATTAGAAAGCCTTCCTACGTAGCACCTTGCAGGTGTACAGTTAGAGACTATGGCTTTATCAGAGGTCAGTTTGTGACCACAGAGCTGTTGGCTGGGTTCTTTTCATTACCATACCAGAGTCAGTGCTGTGCTAAGAATGACCCACCGCCTAAATAATATCTTGTCAGCAATGGCTCTGTGGTCAGAAACTGACCAAAGATGAATGTAGTAGAGGCTGGCTGACAAATTGTGCAACAGATTGTGGGCTACAGTCTGTAATTGTACACCAATATAGTGCACCCATGAGGTAGGTGGGCTTCATTAAGATGCCAGAGAGTGGAAATAGGTAGGGATTTGTAATAATGTGGATAGTGAGAGCAAAATGCTAAGAAAATACCGTTCTTTTATACTGTATTGATACCTGTGGCACAGATGAGTTTTGAAGGCTTGTCGTCCACTGAAATGTTTTCTCTCTGGAACTTCATTGATGTTCCGGTTCTTGGATTTTCTTTGTCATACGCAGCTCTCAGCTTACACACCAGGCTTTTAATGCCACCTTGAGAAACATTTGGTGAAATGTTACTTAAGCACCTTCTAGACATTTGTGTAAATGAATGGTTTTAATTAAAGATCAACTTAAGGCAGGGGTCGGCAACATGTGGCTCCGGAGCTGCATGCGGCTCTTTTACTGCCCTGTTGCGGCTCCACAGCAGAATTAGATTTTAGATAAAAGTAAAATAATCCTCCTTTGCGGTAAAATAACACGGTTTTAACAATAAATGGTCTTAAACGCTGGAGTTAATGTTAATTCACCCTTTAACCCTGAAGGTTGACACACAGACTATAGCAACGCAGACAACAATCTTGCATAGCTAGTAGCTAACAAAAAGGCAAATAGAAAAATTTAAGGTGAACTTCAATAATTTGGAGACGAATGGACTTCATGGCATTCATAAGCACTCCAGCTGGTTTCCTGGTACATTTAATCTCCAACAAGAAACTGACAAACACTAAAAAGTGTCATTCGTCAACTTCCTGTTCAAATTTTCCCGTTCCACCTTAAATGGCCCAGCAGTTACATTCTGGCACCTCAGGCAGGCTATTTAAGGTGGATGGGGAAAATTTAAACAAGAAGCCGGTGAATGAGAAGTTGACTTCAGCCTTGTAAAAAGTCAAACGTTTAGAGACATTTTAGAAGAAACTATTCTACTTTTGCAGAAAAGTTTCCTGCTGGAGAGAAGCAGGAAGTATGCGAGAAAGCAGCTATAAGTTAGCTGACCTTAAGCTTAAAGCAGAACAAAGTTGTATTATTTTTTCAACCTATACTAGACATAAAATATTGTGGCTCCCAAGGTGGTTTGACTTTTGTTAAAAGGACAAAATGGGGTTGCCGACCCTTGACTTAAGGGAATGATAAGTATCCTGCTGAATCAGTTGTCAGTTTAGTGGTTTCCTGACATGTGGAATTAAATGTTCTCTGGCTGTTTACATGTGAGGAATGATTACCAAATATTTCAGCTTCGGGGTCCAGGGCAGCATCTGCCAACAAGAAGTTCACATCGGGAAATCAATGCCAATTTCTTGCACAGTTAAATGCAACAACTGGCTGAAGATGACCTAAGATCTATTGAGCATATACAAATGCCACTGAATAATATAGACAAGCTTCTATGATTAGTTTCAAGGAAAAATGAATTAACCAGTCATTCATTTTTCCATGACCATTTTAAAACCACCTTCAAGTCCTTCAAAAAATAATTTTCGCCACTCATTCTGAATGTGCGGAACAAACTTGACAAATTTGCTTATTGACAGATAGGAACAGCACAACGTTTATGATTTTCTCCTCATCTTCCACTGCTATAACTCTGCTACAGACTGTCTGCAGTAATAACACTCCGCATCGCTAAACTGTTGTAGACTGAATAGGCGGTCATCTGTAAAGGTGTTTGATATATATGATGTAAATGTTGTAATGTCACACCCATGATTAATTCAAACTGGCTTTTGCAGCTCAGTTTCTTTACATGGACTGTATGGGCTGTGGAGTAAATGGTACTCTTTAAAATGTAACAGGGTTTATATCGTATCACTCCAAAAACTAGGACAATTTAATTTTACATAATACGAGCCCTCATATTCCACACATACAGTGATACTCCTCCTAAAGCTTGCGGTTGAGCTACAGGGCACTACAGACACACTTAACCTGCAACATAAACACTGCAAGGTTTTGTTTTTTCTCCCACACATTAGCATGTGGAGTGGTGCAGCATTAACTACTGACCAGCTGTTTATTAACATTTAGATCTAACATTTAAAACACACTGAGGAAATCCTGTTTAAAATAGCTGACAGGATATATAATCATTCTTGGACGTCTTTTCTAAATGTGTGTTCATATTTGGAGCTGTAAGCAAACCTGTTTGGTCTTGGTCCTCCGTGCTCCTGTCCAGTCTGAAGGCTTTGGGCCGGTCGTACTTTGCTTTGGTGGACACTCTGTCCTTGGTGTCCCACACCCTGAAAGTGATTTTATGTGACAACATTTTAACAAGCAGCTCTCGGCTCACATTCAGCTTCACAGACTGAGACCATCCCAGCCACAGCTGATCTCCTTCCAGCCACGGCTTCAACACCTGCACAAGCCAGAGGAATATAGTACTATTTTAATAATGGCATAAGGCTATAGCAAGTCATTTTAGCTAAATGCACTTTCACACTTGCATACGCTACTTGTCAAATGTTTGGTGACCCTAGTTTCTCTGAGTTTCCAAAGCAATATTTTTAATTTTTTTTATTGTATTTTTTCAAGGGGAGACATTCAAAAGCATGCAATGACAACATACAATTCCATGCACATGTTAATTTCCAATTATATATATCCTTTCATACACCTTGTGATCTATATCTCTCCATTTTTTTTATTTCTTTAAAAATCTTTTTTTTCCCCTTCTTTTTGACATTCTGTAACACCAAAGCAATATTTGATGTTCACTTTTACATTTTTTAACCCCTTAAAATTCAAGGTTTATTACATATTGAGGCTTATTATTCAGTAACTACAGGAAACTGGCTGAGCTATTCTAGGTTATAGAAGTCTTTCATAAAACTTTAGGGCTGCCAATGGGCCCTCGCCATTTAAGGGGTTAAGTAAGAAAAATAGTAAAGATTTTATTGCCATAATTTTCTATTACAAAGAAATTACTAATACTAATAAGAAACGCTGAGTGCACATAGCTGCTGTCACCTTGCCTTTTTATTTTAATTTTTAATTACATGATGGGAGCAGAAAAGCACACTGAACCCACAACCCCCTGTGTACAGGGCAGCAGTGTTATCCACTGCTCTATCTGACATCTATGAAAAAGTGACTTTTAACTGTCTTTAAACAACGGGTTCCAATTTCATTTTACAATAACAAAAGAGGTAGTGACTTGCATGACAGAGTTAAGGAGATGAAATCTCCACAGGTGGGCCATTCCATGAAAGAAGTACAATTTGAGTCTCTATCCCTTGTTTTAAAGACAGAAATCTCCTTATTAATACTTTTCAAGCCAAAATATATGAATTCAGAGTTCATTATTAACATAGTAATTTCTCTATTATATTTTTCAAATATTTTTAGGAAAGTAAAACTGATGTTAGATAGTCTAAGCTTGATTACAGGGAGCATGGCAGCCTGTTTAGCCTGAAACATTCTAACCCATTACTAGTGTAATGGGGCTATAATTCTTATTGTTATTTCGCACAAATATATAAAAATGGATACTGATGTGGGAAAATCTGTTTTTGGTAGGAGCACTATGTCACTGAAGCAATGAAGGTCAAAAACCATGTGGTTTATTGAACTGAAAAAATTCAAACTAGCATTTGCATTTGGCACCAATCTCAGGGAGTGACTCAGGTTGTGGTACTGCACCAAAAGAGGCACCCAAAAGTGTAGTTTGTGTAATCTGAGCTGACCCTCCAGCTCTGTTCCTGTTTAAGGCTCATCTGAGCCTTGCTGAAACGGTTCTTGAACAACGGTGAAAACACAATCATCATATATGACAACAAAGAGGGCAAACGGCTTAAGCCCCCTCTGGAGTCTATCTGTGCATGTGCCTGGGGATAAACTGTGACATGGTATTAGGACCTTTGGCAGTTGTTTCATAAATATCTTTGAAGAAGCTTACAAATTATCGACAGTAAAATTATAGAATTTCAAAGAATATTATGTAATATTATATACCCGCATGGTACCTGCCAGTGTTGATAATTAAGGTCAAAGAACTATTGTATGTAGTCTTTTTAGTGCTGCATTTTAGAAAGTAATCTACCAATAAGCTCAACAGAGCAGTAGGGCTATTAACTGTTATTCTAGACCTGTTTATCTTTCTGGGTCATTGACATTACACCTCATGCAAAATTCAGTGATGTCGAGTGCCATAACAGCAGCAGTACAGCACGCTACAGTGGCCTTAGTTAATGTAAGTTGCCTGCTGTGCATTTATTCAGAAAGTGAAATGCCAATATCTGTTGCTCTTGTTAATTATTTATTTTGCATGGACTTATTTTTTATTTAAAGTCAGTTTGAGAGCATTTTGTTCAAAAGTAACCATCCATTCAGTGGTAAAGTTCTCTAGATCAGCCCTGGCCAAAGCTTGTCCTGCAGGTCAAAGTTGACTCTTAAGAACATTTAATTTCACTCCTCAGAAAGCTACCTTAACATACCCCATCACTCAAAGAAAGAACAACCTTGTTATATACAATTATATAACTTATTGAATTCATGCTAAGCTAGTCTAATCTCGTAACAATAGCTACGAATTCACGATGAGCATAAATAGGTCATCAACAATAATAATAATCTTTGTTTATATAGTGCTTTTCATAGAATCGAAGCTCAGAGTGCTTTACAGACAGATGATAAAGCTTAGCGGTCATAGAAGACATTATGAATATTAATTTAAATTCATATATGCCCAGTAAGAAGACAACAAGTTTCTCTGCATCGCTCTGAAATAGAAAAGGCTGAACTTTAGCAATATTTCTCAAATAAAAAGCTACTTTAGTGACTGCGTTTACATTTGGGATAAAACAGAGCCCAGAGTCTAACATGACATCCAGGTTTTGTACTTCAGGTTTGGTATATGAAACCAAATGTTGAGAAAGTTGATCTAGCCTCAACTCAAACAGCAAGTCCACTTGATTACCTTTGTCTCATTCTCCATGTAGACCTTTGCAGCCAGGCCAAACATCACCAGATCTACTTTGATTGGTTCACTGGTACCAGGCAATAGACTGTACTCAATATGGTAATAGCTCTGAGGTTTGCGCGCCCCACTGGACAAAACATTCTTCATTTTCTTCTTCCCTTTCTCTACAGTGGTAATTGCATCATCTTTGTCCCCTTGAACGAAGAAAATTACAACATCATCAGATTAGCCGGCTTCCAGACACTGCAAAGATAATTCATGATAATGAGTAAACTACTAGGTCAAGTGCTGGAAGATATGCAGAAATCTTGAATTTAAGTAAAATTACAAATTCTCATGCAATACAACACTGTTAAAAATGAATTCAGCAATTATATGTACACATATGTCCAAAACTATCCAGACACTCCCCAAATAATTATTGAATTCAGCTACTTTAAGGTGCACCTGTTGCTGAAACAGAAAAACAGACAAACACAAAAACAGCCTGCATAAGAATAAAGCATTGCCAATAGAATGGAGCAGCCACACATGAGCCTAAGGTCACCATTTCATGTGCTAATCACTGGCTACAGCACAGGTTCCCAACCCTGGTACTGGAGTACCTCCTGCCCTGTACATTTCCTGCTGTAACACACAAACACACACACACACTTCTACTCAGGAAAGGATTGCTAATGAGCTGATTATTTGGATCAGGTGTGCTGGGAGCAGTGAAACACAAAAATGTGCAGGGCAGAGAGTACTCCGGGACCAAGGATAAGAACGACTGAGCTAGTGGGGTATAAAGCCCTCCAGTATTGGGCTGTGGAGCAGTGGAACTGGAGTGATGGCACTCCATTCAATACCTTTGGAATGAGCTGGAGTGACATTTGTGATCCAGAATTAATCACCCAACATCAACACCTAATCTGTATATACATATATACATTTGTCAGAACAAAACCTCGTATCTCCAAAATGACAACTTTACAGGAGAAGGAAAAAACAAACTTCACTTTTAATGTAAGCTACTTTTAAATGGAACCAGACTTTTTTCCAAGTCATTTTGGGCCATTTCTTTTGGACCATTCATCATGAAATTTACACACAATGTAAAAGGCAACAGACATTTTCGAAATATGTCAAAAGCTGAAAAACGACAAAAATGGAGATACGAGGTTTTGTTCTGACAGCAATGCCAGATACAAATATATATATATATATATATATATATATATATATGTTCCAATTCCAAAAAAGTTGGGACACTGTGTAAAATGTAAATCTTGCCCCGTCCCAGCTTTTTTGGAATTGGGGTTATAAATTTAGACTGTGTATTAGTATATATAAAGTTCTACATGAGTTATATTTTTCATCAAATGGTAAATTGTCCCACTTTCATCTGATATGTGTTTTATGTTCTATTGTGAATAAAATATGGGTTTATGAGATTTGCAAAACACTGCATTCTGTTTTTATTTACAATTATTTACATACTTCAGCCTTTCAGCATCAAAAGTAAGTTACTGAGAGGTTTCTCTAGCAGTAAAATAATTTTTTAAAACAAACAGTTTAAGAAATGACCACAGTAAGTAGGCTCTAAAATAAGCATATATTAAATGTAAGGAAAGTATACAAGCTCAGCATGTTAATAAGTAATAAGGCATAGGACAAAAATATGGATTATACTTATTTCATGTAATATATTCCAGACTGCAGGGACTGGGAGTGAGGGGTATGAATGATATATTTGTAACTGTAACAATGTTTGCATACTACTAAAAAGTGAAGAAAATGTGTTTTCAATTCAATTATATGGGCCCTTTAATTGTGACTAATGCAAATGTTGCCACAGTGAAAGTTACCTATGGGCAGAGCCAGGGCAATGCTGACAGTGCAAGTGACGGTGTAACTGCAGTGACCCGTAGGTGGGCAGGAATCTGGCCCTATGTGCCCATCAATGACCCCTTCTTCACTTTCAGAGCTGTGGCTGGTGCTGATG
This sequence comes from Colossoma macropomum, assembly GCF_904425465.1. Lineage (NCBI taxonomy): Eukaryota > Metazoa > Chordata > Actinopteri > Characiformes > Serrasalmidae > Colossoma > Colossoma macropomum. The sequence goes on from NW_023494810.1 coordinate 16,805,645, forward strand.
CCAGTATCATCTCGATCATCCTCTGTGAGCTGGCATCTGAGGAGGACGCACTCTTCATCATCCTCACTTCTCACCAGCTCTGATGAGGTGGCAGATGCAGATGGCTCCATCTGCTTCCATAACACAAATAGTACTTTTGGCAAGTAAATAAACAGGAAAAATTGCAATCATATAGAAAGTAAAGCATAGTAATTGCGTATAACGGTTAGAAACACCTGTAGACAGCTACACAAGGCAAAATGGCACATGTAGTGAGATTTTGTCCCTTACGAGAAAATTCGAGACCAGCAGCTAAAGGAATGTCAACCACAAGATATACTGCCTTACCAAAAGAGCAGAAATAACAGAATAAAGAAGCAAAAGCTTAACTTGTTTACCTCACAGAAACTGATTGTAGTGTTCCTTCCCGCCATTATTTAAAACTCTAACCCTTCTTTGAGCTTCTCTGATCTCGCTGGAAGAACGCAGAGCTCCTTTGTGAGCTGGCCTTCTTTCCAGCCAGCGCGTCTTCGCGTTGTCTAGGCAACCGGGCTCGAGCACGACACAGTGTCAACGTTCCACCAAAGACGATAAAGTTGCGTTGCAGTCATTTGTTTGACGACAAAGCGAACGATTAAGAACATTTATTCTCGCTTTTTCCTTACATCTGTTTGAGTCGCTAACATTCTTGAAAATGACGTTGTAAATATGTGTGTTGGGGTGAAGTATGCCCTCCTAATTTTAGTGAAACTTCCTTGGCCGTGTCCAATAAGCTCTAGTGCGGACTTGTGTTGTAGCGCGCTTAGCTATCAAGGCCTCAAGTTTAACAGAATTCCATTCATGCACATGGAGAAACAGTACACGCGTATCTCAAATCAAGCATAGCATACTAACATACTACACATTTATCCGCAGCAGTGATACTATTCCCCTTCTTACCTAGCAGCATTCAAACAAGTGTGAGCATGTCCAGACTACAACGCCACGGCTAGTCATCTCTAGTACCTCCACATTATGAACTTCTGAGGACAATGAAATGTGACCTTAGTGAAACAATTATGTTCTACCTATTGTTTTATGCCCACACACACCAAAATATCTTGCAGCATTTTTGTTTGTACTATAACTGAAATCACATCAGTTATTAAGGAAACTGACTCTAGTAGAATGTTACAAGAAAAGTAATTTTCAAATTGAACTGAATTGAATTGTATTTAGGAGTTATAAGCAAATGGTTATATTTTTTCAAAAGATTTTAACTTCATTAATTTCTTCTTACCAATACTTAATACTTTCTAACCCATACTTTGTGGTAAAGCTCTCTATTATTTGTCACGTGAATTAAATAAATAAGAATGGTAAGCTGTTTCTTTTAAAGTTTCTTGATATCCTTTTTTTCCTGAAAAAGTAAAAATGTTAATAATGCTGGTAAAAATTAAGTTTGGACGCTAATGATATTGCAGGTTCTCACTGGGGCGACTTCACTGCTTTTTACAATTCATTTGGAGGAACACTTTTTTCAGCATTAATCAATATTAATTTAACACATAGTAATAGCATTTTCACAAGTGAAAACACAATTTTGACATACTTAAATTCTATGTATTATGTATTTCAGTTTTTATAAACAGAAGTCAATTTTTACATGTAAGAACTACATTTTTTATTTTCATTACATTTTTTATTTTTCATTAGTCACAAATTAATTCAAAGATGAAATAATTAGCATTTCAACATATCAAATTTTCTAATTTTTGTCATTTTTTTTTTATTTCATTTTTTTGACCTACCATCGTCAATGTCCAAAATTGGAGCATTTCTACTGGACCATTTGTCAGGAATTTTTACTTTTTTACACAAAGTGTAAGGATCAGTTGACAAATTGTGCAGAAAAACAAACATCAACAAAAACTGAGTCTCCTTTTTATTACAGGGAATATATAAAACTGAACTACAATAATTCCTATAAATCTACATTTTTTTTTACATTTGGTCCATGTCAAATTTCTTTTCTTTCTTTCAAATTGATTTTTTTTTATCAATAAGTTTGGATTAAAAGCTAAAATGCCTTTCCATACATTTGTATGCATGACTTGCAAATGGTTAACTGCCTTCTTTTCAAAAGTTTTTTTCATTTGCACCAGTTAAGAGTTTCAGCAACGCCCCCACATGCAGCAGTGCTGTAAAGTAAACTTCCTCAGGAGCAGAACAGAGCAGAGGAGACCAGAGCGGAGAACACAGGAGAGGAGAACAGAGAAGAACAGAGGGACAGCTAACATGATCCGAGCAGCACAGTGTATGAGTGTGTGCATATGTGTGTTGGGTGCATCTGCCGAACCCATTAATACGTTTAAACCGCTATAAATGGTCTTCCTATGAAGGGGTGGGGATAAATAAGGCTAAAGGATGGAAATCTCAGATGCATGTGATCCATACAGGCGTCCAGCGCGCAGGACACAATGGATAGTGAGCACGCTGGCTTACCACTATGGGCTGGATCGTGGAGTGGAGAACGAGATCATTGTGCTAGCTACGGGTTTGGACCAGTATCTGCAGGAGATTTTCCACCATTTGGACTGCCAGGGAGATGGTAAGATCCCAGCTGAAGATTTTAGGATTCTGTGCGAGGTTTTGGGTCTCGAAGCCGAGGCTGAGCCAGAAGAATGCTCAGGTATCCTGGACTCTCTGCCCGTGGAGTTCACTTTCCGCCAGTTTCATGCTAAACTCTGCGGCTACTTTAGCACCAAGGCTGGGCGATGCTACGAGGATGGACGGCTGTTGGTTGGAGGGGACAGCGAGCACATCGAAACTCAGATCCGCCTCAGGAGCCCCCTCAGGCGGCGCGGGAAGCTGCTAACCGCCGCGAGTTCCACAGCGAATCCTGGAGCTTCGTCATGCAAGCCTGGCTCATGTACACGGGAGTGCTACGAGGAGATAGTGGCTCTGGAGGAGGCGGAGGACAGGATGGCCAAACTGGAGGAGGAAAATGCCAGTTTGAGGGAACTAGTGGAGGACATGAGGGCTGCGTTACAAAGCAGCGATGCCAGGGCACTAGCATTGCAGGTAAGGTGTCAGTTTTGGTAGCCAAAGATGATGCATTGAATTGTCCTTATCCACATGTGTACCTCATTTACAGATGAATTAATTATAGTAGATCAACACAGTTTTTGCCTGAATGCAAGAAAATGCACCGATCAGCAATAACATTAAAACCACCTCTTTGTATCTACATTCATTGTCCATTTTATCAGCTCCAATTACACCTTGTAGTTTTACAATTACAGACTGTAGTCCATCTGTTTCTCTGTATGCTTTGTTAGCCCCCTTTCTCCCTCTTTTTCAATGGTCAGGACCCCCTCAGAGCAGGTATTGTTTGGGTGGTGGATCATTCTCAGCACTGCAGTGACACTGATGTGGTGTGTTTTTAGTGTGTTGTGCTGGTATCAAACACAGCAGTGCTGCTAGAGATTTTAAACAATGTGTCCACTCACTGCCCGTTCTATTATACACTCCTACCTTGTAGATGTGAAGTCAGAGACTGTAGCTTATCTGTTGCTGCACAGTTTGTGTTTATCAGAGGTCACAGGATGCTGCCCACAGGACGCCGTTGGCTGTATATTTTTGGTTGGTGGACTATTCTCAGTCCAGCAGCGACACTGACGTGTTTAAAAACTCCAGCAGCACTGCTGTGTCTGATCCACTCAGACTAGCACAACCACCCAAATAATACTTGCTCTGTGGTGGTTCTGTGGGGGTCCTGGCCACTGAAGAACAGATTTAAAGAGGGCTAACAGTATGCAGAGAAACAGACAGTCTGTAATTGTAGAACTGTAAAGTGCACCTATATGGTAAGTGGAGGACATGGGTTTAATGTTATGGCTGATGGATAGATTGTGTTGATGTGTTTTTTTTGGTTTGGAAATTATGTGCACCTTTTGCATCAATCCTCTGTGAAAAAGAGCTAGTAATTGTTCACACTGTAGACTTAAATTTGTTGACTTTACTTTAAAATCATGCAAACTTACTGCCTCGAGGAAATTAAGTAAAGTTACTTAACAGAATCAAGCTTAAATTACTTTATATATGAGTTATAGTTACTTTCTAATTTTCAGTGGCCCACACCTTTGTAGTAAGTGAGGTTAAGGTTAACTCAAACAGCCCAATAATGGTTTCCGTTGAGCTGGTAGTACTCTACTTTTTCAAGTTCTGCTTAGTCTTTCCTGTGTAAATGGATTGTCTCATACAGTAACAAATAAATGGCTCAGTTAAGACTAGAATCACCCATTTCTAAGGACTCTAATAGCTTAATGCACATTTGCCATTCTATTAGCATCCATGGTGATAGGTTGAACTACTGGACTGTTAGAACTGAACACAAAAATCGTGCAAAATGCATCCAGACTTCACATTTAACATGAGAGTATGCTGTGACACAAAAAGAGAATTATATTCACAATTTTGAAAAATAAGAGTTAATTAACGGAAACCTACAAAACCACTAGGAATGTTAGGAAACTTTTTGGGCAAAAGACTCCTCAGTCTGTAGGACTCTGTAGGATCTTAACCAAATTTACCTAGTAACTAAGGATTAAACAATAAATAGTAAATCTTACTGGATTTGTGTTAGTAATTTTAACAAATAAGTAAGCCAAAAAAGATAAGTTCCTATAAGAATTGTGTAATAAATCAGGACAGAAACTACAGAATAGTGCAGTTTTACATATTACTATAAGAACATATTACATAAATGCCATAGGAATGCTAGATTATTAAAGAAGTATTTCACAGAACTATCAAAATCTTATCGTTTATTATAAAATGTTCTGTACATCTTTTTTGCAAGTGTTCTGTGCAACAGTATTAGGCCACCTATATATAGATAATTGTTTAAAACTTTTCTTCTTGGTAGTAAAAGGTGTTTCCTTATAAAAACACTACATATCATTCATATAGATACTAGGAGTGGCCAATATAGCAAAAATATTATATCACATAATAGACATTTTCACAATATGCATCATGATATTCCATTTTCCTGAAATTTAATACGTTGGAACATACAAAACAGAACCTATAGTGCCGCACATAAAAAATGTGCTGCACTAACTCCAAACAAATGGGCCTAAATGTGCTCACTTTTTAATGAAACGTATAGTTGGTCATTGTTCTTTAAGTGCTGACAATTTCCATGATATGCTTAGAAAACCATATCATAACAGAATTTATCATGATAATGATGAAATATTGTCATATCGCCCACCCTTAATAGATGCAAATACACAGTGATACAGTAGAAAGTATTTCAGTTTTCACAGTTCTTGCTATGTATTCTATGAGCTAGTTAGAATAACAGGTTTGGTCCTCCTTGATGCAGCTCAAGCCACTGCATGGATTTATTTAATTCTACAAGCAGTGCATCTGATTTAACTTAATAAAGGATTGATTTGCCAAACTAGTATTTAACTGAAACATTCACACATTAAAAAAATGCACTTGCAGTTTATTTAAAGACAAAATGCTTTAAATTTAACTTTCTCATTTAACTTAAAACTTGTTCATGATCAGCAACATTTTTTTATTATGGTCACGCTGTTTAAACTCATTGTTAGCTCCTCCAACCACAGCAATGTCTACTATGGTGAGGAAATACCTACTCATGTTGTGCACCAGTTGGTTTTTTCATGATGTGATGTGATCCAGATGGATCATCTGAGACTGCTCAGCCTCTGCTTTCTGGTGTGGATGATATTGCTTGTTGTGTTTTAGAAGTTAGCTTATTCATGTGCCATACAGTATATGTTCAAAAGTATCCAGACCTTCAGTCTGATTAGTGAATTCAGCTGCTTTAATGTGCACACTGTGCCTATGGCAAGTGGTATCTTATAATACCCAACACCCTGTCCCATAATGCCTAACACACTGTCACATAATACCCAACACACTGTCCCATAATACTTAACACACTGTCCCATAATACTTAACACACTGTCCAATAGTGCCTAAAACACTGTCCCATAATATCCAACACACTGTCCGAAAATGTCACACTGTCCCATAATGCCTAACTCACTGTCCCATAATACCCAACACATTGTCCCATAATACTTAACACACTGTCCAATAGTGCCTAAAACACTGTCCCATAATATCCAACACACTGTCCAATAATATCCAACACACTGTCCGAAAATGTCACACTGTCCCATAATACCCAAACACTGTCCCATAATACGTAACACACTGTCCCATCATACCTAACACACTGTCCAATAGTGCCTAAAACACTGTCCCATAATATCCAACACACTGTCCCATAATATCCAACACACTGTCCGAAAATGTCACACTGTCCAATAGTGCCTAAAACACTGTCCCATAATACCCAACACACTGTCCCATAATACGTAACACACTGTCCCATAATACCTAACACACTGTCCAATAGTGCCTAAAACACTGTCCCATAATATCCAACACACTGTCCCATAATATCCAACACACTGTCCGAAAATGTCACACTATCCCATAATGCCTAACTCACTGTCCCATAATTCCCAACACACTGTCCCATAATACTTAACACACCAAAGGACACTTTCCCTTAAAACCTGTCATGGTTTGATAATACCATATTAGGGGTTGCATTAATTCAGATTTTTTTAAAGTCATCAATTATATGTGATTATAAGTTGATGTCGACTAATTGCTGATGACATCATGAATAAAACCACAGGAGAAAGGAAGGCTTTGCAGCAAGCGACTTTAAAACACCCCACTTTAAAAATCCGTGATGAAGCCAGACTGCACAGATCAGTAGAGCATGGCATGTCCTTTCCAACGAGCCCTGGATCGCATTGCTAGCCTTGAGGGGACTGGCGATATGGACCCTGGATTCTCGCAAATTTGTTTCCGACTTGTATCCGCACTCTAGGCGACCTTGCCGAGAGCCAAAGAAATTTAGAGCACTGTAACTTGGTGAAAATAAGAGTAACTAACTTCAAACTTCAAACTTCAAATTTAGGGCATTATGTCCCCTCTCCAATTGTAGTCTTCAGGAAATCGGAAATAGCAACATTCAATAGCTGATCTTTAGGCACTTTAGATTGGCAGAGAAATGTTAGAATGAGGCCAGACTCCACAGGTCAGTAGAGCATGTGCCCTGTCCAATGAGCCCTGGAACTCAACACACTCTCCCATATTACCAAACACACTGTCCCATAATACCCAACAAACTGTTCCATATTACCTAATACTGTCCCCTAATACCCAACACACTGTCCCATAATACCCAACACACTGTCCTATATTACATAACACACTGTCCTGTTACCTAACACACTGTCCCATAATACCCAGCACACCGTCCCATATTACCTAACACACTGTCCAACAATACCTCACACACTGTCCCATTTATCCCTCAGAAGTTGATGTTTTAGTTTTGTTTTACTATACCATTCAAATTTTGTAATCACGTATTTAACTACATAGTTATACAATGAATTTATTTTACATTCGTATTACGGTTTTAACAAAGACAAAAATGTAGTAAAAGTGTTTGTAAAGACAAGGCTGTATGGGCTACAGTAACTTTTCAAATCAAATTCAAATTATATGAAAACTCTTCTACTTACAGACACTTAAATGTGCTATAAAGTGAGAGTTTCGAATAATCACTTTTCAAAGAATTTCCCTGATTGTTTCAGTGATCTGTGAGTGAGAATAGGGCTGGGTATTGGCAGCAACTTTAACCCCTTAAAATCCCAGGCTTATTACATACTAAGGCTTATCCTTCAGTAACTACACAGACTACAGTGCCACCTGGCTAAGTTATTGAGTTAGGTTATACAAGTGTGTAATAAAACTTTGGACCTGTTGGTGGGCCCTGGCCACTTAAGGGGTTAATGATACGGTATGATTCACAGCACAGTACAGCAGGCAACATACAAGTGACCCAGCTGACTTAGTATCTTGCAAATCTTCCGGATGGTATGTAGTTATATACCTCATAATTTATTGTGTTACTGAAGTATTGTACCTAAGCACTGCATTTGCTACCGAAGGTAAGAAAAGACTATACCCAAAGTCAACTTAGACTGGCTACTCCACTATGTCAGAGCAGTTGTTTCTCTATTAGAGCGCAGGTTTGCCATGTGCTTATAAATTGTAAATGTAATGCAGTATCAGTTTCACTTGCACATACATGCCCTATATAAAAGGAAAATAAATGTCCTTCCCATTATCAATTCATGTATCACCAATATTATTTATGATACACTGCCGTATCAACATTTTGAACTCAGCTCAAAGTTCGAAATAATTAACACCATTAATACCATGCTTTTGTTTTTGGTGGCAACAACTGTGACTTCTGAAGGTTAATACCTGAATCTATTTCTGCATGCTTTAGGTTGGACTCTGGAAAAGCCATGCAAAACACAGGCCGGACAGTGGCTGCTTTATTGCCCACCATAAGAGAGCAGCTCAGAAGTCCAAGTGCCAGGGAAACCTGAAGAGTTTCCAGGGTTTCCTGCGTGAGATGGAGCTGGCTCAGGTCGGGCAGATGGAGGAGGCCCTCCTGCTGAAGCAGAAGAAGTTGGAGCAGGAGTTGAGGGGGTCCCGGGAAGCCACGTTGATGCTTGAGGAGTGTAACCATACCCTAAAGAAGGAGCACATGGAGATGAGGAAGAAGGTAGAGGAGGCCAGGCAGGCTCTGTTCAGTGGCCTGGCGAAGGTGAAGGAGCTAGAGGCCAAAGCCAGTCAGATACCCACCCTACAGAGACACATACAACAGCTGGAGATGGAGCTTCTGTATTACAGGTGAGACAGCAGCTTAGTGTAGTTATGTAGGGATAGTTTGAATCTGCTCCTAAGGTAGATTAGCCCTAAAGCCTTGAAGTAGGGCTCGGCAATATTACAAGATGTTTTGACATCATGATTACATCCTGATACTCTTTTCTCAGTGTATCATAGGTATCGTTTATTTTTGCACGCACCAAATTAAAAAATATATAACCTTTTCTAAATTGTGTCACTAGTTTTGCTGGTGCATTTTGCCCATTGCAACTTGTTTGCAAACCTTACAAAACAAATATAATGGCATATATTGTGTAGGGGAGAGCAAGACACAACCATGTATGAACTAAAATGTAACATGGATGGATTTCACATAGTTAAAGCGGTTAGAACATGCTTTTGGTTGTCATTTCGTTTTCCCATAGCAGCATCATCTACAAATTTTGACAGCAGTCAGACAGATATTTCTCATGATTCACTCTAATACCACAAAATGAACTTACTGAGCTGTGTTTTCAGTCACAGCTTTATTCTTTAAGGTATTGTCTTGGTGGCTGTAGTATAGCAGTATTCTGAAACATGTAAATAACTCACACTGAGTAACTGGGCTAAAATACAGCGTACACATGATGGGGTTAGTTTTAACACAGTGTTAGTACAAACTCTCCCCAAATAAGCAAAGAAGTCCAGGCCATATACATTCGAATAAGATTCACCAAAAATGTACTACAGATGTCATTTTTATCATGAAGAAAAAAATAAAATTGCCGGAGCTCATTTAAGTTTGACTTACCCTCTTTTCATGAATGTTTTCTTTTAAAGGATATTTTTATCTGTTTAGGTTGGAAAGCTTATATGGCTCAAACAATGTTTTGCATCAATTTTAAAAATGTATTTACCAAAAACCAAAATTTGTTTGCTCCCTGCTCTCCCCCCCTCTTAAAAATGCCCTCACATTTTGTGTTGTTATAGTTTTACCATATCACCCAATGTTTACTTAAATATTCTTTTTCCAGAGATCTTCATCAGACTTCATCTGAGTAGATGAGAACTGGAATATCTCAGTCTAGTCATCTTGACCTATTACTACTGCTTAACTGAAGTTTGTTGTCATGGAAACATGACTGTATCATATTGCATTGTTTACCAAGCAGTTTTTGTGGTAAGATCTGGCAACCATGCGTGCGTGGCTTTGAGGAACAGCTCTGACCGGCTCACTTTGGACATACTTAGAAGTTGGCTTTAGGCTTACTTCATAGTTGACCCAGTTTGGCTGTAAGTGGTGGATCAATGCATGTTTTTATTACATAATTCTGTTTTGTCTGATCTAAAATAGTGCATCAGAATTCTTTTGAGCTGAAATGGCTCCCACAGAATCTACTGGCTCAGGTCCTGAACAAGTGTGGCAGCATACATGCTATTTAAGCCGCCTTGATGTGGTTCTCTCTCTGGAGTGCAGACCATGTTTTGTTTGGGTTCATTTAGCAGGCAACGTGTGTGGCAAGTGGGCTGCCGTTTTGGTTTACTGAAACTGTGCCCGGCTTCAGCTGGACTCGTTTCTGAGGAATTTGGGTTTTATACCTAGCCTGTCATTGAACCTTCCAAGAGCATGAGCATTTAATTAATGTTTACAGTCTGCCAAACTGCTTTGTCTCCTTCAGTTTCATCAGTGTTTGCATAATTTTACATCCATGCTCTGGGATGGCATTCATGGAGATATTTGTGAATGCATCGTTTTGTTGGAGGTTTCCGGTACAAACTGAATGAACGTTTCTTCCAATCGGATGAATATCTCACTCAGTGGAAACGTAATATCTGAGCATAAATTGCTTCACATGGTTTTTACATAAGGTGATCATTTGAGCTTTATCATCCTTCATTATTTGCTGTGAATGACGTATGTTCTGAAAATGGTCTGTTTTCTCCATCAGCTAAAGTTTCACTTCACATTTTAGAGTGTTATGAAATACAGCACTTTCCATAAACTGGATTTATCCAGAGTTTCAACAACCGATGTATTTGACGGTTTGGAAAACTGTTATGAAAAGTGTTACAAAATCCAACTTGGACACCTCTGAGAAAAGGTGTAATCCTGAAAAGAAGAGCAGTAGTGAAATCTGCTGTATTGAGTTGGCAATAAGGAAGACCTTTTGGAGCTCTAATTAGAGATGGGTGGGGTTATTTGAATACATGGCACTAGTAACCCATCTTAGTAGCTGTTTACTTAATCAGTCGTTCAAATAAGTGTAGTTTGAAAGAACTTAAATAAATAAAAATAATGAAATAAATGTTTTATGTTATAATTTTAAAGTAGTTTTTAAGGGACCATGTAACAGAGTTGTAGAGGATGTGGCCATGGGAGCCTGATTTTGATTGAAAGTGGAGGAGCAATTTTTTGGGGGGGCGGGGGGTCCCATGAGGGTGTTAATTAATGCAGAGGTGTCTTAATTTAAACGTATTCAGATATAATCATTTTAAAATTTAATGAAAAATATATACTTACTTGTGCTTATGCAGTTAATTCCACTGGAAGTCAAATTTTCATTTGAATGAACTCTAACAGAAGTAGGGCTACACAAGCTTCCCTTGCTCCATTGCTTAGATGTCTATGCATGGGGCAACACAAGCTGCTAATATTAGTATTATTCAGACGGGATTAGTTGGATACTGTCATTTTACCTCCGGACGTCTATAATTCACGATAATTCGCATAGGATGAGAAAACTCATAAATGACAGAGAAGGTAGTGACCACTCAAGTTATACATTGTCATCACTAGTGATGTGCACAGGTACAAGTCCTCGATTATCTGTGTGAGGTGTCAGTTTTTGAATACTGAAATCACTGTTTGCATTTTGTTTACCACAGAGAGCTAACTACTTTAGCTGATGTATTCTAGGTCCAGAAATAGTAAAAATATATATCTCTCACAAACTAACATATTGGCACACCACCCACCTGTAAAATGAAAACAAGTACACCTCAGCATCCAGTATTACACCTGTTAGCTCTGTTAGCTTAGCTCATCTGAAGAGACAGTTTCACATCTAACAGTAACGCCTATTAATGTCATTTTTCTCTTGTTTTTTCCTTCCCTGCGGTTAACCGATCATCCATTCACTAAAATCTTACAGATGCTCACAAATTAGTCAAAACACTCATTCATAGTGGTCACATCAAATAAGTTCCATATGTAATATATTTGGATGTTCATATGAAGAAAAAAGGGCCAAATACTTAATTTAATCATAAATTTGTTTACCTTTAGCATCTGGCCAGCTGTTTTAAGTGAGTGCTGTGTGTTGTTAGCATTGTCAGAAGCATAAGAATTCACAGCCAACAGTTAACATTGACACACAAAATCAAACCTTTTTTCTGTCATTTTACATTCCAATGTTTTGATGTTCAGAGTTGTAAACTAGTGCTAAGACAATACATATAGGCTGGATTTGGACTACAGAGAATCCAAGTGAATGCTTCTTTTATTCACTTTATATAATAGTAAGTAAAAGTGGCGTAAATCTAAATCTTAAAGAGCACAAAGTAATTATTACCAACGTGGCAGATTAGGACGAGACTAAAATAACAGAGAAACACTGGTTATAGTTATTATTACCCCACCTTTCTATGTAAAACCAATCCCATCCAAATAGCGCTATAGCATCTCACGCAAAGCCAAACAGTCATATCTAAGCAGAGCTGTGCATGGAAATATTCCAAACAAACAGATGCTAAATTTGTACAGCAAAGTTGGGTGAGGTCAGCTGTTAGTGTGTTAAATCACACACACCCACAACACAAAGATAAATCACCAAACCAACCAAAAGATCAGGTACGGATCATTTCTTATGCTAGCAGTGTGCTAAATGAATGCTAAATCTTCCATACTTGTGGCGTAATAACATTATACAAAATATTTTCTCATTGGGATATTTGAATACTACTCATTTAAATTTCAATATCAAAAAAAGTTCAAAAGCCCATCCCTAACTTTTAGTACTTTGAAGTTAAAGCAAATGTTAGCTTAAAAGATGTACCCAGAAGCCCCAGCTTCATCCTGAGGGGTCAGAGGCCTGAGTGTTGACGAGTGCTACATGTTGACGTTCATCATAAACATTCTCAATCTTACCTTCAAGCCGCGCTAAGCTGTGTAGAGTTTCTCCGGCCATGCTGGGAGGCCGACCCCACCCCCATTCATACTCTAAAGCCAAATAATTCATTCGGGATCACAATGGGGCCGACACACTGGGAGAGAGTTCCATTCACTCAGGAAAGGCCCGACCTAAACAGACTGAAAGTTCCCATCAGTCTTCAAACGGCTCCCCTGCGATTTGGTCTCTTCTTGAATAATAGATGAACACTCCCTGCCTGAAACCTAGCAACTGTTCCCCTCTGAACCCTCACAGATTGGAGGGCTCCCCTGCATACCAGTGGGGCTTTCTTTAGAAACTCTAGCATGCCTTAACCCACATGTTTTGTTGAGATTGGCTTTAAGCATCATTAATTTCTTGTTTACACAATACAGTGCTTTGAAAGAAACTTATTTATTTATTTATTTGGGTCCCAAAAATCACAATTTCCCTGCAGTGTATTGCTTTCTCTTAACTAATCAAATCTCAGTACATAAAATGTGAAGCTTTAAACTCTCCCTGTACCGCAAAACACCTGCGTGCATTTCAGAAAGGTACTGAAACATTATTATTACAACAAATAATTCAATATTTTATGTTTTTTATGTAATATGTCAGGCAAATACAATGCTCAAAGTTAGTTTTGGGACACTTCTATCATCATTTGTTTTTTAGAATTATTTAATTTGTCAATGTATTGTGGGTATTTTGCTTTACCATGTTCAAAAGTGCATTGTTTCATACTATATTGTGACTTATCAATCAATACCTTGCATCTAACTGAGCAATAGGAAGCTAGAAACTTTCACCTAACCCCCTTTTTGCTTCAAAGCAAACATTGAGACACTAATCCCAAATGTATTGCGTTCAAAGATCCAGTGTACTATACAACACATCTAACTCTAAATTTCATAACATTCTGAAACACAGAGATAGTTTGAATATTGAAAGAAAACTTGAATATTGAGCTTAATTAATTGAAAAATTGTCTCTCACGTTTGTGAGAAAGATTACAGATACACTGAGAATGCAAAAATTCAATAACAAAAAGAGTAAAAAATGTACTGAAGTGGCGGAAAGAGACATGATGTGTTCAAAACCTGCCACGTTCTGGCTGTCTGAGCAACAGTTGTGCAGAACCATGCACTCCACACCTAGAAACTTGAAGCTGTCGTCCAAAAGAAGGGATATGCCACATAATACTAACCTACATAAAAGAAAGAGACAATAATGTTTATCCGACTAATGTTTCTGCGCTATTACTTGCCTTACTAAAGTTTTTCATTTAATAGCAGGATCAGTTTGAATTTCAGTTAGTAAACCTGGTCATTATTGCTGAATGTTATACATTTTTTGATGGAAACAAATGAATAAATGATAAATTTATCTTGGAAAGTAATAAATATACAAGATGTAAATTGCATTCAGGGACTGTCCCAAGACTACTTTGAGCAAAATTTATTTTATTTTTTTCATAAAATCATAGCGCTTAAAGGAAGAGAGAAGGCAATTGTCGAAAATTAGCAAAAGTCATCAAGTATAACCCAGTAAACCAGTGTTTTTAAGCTTTTTAAAAGGGTCAGAACATGAAACAGAACATGAGGGTTAAAGTGCAATACATTTGATCCTGTGGTGTTCTTGCCTCTAAAGCTTTCCATAAGAAATGGGGTATAACTGCATTCCTAGGGTTACGTCCCTCAAGCTTAAAATGGCTAAAATAACCATGGAGCAGAGTTTATGTTATAAATGTGGTTGCAGTTTTGGCATCAAAAGCATTTATTATAAAGCCCAGAGTATTAGTGTGGCCCAGAACAGGACCCCAAAATTCACTCTAGCCCCCACGCCCTGAAGAACAACCAACCAAGCATTAGCGCTAACTGAAACAGAGTAGCTACATTGCAAAGTATAGAAGTTACCAGGCAGCATTTGAATGGCTGTTTACTGTACTGAGCTTTTTCAGGAGCCTCTTTGGAACGGACAAATGATTCACTCAAGTCAAATGAAAAAGAGCAATAAAACTGCCCTCAGCTTGCCAGCCAGCAGACACTAAGGTTGACAGTTATATTTGTTGCCCTGGACAAAAAAGGTCGCTCTGACAATATACTTAATCAGTTTTTTTGTCAATAGTCTTACAGTCTTCTTTAGCTCTTTAGCTTTAGCTCTGGTTTAGCTGGTCACCCAACATGGTCATACCAGCGTTCAAAACACAACATATGCTGGTTTTGCTGGTAACTGTGGTCTGTGCTGGTTTTTCCAGCAGGATAGCATCATGCTTACCATACTTGTATGGTATCACCAAAATGATTTCAATATTGCCAAGGATCAAAACATTCCATGTTATTTAAATTAAATCATTGTGGTTTGATGTGAAATGCTTGTTTTAGAGTAATGTACAGAGTTCACAGTGGTGGTGATAGGAACCAGACATCTGAAGCATTTAATGCCTTGAAAAGCTACAAAGAAAGTTGTTAGCTACATGTAATGGTTCTGAATACATTTCTTGATGCCTGAGACATGATTTTATGGTAGTTCTGATATAAGAATAAGGCTTAAAACTAGATTCATGGATATTTTTTTCAGACCGAGTACAAGTGTGAGTACATGTTTTCTAGTTCTTAGCGAGACCGAGTCTGATATCATAATGAATTAATCATTAAAATGTAGCTGATTTTAAATTAAGTGCATTAGCTAGCTATGCTACTTAAGTTACCTTGAATAGCATAGCAAAGCAGTGGAGAAGAGCAGATTTTGTTACACATCAGAAAAGCGTTTCTGCACAACTGTGCAAGTACATTTTATAGTTTTGATGCTCTGTGATGTCTTTCAACAACAGTCTTTGTAGCACAGTGACAGCAGGAATCACATCTGAAGCTAAATTAGTTGCATATCCTCTAAAGTCAGACATACAGTGTGTTCTTGTTCACCGATCTTGTTCTTTGGTGACTCACAGACCATTTTGTACAGACAAAGCCTATGATGTATGAAGACGCTCAATCCATGCTACGTAAATTGCAACTCTGAACAATTTAAAATAAAGCTGTCACATTCAAATTATCACGCTGCACATGAAGTACTGAGAAACGGAGCAGAGCCGCTTACACTGTGCACTGGAGCTAAAGCCAGGCGTGATGTACATGATAGGACAAATACGGTCCCTCTACAGTCTGTTTTACAAAGACTTTTTAAAAAATCAGTGTTTATACCTCACAATTCTACTCAGTCAAACAGAGTAAAGTTGGCATTGGTAGACTTTTGTAGGAAATGTTGACTCTTTTGCCTCCGTTTCAGTAGCTTTTGTGCCTCCACCCCTATCGAAGAGGCGGTTGTGATTATGTGTGTTTAAAAACAAGCTAAATTGCACAGAGAATTCCTGGTGGAAATATACCAAGGCGGGGTGTTTAAAGGGACTGGTGGCTTTATGTCAAGTACCACAAAATAAGTAACATTTCTCTGTATGAGCAGAGCCTCCTTCACTGCGTTTGTTCATTAGCGCGAGAGTGTACACTCTGCTTACGTCATTGGTGAATTTTTTATGTGTACGAGTATGAATAAATGTGTAGAGTATCGGACCACTACCCGATACCAGTATCGGTATCAATGTATCCCTGCTTAAAACATATTTTTAAAAATACATTCCTGGTGAAGAGGTATATTCAGGGTGTTTCAAGGAAAATAGTTTGTACAAAAACACATGTTGATTCACTGGTCATTTTGAACGGTAAATAAAATGGATAGTAAATAAATCGCAACCTCTGGTTCCTACCACCACCAGTGTAAATAAACCACAACCAGTAAGTTTGTCTACAGTGAACCATTTTACATAAAAACACTCTGTGTTGACTTTGTTTACTGAATCCAACCATGTTTGATTATTTGATTAGGTTATTATACTGTGTTGGTATGATACTGTGTTGTTGTATGACATTTATACTGTTATAGACAGTATATTGCCCAGCATTATTGCAGACCTTAGATTTGCACACAATGGGCTGTTTTGGGCAGCTGTCTGGGGGAGCAGACGACACCGGTCAGGCACTACGGGTCAGCAAGTGACCCGTTCAGCCTCAAATCTTGCTGTTTTATCTGCCCCAAGAGGTGTGTCTGCTGGCCATTTTTCTTTTCCTCTTTGTCCTGATCTCTGCCTGCTCCTATTATCCTCTCTTGTCTTAAAGAGGCTCACAGATTAGCACACCTGCCTCCAGTCACACCGCACACCATTTGGTATGCAAATGGTCAGCGATTTTGTATTATTGTTCAAATAAAAGCTATCTGTATTCAGCTAATTATGTCTATTTTCTGAGTGCAGCAGTTGTCTCAGTTGTTAATGTATGGATCATTCTGCCGAATAGGTTCAAGTTGAAAACAGAGTTGAATATCCATTTAGGACTTTTAACTAACTTGGACTTCAGAATAAAATGCTTTGAATGACCCTATACCTTAATTATGTTTATTTTATTAAAACAAATGATTGAATTTTCCATTTTGTCACTAACAAAAGAATCATAACACTGATTCTTTACCAAAAGTGACCGACAAATGGCAATTTTATTTAATTTTGAGCATAACACAAAAACACTAGCCAGTACATGACTAGCAAACACAGCTGTGAACAGTTGTATGCACATAAAATCTTAAAAAGGTTTACTTAATTGCAAAAAACGTGTTTCGGTAGTGACAGTTCTTAAAGCTACACACTGATTTTCAGACTTGGATGTTTCCCCTGAGCAAAATAGTTCAGTAATCTCTCGTCTCATCTTGAGTTTTAGTAGAAATATAAGCAAAGTCACACATTTAGCTCAGATTCACTGAGGTACTAACACTCATCTTTATCTGTAATGAAACTCTCATCTTTACTTTATTTCTCCTGTGTCTCATGACTCTTTTTGTCTAATTCTATTTCTCCTAAGGAATTTTGAGAGAATCACCATTAAGTCTCCTGAGCCATCAAACAGCAGCATTTGAGTAGTAAAAATTTCCTCTGGGTTGCTAAGCTAAGGAGGACAAACTTGGAATCTGAACAGGTCTTGGCTGATCGAATACATCAGGGGAAAGTGGAAAATTATGTAAATTTGATTTTTCACCAAACTATGCCTCTAAGGCTTCTCGTCTTAGAGGAAAATTTTATTACATAATGTTGCTCTTTGATGGCTCAGGAGACAAAATGGTTATTCTCCCAAAATTCTTTAGGAGAAATTGCATTGGACAAAAAAGAGACACAAGATGCCAGAGGGATAAAGGAGAGATGGGAGTTTAGTTGCAGATTAGTGTTATTTTCTTGGCAAATCGGAGTTAAATGTGTAACTTTATTTTATTACTGAGCAGCAGGAGACTTAAGCAAACGTTTCCTGTGACATTCCAACTGTTCTCATTGTTGTCTAGGAGAAACTATAGAGAGATGTTTCTTTATTTTTCTTTCCTATGGGATAGTTTCATTGTTGTAACTGGGAAGGGGCTCAAACGTATTGTAATGTAATGTGAGCTACTGAAAGGTTTTTATCCCTCTCGTCCAGTATCATGACCAGCCAGCACTGATGGTTTTCAGTTTAGTGACAGTCACACGTTTTAATAAGCGTATACAGCGCCTCTGCATTTTCAGACCCCCTGACATAGAGCTGAACCTAAAACCAGATTTGCCTTGTAGTGTTGCGTAAGATCCGCTGCAGAGTGGGCCACAAGCTTAAGCTCTGTCTCCAAAACCTAAGGAGCAGAGGAGCCAGAGGGAGTTTTACTGGAGGCCTTGTGGAGGAGTCTCAGAACCAAATAGATCTGCTGACTTCATTTCTGTGAAAAACAGGAGGTCTAACCATGTGTATCTTAAAAAGCCGGAGGCGTTCTCTCTCGCTTCCTGGGGACTGCAGAGGGCCAGACCTGCAGGGACAATGGAGGCTGGAGGAGAAGGAACAAAAGAGAAGGGGGCTGCACCATCTGGAGGAAGACGCAAACAGTCAACTGTTTGTTCACTGTCACTTCTCAGAGGAGAGACTGAAGCTTGTTACAGAAGAAAGGCTCTTTCCATCTTTCTCTGATTATTACCCTGCCTGTGGGACGCTTGCATGCAACTGGTGAAAACATTAGTTTGTCATTTTGGGCTTTACTATTTCTGCTAGTGTTGTTGACACTGTAGCGACCAGCTCTGCAGCTGTTCCGTCTTGCAGGAAGATCAAAATAATCAATCATAGCCCTCAGAAGTGTAATTTCAGGTGCACTGCAGTAGGCTTTTTATACAGCATGCCTTTTCTAAGCTCTGTTCCTTTAGACCATAATGACAGGCAAACCAATTGTCCTTCCCTGTGTTATGTCTGGAGCAGTTAGAGATTTGAATGTTGAGAGACCTCACAAGGATAAGAAGTGTACTGAATATAAATAGATAAGCTGATGATTTACGTGTTTTTTTTTAATACAAAATTAGCCAACGTTGTCAATATCGTGGTGATCTTAAAAGGGAATTGCATAGATTTTTTTTTTTTAATTTTGCATAATTAAATGCCTTAGATGTAAACAAAGGCTCCATTCACATTACAAATGAGCAGAACGAGCTTCGCTGTGAAGATAATTAACTCTGATCAGCTCTCAGCTGTTCATTATTAGAGCGAGACAAAGGCGGAAAAGGTGAGATGTGCTGCTTTTTTCAGCGTTTACAGGCTTTAACTTCTGTTCAGCGCTGCTGCCATGGTAACGCTGAATGATGGCATACGCGCAGTGGAAAAAAGCACATGAATTCTGATCTAGGACCACATATGAAAGTGGCTCAGGTCGGATTTGAAAAGATCAGATTTGCGTGTCCACACAGCCCTGAAAACATCACATGCGAGTCAGATTAGGGCAAAAAATCAGATTTGTGCCACTTCAACCTGGTAATGTGAACGTAGCTGAAGTCATTCAGAGTGGTCTGAAGTGAAATGCTCTGTTCTAGGGAAACTGACTCAGGATTGTTCACAGTGGTGGCGATAGGAACCAGACATCTGAAGAATATAACACCTCTGAAAGCTCCCGCACTGCAAGTAATTGTACAAAATGGTAATGAATTTCAACTACTATAAAGTAATCTGAGTTGGCAAGTTTCTCTAGAATGGAGAATTCCACACTAAACCACTCTGAAGGACTTTCAGAGTGAATTTTAAAAAAATTTACCAATTTTAAGTCAATATTGTAAATAAAAACAGTTTATGGATCCTAAAACGGAACTGAGATACTAAAACATTGTAACACATCGGTTTATGTATAATCTGCAGTTAGCCTAGTTAGTTATAGCAGTATTAATTAAACAAAATGCTTTAGCAATGTAGGCTAATAAAAGTGCTATATTCAGTGGTTAAGTCTGAAAATGTCTGGCAGGCACTCATGGCAGACCACTGCAATTTGAATTCAGAATACGGTGTTAAACTATCAGGAACAACAGTTAATGATAAAAAGATCATTGCCCCTCAGGCAAGGGCGAGGCTAAGAGAAAATGCCACGCAGACCACTGACTTTGACTGGGTTTATCATATTTGTAGGTCCAGAGTAATGTGAGCGGTTAGGTTGGACTGTGAGGGTGTCTGGACTCTGGGCCTTGAGCAAACTTTTACCACGCTGTTGTCCTTGTCAGGGCTTCAAATGACGACTCTGAACGTTTTCTCTCGCCTATTCCTTTCTTGCCCTGGTCTGACCACACCACGGCTCTGCACACCTCAGCACTACTTAAGTGCACACATCGCATGTTGGTGGGCGTTTGAGCCCTCAGGCTTAAAGTAATAGTCTGTTGAAAAAGTCATGTTTACACAGTTTTCCTCAAATGTGTAGTGTCCAGAGTTTGCTTTTTCAGTTTTGCACTAGAGCGAAAACAAACTTCATGCCAGAAACGTCACACTAAAATGGATAAAAATACACATAAAATTCAGGCTGCTAGAACTGTTTTAGCTATGCATCATTTTTTGTTCATTTGTAAAGATAACAGTATGTCCTACAGTTTCAGACACCACGTATGCAAGTCTTTTTGAGATTACTTAACAAGTCAACACAGTTGGAAGCAGGCGTGTGATGAATTCTTGGGGTATAATCTTCCTTTACTTGTTAGCTTTATTCGCCTCATAGCTTTTCGGTACACTGTTCCTTTAATTTCTGCCTTGAGAAAGCAAGAGCCTTAATGAGCTCTTCAGCTTCTGAACAGCGGGTGAGCCATACTGTTTCCATCTGCTCCCATTCCAGTCAGTATTTTGCTCCAGTCTGTACATTCTTCCACAAGTTGCCATGTTAGCATCTTATTGCAACTCTTAGCCATGTGCGTGCATACTTTCAAACTGTGTTTACAGGGGGCCGACGTTGTAATAACAAAGTGCAAGAGCAACGGTGCGTTCTGATTAATCACCGTCTGCCTTCATTCTGGCCCTTCAACCCACTTCCTCCAAACTCAGGTGATTTCTCATGCCTCAGGGGACAAATCCTCAACATGTATACAAACTCAATTCTGAAATAGTTGGGACAGTTGGTAAAATGTAAATAAAACAGACAGCAATGATCTGCAAGACCTGTATTCAATTGAGAACAGAGCAAAGATAGAATATTTAATGTTTCAGCTAATTAACTTTATTGTTTTTGTATATATATGCATATCCTAAATTTGATGCCTGCAAAAAGTTGTGACGGGGCATGTTTTAACACTGTTAGATCATGTTTCCTTTTAACAATGTTCAGTAATCATTTGGGAACCAATTGTAGTTGTTGTAAAAGTGGATTTTTTTCCATTCTTGCTTGATATAACACTTCAGCTGCTCAACACGTGCAGAATGTGGTTTAGTATTGCAGGGACGTCCTTGAAAAAGATTTCATCTAGATGACAGCAGATATTGCTTCATAATGTACCCCTGAGCATTAATGTACCCCTGAGCATTAAAGGTGCCTTCACAGATGTGCAAAATACCCATGCTAACACACTAACGCTAACTAACACACCCTCATACTATAACAGACACTGGCTTTTGAACTTTGTGTTGATGACATTTGGGATGGTCGTTTTCCTCTTTGCCCCGAAGAACACAACCATTATTTCCAAAAACAATTTGAAAGGTGGGCTCATCAAACCACATGACACATTTACACTTTTACCAGTCCATCTCAGATTAGCTTTAGCCCAGAGAAGTTGGCCGCGTTTTAGGATGTTGTTGATATATGTGTTGATATATGATCGTTTTTGCGCAGACGATGCAGTGACGGACTGTGGTTACTGACAAGGGTTTTCTGAAGTATTCTCAAGCCCATGTGGTTATATTCATTACAGAAGCATGTTGGTTTTTAATGCAGTCCCTGTCTGAGGAATCGAAGGTCACGGGTGTTCAGTATTGGTTTTGTGAGCTTCAACCTATCCTCACACACAAAGGACTCAGCGGTCCTGAATGCTCCTTTGATACCCAAGCATTATAAGTTAAAGTAAATTTACAAATCACTGATTTCTGTTTTCATTTCATTTTGTATACTGTCCCAACTTTTTTGGAATTGGGTTTGTGCTTTAGTACAATTACTGTACTGCAGTCAAAACTTTGGGGGCACTCTGTCTTTGGAAATCTGAATTTTCTCCTACTTGTGTTAGAGAAAAAACGTATTTTATCAGCATGAGGTAGGTTTTTGCAAATACTTTAGGTAAATTTAGCTGCATGTTCATCGAAGTGTTTTCCTGTAGGGCTAAATGGTTTTTGGGAAAATATGAAGAGTTCATCTGTTTTTGCAGCTTGGACTGGGAAGGGAGTGCTATGTTATGAACAAATACAAAAAGTGAGAAAATTCAGGCTTGTATGTTACGTGACCTTTAATAACTTATATGTTGCTAACACAGATGTTCTTGTGCTTATGGAAATTATTCTGATCCCTAAATCCACCACCATACACTGGCTTTTGGGTAGCAAATTCCTTTGAAACATTGTACTGAGGAGACACAGAGAGAGAAAGAGAGAGAGAAATAGAGATGGGGTGAAACTGGGGCGAGTGTCAAGATTCAACTTCAGATCTTTGCTTTAATAAACACAGGAAGCGCCCCGGTGTCCTCACTCTTTAACCACAAACAGCTGCACTCATCCGGCCTTAGAACATCGCTAATGCAGGACACAGCCTGACCCCAGAGCATCAGCTATGTCCAGCTATGTGATACTGGTCCTGTATGTAGCATCTTCAGGCACCCTGGTGACATAGACAACAGGAGAAAATCTGTAAATCTAGAATTTATAGATTCATTGATTACTAAATAAGCATCAGCTGTAGCCTTAACCACCTTTTAAAATCATGGTTGTTGTGGTGTTGAAGTGGACCAGTCTGACCATCAAATCAGAAAATGCCCACTACACAAGGGGTATTTAAACAAAATATCGTGTTTCAGGGTGGGTTTCTGTGTTTTTTTTTCACTCACAACATCGGTTTGTTTTCTAATGAGTGCTGTTTTTATGTAATAGACTATATTTTCAGACGAATATACCTACATAAATTTCACACACTTTTATGCTCTTTCCTTTTTGCACTTACTATCTCTCTTTCTCTCTCTCTTTCTCTCTCTAATATAGACTACCTCAGTGGTTTTCAACCCATGGGGCCTGCGGGGTACTTCTAGTGGTCCGTTGGCCATTGAATTTTTAACAGTATAGGCCACAGTCCTTGTGGGCCAAACTCTGCAGACTTCAGCCCACTGCCTCTTTAAACACACCTGATTCAGCTCATCAGCTAATTAGCAAGGCCTTCATGAACTGAATTCAGAGTGTTAGACTAATCTTCTTAGCACTTTGGCCTGGAAGGTCCCCAATTATAGACATTTAACCAAATGTAATTACAAATGTGACAATTATTGTAGATAATTTGTAATAATAAAACAACATATTAATATTGGGCTCACTGAGTTTGTTCTTGCAAAATGCTAACTGGTTATTTTTATATTTTCAGTGCAAGTAAAGTGTTTCACTTTTCACTAATATGGAACTCATTCTTCATGGCTAAATGGTTAAAAAGATCTTTCAAAAGGAAAGATCTTGATGCTGGGCCATCTACAAGCGAAGCACCCCCAGGTATCTCAGACTGAGAAAACCAAGCATTAACCGAAACAGAGAAAATACAGCAGTGAGTAGCAAGCACTGCACATGTGAGAACTGAAAATGGGTAACTGCTGCTCTGTGCTGTTTGCTCAGTGGTCTTTTCAAATGAAGTTTTGAACCCAGCAATTTACACTTGAGCCAGAACTATGTCTGAACCTTTGCTCTCTTCAGCCTGATATGCAGCACTTGGTAGCTGCCAAATAAGCTTATCTATCTCATTAGGTGAGTCAGAAACAAATTATCTGATTGGTTAAATCATGTGAGTCGTGGAAGCTTTTGTGGTTGCTTGTTTGGGCTGTGAGTTGCAAAACTTTGGAAACTCCTGTACATTCGACATAGACAGAATAAAAAGAAAGCACGCTAAAGTGGAACTGTGTAAAAATCAGGGATGTCTTTGTGGAAATATTATGATGCACAGTGATTTTGTAATCATACTGGTGTCAGAGAGGGTTCATAGACTTTCAGAACAGTGGAATACCATGAATGTTCAATGACATAAAGTGAAATTTCCATGCCAAACATTTAGCATAGGGCTGGGCAAAGTATATTCTGTACTGGTATAACATGATATTGACATACCATATGATACTGCTTTCCTGTTTTAGTGATATTTTTAGATTTGATAGATGAGGATAATTTTATTTTGTGCATTAACCAGCGTTGCATGGATTAAGATTCCCCTCCTTGTATTTGGAGTGTTATTGGAGTCCTCCTCATTCTCTTCTGCATCTGTTTCAATTCTGCTCTTTTCCTCGCTCTGCTTTTTCCTGAGAGAAGCAAAATCTGCCTGTGCGGTAATCAGCCCCAAAGGAAAATGAACCAAAATAATGAAAAGCATCTTGCCTTCCTAAAGGTCTTTGTAAAGCACATACAGCTTTGTCCTGGACACACAAGTGTGTTCATTTCTGAAAAGCGTATATTCAACATGCTCGGAGTGTTTTCACATTTTTAAAGCAACAAAAAAAGCAAATTTATGCAGTTTTTCCCCTCATGTGTAGCTGATCAGCCGAGACATGTTTGGTGTCTTAACTTGGCTTCTTTAGTTCTGTGCTGCCGCTAATGTAGTTAGCAAGTAATGGAAGATAATACTCCGCCAATTTTAAACATCACTTTACTCCAAAATACTCCATCAATTTGCTAACCTAAATCTTCGCTGATGAACCACATTTGGGTTAAGGGGAAAAACTGTAGATGTAATTTTTGGACAGACTATCTTTTTAAATAAGACTGTTACCTAACCTTCAGACTCCGTGTAGACGTCCGTGCAGTGAGCCAAGTGGACAGATACTAGTACAGGCAGTACAGACGCTTCAGGAAATGTCCGCGTGATTATCGTCCTCCGCTTTTCCCCTCAAAGGCAGCAGGGGTAATAAATACTCCTTTAGGTACCACCGCCAAAGCTTCTCTGTTTCCAGTAAATGCTGATTATAAAACCTTCTGCATCATTCAAATAAAGCAGCCTTGAGAACTCACAGCAAGTCACATCATCCACACTACCAGTCCATTCTAGTCTGATACATAGATAAATAGATATTTTATTGATCCTCAAGGGCAGAAACCTGACATTGTATGTAATGAATAGTAATAAATAATAGTAATAAATAATTAAATAGTAATAGACACATAGTTACACACACTACAAGTGAGAAGTTATTTTGAAAAAGAAATAGTGGGACTACATAAATAGTTACACGTCAATGCCATTAAAGAGACTTATTACATTTTAGCTTTACTGGTATTGCAAGTAAATTGGTACATTGTTACTGCCATTAAATGTAACATAATAATTGCAGTGTTATTGCCATTAAAAGTAACTAATTCATTAGTGTTAATGCGCTACATTGCATTATTGCAAATGAACGTAACTCATTATAATGTTACTGCTATTCA
Source organism: Colossoma macropomum (assembly GCF_904425465.1). Lineage (NCBI taxonomy): Eukaryota > Metazoa > Chordata > Actinopteri > Characiformes > Serrasalmidae > Colossoma > Colossoma macropomum. The sequence goes on from NW_023494810.1 coordinate 16,831,488, forward strand.
AAGCAACTACATGACAACTTCACCACCATTCAAAGTAAACCAAAATGAGGAACTCTCCAAAAAAACTTTTTGAATGTCCAAAAAAGTTGGGATGCTGTGCAGAATGTAAATTAAAAAAGTATACAATGATATGCAAATCATGTGAACCTTATTTTTAAAGGAAAATACTACAAAGACAACATATCAAATGTTGAAACTGAGAAATTGTATATGCCTGAATTTGATGCCAACAACACGTTCCAAAAAAGTTGGGAGAGTGGGCATGTTTACCACTGTGCTGCATTACCTCTTCTTTTAACAACACTCTGTAAGCGTTTGGAAACTGAGGAGACCAATTGCTGTAGTTTTGAAAGTGAAATGTTATCCCATTCTTGTTTGGGATAACACAGGATTTCAGCTGCTCAACAGTTCAGGGGCTCATTTGTCTTATTTTTCATTTCATAAGGTGCCATATGTTTTGAGTAGGTGACAGGTCTGGACTGCAGGCAGGCCAGTTTAGCACCTAGACTCTTTTAATACAGAGCTGTTGTAATACATGTAGAATGTGTTTTTACATTGTCTTGTTAAAATAATCAAGGTCTTACCTGAAAAAGACATCATCTGGATGGCAGCATATGTTGCCAAAGCCTGTATATATCATTCAGCATTAATGGTGCCTTCACAGATGTGCATGTCACCCATACCATGAACACTAATGCCCCCCTATACCATCATGAACACTGGCTTTTGAACTGTATGCTGATAACAAGCTGAGTGGTCTTTAGCCCAGAGGACACAGTGTCCATGATTTCCAAAAAGAACTTCAAATTTTGATTTGTCGGACCACAGAACACTTTTCCACTTCCCCTCAGTCCATTTTAAATGAGCTCAGGCCCAGAGAAAGTGGAAGCATTTCTGGATCCTGTTTATATACAGTTTCTTCTTTGCGTTTTAGAGTTTTAACTTGCTTTTGTGGATGCAGCAACAAACTGTTTTCACAGACAGTGTTTTGAGAAGTGTTCCTGAGCCCATGCAGTGATTTCCTCTACAGAATCCTGTCTGTTTTTAATGCTGTGCCGCCTGAGGGCCCAAAGATCATGGCCAGCAACTACTGGTTTTTGCCTTGTCCCTTACATACAGAGATTTCTCCAGATTCTCTGAATCTTTTAATATTTTATACCGGAGATGATGAAAAGCAAAGGTTCTTTGCTATTTTACATTGAGAAATGTTATTCTTGAATTGTTGCACTATTTAATCATGCAGTCTTTCAGAGTAGTGAACCCCTCCTCATCTGTACCTCTGAAAGACTCAGCCTCTCTGTGATGCTCTTTTTATACCCAGTCATGTTACTGACCTGTTGCCAATTAACCTAAATGTGTTTTTCTCAGTTTCAACATTTGATATGTTGTCTTTGTACTTTTTTCAATGAAATATAGGGTTTAAATGATTTGCAGATCATTGCATTTTGTTTTTATTTACATTTTGCACAGCATGAAATGGAGTTGTAAATAAAAGGTGATGTCTGTCTATATATATATGTCATATATACATATATGAGAACGTGAATCTGTTTATGCTTGCTTGGTATAGAAATTTCTTTGCAAATTGCAAAAAAGTCCTATTTTATAAGGTAGGACCCCAAGAAATGCAATCAAAGAGAGTGGAATTGACAATGACAGGTTACGGCTAACGGATGCCAGATGGCTGTTCTCTTGGCTTCGTGTCCCGTGCTTGTCGTTATCCAGACGTTTTCTGTTCCCTTTCTCCATGTCATGGAACTGGACCCCACTGAAAAGGAAACCTAATTTCAGAGAACAAGTCCATTAACATTTCAACCCCTGTTCTCAACAAGTATAGTGATGTTAATATTTTAGTTTTGGATTTCATTAGCAGCGTGCATTAACTTGCAAACTTAAACTATTACATAACATCATAACATCAGCATAGTTAGTGCGGTTAACTCAAGAAAATTCCTTTTCTTCCTACTCCCAGGTTAAGTGTGTGATGAGCAGGATAAGGACATTCACCTTGGCCTTATTTCATTGTTATTTCATAACCCTTGGCCCCCCGATGCAACTTTTCTATTCTGCACCAGGCCGGGCTCAGATTGCAGCATGTTTGGAGGAGGCCAAGTTGTGTGTCGGCTGGATCTGACAGTGGAACTTCTCTCAGACGGTTGGACTCTGTTCAGATGTCTGGGAAGCTGGCTTAACTTTTCCTGGTTTGTCTGATTCTACAGCTGTTATCAGACTTTTACCACTTCTCCCATTCAGAACATCTGGCATCCTGATAGGATTAGGGTCACCTGAGAGTTTTCCTCCTTTCCAACCTTTTCCAAAAAACTCAGATCAGTCTTTTTTTTATCCCAATAAGCAACATTATTGTTCATATTTGAAAAAAAAAACTTGGTTACTTTAAAAATCTGCATTATATAATTTACTCATGTAGTAACTGCTTCCGTTGATGACAAACATGTTCAGAATGTATGCTAAAAAGTCTCCAGGCCCTAACTCGGCCCTAGTTCACCTATTTTAATAAACTATTGCTGATACATGCATTCAGTTGCCCACAAAGCTTTTATAATCTCCTTAGAAAAGCGTTGCCAATGAAATGGTACACTCTGGAGCAGCTGCACATGAGCTAGAGTTGGTTAGAGGAGTATAAAGCCACCCAGCTTTAGGCTGTGGAGCAGTGGAACTGCGTTCTCTAGAGTGATGAAGCTCCATCCAGTACCTTTGAGTAAGGTTGGAGTGGCAACATTGGTAGCTGACCTCACTAATGTTCTCGTGGCTGAATTCAAATCCTCGCAGCAATGTTCCAACACTCAGTTTAAAGCTTTCCCAGAAGAAAAGTGGCTGTTACTGTAGAAAAGGGCAGAAACTCCCTTTTTACACCCTTTATTTCAAACTTTTGAACATATTGCATAGTGTAGCTTATCTTTCAAAGAAACTTTCTCCACCATTTTCTTTGCAGTGAATCTCAGAATTGTGTTTGTATCAATCTGTTATATTTGTATTTGGAGATTTTTGCTCTGATGCTCTGATAATGGATAGGTGTATCAGAGTTGTGAATAGCATCTTTCACACCATCAAACATGCCTATGCTAGGACTCCCGAGTGTCCCAACCTAAGCGTTGTCCCTGTCGACAGGAGATTAGGACTTCAATCACTGGTGATGCCACAGCCATTTGTGGACAGGAGTCCAAAACCCTATTCATATTGGATTAGTTTATCAGGTGTACATCAGGTGTACCTCAGAGATTAAACTCTCACATCCAAGGTTGTATTTTATTTGATCAGAATTTAAAATTAATTAAAAATTAAAATTAATTAAAATTAATCTTTGAGCTGGTCATCATTTCTAGAGAACTTTTTCAAAAAGTTGGTGATATTGTGGATATGTGAATATAAAGTAATGCTTTAAACCTGTAGCTGCCTCTTTAATGAGGTTACAGGATCTCACTTTTCTCATTAATGTAATTTCTTTCTCCTCATGATAATATTCTGCCAGGAGTTTACCTCCTAGACAAAGTAAATGATTGTGATTCTTTGAAAGCATCCAAGTTTTGTTTTGTGATTCAGAAAGTGTTTAATGTGAAGGGTCTATGGAGACCAAATACGGCAAGAAGCAGCGGTCAAAAATATTTTTCCAAAACGAAGCCTGGAAAAACACAGAAATGTGTATCTGGATGGGACTAAAATGAACATGAGTATTGTGAAAAACAGCAGGTAATTCAGCCTGTAATTTTGTCAGAGGAGGAGGGAGAACAAAACCCATCCAGACAGCAATAAAATCACCAAGGAGCACCTGTAAAAGAAGAAATTATCCTGTCCGAACAGGCGCTAGAGACAGCATAATTGACCCTCCCTCCAACCCTATTATTTAACGTGATGCTGGCTAATGCAAGCATCTGTTAGCTGATGTAACAGAATTGACAGTTGGGGTTTCTAGCGTGCAAGTGGAATTGAATGTAACTAAAAGTCCCAAAAAGTCTCCAGTTACCTTCTTAAAGATTTTGACATTGCAACAAAATTATCATCACATCACCTAAACCTAGTAAAGGTTTAAGGCCTCTAGTTTTTACGTATCTGCATAACCATGCCGATACCACTGGACCATGGGTCAGACCACACTGCACTAGTTTGTTTTTTCCAAGGTCCTCCATGGTGTATACATATTGATGCATCTCTTCATTTTGTTTAATGGTTGCTTTCCCATAGCTGACATGAAGCAAAGGTAAAAAAGTCATAAATGCAGAATCAAACCTGTCAATACAGCATGCAAATAGAATATAAATACATTACATAACCATGCAAATAATTATGTAGTTACATATAAATAGTAAAGCAAAACAACAGTAATAACAAGGATTTACAAGCATCATGCAGCTCATCAGCAGACTGTGATGCTGTGTGTTTTAGAGGTGAATAAGCACTAAACCATCCAGAACTTTGACCTTCCTGCCCTAAAGCTGTGCCATCCTCTGACCTGTCCACCTGCAGGTCATTGCCATCCACCACCAGCACCTGCCTACTGACCCTCAGTCTGGATGTCTAGTTACTAGCCTTACCCTTAATTAGGACTGTCAAAAATTGAAATTAGAATAATAGTCAAATTCAGTGACCTTGTGCACATTCAAATGTAAAAAAATTATATTTATACAAAATGTATTGCTGCTGTCGGAAGAAAACCTTGTATCTCCATTTTTGTAGTTTTTTTATAGTTTATTTTAACTTAGAAAATCAGCAAAACATGGAATTTGACTGGGGGCATACAGTTCATACAACTGTGTATCTGTCAGGACAGGACAGAAGTCAGACACTCGCAGATTAAGAAAAGAGGTTTTAATAAAGGGCTTAGATACAAAGAGATGGTCAAAAACAGTCCGAGTCAGCAACAGCACAAAAACAAGTAGTAAAGGGGCATACCAAAAGACGTAGTCAAAAAACAAGCAAAGATCCAAACCAGAGAAACAGTCCAAATGGGAGAGGCAAAACACGGAGTCAAAAACAAGCTAAGGTCAAACACGGAAGGATAAACAGACATGGAACGCTTCATGATGCTAGTAGGCTAGTCAAAACTCGGCAAAGAACAATACAACAGGGTGAGTATTTATAGGCTGGGACACAGGTAAAAAGAATCAATATTCAGGTGATTGAGAATGGGGGGTACGTCATGTGACTCTGGTTAGAAGTCACGTGAGAGTCAGTGGCATCCTGGGAAATGGAGTCCTGTTCGTGACAATATCTGAATATTTGACAAACACGGTTAAGATTCAAATTTAATTTAACCTTCCAGTTATGTTCTACTTAAAGGAACAGCAATAAAGGTCTTGGGTCGAATTGACCTGATGCATGTTTAACCATCCGAAAGTAGTTGAAAATATATATTTTTCTCCATAAACATTATCTTTAGCTCAATTAATATTAATGTAATCAGTGTTTAATGGAATCAAGATTTTCACCCTTTACAGATCATGTTTTACTTATAATAATTCACTTGTTATTCCTTAAAAAATAATTTTCTGTTTTTTTTCTGTACACTGGCAGAAACTAGACATTCAGCACATTTGTTTTATTTATTCTTATATTATTTAGACTGTTTTAAACAATTCTGACATTTTCTGTGATGGGAGCATGTTGATTAATGCAAACGAAACATTGCTTCTGTTTCAGGTGAAATTGACCTTAATTTAAATCACACTAAATGACCTGCAAGTATTATTTTAAAACTACATTTTACTTTTTTCCATGTTTAAAACAGGCACAGAAAAACCTGAACAAGAAAGGAAGAGAAAATTTGACCAGGTTTATGCCACACTGTGGGGATCAAAACCTCTTTATACATTCACTTTGTGGGGACCACAAGCTCGTTCCCACAACATAAATCATTTAATACTAAGATGAGGGTAAGGTTAGGTTTAGGGTTATGATAAGGGTTAGGTTGGGAGTAGTTCAGGTTAAGATTTGGGTATATCTCCAGGAAATGGGTGGAAGTGTAATGGCCCCACAATCCACAGAAACAAGATTGTGTGTGTGTGTGTATGTCTGTTTGTGTTTGGGAGGGATTAGGCAAACACATTGTGTCTCAAATTTGAAAAGGAAACAAATCAGTTTCGGTTTAAATTTCATACTTTTACCTTTTGTAGTCTCCATTTTCACTGCTGGGTCAAATTGACCTCGACTTTATGTGTGTAATGTAAACATGTTAGATTAGTTTTCTATTTCTAATTTTCTATTTACACATGTTCATTACACTAATTAAACCCAGGCTTATTACATACTAAGGCTTATTATTCATTAACTACAGGGACTTCAATGCAAACTGGCTGAGCTATTTTTAGGTTATAGAACTGTGTATTAAAACTTTGGGCCTGCTGGTGGGCTTTTTAAAGGGTTATTAAAAATGATTTGTGTGTGTTTTTAAACTTTGAAACAGGTCAATTTGAGCCGCAACATAAAAGGAGGGTTAAGATCCCAGCTGACAGCCCTACCCTCAGTGCTATGGATGTATGATACTTGGGGAGGAGGCAATTCAACTTCATCAGTTTTGGAATCCATTGTTTATAATAGTCAATAAAGTGTACACTCATTTTTGGCCAAAATGAAAAAAAAGAAAGTAAAAATTCCCAAAAAAGCTGTGTGTTGTTTTTATTGCCTTTATGCACTACTGAGTCAATAGTTTCTTCAGTCACAGTTGTATATTTAGTTGTTTTTTATAAACAATTCAAAATCATGCCAAAACGATCAAATCGGGGTGAAATAAGACATTTCATGATGCACTGAATCCTTTCCTAAAGAATCTGAATTAAACTGAATCGTTTCCCGTCATTTCTGCTACAGCAGCATAATGTGTGTGAGCATGACTTTCTTTTTTTCATTCCTCTGGATACAGGCCTCTGAAAATGTATAAATGTATTTCTTGAGCACTTTCCTTTTTTTCTCCTCTGGCAAGACGCTGTCATCTGGAAACACTTAGACTGCGATTCATGAAGGCCCCCTATCGGATTTCCCCTTACACAAAAGAGCAGAGCGACTGCTGTATTCCAACCAATGGCTAGAGAAAAAAAAAAACAATTGCGCTGTATTACAGCTGCCATCTACCTGAACATGACCCGCTTTTAAAATGTCTCATAACTCAAAAGCAAAAGACTTTTTTAATTTATTCCCTTCATAAAGTTGTAGTATAGTTTAACCAGCTGGTTTGTTTAGGAGGGCATATTTAAACCTGGTTTGTATTGTTAAATTACAGTGAATAAGATCTATATAGTCCTATATGTCTGTGAAGTTATTGATGTTTTTCATTGGGATCTGTGAATATGGCTCCAGCTATAAGCTCTTAGCAGAATGCGTCCGACTGCAGGCCTGGCTTCAATTACTCACAGCACAGCCTGCTCTCACTGCTTTATCACAACTGCCAATGAAATGATTACAGTGCTTATGGACGTGAATTATTGCAGATTAGATCAAGTTACTGGGCCCCTCTTTGATGTTATGGAAGGGACTGGGGTGATACTGTACATTTGCACACAGCTCATATTCCTCAGCCTGTGTGCAGAGAAACATGGCCACCATCAGTGTTTTTGCTTGAGTGCATTTAACCCTTTTAGGCAGCAGGACAATGGTTACATTTTCTTTTAATTTTCTATTTTCTTGACCCTTAGAAGTCCCAGTTTTAGCTAGCAATGGCAAAGCACAGAGTTGCATGCAAGACTTTGAAAAATCCTGGTCAAAAATGTGTCTTGAAAATAAGTTAACACACTAGTTCTCTGCAGATTTAAGTGCACAATTTCTATTCATTTTCTGCTTTTAACATGTTGGGGAAAAAAAGTAAAATGCACCATAACCTTTGCACAGGCACACAATTTTACATGCCTTATAAACTTTTATGTTTGTTTTTTTTTTCCAATGTGTTAAATTCAGCAAATAAATAAATAATTGTGGCAAATAAATAAATAATTGTGGATGAAAATATGCAGTGTGTTCTCTGTAGAGGATGCGTTAAATACTTTATTATGATTTGAATTTGATAAAGCTACAATAAATATTCTTTATAAATATAGTATGCAATTAAAATGATATAATTATGTACAGCAAAATTGTGGGCTGATCTAATATTTTCGATGAACACATCTGCCGAAGCCAATACAAAATCATTTATAAAATGTAGAAAGTGGGACTAAATTCACCTGAATTAGTATTACACAGACATTTATTTCTGTAGGGTTCCAAATGCAGTCAAATTAAGTGCAGACATTTTAGCTTATTAGTTTTATTAGTCTAGCGTTGCCTACACATTCTGCTCTTCTGGAGTGCAATAAATACATGATCAAATATGTTTTTGAAACCTTGGCTAAACCTAAACATCTGTCCGATGCCTATAATTTCTTTTAAACAATTATCTGCTGATACTGATATGATTTCAATGTCGTCAAGTCAAGTCAAGTCAAGTGTTCAACACCATCATCCCTCAACACCTGATTGGATATGGATTATCATGCATTCCTAATCAAGAAAGATGATCTGTAATGTTCTCATTGTGCCTGTTAAGCTCCAGCTTTCTGTCACTCTTATTGCTACTCAGACTGAACAAATGTTGCCGACATCTAAAATAAACTGATTAGAATTCCAATATGAATCTAAAATAAGCTGTTACAGATTTGAGTTCTGGCCTGAATGTTTGCTTGGCTTGTTCAGAAATCGCCACACTGTGTCTAACACCTAACAGCATGGCGGAGGGTGCAGCAGCATTGTGGAGCTGCAGCTCCGTCAGTATTATAACTACATCTTTAGATACGTTTTATACGTCTGTAAAGCCCTTAGAGTGCGCATATTAAGTCGATAAAGACTTTATCTTAAAGTGCAGACGTTGTATTTCTCTGTGTATAATAATATTCAGGCTTTGTGTTTTTTTGCAGTAATGATCTGGTTTTGTGTTTTTATGCAGGTCAGAGGTGTCCAAAGTGTCTGTAGTGTTCAGCAGTGTGGAGGAGATGCGGTACGGCCGGCAAAATCGACGTTGCTGTCTGGATTCCCAGCGAGACCGGGATTCCCCAACCGGACGGGCGGAAAACACTCACGATAATGGTCAGTCATGTGCATTCATTCAGCATTTTCAGTATGATAGTGTCTGTGTAGTTTGTGCCATAATGCAAAGTGTACTGTCAAACTGTGCACCGAATATTAGTTATTCAAATAATAATTTGGTGAACAATCAAATTTACACAATATTCCTCTTAGCCCAAATATAGTTAACAATGGCCCTTGTTCATCAGAGTTGCACATCATACTACCTAAAAAAACTGAGACGTTTTGTTTATTTTGCATTTTATTTTTTCCAGTCATCGTTATTTTAACACCCTTAAATTTGGTCAGTATGGGAAGCAGTGCAGTCACTTCTCAACCTCAAACTCCGCCTACGAGTTTTCATTGGCTTCCTAATGGAACATCTGCACGAATTAGGGTGTGTATCATGTAAATGATATGTAAATGGTACTGGTAGCCTTGATTTCATAAACTGAAGCTGATTCATCATTTGCGCTCACATCTCTGCTTGTTTCTACATCGGATAACTTTGAAGGAAGTATGTAATGATTTAGGCATGCAGTTTGCGTGATGCTAATTGGCAGTAGATAAGCTTCCGTTATTTGTTAGTGCAAGTAGAGAAGCAAGCTTTAGACACAAACACATCTTGGATGATTGACTAAAACAGTGCAGATTTGATCTTTCACAAACTTTGTCTTTAATTTGTTGCAGACAGTAAATAAATGCAGTGTTGAACATGTACACAATAATTATTAATTATCTGTAACATACAGTGTGTGCTGTTATCTGTTTAAAATTACTTGATAACATGCAAATTAACTGTATCCCTACCTTATATGCTAATGCTAACACAGTGCATGTGTCTGTGTTTAGTGGAGGAGCAGTTGTTCCGCTCTGTGGAGGGTCAAGCAGCTTCAGATGAAGAGGAGGAGCGCTGGACGGGAGAGCAGCAGAGGCAGGTGGACGAGGTGAAGAGGATCCTGACCAGACTCTCCTGCTGTGGAGACAGGTATAGCAGACTGCGCGCTCATTCTTAAAGGCATAGTTTTGCAAACATAAATCCTTCCTTACTCGAGAAGTAGACGATCAGCCAAGACATGATTGATGTCTTGAGGTTTACTTCTTGCGCTGGAACTATGGGGCTGATGTAGTAAAGCAATGAAAGATTATACTCCTTCAATTAGTATTGTGCAAAATGAATGTCCAAATCATCACACGCTTACCTCAAACTGTGCCGAGTTGTAAAGTATTTCTAATAGACTTGCTTAAAGTCAGACTATTTACTCTGCTAAAACAAGAGTCAGTGCTGATTAGATTAGATTAGATCAGTGCAAGATTAGTGTTCACATTAATGCTTTTCGAAGAGAGGGGTTTCGTTTAAAGCACTCAGCTCTTCGGACAGGGTTCAGTGACGAATGTTACTAAGGCTGTATACTATACTTGACGCTTGGAGGGCTTGAAAAACATCAGGGTTTTAAATGTTAAACCTGCATCCACTGCCTAATTTAAAAGTTGGGATGTAAATATAGTCATTCAGAGTGGTTTGATGTAAAATGCTACATTCTAGAGAAACTTACCAGTTCAGAATTGCTAACAGTGTGGTGATAAGAACCAGACATTGATATGAGTTTAATGCCTTTACAGGTTACCTCACAGAAAATGCGTTCATGGTGGAGGGGTACATGTACATACGTTGTGAGGCAAAATAGTAGCCGATTTTTTTTTTCTGATTTTTCTTTATTTTACCATCATTAACATTACATATAAAAATTCAGAAGACAGGTGTAGGTTCACTGGTGGTTTTGCATTGTAAATAAAATGTCTGTATTTGTGTTGTAGACATCAGGACATCTGGTTCCTATCAATACCGCTGTGAAAATTCTGAAATTTCTCTAGAATGGCATCAAACCACTCTGAATGACTTTGTTTACATCTCAACTATTGCATTAAGCTGAAGGTTTGGAAAATCGGTGGAATTCCTCTTTAAGTATGACACATTTAAGAGGCAATCTAAATGCCTGGCTCCAACGAATTCAGTCCCCAGACTCACGCACACACACACACACACACACATACACATTATCTAAGCCGCCTATCCTTCTGGGGGAGCTGGAGCCTATCCCAGCGGTCGTCAGGTAGAAGGCAGGAAACACCCTGGACAGGTCACCAGTCCATCGCAGGACAGGTCCCCAGACTCAACACTGAAAAAATGGTGCTTTGAATTTACATGTAAATATATAAAGTGGTTGCACATAAACAACACCAACACAACTCCTGTCAAAATAGCTTAACGATAGCAGTTGTGCTGATGTGCTATTTTGTATGTATAATTGTATGCAACCAATTAATACATTTTAATGATCTATTCTTTTCAGCAGACTTTCTGAACTTGTTCCTACTGGCTTTTCTCTCCTATTCCTATTATTACCTTGCAAAAAACTTCAGAGAAAATGTATTCATTTGTAAACTTATACAGCTGTGTGCATCAACTTTTGGCTCCACATTGTTTGGAAAATGTCTGTCTGAAAATAGCCTTGTTAGTGAAATTGCATTTAATAGTGAGAAAACTGTAGGGATTTTAAGCATGCAAGGATGCTACAGCAACCAGAGAAACTACAGGGCTTTCCATATGCACATATTTGACTCGCTGGTTCTTTCCCCGATTTGGGCGTATAAACAAATCACAGTTCTCTAAAAGTTGATTTGAATCACTCTTCCTGCTGTTGTGGCATTAATAATGTTCTTCTGGTTGCTGTAACTGATCCCTAAAGCTTTTGAAGCTTCACTTTTCAGCCAAGATGGGGAATAATGAAGGAGATGAAGCTGCAGCTAAGCTGAAATGTTCCTCTTTATTAGTTGGGCCTTTGGAAGGGTGAGGAAATAAGTGAACACAAGTGTCGACTTCAGCGCAGAACTTGCCAGATATTACTGCGACCTGACGTAATTCCTTTGTCAAACGCAAAAATAAAGGCAGACAAAGCTGTTTATAAGCCTCAGCAGAAAAGTGCTTTAAAATGCTAAATGTTTCAAAATCATAACCTGGGATTTGCTGGGCTTTAGGTTGCAAACTACACCATCTAGGCCTGTCACCATTATTACATAATCGCCCAATTGCAGTTATTCAAGATGACCGCAGTCATTTAAGTTCACTACAATTTTCCACAATCATTAGATTTTACAATAAAATTATGCCTCAACAAGCAAAATATGAATTGGGTGTGGTGGGTTGAGGCAAACAACTGTAAAAGAAAGAATTCTAAGAGACTTATAACTCAGTTTTCTAACATATTTAGAAGTAGCACAAATGTTTGATAGTTTGTTAGCTGTGTAGCTGTGCAGTTCTATTGTTTTTAGCTTGGATGTTAGCAGAATGAGGTTTTTTCACTCTCAAGAAAAAATCTAACCTTCTCTTGACTACACATGATTCTGTGTATCTAAACATTTGTGTGAGTGTGTGTGCTCACCCAACACTGTCGTTTATCAGTTTGACAGTACTACCTGTGTTAGCCACGTAGTAACCTAGCTAGGAAGCAAGATGGCTAATAAGCAAATTTTGCCACTTTACTAGATGCATACAGTGTACAAAAAAAGACAGTTACATCATTAATCACAGTTATTTATATGACAATTAATTGTCAGCTAAAATTTAACAATCGTAACAGCCCTAACTCCATCTTTTATACATAACTGCTGATACAACTTCATTACTTTCCTCTGCTAGCTGGCTAGTTAGCATGCTAAAGACTACACGGCTAGCAATAACAAAAAGAAAGGCACTACACCACACCTCAGCACCAGTTTATAAACAGCGAAATTGCTCACAAATGTTTTGTATGTTATGCTCACACATAAAAAAAGACAGCCTCTGTTACTCTGTGTCAGTAATTCACGGTTGAGAAAAAAACTTGAGACCAAGATCATGATTGTAGCCCAAAGTATGTAGGAACAGGCTCCTTTTATTTTGGGTATGACATTTCAGGCAAAAATGGGGCAACAGTTAACAGGTTAGAGCTTTTTCTGCTTTCTTCTGTTTACATGGATTTGTCTCAACCCTATGGACAAAACACACCCAGTTCACATTGTTTGTTGCGATGTAAACATATGAAGGTACCACTTTATGTGAATAATCCACTTTAGTTGCTTTGTAGATACTTAATTTACTTTCAAGTTACAACTAAATATGTACTAAATTGTCCATAATATTCTTTAACTCTAAACCTGGCTCTAATCCCATCCCTGACCTTAACCTCAACCCAAAACCTAAACCCAACCCTCACCCTGGTCCTAGCCTTAACCCTGGTCCAAATCCTAACCCTAACCCCACCATTGTTTAGAATCAACTGAGTTCCAATAGATAGTGTGTTAACAATTTGAACTTCTGTAGGTAATCTATACAGGACTATAGTGCACTATCCAAATAAAGTGAGACCTTTGAATGCAACAATTGTGGAAAATAATTGTAGTCAGCTTAAGTAACTCAAATAATTGCAATCAGTAATGTAATAATTATGTAATAATTGTAAGAGGCCTAACTGACGCTTGATTCTTATCCTTACAGCTCTGAGTTCGAGCACTGGAGAGGTGTGGACAGAACACCCTTAGATACCATAACCTTAAATTGTTCCAAACCTTTTATAAGGTGTTTCAGTACCAGCAGAAAAACACATAGCTTATTAGAGGAGAATGTTGAACCCACTCAGGTACATTTATGGGCACCCCATGGGTTCTTGAAGTTACTGTAGATTTAAGAGCAAATGATTAAAGAGCCATTATATGGGCACACTTTTGGCTAGGATGCATGTTACTGCACTATGTGTCCAGTTGTTTGCTGTAATAACAGCTTCTCTTCTGTTCTGGGAAGGCTTTACACTAGATGTTAGAACATTGCTGTGAGGATTTCATTGAATTCAGCTATTAGAGCATTAGTGAGGTCAGGTACTGATTTTCGATGATTACCTCTGAACCACAAACGCCAATTCAACTAACTCTAAAGGTATTAGATGGAGCTCCATTGCTCCAGAGAACAGAGTTCCAGTGCTCCGTAGCCCAAAGCTGGGGGTTTGATACCCCTTTAGCTGATGCAGCTGAGTACTTGTGTCAGCAAGAAGTGCACTGTGAAGCTGAATCCACTAATTGGAAGGGTTCCTTCCACTTGTTTAGACTTGTATTGTATTGGTAATCTGTTTTAGTGCTAGCATGATAGGAGGAATGAGAATTACCATGTTGAATCAGTGAAGTTGTTCATCTGGAGAGTCACACTGAGTTTATGTTATATGACATGTTATAGTATTTTGGGCCATATGTGAACTGGCCTATATATTAATTAATTAATTTGTCATTATTGCCATTTTTACTATCAGAATTCTCACTGAATACTCATTCTGACAAAGTACGTTAAATAAACTGTTTTTCTTTACATATATTTGTTTTATTTCATTTTTAATATTTCATTTTATACAGTTGTCTGCAAAAGTCTGAACACCCAAATGGTCAAATTCCATGTTTTGTTGATTTACTAAGTGAAAATAATCTAACACAACCTCTACAGGGAACCAACTTGAATATACATTTTACTTTTACTTTTAACATACTGATATACTGACATAATAGTACAAATATAAAACCTAAAATGTCCCTGACTTTTGCACAGGCCACATTTTATGTTTTATTTTTGTTTTATTCAATACGTTAAGTGCAGCAAATAACTAATAATAGATGAACTGTATTTATGCAATGAAATGTGCAGAAGTGTGTTCTCTGTAGAGGATGTGGATACACTTACCTTTTAGCTACACTCATTGACCATTTTACCTGAAACACTCACTAAATAGGTGCACTTGGTAAGCCCACCTGTTACTGCTGTCCAATTTATCAGCCCCCCTCGATCCTATTAATCTTCAAAAAGGGACCACTATAGGACCACTGCTGACTAGATATCATGTAAGTGGTGGACCATTCCTACCACGGCAGTGACATGAACATGGTAGAGTCAAGGTATTGTGTGTGGTATAGAAACTAAACTTCCCAGTAAGATAGATGACCAGGAGGTGAACTGGGGACCACTGAATTAGATGCTTCGGCTCCTTTGAGAAACTGGATGAAAAATGCACACTCTGTGCTCAGGTGTGATGAGAGAGCTCTGAAGAGGCTGCTGTCCCATTGTGGAGAGTCACGAGCAGAGGAGAGTTACACTGCTGTTCTGGAGCTGCTGGACAGAGTGACCCGCCTACACAAACAGCTGGAGCTCAGAGAGAGCCAGGCCAGAAGAGACCACCCAGATCCTGAGCAGGTACACTGCTGCCCCCTGCAGACAGACATACACATGCTACCATTCTAAAGTTTTGATTCACTTGTTATATTAATGATGACATGACATAGCCAAAAATCAAAATACCTTTCAGGAGCAGGCAAAAGTCACATTTTAATGGAAGATTATGGAAAACAACTTTGGCCTTTTGGTTTGTCAATGTTATAGTTTATAACAGTTCCTTACAGAAGTTTTCAGTAGCTAAAAATGGTATATAAATTTGTTTTGATAGATAGATAGATAGATAGATAGATAGATAGATAGATAGGTGGATATAGATATATAGATAGATGTGGTATGTGTGCATACGCAGAGATGTTTAATTCAATATTCAAAGTATTTTGGGAATGAATAAACGAAATATATATGGTAATTACTCATCATTTTTGTCCAGTTCTCTGTCTAAATTCTATTCACTTGATTTAATTCATTATACAACTTTTGCAATCATTTTAACATTATCTACAGCTTCATGCTAGACGAATTTTGTGTTTTCCACTAACTATTTTAAACCTATGAAACTGTCCTGTACTAGTATTAAAATGTATACATGTATCTGCAAAACAAGAACCTTCCAGTTTTGCAATAGGAAACTTTCCAGTTTTTATTACAAACTTTAAACTTTAATGCTATTGAATACTTGTTTTATGCAGGGTGGGGGATGTCACATGGGGACCACCCTTTCCGAAGAGCTCAGTGACATGCATCATTAAAATGCGATTGAGTCATATACATAACTTCAGATTATTGACCTCTGACCTGGTGTCAATTTTGGGGACATTTCAGGTATTCAGCATATGCTTCACCTTAAGCACCGTGTATTTAGACCGGAATTTCTGTTCAGGCGAGACTTTGCAATTGTAGCGGGATCGAGTGGGTGGGTTGTTACAGACAGCTGGCTTGGTGAGATAATATTATGAAAATGGAGCTAAACCACAGAAAGTGATGTAGTGCTCCATCTCTTAAGCACACCCAAGCAACCGCCTGCCAACACAGTGTTGGATAGCTACAGCTTGTGTGTGTGTGAGAGTGTGTGTACACAGCTGTTTTTTGCTGTGGTTACCACAGAAACACACCCAAGCCTGGCAGCTAATATGTGGAACTGTTGGAAACAGTTGAGATTTGGACATAGTACAGTATGTGCATGTACAGCTAGGGGATCACTAATTAGTTTCTAATTAGGAATGCACTGATATGGAATTTCTGGACTAACTATAACTTCTTACTGATAGTTAACACCCTGTTGTGGTACCAACCAATAGCAATAAGTAATAACTCATTTTAGCTGACTATATTATTATTAAGTGCCATCAAGTCATTTCTGACTCCTGGCGAGCATATGGATAGTGCTCCTCCAGAATATCCTGATCTTCAGGTTTCTTAATGGCTGGTTTATAATTCCTCTGATTGTATCCATCCATCTTGTTGCTGGTCATCCTCTTCCTCTTTTACCTTCAACACATCCAAGCATAATGTTTTTTTTTCCAGTGGATCAATTCTTGTCAGAATGTGTCCAAAATAAGATGCCGAGTGCCAATCTGTGTTATATTTCTTGAGTGCTGCATCCTCTGTTGTGAATAATTTATCATGATAAGCTCAGTTGAATGTTTCTGTAGTCAATGAATCATGTTGACTACCTTTTTGAACTCCTTGGCTTTTCTAGTAATTTTGCCAACATTTGCAATAATGCCTCTTGTTCCTCTCAGAAGTAAGCAGATAAAAGTTGATTTTAAGTGTGGCACTTGCATTTGGAATCTGGTGCTGTTAACTCTCAATATGAAGTCCAAAGATCCATCACTAGGCTAACTATTTAAAACAGACCCACCAGAGAGATAGCACAAACATTAGGTTTGGCCAAATCAACTATTTGGTCAGGTCGTAAAAAGAAAAAATGCACACACAAATTCCTAGAAAGCAGCTGTGGTTGATGAACAGTTGGCCAGAGGGGGACTTTACCAGAGTAAATACAGAGGGTTTACCAGAAGATGTAAACCACTGGTAAGCCCCAAAAACAGGAAGTCCAGTTTAGAGTTAGCTAAAAACATCTACAAAAGCCTGTACAGAACAACAACTTATGGACAGATTAGACAATGATCAACTTGTACCAGAATGATGACAAGAGAAGAGTATGAAGCAGAGAAAGAACTTCTCATGATCCAAAAGAATACCACCTCATCTGTAAAGCATGGTGGAGGTAATGTTATGGCGTGGGCATGCATGTCTACCAGTAGAACTGTTTCCCTTGTATTTATTAATGATGTGACTGCTGACAAAACAGCAGGATGAATTCTGCAATGAGTATGGCTGTATTATTTGCTTAGATTCACTGAAATGCTTGGACAGCTTTTCACAATGCAAATGGACAATGATCTAAAGCATGCTGCAAAAGCAACCTAAACCTTTTTTTAAAGGCAAAGAAGCAGAGTGTTCTGCGATGGCCAAGGAAATCACCTGACCTCAATCCAATTGAGTATGCATTTCACTTACTGAAGACAAAACTGAAAGTAAAACACCTCAGTAACAGAAACTGAAGACAGCTGCAGTAAATGCCTGGCAGAGCATCATCAGAGAAGAAACCCAGCATCTCATGATGTCTGTGGGTTCCATACTTCAGACTGCAAAAGATTTGCAACCAAGTATTAAAAAAAATGACTATTCATGGTTGTTAGTTTGTCTAATTACATTTGAGCACCTAAAAAGGGGGTGGCCATATATGAAAACGGTTGTAATTCCTACATCATTCACACAATTTGTATGTAAATACCTGTAAATTAAAGCTGAAAGTCTCCCCTTTCTCAACTGCAATATGCTGTAGTAGACAGCTAAAAGTAGAACTTTGTCAGTGTCCAAATATTTATAGACCTGACTGTAGGTTTCTCAAATTTGGATTAAGCCTAATCTTGGACTAAAATGCGACAGTAATAGTGTGTCTTCATAAACATAGTACTAACAGTTGTCTTTGTGTGTCTGTGTGTGCAGATAAAGGACGCCCTGCTTCAGGAGCTCCAGCAGAAGGCTGAGGAGACAGAGCTGCTCCACAGGGAGCTGCAGATGCTGGAGACAGAGCGTGTGCGGCTTTCTTTGGTGGAGGAGAAACTCATGGACGTCCTGCAGCTCCTTCAGCAGCTCAGAGAACTGGTCAGTCTCAAAACCATAGGCATACTATCGACTGGTAATGTCCACTGGGGTCAAAGGGAAGTACAGCTACATCACTAATAAACACTGACCAACCATCCCTCTACACCCTCTTGTGTTTAGTTTTTAAACACTGTGTCCACTCACTGTCCACTCTATTAGACACACCTACCTTGTTGGTTCACAGTGTAGATGTAAATTTAGAGACAATAGCTCATCTGTTGCTGCACAGTTCATGTTAGTCATCCTCTAATCCCTCATCAGTGGCCACAGGACGCTGCTGGCTGGATATTTTTAGTTGGAGGTCTATTCTCAGTCCAGCAGTGACACTGAGGTGTTTAAAAACTCCAGCAGCACTGCTTTGTCTGATCCACTCAGACCAGTGCAACACACAATAACACACCACCAGTGTCACTGCAGTGCTTACAATGATCCACCACCCACATAATACCTGCTCTGTGGTGGTCATGTAGGGGTCCTAACAGGGTAAAAGCGGGCTAACAAAGTACAGATGGATTGCAGTCTGTAATTGTATAACTACAAAGTGTACCTATATGGTAAGTGGATCTGATAAAATGGAGTGAGTGTAGATACAAGGAGGTGTACTTAATGAAGTGGTCAGTTAGTGTATAGATTAGTAGGCTACTAGTGGGTTTTCATGTTCACCCTACACCTATTTCCACAGTGACTCTATTACTGCAGAAAAAGAAGAATGAGGATGAGAGGATAATCTTCAATAATGTTACAGTTTTCTAGATAAATCTAGGCACCCTCCCCAATTATAAAATATACCCTTGCAGATACACCCTTGACATCAAAATTCAGTCCTCAGTCCATACAGTTTATATATGGAAACTACAAAAACCCAACAGATTTACACATATCCTCCTGTTCCACCTACAACAGTTTGGCTCTGCACAATACAGGGCAATCAGAATAGAAGTCATTTGCATATATCAGTCCTAAAGTCAGAGTAACAAAAACAGCTGTTTTATTCTAGTAGATAAATAGAGGTTCGAAAATAAAAATGAATTCTGACTTTTTGGTAGAGAAGGCCCCACAAACATTATAAGTTTACCTCAAGAGAAACAAAACAATTATATACAAAAAAAGTGCAAGATATGAGCCCTTCAGCATTTTTGAAAACTATGAATGTTTGAATGGTAGAATATTTTGATGGATTGTGGTTTTAGGTCTGACTGAGTTAATGTGCTTTCAGAATGTCTCAAGAAGGTCGCTGGGAAAGATTTTACTGAGTACGCTGGAATCCTGCAGTGATCCCCAACATGGTAGGACTCCAAATCCTGTTCCACACTGCCTATCAAAAGTTTCAGGACCGTTTGCTCTTTTCTAAAATTTTCAGTATTTTTAAAACATACAATAGATACACTATGTGGCCAAAGGTATGTGGACACCCCTCCTAGTGATTGAGTTTCAGTCACAGCCATTGCTAACAGGTGTATAAAATCAAGCACATAGCCATGCAATCTCCATAGAAAAACACTGACAATATAATGAGTCATACTGAAGAGCTCAGGGACTGTAAACATGGCACTGTCACAGGACGCAACATGTGCCACAAGCCAGTTTGTGAAATTTTTGCCCTGATAGAGCTGCCTCGGTCGACTATAAGTGCTACTTTTGTGAAATGGAAGTGTCTAGAGCAAACAGCTCAGCCACAAAGTGGTAGTTGGCGCAAACACACAATGCGGGGAGTGCTGAAGCAGGCAACGTAAAAATCACTCATCCTCTGTTGCATCACTTACTACAGAGTTTCAGACTGCCTTTGGGAGCAACATCAGCACAAGAACCAAGTGTCTGGAGCTTCATTAAAGGGGTTTCCATGGCCGAGCAGCTGCATGCAAACCTAAGGTCACTACACGCAATGGAAAGCATCAGCTAGAGTGGTGTGAAGTATGCTGGCACTGGACTCTGGAGCAGTGGAAACATGTTCTTTGAAGTGATTAATCATGCGTCACTATCTGGTAGTCTGATTGACTTGGAGAATGCCAGAGAAATGCTATCTACTGGAACGCTTAGTCCCAACAGTAAGGTTTAGTGGAGAAGGGATAATGGTCTTGGGCTGTTTTTCAGGGTGTGGGCTTGGCCCCCTAGATCAAGTGAAGGGTAATTTTTAATGCTACACTATACAAATATATGTTAGACAGTTACACATTTCCTACCTTGTGGCAACATTTTAGGGGAGGCCTTTTCTGCTTCATTGTGACTGTTCCCCTGTGCACAAAGTGAGGTCCTTAAAGACAAGATTTGATGAGTTTGGTGTGGAGGCGCTCCACACCTTCATATTAATGCCCATGGTTTTAGAAAGAGATGTCCAACAAGGTCATATATGTGAGATGGCCACGTGTCCACATACTTTTGGTCGTATTGTGTATTTCCCAGTAGCTGTAATACCCAAATGAGTATATTTAGCTTCAACACTCTTCAGCACACCATGTTTAACAGAGTGTCTTCCTTGATAGGACATTTTTTTTTCAAACTAAAGCACATAATAAGACACTTTGGGTCCAAAAATGGCTTATAACTCATTAATGGTTTGAATGCTGATGCATGCTGACATCACAACAGTGGAATAAAATAGGACTTTTGTTGCTGCCATTAAAGAAAAATGGCAAGATCCAAACAGCGTTCTATTGGATATGTTAAGTAAACATTTGTATCAAAAACATTATGCAAAGGTGTCCTTAAACTTTTGGCCAGCCATGTAGCTGTGAACAACAGAACCTGACTTAATTCCTCTTATGTCTGTTTTCCCCCTCCACACACAGGGAAGGCTCACATTCTGGAGGTGCTGAATGCTCTTTGTCATGAACTGGCTGCGTGTGAAATTCTCTCAGCAAGTGCCACGTTAGAGAAAGCCCAGAGTCACCAATCCCTCACCAACTCACTCCTCATCTCCTGTTGAGTAATGCTGCCACCTGCTGGCTAAATGGTGCCAAGGACTCTTTAGCAGTGATGCAAACTTGCATTAGGACCCTCTTGAGCCTTGTTGCTAACAACAAATAAAAGTGAATAGCTACCATTTAGCACTATGCAAATCATATCATGCTAACTGGTGGTCAAGTCCACATTAGCTTAGCACTTCACTTCTGAGCGCTGACAAGTGCTCGAGTCGAGTCTTTAATAACTTGTCTATATTTCTGTGTCATGTTCGTCTATGAAGAGATTAGGTTCATGAAGACAGGTTCATGAAGCCAAGGCTGGGAAAATGATTGCTATTGGACTTCGAGGAACCCTCCAGCTATTTCCAACCTAATCTCTGTCTGCTCTGCTGCATCTGTATTAAAGGGCCTATATCATACATTTTTCTTATATTTCACCTTTTTCCTTGAGGCCCACTTAAAATGTTTGTGAGGTTTTATATACCAAAAACAGTTATAATTCATTTTTACATAACCATTTTCCAACCTCTCTTTATCCCTTAGAATTAAACAGTCTGTTTTTGTTACTGTGCCTTTAAGACTGATATATGTAAATGACCTCTGTTTTGATTGGCTGCCCTGTATTGTGCCTTATTCAGAAAGCAGTCCAGGCCTAAACACCCCTTATAACTTATAAGTATTGTGAATGGGTGGAGCTAAACTGCTGTTCGCTGAATAGATAGTAAATGGGTTGTCTTCTGTGACTTCACAAAAACAGTGAATTCAAAACTGGCTTTCTTTCCATGTAATAACTGAGGAGCATTTTGAAACTTCAACTGTTTACACATACTGCATCAAACTCTTTTAATTAACAAAAGTAAGGAAAATTTTGTTCTTGAAAACTGTTTTTTTCATGATATGGATCCTTTAAATCGTAAATTAGGTAAGAATAATTTCAGCATGTTTCCCTGCACTTATTAAAGACTGAAAACCTGTTTGTCTTAAAACTCACTTATATTAGAAGTCACTGGGCATTTGCTGAATTTCATGAATAAATATTTGTAATGCATGATGCAAATTTGAAACTACAACTGTTCCACTCCAACAATACAAGTGTTAGTATGGACAGACTGAGAGAATATGTCATACAAAATAGAGGTGAAAAAAGTTTGTTCTTTTCTAAATACAGGAACATTTTATCCAAATTATTGTTCCTGCTATCTGATCATACAGTACAGAGGCAGCAGACAAAGATTAGGTTGAAAATAAAAAAAACGCTGGAGTATTCCATTAAGGTCAGAAGCAAAGGCTTCTGCACCATCTCAGCACTGACTGGTAGTGACTCAGCTCAGTTTGTAATCAATTGTTTATATTTCTGTGTCGTGTTTGTCTTCTCGCTGTCTGTGAAAGGAGTACGAAGGAGTTAGGAGTGAGATTCCTTGTAGCCAGATGAGTCAAGATTGTCCAGCTGAAGAAGTGGGAGCTATTGGACAATATTGACCTTTCTTAAAGGGCCCATATCGTGGAAAGACAAATTTTCTTTGCTTTTATGAAATGAGAATTTCCACAGACAAACACTGATAATGTTTCAAAATGTATGAGTGTTGTTACAGCAGTCTGTAGCACAGTTATTGCGGAGCGGAAGATCCATACATTTTAGAACAAACTGCTTTTTGAATGAGGCACAATACAAGGAACAGAGGTCATTTACTGTGTACTGTGCAAAAGTCAGAGTCCTCCCTTTATTCTTGGTTTAACAAACTAAGTGTAAGTTATTCTTAAGTACAAGTTATTTTGCAGGAGATATTTCTCTAGACATTAGATATAAGATATAAGGAAGGGTAAAGTCAAAGGAAAATAAGTGAATTTTCAGAACTGGAGATAAAAGATCTAGAGAATATCGGACCCCTAACAGGCATGCAAGACCTGGTAGACCACCTAAACTAAGTGACTTAAGACTTTCAACTTTGAGAGAGAGGAGAAAATCAAGCCCCCACTCTTGCCTCAGATTTGAAATAATCCACAGGTGTTTCTGTCCATCCTTCCATTCTGAGAGGACAACACTGTGGTCTGAAAGGATGTGCAGCTCTCAATAAGCTGTTACTGAGAAAAAAGATTTGAAAATTCGCAAATCAAAGAAAGAAGCTGCTGGTGTTCTCAGAACAATAGACTGGCCACCCCAGAGAGCCCTCACATCACTGAATGTGTTTGGCATTATTTGGACTGTGAGAAGCAGAAAACGCAACCAACTTCTAAGACTCAACTTTGGAGGTATGGAGATATATCTCTGCAGATTTCTTTGAAAACTGAAAGCAAGTCTCCTGAATAGAATTGAAGCTGTAATAAAGACAAAGTGTGGACACTCTTAGTACTGAAAAATCAAATTTATTTATCTGTTGAGGCTTATGTGTAGTTTTCTGCGAAATATATGTTTTCAGTATATTGTATGGATGCTGAAAAATTAATACCTTGTACTTGTTTGGTTGTTTTGACTGGAAATTTACAAAACGAAGTGTGCTCTGTTTCCGACTCTGACAGTCTTAAAGGCACACTAACAAATCTGTTTAATTCTAAGGGACAAAGAGAGTCTGTAACATGGAAAACTGGAAAACTGTTTTTGTTAACTGGAACACACAAGTGTTATAAGTGAACTTTAAAATTAAATATGGGCCCTTTAAGTTATCCAGCTGACGGAGGAATCCAGCTTCGTAAAATGCCACAAAGTATTTGCAAATTCATTTTATCAGTGTGTTAGATAAAGCTTCAGTTGTGTTACTCAGAATCCATGGTACCATGACTCAGTGCTTAGGCTTGTACATATTGGTGCTATGCCGGGATTAAGTGACATAAATTGGAGCTTTCAGTCAGAAATCTCTCAGGTAGTCTATGTGCAGCTCAGTCGATCATTTTGATTGATGACGATTTATGGAGGTCATGTGACAATTCGGAGTACATCTCCTCCTAAGGATATAAGACCATGAAAACAGAGATCTAGCCATCGTTGTCAAGTTAAGCATATGTATGCTTTTATTCTACATACATTTTTGTAATTTAGCTTTGAAATTACTTTTAGCACTTGTTTTTTAAGCTGATAGCTCCATTTTAGTCTTCTTGTGGGTGATGGTGGTATGTCAGTATTTTTGGGGGGAATGAAAATGATACATAATGTAACCCTTGTGGTAAATCTGAAACTAGAGCCTGACCAATATATACATTTGGCTAAAAATTCTGACTTTGAGGAGTTCATATTTGGCTCCCTTGTGGCACAACTGTCCAAAGCAGAGGTCTCAAACTACTGGCCACAGCTTCATACACAAAAGTCATTTTTACAATTTGTCCTTAAATTGAGCCAGAGAATTTTGTTTTGTTTTTTTTTTGTTTATTTTTCTGTGGCCAAATATTTACATCTGATGGATAGATCTGCTTCACCCATCAAACACTGAGGCATGATTGTAATTTAGCTGTAACTAAGCTATTATTCTAATGTACACCAATAGTTAGTTAAATCTGCCTTTGTTGTTTTATATATCATTCATATCATAATCCGTGGATACAATCTATCAGATGAATCCACTGAGAATTAAGATTAATTGTCCTCCTTTACCAAACTTGTGTTTAGCAGGAATGCCAATGCTATCACAGTAACAGTCCTACATAATTCTGCTGTTGAACGTGCATTTACTTGATTTAAAGGATCACCAAAATATTTATTATATGATATATATATACACAGTAGTACTAGTACTACTACTACTAATAAATATTTTTATTTGTAGTAGCAGTAGTAGTTATAGTTGTGGTGACAGTAAAATTGCTAACAAACACTGACTAAGCCTTGCTTAAATGAGTATATATGTTATCTGAGACTTTTTTTCCCACTGCATTCTTTCATCTGGGCCCCCAGGAATTTAGAGTTCGAGACCCCTGGTCTAAAGTGTTGCCACCTTTGGGAGACAGTGAGCTCAAATCCCAGTGATGCCAAAACATTTTCAATGTGCTACCAGTTACCAACATTGGCCAACACTGCCAACCAATATATCGGTTAGGCTCTTATCAGAATATTCTGTTCTTGCTTTTGTCTATTTTTGCTTGTTGTACAATGTGCAGGTTAAGGGATTATGCTCAACCAAATACGGTTAAAGCTGCAAATATCCATACATTATTATTCTAAAAAGAAGTAAAACTATAATATTTTGTTGATATGATTGCTCAACTGATTTCCCATAGCCTTACTCCTTAATGACCTTTTTCCCCCCAGAATATGACCTTCCAACTGCAAGCAGGACAAATAAATGTCATGAATACCTTTGATACATTCCCACCTAATAAAGAAAATAAAGAACACAAACAGCACACCTGGAGCTAATCATATGATGGTTTATACACACATTTCAAACATACACATACATACATACATATTTATATCAGGTTTTCTGTTTCTTTTTTTCTTTTTTTGGTTCGAAAACATCTAAAAAGACTTTCTGCGTTAAATAAAGTTGAAATAATTAACAAATCTATAGCATAAAATCAATATATAAAAAAAGGTTGAGAAAAACATGCAAAGGTATTGTAGTGCATCATAAACCCTTCATTGAAGTTTTGGACAGAAGGCAAACACGTCGGATAGTGATAGAAAGGAAAGAAGCCAGATATAAAACAGAATACAATTATGTGCTAGATTTCTAAGTTCTACATTTAAACAGAGTTCATCCTCTTAGCTGTTTTGTTTGTGCAAAAGAAGCATATTCATTTCTACTTATTAGAGTATGCCAAAAGAAACCTCACCTACCACCCATTTAGTGTTGTGTTCCTCCGGCCCATATACAGTACAGACTGCTGTTTCACTGGAGGCGTACATACACACAGAGACCACATTCATACTCGCACAGTTTAGGCTTGACCACTAGAGCTGTATTTGTAAACGTACCCAATCCTACAGAACCTGGTGGCAGTAATAAGGACTAAAATAGGTATGTGAAACCCATATTTAGCCCAAATGAAAACACAAGACCTAAATGGTGTTAGATAAACCTACAGATGATCCTTTACCTCCACTTTATTATCTCATGATTACCGTTAAAGGAATAGTTCAGCAAGAAATCAAATTTACCTAATTAATCCCCGAATAATGTAATCAATCAACCAGGACAGGTTATGTGTCTGAAGTTTGCTTTTTTAGTTCTGCACTGTAGCTATGAGGCTAATGTAGCTAAAAAGTAATGGAAGCTTACACTTTATCAATTAGCATAGTGCACACTGCATACTTAACTAAACACAAAACTTGCTTCAAACCACATGAAGTTTACAAAATTTTCAAAATTTCTTTGTAATTATGCAGTTAATATGTAAACAAAGTCATTCAGAGTGATTCCGTTTGCATGTGAAAATCTCATGTGATGTGAAATTCTCTGATATAGAGAAATTTAATAGATCAGAAAGTTATGAAATTAAATGGTTCCATACACATTGTCTTCTTCTGCAAGAATTTTTTTTGCCTAAAATCCACTCAGGGTGGAGTGGTACATACAAGACACGATAAAGCAAAATAGTAACCAATAACTAAAAAAAAAGAAAAAAAATTTCAGATTATCATTACCATTTTTAGCCTTACCCATAAAAAGAAGACATGTAGGTTCACTGGTGGCTTTGGATAGTGAAAAAACAGCTATATTAGTGTTGTAGACATTGTGGCCTCTGGTTCTTATCACCACCACTGAAAAGAAACTTCTCAAGCATTTAATGCCTGTGAAAGCTCCCTCACAGAATGTCTTTACATGAAATTGTTACAAATACGTTGAGTTATAGACATTATGACGTCTGGTTTCTATTCCCACCACTGTAAAGAAAATCTGTTGCTGCAATACTTATTTTCGTATTAAAACACTAGGTGTTAACGATGATGTTTACATGCAGAAATTTTGCATGTACATTAGCCTCATAGTTCCACTGCAAAGCTAAAATATTGGACACTGAATTGGGGCACTCTAATTCTAGAGGCTCACTGATTTGCTAATAAAGTGAATGTATAGATGATAAAAATGGCTATTAAGTCTACATGTATCACATCTACATGTACCCCAGGTTTTATAAGCTGTCAAACACAGTTGTGTATGTGTAGTGTGGCATTTTTCAGGTTTATTCAGGTTTTTCACTCTGAAGTTGGTTTGCAGGGCTCTTTCTTACATGGCCAGAAAACCGTGCACAGATGCTACTGAAGCTTATATGCGTGAATGTGATAGGGCCTACATTTTTGTTTATGACTTCCTTTGAAGAAAGATTTTAAAATCTAACTCCAGCGTCAGAAATGATTACTGTTTGACGGATTACTACAAGCAAGAGCAGAAAAATGCAACAATGCCTAGACTACAGATTAACCTTTAAAAAACCAAAAAAAGAAATAACAGACACTAACCTATTTACAGTGACTGGAAAAGTGTTGCTAATTATTTTACACACCGGTCCTAATAAAAGCAATAAAATTCTAGAACATAAAAACAAACAGGGCCAGAGCAAAAAGTAAAAACAGCTCCTTACGTACACCCAGGCTTATGTTACTAAGTGGAACGAGCGAGTTGGGTTGATTAAAAAGGTCAAAGGGGTCGGACTAGCAGGTACAGTAGTGCTGTCATATGCACGCTCGTGTTGTAGCGAGACACTATGATGGTAGTGTTAGTTTAGAGATGGCAGGAGAGAAGCTAGATTTTAGAGAGAAACACAGAGACGGGACTTTTAGCTTGAGCCTGTTTTCTCCGGCTTCTCTCGGCTTCCTCCCTCAGATTAATCCTGGGGGCCAGGATTAAAGCTTAGCAGCCAAAAGTCTCCTGCGAGGCATAGACCATGTAGAGGAAGCCATCTTCATCCCGCTCCTGCTCGTAGATCTCAGAGATGGGAGTGGACACGCTGACCATGCTGTGCTGATTGACAAGCAGGAAGAAGGCCTGTGTTGGGTTCAGCTGCAGACGACGCCTGCAGGCCAGACAGAAACAAGAGAATGCAATAACTGGTTTGACTATGGCGGTGGCAGTACATTAGTTAGAATTATTAGGCTGGCTTTATACGGTGAAACTTTCATGCAACTTTACTTCCTTGAAACCTACATGAAACTAAACTGCATTTGAGTTGCATAATATAAAGCATCCTGCAACTCATTCAAAACTCAGCCGCAACAGTTGCAAGCATCCCAATTTCCTGGAGCAACTTTAATAAAACAGCCAATCAATACGGCATTAACATCACATGATTATGCCGAACAGCTGATGTCACCAAATTAGCGGACAAGAAACTAAAGCAGATTATGTTTTATTGGGTGATTGAAAAGCAGACCCCAACCTCCTTTGACTGACTCACAGTAGGTAGTTTTATTAGCTTTCTGAGCTATGACAAGAAATGTGACTTGCTCAAAGGTATGAAGTTTCTGTAACCAGCTGTGTTAACTAGCCAGAGAACACTAACAGCTGTTTGAACATCTGCTTGTGCCACCGTTTTTTTCTTCTTTAGCCTGCTGTTACTGCGATCTATGTAGCTAGATTCATTTTCTCCTCTCCTGATACCCAGATACACAGCTCAGATTTCTTTGTGATCCAAAGGATGAAAATGAATACACACAGGGAGACCCAGAAGCATAAGTTCATCTGTGTTGAACTTGTGCTTCTAGGATGGGATGAGGGAGACATCAAATAGGCCAATGTTTCTCAACCCAGTCCTCGGGGCATCCCACAACTGTCCACGTTTTTGCTACAACCTAACTCACAACACTCTGGGATGAAAGAAAAATATGAACTGCCTGTGAGGCCCTGAGGACTGTGTTGAGAAACACTGAAGTAGGCTATAACTATAATGGCTATTTAAACCTACATAAACACATCAAGATAAAAAACTCAAATAGATAGTAATTAGACAGATATACAGATATGGGGGTAAAAAATAATGTCAAAGGCAACTGAAAAAAGCACAATAATAAAAATGTTACAATATGTAAATTACACACCATGGATGACTTTATTGCAAGAATGATACAGTGTTTCACAAAACATTAGCCTAAGCAGTTGTTTTGAATTTTTTAAATTGTTTCATGCAGGGTTTCCATTAACTGGCAAACACTTTATTTGAATTTAACATACCAGAAAAAAAATATAAACATGAAATGTGGTCAGTACAAAAGTCATGGCGCATTCTGTATTAAATGTAAACTAAAATTTAGAGAAAAATGTTTTTTTTGAGTGTGTTTCCTGTAGAAGATGTTTTAATTTTAGTTAACTTAGTTACTAATTTTGTAGATTTTCTAACTTAGAAAATCAACAAGACACATAATTTTTCCAGGGGTGTTCAAACTTTTGCACATGACTGTATATGATAAATTTAATTTCTGAAGAACTACTTCACTGAGTAGGATCTTAATGTCATATCGTAAACATCTCCAGAGCTCTGAACCTACACACACAAGGTAAACTATTCTAACCAGTTAGAGGATGGACACATAGGGAACATAGTCTCTCCAGAAAGTATACAGTGTTAAGGTATTTTAGGATGGTGTTGTGGCATTCAAGACGTGTGCTGAGGTGTCACAATTATAACTTACACAGCACACATGAATTCTTAGTATAAGCCAGGCCTGCGGACTTAAACTAATGTTCAAATGTGTTGCACAACTTTTCTGAGAAACTGTTTTCTTTTGCAAACCCAAAGATAAGAGGACAGGTTGCCACAAGTTTGTCAAATAAAACCAATCAAATAAAGCATGCATTATGAACTGTGTACATAGAACTGATGTCCCAAAGGGATCAACTTCCAGTTCACACAGATAAAGTTCAAACAAATAAAGTTTTCAGTGGGAAGGTTGTTAATGATAACAAGTGTAGTATCAAAGTACTATAGCAAAAAATCAGACAGCCAAGTTTTAACAGGATTGAACACAGAAATATTCAAAGTGTTACTGACTACTAACTACTTCGTTGTTAATACATAAACAAAGTCACTTAGAGTGGTATGATATGAAAAGGTTCATTGTAGAGAAACCTTTTTTATAGTGCTGGTTTAAATGTAAAGTTGGTAAATCAACAACAACATACGTTTTCTTTGTGGAAAATTACATGTTTTGTGACCCTTGTCAAATTACATAATGTGAATAAAGTGAACGTTTTTATATATTGTGTAACATTAGCTGTAACTGTCCATTAAATACTCTTAGCTCTAGCTGTATTTACACCTCAGTCAAATTAAGGCAAAGTGTTATCTGATTTATTATTAAGCTCAATAAACATGTCCAGCGCTGTTGAGTTGTGATTAGGAAACAGCCTGACCAGCCGCTCACAAATGTTGGGCAAATGTCACTTGCAGTTAGGTCATTTGATCAGGAGGATTGTGAAATATTCTGAGAGCTAGGCTAAAGCATGCTAATCCATTCCTCAGAAAAGTTGATTGTGCTTTTTTCTGCTAACATCTTTCATGGGAGCCATCAAAAAACTGAATGCTACATGATAGGAAGTGACTAGCTTCCAAAAATAGCAGAGCTAATTTTAGAGATGGAAAGTTTAAAAGCGTTAGCAGCAGTCCCCTGAGGACGACAGGGTCAGCAGCAGCTCTAAATCTCTGGCACATGCTACACCCCCCCCCCACCGCCACTTAAACACACACCAGAGCAGTAAACAAACCAGCTTGAGTTAAACTGCAGACAAGAAGAACATACACCTCATTTTACAAATGGGCTTATCTTTGGTAGTTTACTTTTATTAGTTTACCTTTTTCATGCACTTGCAATGCTGGAGCCAAATTACCAAATTTCACTACATTGATTTTCTCTATTATTTTCTCTTTATTCGTCATTTTTTCGTTTTGACGACAGTTATGATAACATTTTCTCCCTATTTGAATCAATTTAAAGTTAAATCACTTCACAAAGTCTGTGGACATATACCGAAAATTGTTTTACACACATCCAGACACACTTTTAGGATCAAACTGGTAACAAAAGGCTTGAAGTTCAGGAGACTGAATTTATTGACTGATCTGGGCAGGGTTTTTCAGCAAAGCTGGTTAACTTAAACCCAAATTGGGGATTGTCCCTAAGCCTGAACAGTATTACCTCCTCTCTTATTGGACAGGCTTGATACAAACAAATGTTGAAATTTTATATGAACTATTTCTCATTCGTAGCTCATTAAAACGAAGAGTAATTCTGTGGAAAGTGCAGATTATAAACTATAGTACATTAAGTATGTTTGTAAGTAGAAGAATAAATACATTATTATTATTTACTATTATTTAAATTGGATTAAAAGTTAGTGTTGCTCTGCAAAAAAAACACTACATTTATGCCATTTTTGTCATTTTTTGGGCATCAAAACAACCTCAATAAGTCAGACTCGAACCTGTCAAAAAATGTAAATCAATATAAACATAATTCCATATGTAACTATGTGAGAAGGTGACATGTTCAGAAACCAGTTCCCTGTAGTGGAGTCCAGCAGCAGACATTTTTTTTGTGATTTTAACATAATATTCTGGTGCACTCAGATACTAAAATATAGGGGTAACTGTTGTGGAATTATTCGGCTAATTGAGTTTACTAATAATGCAAGTCTTGTCCAAATATTGAGCTATTTTCCATGCATTTTGTTTTTGTTAAAAATCTGTTGCTTACCACAGCAATGTCAAAAAGTCAGTGTGTGTGAAATCTCCTTTTTAGACCCCAATTCTAATATAGAAGCCACTTTAAAAATCACCATTAGTGTTCTACTGGATCCATAGTGCTATATAGATGGCCGTGTAGCTCTCATAGCAGTTTAGGGTTTGGGTTTGGTAGAGAGGAGGGATTCTCTGCTGGCAGTAGACCTATATATATATATATATATATATATATATATATATACATACATACATACATAGGTTAAATAAGAAATCCTGCTTTGTGAAATTCTTTACAGGTCATGTATGTTGTGTAACATTGCATTTGTTTCACCAAACCAAACTCTTACCTGATAATCTTCACAAGTTCGCTCATGTTGACGTGATCAGGTACAAGAAACTTGGTCTTGTCCAAAACGGGAAGCTGCTTCTCTCCCTTATAACGCTCAATGATGACCTACGACCAAACATTTCAGAGGAAAAAAAAAACAAAAAAACATGCATGCAGTGGTGTAAAGTCACTGTTTTTAAATTCAGCCATTTTTCCCCACTGTAATAAAACACTATCACTTTGATCACGCCACCATGACTGTTTGCAAGTATAAGCAGCATCTTCAAAGTAATATTGGCTAAAGCAATAACACTTCATGACAACTGACAAAGACCTATCTGACATTTCTGACACATCACATCACATCACATCACATAGTTTTCCATGGGGAGGTGCAGTAATGTAAGTTTATCAAAGGATGTCTGTAATGTTTATAACTGATTTGCACAGTCTAAGAAATCTTGGTATAAATGACAGAGATGGGAGTGGATACTCAATTTATGTATTGCCTTTAATTAAAAAAAATGGCAGAAAAGACATACAAGCCAATTTAGCCATTAACCCTTTTACCCCAACCATCAGTCTCGCTGTCTTAAATTAATGCACTGTGTTATTAACATGATCATTAGCTCAGGAACCAGCATACAACTTTACTACATAAAATCAACCTTTTTGTGTAATTTTTACACATTTTAATGTTCTTAGCTGTACACTTGAGGTAGAACAATACATATTGGCTTGATTTTAGCCACAGGGAGCACAATTAAATGCTTCTTCGGGCCACAATACATAAGAAACTCCTTTTCCACAGAATATGGCAGCATTTTTACTAACATTTCGATTCGCATGGGATTATAACCATATAACCTGAGGTTATTTATATGGCTCATTTTACAGACATTAGTGGAATGTTTACTGACACAGGAGCACGTAGTCTGTAACAATGACTGAAATGGTGCACTAAAATCACTGAGAAACACTATTAAAACCGACATTACTCTACCTCCTCATGTAGAGCTAACCCTGTCCGAACAGGCCTATAGCCTGTCAAGTCAGGCTGGTTCAACAAAAGTGTGCATTTTCTGTGACCCTTAGGTAAAGTGAGTTTCATTTTACCATTTATAAGATTTAAGCTGTGTCACATCATCAGCATTATGTCACTGTAATATAACCAGGGCCGGCTCTACCTAAGCAGCATAAGCAGCTGCTTAGGGCCCCATGGCCAGCAGGTTTATTACTGTACTAGTATGTTGTCTAAGATGCTTGAGTGAGGGGAAAAAAAGCAACTGGCAGATCATGTCTCAAAAAAGTGCCACAAAAATACCTAACAAAACAGCTGTGGTTAACACATTTTAGAACAGTAGTTTACAACTTTCTCTGTTAAACCAGATTTAGATTCTCAGGCTATGATTAATGAAAGTGTGAACAGCCAATCACATAACTGTCAGGGTTAGATGTAATGACTGCGTCATGAGACAGACCCCTGAATCGAGAATGCTGAGAAAGTTGTCTGTAATTTAAACTGCAACTTATCAGAACCTCAAACAAGCATCCATCATCAGTAATACACAAGGAATCAGCCATTAAATTTCCATAGTTTACTTTATTAAATTAAATAATTAAATTTAAATAATTTATTATTTAGCCTATCGTTTTACAGTACATCGGCTAAAAAAGGGGGGGGCGGGCTAAAAATGGACTCTGCAGTTTAATGTATAATCTGCTGTCATTTCAGGCAAAAAAGTGCCTTGACACAACCCTATGCCACCTGACATAAGTGTTATAACTTGACATCAAAGTTGAAAAGCCAGCTTTATGACTGGTGACTCATATTGGAATAAGCTTTTAGAAATGCTTCTGTAGGTGTTATATAGGTGTTACAAAATTCAGACAGTTCCTTACCGGAATTTTATTAGGATGCTGCTCTCGTATCTGCTGCACCTCCTTACAACGATCAGCTTCAAACAAAATGGAAAAATTTAAATCATCAACAAAGTAAGTTAGACAGTATAAAGACAGTATAACAACCTTCATATCTTTTTTTTTAATGTTTATGTGTAAAAAGGAATGTAAACATACAAGGTAATATGACCCACTGTTTTTTAAAATAACATTCATTTAGGCTCTGATTTTTGATTGTAGTAAACCATAAAACATCTGCAATCATGTCAAGACAGGCACACTCACTAAATAATACATTTCATTGCAGCTAACAAATTATAATTCATATGAAATACTATTAATAATGAAATAACAAAAAAGCATAAGCATGTATTTGTTATACTTGTAAAGGAAAGCTGCTTAATTTGAAAAGATCATGATTATTTGCTTGTATTACATACTTGCTTATATTACGTCACTTTAGTCTAACTGGGCCTAAACTCTAAAAGAACAGTGTCATCTGCATCTTCCTGCACTGTATTATATCAGTGTCACCAGCCAGTGTCTATTCAAGGTCATTAATCTTAATTAAGCTGCCCTGCACCACTGTCACAGCTGGACAGCCGTCTGCCTAGAATTAAAATGTCCCTGCTAACAGCAAATTCAGCACAATGCACAAATCTTGCAGACTGTAAGCTACACAGATTATGGAATTGGGCTTTTACACTCCTCCCTCCACAAACTCGCTCCCCTGTGTGGAATATGGGAGAGATCAAGTTACAGCTTAATTACCCAACATGTGTACCACACCATAACCATCAGCTGCTTCTTGCACCTCCGTAAACGCTTAAATTCATACCATCACAGAAGAAAGCTGAGCTATCCATAACAATAAGCACTGTTAGATGACTCACATTACCCATATTTGGCAGACTCATGCACTATGCTCTCTATAAAAGTCTTGAAATAAGTGTTTACTCCCTACAAAGTGAACTTGATAGGGCAAGAACTAAGCTGTTTACTTCCTATACAGTCAACTAGGTACGGGAATAAAATAAAAGTGCTTACCTTTTATATAGAGAACTAAATATTCCATGAAATAAAGGTGCTTACTCCCTAAAAAGTGAACTAGACAGGGCATGAAATAATGGTGTCTACTCTATATAGTGAGCTAGCTATGGCAAGAAAGAAAAGGGTTTAATATTTACTCCCTAAATAGTGAACTAGACGGTGCATTAAGTAAAAAAATGTTTAATCCCTACATAGAGACCTAGATATATCATGAAATAAAGGTGTTAACGTTAACTCCCTAAATAGTGGGCTGTTTGTCAAAGGTAAGGTCAATTTGGGATTCAGCCTTAAGGAACCAGCAGTTTAATATTAATTTATGCTTTTTTCTAAGATGACAGCCAAGAGGTTTAACTTATCACGAAGGGGAACATCCCAACACCAAAATATCACATTAATACAATTTTAATAGCACATTAAAATACAAATATAAACAGTGTCATGACTAAGCTAAGCTAAGCTATAAGCTTTCCATTATAAGAGATTGAGGCCTCAACGGAATGATTAACGTTACTAAAACGATATCAACAGATACTAAAAATAAAGAGATTTACATCAAAAATAAATACATATAGCTAGTTTGTTCACTTGCTGTAGCTGTCAGATGAGACAGTTAGCTAGCTAATAATGGCAATATCTAGCCAGCTAGCGTCAGTTTGTTAAAGGCTAAGCTAACGGCTCCATTATCACATTTTCGTCATTTTCGTTAACGGAGCTAGGTTAGCTAACTTCAATAACTTTATTTTTTGAGATTGTAGTCACTATAAGACCCACATTTACGATTTCTTTAAGGTATTTCTCTGTGTACTTTCGTACTTCTGTAATGCTAAAATATCTAACTACATTTTTCTGTTTTTAGAAACACGGCCACTCAGGAATTGGGAGTCCACAAGTGCAAAGGAAAAACACTGCTATCGTCAGTTAAATACGTGTCGTCTAGTTTTGATCAGTAACGTTGATATAGTGTGGCATCTCATATTTTAATAACATTCATTATTAGTGGTGAATAATTAATGTGGGAATGAAATGCAACTTCTCTCTGGATAACCAAGGAAAAGCAGCTCCTTCGGACGGGACCATGAATAAGGGGACAAGGGCTAAATTATAGGGACTCCATTTTAGACAAAAACAATTTTATTACGTAAACAATAAGCACTCTTGAAACTTCAGACGTTAATGTCTGTTATTCAGGTTACTCAGTATTAGCACCATTAACACAAGCTTCACATTTAGATTCGTGGCTGGCAAAACCTCTTACTTTTCAGTCTCAAGTTTACATTGTTAGTACTGTCAGCAGGAGCCGTAAACAACAGCAACCTGATAGCTAACACTGCTAAAGCTAATAAAGCTGCTCTACCGACTTTTGTCTGAACTTACCGAATGTCCGTCGTTGTTTGAAAGGTCTATCGGAAGGCATAACTGTAGTTTGAGATGATCAAAGTCAGATCTTGCAGTTTTATTCTTCCTTGTTTTTACTGTACTGATCCTCAGCAGCGACTCTGAGCCAGAGGCGATAAAAACATGCGCAGGACGTCACAGACTTTTAAAGGGAAACATCGCACTGCTGCTGTTTTTGTTCAGTGCGTGGCAAAATAAAAGGCTCAGTGTCAAAATAAAAAGAAATACATACATACATACATACATACACACACACTTTATTATATTATGATATTTATATATATATATATATATATATATATATATATATATATATATATATATATATATATATATATATATATATATATATATATGTGTGTGTGTGTGTGTGTGAAAATAGTGTAAAAATATAGTTATAAACGTTATATGCAACACTGACATTTTAAAGTAAAAATAACTTTGCCTCTACATTTACAGACATTTCTTCATATATGATTTATATTCACATAGATTTTAGACACTTAAATCAAGGTGTGTGTTTTTTGTAGGAGATGACTGTAGAATTGTATTTAAATGTCTGACAAAAGGTTGCCCTGTTGACAGCACTGGGCTTATGCATAATTGAAAAAACATGTTCAAATGTTGGTCTGCTGGACTGTTTCAGTCACAGACAAATGTGATTACATTCTTTTTACCTCTACATCCAGAACTGCCAACTCATCCTGCTCAGCTACTCAGCAACAAATTTTAGTTGGAACTACATCAAATAAACTCTCAAATACATTTCTCAATAGTATGTTTTACAAAATACAGATGTAACAAATAAAACACCATCTTTCCAGTTCATGTAAAAACAAAAGGCCTAAAATACAGAGATTCATGGCTGATTTATTTTCATTTATGACAAACATGAGCAAGTACAGAAATTCCTATAGAGAGATGCTGTTTATGCTTTTGAGTGAGCAATTGTCTGAACATTGGCATCCGAGATGAAGGAATAATAAATTAAGATGGTTAAACACTATGAGAAACACTGGAATGATGGGGCAAATAAAAAAGCATCACGCTCTTGCAAATTATTGACGCAGATCATATTGACCATTAGTGTCTGACAGTAGTTGTAGAACTATAACTACTCTGACTGTATAACAGTAGTTATACACCTATCTAGTAACTACATAAACAAACTTCATTTTCCTGCAGAGAAATAAAATTGTTGGCCTTTAAATAAAAAGCTACACTGAAAATAATGGCAATGGCAATTCATTCTGTGGGGTTCTGAATGACGATCAGGAAATAGTCTTTATCTGTGAAGAGAAAAGAATGGAAAGTATATCAGTGTGTGATCCTTCATTATTCTGACTGTAAATAAACCAGTTTACATATACATAACTACTATAGCAAACAGTGCTCTGGCAGTAACCATTGTTTTTCATTCATGTAGTTCCCAATATATTATGTACAACAGAAATCTATTTAAATGGTATTGTATTATTATAAACAAGCCTCACATTCTCAAGTTGTGAATAATGCCTGCTTACATCACCTCTGTGACAGTGGCATTAGTAGAACACAAAAAAGGACACAAAAGATCAGAACTAGATCAGACTTAATATAGTTGATACTCGAGCAGTTAAAATTTGCCTGGCTTGGCTCTGATCCCTGTATTTCACAAATGGTTTCTGTTACAGTCCACCAGCATCAGGAATAACACTGACAGTAAATCAAAAGAGCTGTAGAAGTGTGGTATCTTAGTTAGAGTCATTATCTGTGCAACAAATATTCTAACGTGTATCATAATATCTTTTTTAACATGGATATTAGCAAGCGATTTGAATCCTGGTCCTTGAGAAACCTTGCAACTATAACCTTGCACACCCTTTTTAGACTTTTTTCTTGCTTTGTATGAACACTACTCCACACCCAGGGAAAAAAGCTTAATTTGCAGTAAAACCAAAATTATTATCAATATCATCTATGATACCAATAACAAGAATAAAAACAGGAAAACAATCATACTAAACATTCGTGCAAATGGCAGTCCAGTACAAACTGGAGGCTCTTATTTTACAAGCACACTGGTATAAACAAATGCTGCAATCATTCCATGTTCCATTTAAAGACACATATTCCACTGTGTTTATTATTGTTATTATTATTATTTAAATGTTATTTTATCACACAACACAAATCACATCATTCTACCGTCTTGCACATTGTATTCTTTTCAACCATTTAAATTTTTAACACTATCAAGTTTAGTCAGCAGGAGAAGTGCACTCACTGCTCCACCTCAAACTCCACCTATGAGCACAGCTATTGGTTCACGAGCCACTGAATGCTGTCGTTTTATTGGCTCCTTTCTGAAACATCTGAATGAATTAGGGTGTGCTTCATGTACATGATATGTAAATAAGGTTCTGGTGTACTTCATGTATATGATATGTAAATGAGGTACTGGTAGGCTGGCGCTTGATTTCACACACTCAAGCAGATTCATCATTTGTGCTCAAATCTCTGCTTGTTTCCACGTCATACTAAAGTTTCATGAATCAGATGCAGAGTAGTTCGTATGTCATTACAGGCGGTCAAATCTGTACTTTTTATGCAACTTGATGGATAAGTCATGTCTCAAATCTCATACAAACGGTTAAGCTAAGCAGTGGCTACAGCCACCAGAGCATTAGATGATAAAGTTTGTGTAATATTTGTAATGTTGTTCTTTAATACGCGATTAATTTTTCATTATGTTTGGTGTCCAAATCGAGATGAGATCATTCTGGGGGTCAAGGTCCCTCACTATAATCCAAGCTTCATCACCAGCTGACAATATAATGCAACTTTTACTGAACTGCGCTGTTATGTTCTTTTATTTAACAAAGATTAAGCTTCAAGTCATCATTTTCTAGGAGCTGTCCCAAAATTACCAAAAGAAAAAGTGCTGCTATTATTATCATTATTATTCGTGATAGTAGTAATAGTAGTAGTAGCAGCATAAGTACATCTCTGAGTACATCTACTAATGCATCTGGACTCATCACTACTCGTGAGCACCAGCCCACTGCTTTCAGGTGATCTAGAGATAGTCTTACAGGACCGCACCCAGCTTTCACACCGACCAAATGTAGCAAACTCTCAGTGAAAACAGCCCTGGGACCAGAAAATATCACTCAAGTGTGATAAACCGTTAAAATCTG
This sequence comes from Colossoma macropomum, assembly GCF_904425465.1. Lineage (NCBI taxonomy): Eukaryota > Metazoa > Chordata > Actinopteri > Characiformes > Serrasalmidae > Colossoma > Colossoma macropomum. The sequence goes on from NW_023494810.1 coordinate 16,871,316, forward strand.
GAAGGGCTTGTGTCAGGAGCAGGATGAACATTAAAATACACCCTGTAATACACTCTAAAAAGCCTGGGAAAACTGATATAGTTTATCGTAGCAGCGGCCAAAGTTTGGAAACCACTTTCCTGTTTCCAGTGTACAAGAAAGGAAAACAGACCAGCACTGGCTGAATCAACCAATCACTAAGCATGTCACATTAACATTGATACACACATGTATAATGACTAATACACAGTGCAAGCCTTTCAATACCTGGAGCGATCATAATCTCGTTCTTCTTCGAGCGGACCCTGAGGAAGGTGAGGTCATTCTGGGGGTCAAGTTCTCTCACTGTACTCCGAGCTTTCATCATCAGCTGGTGGATGAGGCCAGCATACTGCACTGTACTTGAGTTATCGAGAGTGGTTTTAATGGGGATGCCTTAGGGAGGGAGGGAGGGAGGGTTGGAAAGGAGGGAAAGAGAGAGACAGAGAACACAGAGAAGCCTTATTTGTAACTCAGTTACACCCCAACACTGCCAATTTTGCTAAGAAGCTCAGAGCACAGACAGGAAAACACTGGTGGCTTTGTTTCAACTTTATCACATGATACAAAAAGAAGTTTACCCTCAAGATTCCTCTAATCTAAATGAATTCTTTAAATGATTTCTACAACAAGAAAAAACAAGAATAATACAAAACAGATGTGGTAAGTATTGGCCACAAAATCTGACCACAAGTGGACAGCAAGACTAGGGCTGTCACATTCAAGAAATTTTAGCTGAAGGTTATCTGTTGTATAAATAACTGCAATGAACGTTTTGTCTTTTCTTGTTCATTCTACGCATCTATTAAAGTACACACCAAAAGTGGACAAATTGTTTTATTACGCATCTCACTTCCTAGCTATGTTTACCATGTAGCTAACACTAGTAATACTGTCGAATTGGTACACCACACTGTTGGGTGCATGCACAGACATGTAGTCAGGAAAATGCAGTAATTTTTTTCTTGAGAGTGAAAATACAAAAAAAAAAAGAAACTCATTCTGCTAGCATGCATGCTAAAAACTTTAGACAGCTAACAAATAAACTCTACAAAGCTAACAAATAAACAAATATTACTTGAGTTAGCACTATTTCTAGGCATATGTGTCTTAAATGCATCTCCAGAGTGTTTGAAGGGCTTCACTCATTTTTACATCAGTCTTCCGCAGCATTTGTTATGAAGAAAAAAAAAAAAGACTCAAGACCTTGATCATGTAAATGTATGGGCTATTACAAACACTTAGAGTGCAGACAGTGCTAATGTAACTCAAATGGGAGAGAACACGAAAAAAGAAGCTATGCAGCTGTTTTCACCTTAGGTGGTCTTTCCTGGCTGTCAAAGACACAAAAATACGCTTTAGCTGTCATATTATAAAGGTTATTTAGTCATATGCTTCCCTGTCCAAACCCGAAGGTGGTCTAAGTGATCTCACCTGGAGCCTTTCATACCTGTATTGAGTGCTGCCCACTTATGATCAGAACACATTAATGACAGGTGTCAACCCATACAATTCACATAAAATATGATTTTGTTTAAAGGTATATGGTTCTATAAGGCTGGGACAAAGGAAATCCACTGTAATAATTTTTTTGACTTACTAGCCTAAAAAGTCATCTGATCACTGTTAAGACTGCAGGCGGTGGGGTTGCGGGACAGATGCTCCATTTATGTGAAATTCTTTTGCTGTACATGGACAAAACAGATATCGCTTCATGTGAAGCAGCACAAAAGAAAGTGTTGTGCTGTAATAATCAAACTGTCCTTTGATCTGATTGAATATGTTAAAGTTGCATTAGTAAAGATACATTTGCCCCACAATATCACTTTGCAGATGACTCTAAAGCGTCTAAAGTTTTGGTTCTGTCAGTTCATCTCAGAATACTGAGACACTGCTCTCTCTGAGTCTATTGTTTTGACTGTGTTATTTGTTTATACATATACACACACATATATATATATATATATATATATATATATATATATATATATATATATATATATATATATAAATAAATTGATCTGATTGTGTATGAAGTAAATAGATTACCACAGAAATGTGCCACAGTAAAAAAATCTAAACTGTATAAACTGCTTTTGTCACTAATGAGTTTAATGTTAGAAATGTACTACACAAGTATCAGTGAGTTTATATAGTTTGCAGGCTGTGAAGGTTTATGTCTCTACAAGTTGACACCAGTGGTTAATGAAGTGTGAACAGGGTTTATATTTTTCATGTGTGATAACTAAAAGATGAACCAATCCTTAAAGGTATATTATTATATAGTGTATCAGTTACCCTCTGCATTGGCAATAATAATTCCTTGTACTCCTTTCTGACTCTGGATCCTCTTCAGTGTCTCCTCAACCTCGGCCTACACACAAACACACACACACACACACACACACAAAATTCAACCCTACATCAGTTAGTTCACTTCACTATCCAGAACAGTCTGGGATGCAGAGACTAACTCATCCATCAGAGCTTTTAAACGTATTGTGTTTCTCCACAGTTACATGAACTAATACATCACTAACAATACTAATAAAGAGCAATAAATGTATCTGTATAACTTCATTCATACATACAGAACTTAACTAAAAAAACATCTTGTTAAAGACTTTTGCCTGGATAAAAACATGTAAGGGTAAAAACAGAGCTTTACAATGCAAGAACATAAAGCTATAACCGAAGTAATGGACTTTAAAACATTAATCTAAAAAAAAAATCAGTGTTTTTTAACGATTACCAGCTGTTTGACCACTTAAACTGTCAAGCTAGCGTTAAATGGTTATTAGTTTAATTCTACATAACTTTGACAAAGGAAACAATGTTCAGGGCTGGGGAGAACATATAAAATCTGTAAATAATGTGTCTGCTACTAATTCTGAAAAAACGACACCTCTGAGCATCAGAGGAACTAAACAGTATACAGACTTAAGCTAGCTTAGCAACACAAACCCTTCATATGACAACGCCCAACAATAACAGCTTCTAAATTTGATTCAGCTTTGTATTTTTCTCGACTGTTTAACGCATAACAACACGTTCAGAATGTAATAAAGCGCTACTTGCCATGATGGATGATTTAGGTGAGTTAATTTGCGTTCGTCTTTCAGATTTTGGCAATCAAACTACCCAAGCTAGCAAAGCATCTCTGTTTGATGTGGAACACGAACAGGCGGAGACTTGAAACAGCGCAGCGCCGCCTGCTGGTGCGGAGAAGCATCACAGCTACAGGAAAAGAGAAAAAACGTGCCCAAATCTGAATATTACGGCGCTTCTGTGTTTTTGTATCAGTGTGGTGGTTTTTAATTTTATTTATTTTTCAATTTGGCAAATCTGGTCCCCCATAGTCAGAGGGTGGACCATGGTTTAATGTGTTCTGAGGGCTAAATAACACTGCATTTTACTTAGGATTCATGAGTTTTAAGTGGTCGAGTCAAGCTGTGGTTCTCAACTTAAAGGGGAAGTCCACAGAATTTTCAAAATGTGTGCATAATTCGACTCTTAAGCAATTAACTAATTTAGATTGGTTTGATGTGAGATGATGCATTGCAGATGAACTTACCGACTCTAATTTCTTGATAGTGGTAGTGTTTTTGTAACCACTCCATGTAATAATTTCCTGTGAGGTTGCTTTTTGAGACTGTTTGGACATGTGGTTCCTCACTAAGTTCCTCTAGAATTTCACAGTAAACCACTCAGAATGTCTTTGTTGACATTTTAACTGTTTAATTATGCATTTAAAAAAACTGAAATTCCTCTTTAAAGAAAGCAATAGAACAGCCTGCCCAAAGTGGATGTTTGATTTGGCCTGCTAGAAAGTTACCCTGACCCCACCACCTCAACCCAGAGGGAACAAACATTTTTTACAGTATATAACTAATTCAGTTCGTATTTCCTTTGATAACTGTATTTGGAAGTAAGTTAGTAACTAAGTATAGTGTAATGACTATAGAAAAGCACTAAAGTCAGCACGTTCAGCCTATCTCTCGTCATTGATTGGAAATAACAAGAATAATCCTAGGCTACTATTCAGTACTATCTCTAAATTAACTAATAATCAAGCAGCTACTGAAGCCCAGATACCATCAGCCTACAGCAGCATTGACTTCATGAACTTCTTCAATAATAAAATTGAATTGTTTAGGCACAAAATTCAAAATGCGCAGCATTGCAGTGCAGCGTCCTATAAACCTAATCTAGATCTAGAGTGCAGTATAACCACTACAGAGACGCTGGAGTCTTTTACTTTACTCCAACAAACAGAGCTCGTCCAAATTATTTCATCTACAAAAACAACAACTTGTATACTAGATCCTATTCCTACAGGTTTACTTAAAGATGTTTTGCCAGAAATAACTAAGCCCTTTCTATCTATAATAAACTCTTCTCTCAACCTCGGGTATGTTCCAAAATCTCTTAAATTAGGTGTAATTAAACCCTTAATAAAGAAACCTAGTCTTGACCCCTCTGAGCTATCAAACTATAGACCTATTTCAAATCTTCCCTTTTTATCAAAAATCTTAGAGAAAGCCGTGGCAAAACAATTATGTTCCCATCTGCATAGGAGTAATATATATGAAAAATTTCAGTCCGGCTTCAGGCCTCACCATAGTACCGAAACAGCGTTAGTGAAAATTGTAAATGATCTTTTATTATCCGCTGACAAAGGAAACATATCCTTACTGGTTTTACTCGATCTTAGTGCAGCATTTGACACAATAGACCATTCCATTCTATTAGACAGGCTTGAGAAACTAGTAGGAGTGACAGGTAAAGCTCTTTCGTGGTTCAAATCTTACCTTAGTGATCGCTTTGAGTTTGTTAATGTAAATGGTGAACCATCAGCTCTCACAAGAGTAAAGTATGGTGTTCCACAGGGCTCTGTCTTAGGACCCATGTTATTTACCTTATATATGCTACCACTAGGTACCATCATTAGAAAACATGGCATCAGTTTCCACTGCTATACCGATGATACACAATTATATATTTCAGCTAAACCAGAGGACAAAACTGAACTTAATAAGATAGAGGACTGTGTAAAAGACATTAAAGAATGGATGTCAAGCAACTTCCTTTTACTAAATTCGGACAAAACCGAAGTCCTTCTTCTTGGTCCAAAAGCTGCTAGGAATAATCTGCCTACGTTTACTCTTAATCTCGATAGTTTCTCAATTGCAACAGGCACATCTGTAAAAAGTCTTGGTGTCACGATTGATCCCAGTCTGGCCTTTGATGAGCATATTACCAATATTACCAGAATAGCTTTCCTCCACCTGCGTAGCATCGCTAAATTAAGAAATGCACTGTCGCTACAGGATGCAGAAACGTCAGTTCACGCCTTCATCACGTCCAGGTTAGAATACTGTAACGCTCTGCTTTCTGGTTGTTCCAGCCAAAACCTTAACAAGCTTCAGTTAGTCCAGAACGCTTCAGCCAGAGTTCTCAGCAAAACCAGGAAATTCGACCACATTAGCCCTATTTTGTGTACCTTACACTGGTAGCCAGTTAAATTCCGCATTGAGTACAAAATTCTTCTACTGACATAGAAAGCTTTGAATGGCCTTGCTCCTCAGTACCTCAGTGACCTTATTTCCTATTATCAACCGACACGCCCACTTAGATCACAAGGTGCGAGCTCATTATTAGTACCCAGAATAAATAAAGTTACGTCAGGGGGAAGAGCCTTTTCATACAAAGCCCCCCAGCTTTGGAATAGCCTACCAGTCTGTGTTCGGGACTCATACACAGCCTCCATCTTTAAGTCTAGGCTAAAAACTTACCTGTTTAGTCGAGCTTTTGGTTAATTTGTTTTTCTAACTATGTCCCTCTCATCCCCCCCCTAAGGTGTGTTGGGTCAGTGGTTGGGAAACCCCTGGTCAAATGGTCAAAATAACATGGAATACAATATTGTTACATTAAAATTTAGAACGTATTTTCTGTCTCCTATAAAGTTACTATTCCAGAGATATGCAGTTTTGTTATGACAGTGACTATGCATTTCTCAAGGCTTGAAAGAGGAACTAGACAGACTGTGAAAATTTTTGAAAGGTCAGTCTCATTGGTGACAGGCTCCAACAGACTTTAGAAAAAACTTTAATCCCAGTATAGAAAAGCATCCAGTTTTCTACATCTATCTACACACACACACACACACACACACACACACATATATATATATGTATATATATATATATATATATATATATATATATATTTATACATACATACATAACAATTTTGACCACCTCCTTGTTTCTACACTCATTGTCCATTTTTGTAGTTCATCTGTTTCTCTGCATACTTTGTTAGCCCCCTTTTATCCTGTTTTTCAGTGGTCAGGACCCCCATGGACCTTCACAGAGCAGGTACCATTCTCAGCACTGCAGCCTGTTCTTCAGTGTATGAGACTTGCATTGGAAGGAGGAACAGAAAAAACTGTGAATATTTTTTCAGATCTGAAGCAAAAATGGAGCTTGATTTTCCCCTCTCTCTCAAAGACGACAGCTGTAAGTACTGATTATCTGAAGGTGACAGGCTTGGTGGTCTACCAGGAGGAGACGACAATTTTTGCAGAATCTTCTTCCACACACTGGTTGCAATTACACCACCAGTGAGCTCTCCAAATCTTACAGTGTAGCTTTAATGGCTGCCATGACTGGACATTAAATAAATGAATGTGGTCTCTGATGTCTGCACAGTCTTGTATATAGTAAAGCAGAAGCCATTCCTCTTACAGTATTACTATTTTTCTCTCTCTTTTTATCGTTTTTTTTTTTCAATAAACTTTCACATGTAGCCAACGTTATGTCTCTGTTTTGGAAGAGACATAATAAAGCTCAGAAAGCTGTGTAATGCAGATCTCTGGGAGCTAAGCCATTTTCCATTAAGAGAAAAAAAACCTTTGGTAGCAGATTTTCATGTTCCAGAATGTTTTTTTCCCTCTCTCCCACTCGTTCAGGGCCTGGTTCCTCCTGGCCCTCTTCATCATCCTAATGATAGGTAAGAAATATTTTCACAAGGAGAGACAGCACACCCTGGCATTTTACATTCTTTTGTGGGATCATGTTGGTCTAGCAGGCCAAAAAGTAATGTGAGTGATGTGCTGACTGCTACATGAAAAAAGAAAACACAAGTGTAAGTGGCCTGTAATGGTAAGAAAATGTCACTGTCAAAGTAAATGTTGACCTGCAAGAAGGGTCTGAGGGTCTGAGGCTTTTTGTCAAGTCAAGTCAAGTCAGGCTTTATTGTCATTTCAGCTATATACAAGTACACAGTGAAATGAAACAACATTCCTACAGGACCATGGTGCAACACAGGAACACAAGTGCAAGACAATACAATAAACACAATACAGACAATATAGTACAATAAATAAATATGAAAGACTTACAATAAATACAAAACAGAACACAGGCAGTACACGGTTCTGAAAGTAGGTGCAGCTTAGCAGATAGCCTAGCATATTTGAGCACAGCAGTCACTGAGGTAGCAACTAGAGTAGCAATATACATTATGCAGTATTTGGTTGATATAGTAATTCTCGCAGCTAACATTGTTAAAGTGAAGTATAAAATGTGCAAAAATGCAAAGTTAGTTATTGTTGTGGAAATAAAATGTGTAAATGTGCAAAAATGCAAGTATTCAGATCTACAGTCACGTCAAATGAAGTTTTTTAGTGAAATACAGTAATATATTTTTCCAGTGTTCCATAATTTGGAACTGCAAGAAGTGGGGAGTGAGTTAGTTCCGTATTTATATGTATGTGTGGGTCCGTGTGGGTGTTATGTATGTGTGTGTGTGGGTCCATGTGAGTTGAGGAATCTGATGGCTTGTGGAAAGAAACTGTTGCACACTCTGGCTGTGAGGGCCCGAATGCTGCGATACCTTGTTCCAGAGGGCAGAAGAGAAAACAGTTTGTGTGAGGGGTGTGTGGGGTCAGTCACAATGTTAGTTGCTTTTCGGATGCAGCGTGTGGTGTAAATGTTTGTGATGGAGGGGAGGGAGAACCCGATGATCTTGTCAGCTGTCCTCACTATTCGCTGGAGGGTCTTGCAGTTGGAGGTGGTGCAATTCCTAAACCAGGCAGTAATGCAGCTGCTCAGGATGCTCTCTATAGTGCCTCTGTAGAGGTGGTAAGAATGGTGGGTGGGAAATGACCTTTTCTTAGCTTCCTCAGGAAATAGAGACGCTGCTGGGCTTTCTTGGTTATGAAGCTGGTGTTCAGGGTCCAGGTGAGGTTCTCCGCTAGGTGAACACCAAGGAACCACAGGGGAGTTGTTGATGGTGAGTGGAGAGTGGTCACTTTGTGCTCTCCTGAAGTCAACAACCTCTTCCTCAACAAAATCTCCTTTGTTTTGTCCACCTTAAGATGTAGGTTGTTAACTTAGGTTGACCATGTTCCACAAGAGTACAAATTATGCACACACATAAGGGAGGGGTGGTGATGTTTTTTCCTCCATCAGTGATTGTACAGGGATCATAAGGCATAATGTAACCCAGGCTCCTGCTTCAGTGAACTGTACCAAAAATCTGACTACCACATAAATGTTTTACTAGCAAGCGAGCTACTCTTAGCAAAAAGGGTTGTTTGACACGTAACAATAGAGGAACCCTTTTTGGTGCTATATACAACCATTTTTAAAAGTTTTTTTTTTTTTTTAAAGAACCATATACAGCTGCTTTTCCATCATAGAGAACAACATGACCATGCAAAAAACGATTCATGCATTCAGATATTTTTCTGAGTGTTTGTGTTTCTGTGTAGAACTGTTGCCTTTACTAAAGAAACCTTAAAGAACCACTGGTTAAGAGTGACCTAGCTAATGGATCATGTTAAAGGTTTTGTTTTAATGAATTCACAGAGTGAAATTCTAGCTAGTTGGTGCAATATAAAGAAATGTACCTGAGTTTGGGATATGTAGGAAATTGTGTGCATTTGATTTTCACCAAAGTATTTCATTTAATTTTGTTTAAATAATACGTCTTTAAGAATTGTTTTGGCCTGAGGGACTTGGCTTGGGCAGCTTTGGTCTTGCTACATTCTTGTTGCGGATTTGATGTTAATTTGGCTTGTCATGCACATGCAGCCATAACATTTTTCTCATTCTTCTTAAAAGACAAACTGCCTATAATGCTGCTACATTAGAAGAAATGTGGTGATACATCTGTTCTCTTATGGAAACTTTAATTAGTTCAAATCAGTTAGTCAGTACTACTTTGGGAATACAAATAAACATGCATTATATCCCCTTGTTGTCATATCAGCACTTATCAGTCCTCAAACCTTTCAGATATATAAACCACCTTTGGGCCAAAAGAGTTTCAAAATGAGCTTTTAACAAACAGTTACTTTTTACCTTTTTAGGAGAATCCTTTTAGAATACTTATCCACTAAATAATAAAAAACTACAATCTTCAAAACAAACACCAACAAAGTTTGTTTATTAACCATTTTTAAACCAGTGTGCTGCATGTAAAGACATATCTAAATCTGAATCTCTAAAGAAAAACTAAAAAAACGGCTTCTTTACAAACGCCAAAGATCAAGCTAAAGCCTGAGTAGACTGATAAATCAACGTGATGAGCCCGTTATTAATCTCAGTGTTATGGAGCTCTGCTAAAGCCTGAGTAGACTGATAAATCAATGCAAGGATCAGTTATTAATCTCAGTGTTTTAGAACTCTGTTAAAGCTAAGCTAAGGGATATAGCGAATAGTTAATGAGACACCAGTAAGATTATGGGAGCAGCAGTGGACTGAAGCAGGCAATAAGAGCCAACATAACGTTGAGAATTTTGTGACTTCATTTAAATAAGTGAATTACATTTAAATGTGAATTACATTACTTCATTTAAACAAGAATTACATGATGAAAACTGCCAACCATTAACTGTGAGTAACAGTGTAAACTAAATAAAAATTACAACAGCAAAATTCATCCCATGTTCCTTATAAATATGTATTCTAAATGTATTCTGAAAATGTTACTTTTTCATGTATTGTAATGAAATATGTTACTCAATATATTTAGGACAGTGTATTCAGTGTTCATCTATCACCAAGTATTCTGCCCAACCCTGCCAAGAAAGGCATTCTGTTAAACATGAAGCTGAAAGTTACAGCTAAATATACTCTAAAGCTAAATATAAGGATTAGTAAATAGCTCTTTAATGCTTACAAAAGATTTGCAGGGATTTTTTTGCTTAAATGAAAAGTAACAGTAAATTAAAATTTCACCCTCTAACATTTGATGCACAGCATAATTCAGAGTCTGTCTCAATAAGCATGTGGCTGCATTCAAATAAGTAAATTATAGTTCAGACCAAGGGAATGCTGTGAAGCATTTTTGCACAAACAACATTATAAATTAAAGTATTCATTCTCTGTTTGTCTCTTCCCGCCTCTTATTCACTCACTCAACCACATACATTCATTCAAAACAGGGTCTGGAATTTGTTTTCTGGAAACAGGGTCCGGAAAACGTTTAACCACCAAACAAACAAATATGCATATTATAGTGCACAATTACTATTTATTTACTGAGTATAACAAATTGACATTTTTATTTTGTTTTATTTTTATTTTTTAAATGTTAATTTTAACATAATAACATAAAATACACAATGTACCTCTACATATTTTTTTTGTTAAATTCAGCAAAGAAACAGTAATTAAAATGTGCAGAATGTGTTTTCTGTAGAGGAGGTGTTGATTTATTTTCACTTAGAAAATCATCAAAACATGTCATTTGACCAGGGGTGCCCATACTTTTGCATACAATTGTATATCCAACTTGCTGACAAGTTAAAAAGCAGTTCCAGTTAATGTTGAATTTGCCTTCTATAAGGCTTTTTGGGATCCACGGTCATCAGGCAGAGCCTATCACCCACACCACTGTTAACAAATTGCCCCAAATTCTTTCCATCTTAAAAAAACAAAGGACACATTATATTGATTTACAGCATAATTTACAAATGTAAGTTTACCATAATTGAACCCCCAAAACTACACCTTTTATCCAACAGCACAACTAATTACCAAAGGCTTGAATAAACAGGTTTTTAGCCTAAAAACAAGCCTAAAACTGACCTAAAAAACTGAGGCTGTCTGAGTAACTAGCACTGACTGGAAAGTTATTCCAAAGCTGGGGGGGCTTTGTGTGAAAAAGCTCTGCTCCATGATGTGACTTTACTAGGTACTAATAGTGAGCCAGCACCCTGTGATCTAATAGGTGTGATGGTTCATAACAAGAGTTAAGTTCTCTCAGGTACTGAGGAGTGAGGCCATTTAGAGCTCTATATGTCAGTAAAAGAATTTTGTACTTAATATAGAATTTAACTGGCAACCAAAGTAGTGTTGATAATATGGGACTGATGTGGTCAAACCTTTCAGTTCTTGTGAGGACTCTGGACTACCTGAAGCTTGTTTAGGCTTTTTTTAACACAATTAAAATTCATTAACATTATGTTTTTATTTTACTGTCATTGATTCATAGATTATTAAAATGGAGTGGAATCATTAATATATTGAAATATTATGTTTAATAAAATTAATGTTTTAAGCCCTGTACATTCATTTTAACACAAATCCTAAAAAATGCAAATACTAGAAATAATTTGACATATAAATTACACATTCTGTAAAACTTTAATCACAAATGGATGCAAGATTAACCAGGTTACTCCCTTTTTTTCTTTTCTGTGCTATAAAAACAAAATAGCAGTTCCAGTTTGTTCCCCCTAACTGTGTGTAGGTTTATGCAACATCATCTTGTACATTTCCCCCATTTTCTCTACTTGCTAGCCACCAAAATGGTTCAACGTCAGAGTTCAAAACCCATTTCATACTTTTAACTGAGTTGGACTTCAAACTAAAATCCTTTTGCTGTGAATGGTCCTAAACCTTAAGTAAGTTCATTTTATTAAAATAAATGATTGAACATTTCATTTCATAACTATCAAAACAATAATAACACCTCTGAAATGTTACCAAATGTTTCGGTAGTGAGCATAACTCAACATCACTAGCCAGTACATGAGTAGCAAACACATCTTTGAACAGCTGTACACGCATAAAATCATAATATTTTTCATTAAAATGCAGAACATATGTGTTTCGGTGGTGACATTTCTTAATGTTACACACTGATTTTCAGACTTTGGGACACATTTACTTCAAAACAATGGAATCTAACTGCTCACCATGTGGCCATGAGGGACAGGGATGCAGTCTCACGTCCATTTAATAATTAAACATGGTCATAATAAACATAAATCTTTCAACTTCACGTTGAAAGAAATCAAAAAGATCTTTTTAAAACAATATTGAAAAAAGCTACGACAAAAAGTATTATCTGTACAAATAGAAATGTAGGGGTTAGGGTTTGGGACAGCCACCTTCCCAATATAAAGTACTCTAAAAATGATGATTTTGTATAGTTAGCTTATTACTGTCTCAGATAATGCATTGGATTTTCCTTGGGTTGAAATAGGTCATAATCTAAAGTCTGAATATTAAATAAGTTTTTTTTAAATGTGGGACTGCAGTTTGAACTAATTCAGTTCACACAGCAGGGTCCATATATATGTGAGACCTCATCGAAAATCTGGACATTTAAACCTAAAAATATACAATAGAAAGAAACTTAAAACAAAGTTATGACACATAAAATTTTAAAAAAAAAGTTCAGTCCTGCACTATCTATAGGTCACTGTTCAAAACTCAAATTGACCATGTTGAGGCCTTTGTACAAAAAGGACAGATTGTTTCGTTTCAGGGTTGTTAAGTGCAATGTTTAAGCCTCCATGATACAAGCGGAAGTAAAAGGCATATGACAGTTTTCCACTAATTTGCTGTCACACAAGCTGGAAATGGAGAAGTACACCTGTTTATAGTGTGTGTGATGATGACCAGAGGATAAAACCACAATAAAAACAGCTCGGAAACAGATGCTTAGAGCATGTGCAGGTGAATAATGGCGAGTCTATTCAAACAAAGTAAAAATACATTATTAGAAGAAAAAAATACTTATTGTTGTTTTCGTTGTTTTAGTTTTTTATTGTGTTTGATTATTGTCACCATGTTTTTCACTGGTCTGTTAACTCTAATTCATACCTTAATTTAAATTGTAACTTAGCAGCAATTAAAATGACATCCCACCAACATATCATCGCTGTTGGAACAAATTCTCATGTCTCCAACATGGTAACTTTACGGGAAAAGGAAAAAAACATTATTAACTTGTAATGGAAGTTAATAGAACACAAAAGCAATGAGATAGAAAATGTAAATAACGCTGTAGTATATTTTCTATTGAAGAAATATGTTCATGCTCATGCCAAATGTATTCTATCAGCAAAGATGTTTGGTGTCTGAAGCTTCTTTAATTTTGCACTGGAGCTACAAGGCTACTGTAAAGCTAATCCTTCAACAAATTAGCAATGTGCAAACTGCATGCCTAAATCATCAGGCTGTGCTCAGTTGTTGGGTAATCTTAAACCGACGTGCTTATGTGGTTTCTGGCATTGTATGACATTCTGTTATCTATGAAAATAATAAACAGAAGAACATGGAAATACTGCAGTGCCATCAAAACAGCAGAAACTGCAAGGACTTGTGGGAAACTTGTCCTGTTTATAGCAAATTTCACAGTAAATTACAGTAAGTATGGCTACAAAATCCTCCACAATTAGTGATGGGCAAAAATATACCCATATTTTTTATACAAAACATTAAATACATCAAATATTATTGTTTTGAATAAATTCATAGTGTATCTGAATACAATACAGCATTTTATATTTTGAAAATACAAAACTTTGTTTCCAAAACCTCCTATCATAATCAAGCTTGTAAGTATTTTGATATGCAGTACCTTGCAAAAGAATAGAAGGAATAGACTGGAATAGAAGTATTTTCACTGCAAACAAATAAAGTGAAGTTTCAAGCTCAAAATTTTTGGTCAGCACGTCTTTAAAAAAATGCTGAAAAATGCTGCTTGTGTAAGTATTTAATCCCTTCACGCCGGTACTTGGTAGAATCACCTTTTGCTGCATTAACAGCTTCAGTTAGGGGTGAGTTTCTACCAGCTTTACACACTGTTTAAGAGTGTTTTTTTTTCAGTACAATAATGCTGCAATCGCATTGCAAAGCTGTACTTTCTGAGTTTCCTCGTTGTTCTTCATTGATCTGTATGATCTGGCCCTTCAGTATCACCTCCTCATTCACAACATGTGAAACTACATGTACAAATAAAAATGTTAATATATTAAATATTTAGAAATATTAAAACAAGTCAACAATTTGTCAATAATGTCAGGTTAGCTAAATTAGCTTGCTCATGAAAAAGATGTTGTTTAATAAAGAAAATGGTTCTACAACGAAGCATGAAAACTCAAAGAACCCTTTGCATGATTAAAGAGGTCTGGATTGTGAAATGGTTCGTCAGATTGATGGAGAATGTGTATATGGTTCTGTATAGGACCTTTTTGAAAAGGGTTCTGTATAGCACCAAAAAGGGTTCTTCTGTTGTTACCATGTCAAGCTTGCAACAACAGCAGAACACTTTGTGGTGTTATAAAGAATGCTTTTCAAAAAGGTTTGATACAGAATCATCAATAGCTCATTCTGCATCAGTCTAAAGAAACTTTTCAGGATGCAGTGAATCCTTTAATCATGCAAAGGTTTTTTTAATGTTCATAGTTCTAAAAAGAATAATTTTCTTTTCTGAAGAATGCTTGAAGAACCATCTTTTTAAAGAGTGTATGTTCTTTAAGTTAGCTGGCTATGTTAAAGTAACTTTCCCTGAAAGTCAAAAATGGAAATTTCAAAGAACAGCCTATATCAGGAGTGTCCAGTCTTACCTGCAAAGGGCTGGTGTGGCTGCAGGTTTCACCCCAAACAAGCTGAAGCACACCTGATTCTACTTGTTTAATCAGTTGGTCTTAGTCTTCAAACTTTTCATCAGGTGACCTGCTTTGTTGGAGTGAAAACCTGCAGCCACTTCTGGCCTCTGCGGATAAGGTTGGACACCCCTGGCCTATATCCTTGTGTGTGTATGTTCTTTTATAAATCGATCTACATTACTGCCTGAAATATGAGGAAGGTCCTCAAGACAACTTGTGAGGCTTCTTACTTCTATGTTTTGAAACAACCTGCAGGTTAACTGGACGTGTTTTTACCTGCTTTGTTGCTATTTCTTCTTAACGGCATTGGAGTGTGAAAAGAGACTGTGGTGCTAGCAAGGAAAACCCCTTTATTGTGCAAGCAGTAGCCAGAACAACATGAACAAACATGTTTTTTTGTGCATTATTGAGCCAAATGCAACAAACTATTTATGAGGTTTTGGTCAGATTTTACATCATGTTTTTAAAGGGAAATGAGCTTTAGTTTTGAGTATTTTGGTCTCTCCTCATTCAAAGAGAGAGCAGTCTGTTTTTTTGTGGCTGGAAATAACTTACTGGCAGCTTTGCAAAGATGGCCGCCAAGTGAAGAGGTTTTCCTATAAGGACTTTGGAAAGGAAGACTCAGAAATAGTTTTCAAGACCAGCCGAGTGAGATGCTTCTGTCTGAGGTAACTGAAATCTGATTTATTTTCTATCATTCATTCATGAGACAGCGGTAGATAGAGTAAGTCAGAATTAAGAAATAAACAGAATTATCAAACAAATCCACTTAGAACGCAGAATAGGAGCTTTTCACATTTACACATTTTTTCTTCCGTTGTTGCAGGGTAACATTACTTCCACTAAAGCAACAACAATAGCAACGATGAGTAGACCATGTACATCTTACTTAAGTGTTTGAGTCTGAAGCAAAAACAGCTTTATCTCAGTTTCAATGGTTTGGTAGCTGATGATGGAAAACGAGTTTGTGCAATTCATCAAGGAATAAACTTTCTCCTACAGAGTAAAAGCTATCATTAATCAGCAGCGGTGAAATGCAGACACAGAGGTTCTGTGTCCGCATTTCACCGCTGCTGATTAATGATACACTGAATGCAGTTTGTGCTTTAAAGTTGCTGTTACAGCCGCTTTCAGAGGAACAATTTTCATTTTCTCTCCCAAATACTGTCAGCATCTGAGAGAGCGAGTGCTTGGCAAGGAGTAGATGTTTGCTCACTGCAGCCATTTATCATGAAAAATGTCTACAGTGGTGCTACAGACCATGATGACCCGGCTCATCCCCCTGCCAGGATGTGTGCATGTTTAGCTTTTTGCAACCTGTTTCAACATTTCCAACATGGCTTATGTAGTGCTTTATATGTAGTCATTTTCACCTATCATTGTTTATTACTCTGATGTTAGCAGACGTTATTATACACTGATAGCTGTGAAGGAATTTTTCCACAATGCATTTATATTCTTCATTTAGTTTGGACTCTCGCATTGTTGTGTGTTTGGTAATTGGTAATTGGTAATTTCAATCTTGGCAAACTATGACAAAGATAAAGTGACACACTTTTCTGTGGTGAACTGAAGTGATACAAATGCGTAAGGCAGTAGTGGAACTTGTTTCCTGCTTCTGTTTCTTGTAAAAACAGGCCTTTTAACTGTTAAATTTTAATGAATGGATTAAGATCAAAATCCTAGTTCGCAGGATTCAAATCCTAGTTTCTAGTTTATAAAAATATTTGTTTCCTGAACACAGAACATAAATTTTTAAATTGAATTTCCCCCCTTTCTTTTTTTATTTTTTATGTTGTGAAAGAAATGTATTCTGGTCTTGGTCTTGTCTTGGTCTTGGCCATTCCTGGTCTCAGTCTTGACTCTCATGTGTTGAGGTCTTGGTCTTGACTCTGAATTGCCTGGATTGAGATTTGGACTTTGACTTGGCCATTGTCGAACATTCACTTTTTTGTTGTTCAGCTACTCCTGTATTGCTCTGGCCTTGGAATTGTCCTGCTCAACGGTGAAGCTTTAGTTCTTTAACAGGCTGAAGCATGTTGCCTTACAATATCTCCCTGTATTTTGCACCATTCATCCGTCCTTCAGTTGTAACAAGATGCCCAGTCCCTGCTGAGGAAAAGCAACATGATAATGCCACCTCCATACTTCTCTGTTGGAATGGTGTTTGTGGAGGAATGGGCAGGATTAGGTCTGGGCCACACATAGTGTTTTATATTTTGGCTAAAAAGCTCTAATTTGGTCCTATCTGACCTCAAAATCTTATCCCACATTTTAGCTGGTTCACTCTGATGCTTTCTGGCAAGTTCCAGACCTGCTTTGATGTGGTTTGTCTTCCCATAGAGGCCAGTTGTATGCAGAGCCCTTGATAATGTTGACTGGTGCACCTTCCCTGCAGTCTCAGCCACTGAACCTTGTAGTTTCTTCAAAGTGATTGTTGGCCTCTCTGTGGTTTTCCCTGGTCTATGCAGTGCCTGGTTCATATTTTGCAATTCAAGGGAAGATCACATGACTCCTGACTCTCGCTCGCGCTCCAGTCAGAGCTCAAACTCCCCAGAATACTAACTGGGGACACCTGTGAACTTGGTCATGTGACTAGTTAGTTTCCTTTATAAGCCCGGGCTTTAGTTAGGATCAATGCGAAGTACTGTATCGTTACGACCTACTGAGCGGTTGTTTTCTGACTGCCTGTATTCCATATTGCTGACCTCCATTTTGTTCACCTTGACTTTATCTTTTTGCCTGATCCTTTTGTACTGTTGCCTGATTTTGACTGACCTGTGTTTTGAACCTTATTGCCTGTTTTGACCTGACTTCAGCTCTGCCCTTTTTGCGTTGTTTGCCCGACTATATTAAAACTTGTCGTTTTTTTTACATCTGCAAGCGTCTGTATTCTGTTGCCACATCACAGTTGGGTCCTAGTTAAGGCAATATCTTTCAACTTCAAGCTTTCACAGCACAGGGGAATAACACTTATGCAAGCAGCACTTTTTAGTTATTAATTTTTGTCACAGAATTTGATATTACTTATCACCATTACAAATTCATTTGTTTTGAGGGTAAGTGTCCTTTGTAATCTAGATGAATCTGATGAGAAGGTTGGATACTTTGCAAGGTACTGTAAGTGATACAGGTTTTTTCCAACAGCAGCAAATATAAACTACAAAATGCTATTTTGTATTCCAAATGTGCATTTCAAACAGTGGAGAACGAGGCTGGTTAGCACAGTGTTCACTTTTGGGTCAGTCATGGGCACTCTCCCAAAAAGTACAACTAACATAAAAATCGTTGCACTCTTGACCAACATCCATCCATCTTGTCAACAGCTCTGACTGTTACAATCTGTTATAGAAAAGTTTGTTTCTTCAACATTTATTCAGAAAATCTGTTTCCATTACTGTTTTTCACATTTCTCCTTTGTCACTAAACTCATCTAAGTGTATAAACTTTTTGAAAGAAGTAGTAAGAACTTCTTTTATGATATTTAGGCATTTTTTTAAATTTCCATACACATTTTCACAAATTCAAAAGTGAATGGAAAATTTTCTACGGTGCCTATTTAGTAAAAATTAGTTAGCCAGCCAGCTAATTGCTTCTAAACATACAGTTGTATGCAAAAGTTTGAATACCCCCAGTCAAAGTACATGTTTTGTTGATTTTCTAAGTGAACTCACCTGGCAACACTTTACTGTAGATCATATTCATTACGCTACATGACAAGTACATAAATCTTTCATGACAGCTGACATAAACCTACATAAACATTTACATAGGCTTATTCCAACAGCAGTTATTATTTAGGCTGCTTTTGTCAATTTTAATGTCAAGTCATCATAACGTGTGTTAGGTGACACAGGTTTTTGCTGACATTAGGTTGTGCCAAACTGAGTGAGGCTGGTCACAAAAACAAACTAAGGAGACTTTAATGCTTTGACACTTTTAAAATCTACTGATACTTTTGATACTGATACTCTGTTATGGCAGAGTTATGTATATTCTCTGCCCCGAAATAAAGCATCATATTTATGTTTATAAGATTTATTTGAAGCCCTACGGTAATGCCATGACACTGTAATGACAGAGTTACAGATATTTCCTCTGTCCCTAATTAAAATCAGAGTAATATTGTTACTTAAGATCTTTATGAATCACTGGGGCAATTCCATGACAATGTTTTCTCTGACTCTTAAAGGGGAATTCCACTGATTTTTCAGAATTTCTGCATAATTAATTTGTTGAGATGTAAATAAAGTCATTCAGAGTGTTTTGATGTGAAGTGCACCATTCTAAACAGTAGTGATAGGAACCAAATGTCTAAAGCATTAAATACCTCTAAAAGCTAAATCACAGAATGTTATTAAATGAAGTGGTTTCAAAAACACTGCATGATGCCTAAAACATCGTTTTACGATAGTTTTGTAAGATATACGTTTTTGGCTTAAAACATATATTTTAACTGTATTCATGGTGGAGGGGTACATGCAGGCAAAATAGTTCCTAAAGAAAACTTATTAATTACACACTTCTATAACCTAAGAATAGCTCAGCCAGTTTGCAATGAAGTCCCTGTAGTTACTGAATAATAAATGTAAGGGATTTTAAGGGGTTCAGTTGTAGACACTGTGACCCCTGGTTTCTATTACGACCACTGTAAAGAAATCTGAGCTGGTAAGTTTCTATTAAAAGAAGCAGTTCACATCAAAAAACTCTGAATAACTGTGTTTACATCTCAACAACTGAATTATGCTGAATTTTTGAAAAATTTCCCCTTTTAAATAAAGTGAGTTGCTGTATGTAAGATGTTATGAATCCTAATGGTAATGTCTAAACACTGAAATGAGTTGCATATTTTTATTTTATTAAAATAAGTAAAATGAGCTGCTTGTGTCTTTGCTGAACATTCTAGCATTTAAAACACCTGCTGCATGGAATCTTTTCCTTCTTCCTTTCACTCCATTATCATTGAAAATCTACCTTTATGTAGGACAGTTTCAGGCCATTTTGTGTCATCAGGAAGGAGTTGTGTTAGAAATTTTGTCAGGATTAAAATGTTCAGTATAGTAATTTAAGAATATAATATAATAATATAATATGATTATTAGAAACAGGCGATGAACTGTGAGATGCACGCAATGCCACTAAAAACTCAGCAGTCAAAACACACTGTGAAATTTTTGTCAGTAAAAACCTTATGTCAACGTCACCCTGAGGTTGACAAAAGTAGCCTTTATGACAACAGAAAACATAAAGTACAAAATATGTCATATGTCAATATGTCAAACTTTTGCACACGATATGTTTTTTTCCCAATATGTTAAATTCACCAAATAAATAGTAATTATTCATTAAAATGTGCAACAGTGTGTTCTATGTAGAAGATGTGTGGATGTATCTTCACTTAGAAAGTCAACAAAACATGTCATTTGACCAGGGGCACCCAAACTTTTGCACATGACAGAATGTCCTTAGGTTACTGATTTCTTCTAGTTGGTTAACAAGCTGAAATGCACATTTTTTCTGTATCAGTTATTAAAAATTAAAAATGCAAGAAGAAAAAATATTTAGTAAAAGTACTTTATAATTCTACTGAAAAAAGTAATTTTACAGGGGATGTACTCGAGTACTCTGATGAGAACAGTTGTAATTTGCTACTTTACACCTCTTGTAATAAACATGATAAATGAGGGAGAAAAAGGACTGAATGCCATTTTCTCATGTCCTCTGTACACAACAGTGTTTAATTTTCCATGACAGTTGTTTTAACGGTGCTTCTTTTTGATGCCTTGGCTTATCAGCTCCTGCCATAAGGAAGCTGTGCTTCTCAGCACATAACATATACACACTCACACACACATGCACACAGACAGCTCCCAGTTTGGCTGTGGCTCCTCTTCACCCTTGCTTATCTCTCTGCCCTTCACTACCCACCCTTTGCAAAAACAACAGTCGCATCACTATAGATCATTAACAGAAAAGCAGAAAGACAGTCTGTAGTTTTAGTAACATTACCTTCACTCTGATGTTTGTGTGAAATATATAAAATGTACAGCTATAATGGAACTCCAAAAGTTAAGCAGTGCGATAAAATGCAATGACTTGCAGTTTAGATTTTAGAGTTTAGAATTTTTGCTCTTTGAGGAAAATTTTTAAATGGTAACATGCTTTTAAAACATTGTAAACAAAAATGACAGAGGTAACAATAATTGAAATGTGAAAATATGTCATCACAAATAATGATGCAATAACAAATTTTAGAATAACAAAAAAACATGCAAATGTATTTAAATGTAACATAAGTGAAAAAAAAATTATAATGCATGTAAAAGGAGCTGTCAGGTAGGAATAAAAGTTAATTAATAGACACAAAACTGTAAATAAGCTTCGCCCCCAACTTTACAATATGAAATATTTAAAACTTCTGTTTCTGAGGTTTCCTTTTATATAATCAATCATTGTGTCAAAGTAGCAATACTCTTTCAAACTTCATGGTATAAATTAAATTGTAAATGCATTTGATGCCAAAAAAATATTGAAAACTGTAGCAATTGTAGCAATTATTGGTAGTAAGAGGAACACACATACACAGGCATCAACCAAAACTAAACTGATACACCTAATACTATTTCATCTTAGTCATTTACTACCCATAATTTCTTAAAACACTTGTTATTTTCTGAGAAACACAATTTCACGGTAATATATCACTGAATGGCCATGTGCAGACTAGTACAGACTAAAGCAAAGATTCAAATATATTTTACTGATGTCCACATTTACTAGTTTTCATTGTAGAAACCACAATGATTTCCCCTTTTTAGGCGATTTGTTTTTGTGAGTTTTGCTATTGAGCTTTTGTATTATTCAGTACTGAGTCAAAATATCAAATGCCATTGTGAATAACAAGAACTTAATAAATTATCAGTCATGCTGACCAGACAGACATTATCTGCTGTAGCATGCTGTATGTCTGAAATGTTTGTCTTTTTCAGTTGTACACTGACCCTTAATCTGTTTACACTGGATATGATCCCTGCTTCATAGAGTAATTGGACATTTTCTCATGGGCTGAAGGATCCACTGGCATGACTAGTATGCAATTACTGTTGTTGAACACATGTATGTATGTATATATATATATGTGTGTTTGTGTGTGTGTTCAACGATAGTATATACATAGTATAGTATATATAAATAGTTTTCTTTGTACAACAGCGATATATATATATATATATATATATATATATATATATATATATATATATACACACACACGTATATATATATTAGGGGTGCAGGAAAAAATCGATTCTTAGATGCATCGTGATGCGGACATGAGCGATTCTGAATCGATTCACAAATGTCAAATCGATTTTCTAAATATTTAATTACATTTAACGTAATGTTGACAGAACGCAAAGGCAGAACTTGGAAGTGGGTAAGTGCAACGCCCAGACAGTCTGTGGCGGCACATAACAAAAACACTACTGGATGAGTGAGAAATCTGACCGGCTCCCTCTGCGTTAAAAGCCAGGTTAGATCAGGAGTCACAACACAAATGATAAGAAGAGCCATTTTGTCCTTTCAACAAATATCAAACCACCTTGGGAGCCACATTTAATGTCCAGTATGTCTCAGTATGTGCTAATATTCTAGTATAGGATAAAAAATATAAACAAGAGCGCAGACTTACTTTACTCTGCTTTAAGCTTCGCCTACATCCGCTTTCCTCCCATTTCCGCCAGAAAACTTTTCCTCAAAACTAGATCACTTGCTTGTAAAATGTCTCTCAACATTCGGCTGTCTTACGAGGCTGAAGTCGCTTCTCATTCTCCAGCTTCTTGTTCGAATTTTCCCGTTCCACCTTAAATTCTGACTGAGGCGCCGAATGTAAATACGGCACCATTTAAGGTAGAATGAGAAAATTCGGAAGAGAAGCGACTTCATCTTTGCGACTTTTTACTGTTTGACAGTCTCTCGTTGCAGATTTAACTTGCCAGGAAACCAACTGTGCTGCTTATAATTGCGAATAATGCATCGTTGCTATGTGACCTGCAGTCTGCATGGCGAAACAGGGCTTTCGCGCAATGTTGCATACGTCACGTCTCAAAGATATTTTGCTGACAGAGCGATCCCCCCGTCTCTACAACGAGACCAAAACCAAAGTTATAAAGTCACTGAAAACGGGTAGGATGGCTGTAATCTGCTGCCTGGACATCTACTGCCACTGGATCTTATTTCACCGTAACTGCACATTTTATTGCAGATGAGTGGCAGCAGCGTCTCATGTGCTCCAAAGGCAGCGAATGAGAGCCTTCCAGTTCACTTGCCACATCACTTCCATTTGATTTATTAATAAAAGATATTGGAAGTAAATTCATTATGGATCATTACAAATACTTTGCTTTGAACTACCAAGTCCTCAGACAGTAGGAAAATAGAATAATCGATAATCATTTTATAATCGCATCGCAGCCCTCTGAATCATAATCGAATCGAATCGTGAGGTACCTAGAGATTCCCACCCCTAATATATATATATATATATATATATATGTGTGTGTGTGTGTGTGTGTGTGTGTGTGTGTGTATACGACTGGGGCCACTTCATTAAGTACACCTCCTTGTATCTACACTCTTTTTCCACTTTATTAGGTCAATTTAATGTGCACTTTGTAGACAATTGAAGACTGCAGTCCATCTGTTTCTCTGCATGCTTTGTTACATTGTTCTTGAATGGTCAGGACCCCCTCTGGACCACCCCAGAGAGGGTATTATTTGGGTGGTGTATCATTCTCATCACTGCAGTGACATTGCCGTGGTGGTATGTTGTAAGTGTGGTAAGTGTGGAAAGTGTATGTTGTACTGGTAGGAGTGGATCATGATTATGCACTGATAACATAAGGAGCTGACGTGATTCACAGGTGCCACAAGACACAGACCTGTATGCAGATGCATACCCTGCATGCTCAAATGCTACACCACTGGAAAGTGTAAGTCAAACATACTGCTACTAAAGATGTTTTTGGTTAAATATAGGCAATGAGCAATGGATGAACAGATAAACACAGCAACATGTACTCTATTGAAAAAACAAATAGGCATATGTGGATTTTTATGTGTATACACAAACACACTGTAATTTATATAAACAGGACTCTCTGCTTCACAGTGAACCAGGAACAGCTACCCGATACCACGCTAACTGCATGACTTGCACTTTTTTCACATTACAACAATATATAACTTAAAGAACATACACTCACTGAGCACATTACTAGGTTCACCTACCTTGTATCTACGCTCATTGTCCATTTTATCAGCTCCACTTACCATATAGGAGCACTTTGTAGTTCTACAATTACAGACTATAGTCCATCTGTTTCTCTGCATTATTTGTTATCACATTCTTACCCTGTTCATTAATGGTCTGGACCCCCAAAGGACCACCACAGAGCAGGTATTATTTGGGTGGTGGCTCATTCTCAGCAC
This sequence comes from Colossoma macropomum, assembly GCF_904425465.1. Taxonomy (NCBI): domain Eukaryota; kingdom Metazoa; phylum Chordata; class Actinopteri; order Characiformes; family Serrasalmidae; genus Colossoma; species Colossoma macropomum. The sequence goes on from NW_023494810.1 coordinate 16,895,740, forward strand.
TACAGTGACCCTGACGTGGTGGGGGCGTGTTAGTGTGTGTTGTGCTGGTACGAGTGGATCAGACAGAGCAGTGCTGCTGGAGTTCTAAGAACAGTCCACCAAGTAAATATATTCAGCCAACAGCATCCCGTGACCACTGATGAAGGACTAGAGGATGACTAACACAAACTGTGCTGCAGCAGATGAACCATCATCTCTGACTTTTACATCTACGAGGTGGACCAACAAAGGTGTGTCTAATAGAGCAGACAGTGAGTGGACATAGTGTTTAAAAACTCCAGCAGCACTGCTGATCTATTTCTTTTTCTCTGTGGTCCACTAGAATTAAATTTTTCATGACCATTTTCAAGGCTCTACATATCCCTCAGAATTAAACAGGCTGTTTTTTTACTGCGCTTTTAATACTAATATATGTAAATGAGCTCTGTTGTGTTTGGCTGCCCTGTATTGTGCCTTATTCAAAAACATTTGTGGCTAAAACTCTCCTTATAACTAAACTAAACAGCTGTAGGCTGAATAAGGCTGAATACTGCAGTCCCACGGTAAATACACTATTTCAAACTACTCAGATTTTAGAAGGATTATGTTATAATGTATTCAAACCCAAGGCATTCTTTGAGATTATTTAATGTCATCATTTATGTGGTAAATAGAGTCCTAACCCCTAAATTGTGAAAATAATACTTATATTTCTTAACATTTTTTAAGATCATTTTGGTTTCTTTTAAAGTGACGTTGAAATATTTGGATTGATCACGAGTTAAATAAAAAAAAAAAAATTTAATGCTGTCCCATGTTTTTATGTCCCTACCGAAACACACAGTGTTTTAGTCCATAGGCGGAGGCTTATTTTAGCCACACCCCTAGCATATTTGAGTTATGCTCAAAATTTGCCAAAATTGTCACTACCGAAACAATTGGTAAAGTTTCAGTAGTGTTATGATTGTTTTGGTAGTGACAAAATGGAATGTTCAGTCATTTGTTTTAATAAAGAAATTAAGAGTATGGGGTCATTCAAAGCAAAAGGACTTTAATGCAGGTCCAAATCAGTTGAAAGTCTGAAATGTGTTTTCAACTCCGACTTTGAACCAATTAGTTAATCCAAAATGATGCATATATGTCAATGTGTTTGTTTTCATTGCATCACAAACCAGTTTGTTTTTGCAACTTAGTTTTCATATATGACTTAGGGAGTGAGCATTTGATACTTTCATAATGTGATAATGTAACTATGTGTTGGGCACTACATCAAACTCTTATTTTGGAAAAGCAAGGGACTTTTGGTTTCTTGTGATATGGGCACTTTAAAATTATGCATTAAATGCAAGAACAATCTATGCCTAAAAATATAAGGATCTTTTTGCTACTTGGATTGTGTAACATGCACTTTCCTGGATGATCGTAATGAATTTCTCATAAGTGGATATGAAATGAGAATAATCCTTTGGTTAGCCACTCAAATACTTCTGCTATTACTGAAACTCAGTAATTATGCAACTGTGGTGTGAAAGCTGGTGTTAAAACAGTAATCAGTCAAATTAGCTTAGCATATGAAAATAATTCCTTTATTAGTGCTGGTAATGACTTTAATGTATGTGCTTAATATGCCTTCCTTTTGATTGTGCTTTATTTTGTAGTGATGGAGGAAGTTAAAGTGAGTTACTGTGAATTTTGCTCTAAATCAGACCAGTTTCCCACAAATAACAACAACTTCTGCTATGGGGTCCTTCTGGTTACATTTTTGCTGCCGCAGTGTTTGTAGATTTAGTTTTAAAGTAGTCAAAGCTTATCATGATACATTATTATTGTTCAATTGTTTTAGATTTATCTTCATTCACAAGTTTCCTTCCTTTCCACCATCCCTACTTCACTCAAAAAATAAACCAAAAAGGGTTGTGTGTGAAAGTATGTCAGTATTAACAACAGTTGCTTTTTATGTTGAAGTAACAAAGAATGTGCTGACAGTACTCTATGGGATTGAATAAAATGAGTGGTGTAATTAAATGAAATTCCTAGAAAGTTTTTTTTTTTTACTATTCTTTTCTGTGTTTAATCCCAGTGCATTTGTTTGGTTGCCCATGTAGATTAGTCCTATTTCTACGCAAATATGTGTTTCTTTGTATGCCATTCAAATAAAACAGGACTGAATTTAATAGAAAAAATGCTTTATGCACATTTTGCATGTTATATTATAGAGTTATAACATTTCCATTGCTGCTTATTTCCTTTCTTTAAAGTGTTTAAATTTCTACCAACTAAACAAGACTTTGACATGAAACAAATGAAACAACAAGAATCAACCATAATCAAAGCACAGAGACAAAAATGTGTCTACAATTAAAAAGAACTGTACAAATGTATTCTGTCATACTATACGACACTATGTCACAGGAAAATGAGCTAAACCTTAAACAAGTTTCAAGGCATATCTAGGGCAAACTAGTCATATTAAACATATTTGTTTTTTTTTCAAAGGTGTAAAGTAGTATATAAAACTGTTTTCCCTGTCAATTTTAAGACACTCCTCCTTACTATGGCATTCTGTATTGGCATTTAAAGGCTTTGTGAAGTAACGGTATAAGTTTTTCCATTTTTAGTTATTTTGTTCTCATGTCCATTGTTTCTTCTTTTTGTTTTGTTCTGTGGCTCTTGTTACACTTGTTTAACCCTACTTTTAAAATGTACAGTGTAACATTGTAAGATGGACATTGTGACACTGCAACATGTACAGTGTTGCCTTGTAACATGGGCACTGTAACACTGTAACATGTACATTGTAACATGGACATTGTAGAATAGCCACTGCTGTACTGTAACAATGTTCATTGCTACATGTAGCATTATAACATGCATTGCAACAGTATAACTTTGTAACATGTAGCTTGCTACTTCACAGAGGTGTGGACTCAAGTCTGACTCGAGTTCGAGTCATATGACAAATTTGATGACTTGACACTGAAATTCGATGAGACTCAAATCAAAAACCCGAAATCAAATCAAAAAGTCCAATGACTTGGACTTTGACTTGGAAGTGGAAGAAGCATGGACAGGCATCTGGCTGCAGATGGCATTCTCTACAGCTGGTTACATTTCATGTGAATGGATGCATTTCCTGGCACAGACATGGCAGAATCGCATCAAGTGTAAATCTGATGTACAGAAACATTGTCAAATGTCTGTTACTATGCTTATATTTGGCTTATTTTATTTTAAAAAAAACAAGTTAAGCATGAGAATTCAAGTTCAACTTTATAAGCTAGACACAAGCGAAGCATCAATAAGCTCTTGCCCAGCACTTATGCTACAGATGTGATGGAGAAACCTCCCAGACTTTTTCCTCATAGCAGTTAAACAAAAGAAACTGAGCTATACTTGAGTTTCCGTCAATCATAACTGTCAAACAGGTTGGCCGATTTAAATGTCTGAAAACATCTGCAGTTTTAATATGCACAAAAGTAATTATATTTGTCTCTTTTAGTGTGTAGCATTAGTCCACGCACTGAATCGGCCCTCATATGTTGTCTTGTCTAAAACCCACAAATAGTTCAGCCAGTTTGCACTTAAGTCCATGTAGTTACTGAATAATAAACCTTCCCCTGATCTGGCGGCAGGCGACCACTAGATCAGTATGTACTAAACGTGGGATTTCAGGGGTTAAACTAGCAAACAAAGTATGCTGTAGTATCTTTGTTCATTTACTTGCCCACAGTAGATGAAGATAGCAAAAGAGCTCGATCAGCAAGCTCCTCTCTAAAGCCTAGTTTCACTTGCATGAAATTGTTGAACTGCTATTTTGTAAAGCAGTTGTGTTTTTAAAATACTTGCTGGTAAACTCACTCTCTGATAGTTGGCCATGCACAACTAAAGAGACAGCTGGTGAAAAAACTGCCCAAATTCTTATTAGTACGAGGGATCACTACTTGTCAGCCTAGAGTTAAAAATGTCTCAAAAGAAACAGATTAAGTAATAAGTTAAAATAAGTTGACAGCCCCGTAAATAAACATTTCCATTGAATCTCATGCCTGGTTGAACTGAAGCATGTTTTCTAGCTTGTTGGGGTGATTATAGGAAGAGACTAGACTGATCTGATAACAGGACCAGCCCACTCCTTCGGCCGATCACACAAAGAGCTAGCCTCGTTTATCTCCTCAATTAATGTCAAGATAATCCATTTTGAGTAAACTCTGCACTCCAGAATGACTCTCTGCCTTGTCTTCTTCTGATCTGGCTGCAGGCGACCATCTGCATGCTTACATAAACCAGACACAGGAAGGAAATTGTGGGTTAAACATCATATGGTTTTTCTGTTGTTTGATTTGAAGCAGTCAGAGAGGCCCTACACAAACCTGTAAGTAGGCCTTTGGTAACGTAATCTCATATGGATTCACAGTGACAGACTCAAAGCTGTGACAAAGGAACAGGATATCACCTCACATCCTGCAGGGTGTGCTTTTTTTAAATAGCCTCTGATAAGACTATGCACTATTTACACTAGATTTTTGCTGTAAAATCAAACAGTTTTTCAAGTGTAGTGATATCAGAGGAAGTGTTCGGTACACAACCAGACTGCATTTCAAACATCATGTGTGCCCACTAACTGTTTTTATCATAAAAACTGTTTTTATCATAAAAACCTATACTGTAGTATATTTTTTATACATTTTTTATACATTTGTATGATAAATTGTGAAATACCACTGTGGGAATCAGAGATAATACAGGAAAGTTAAAGCAATAGTCCAGTACTTTGCAATATTTTTGTTTTACTATGTGTAAAACTATTCTTTCAAAAAGTTTCTAAAGTAAGAAACACTGCAAAATTATTTCCCAAACGTTTCCACTGGACAGAAAACCATGGGCAGCCTTTGCACTAGACAAAAGTAGGTTCGCCATGAGTCAACAGCCCGAAGAAAATTAGATATACTTTGCGTGTTTATGTTCTACAGTCTATTCTGACTCTTGCAAAAAAAGTATACTAACACAGTGCTAACAAAGTTATATACTTAAGCTATTTTGGAACTACTCATTTGTACTAAAACACTTCTAACGTGTATTTGATATAAACTTAAGTCATGCTTTATGTGTACTAGGTTTATCAGTCATGTTATTGTCTCCAGTCTTAAAGTATAATTTAAGTATACTGGTCTGAGCCCCAATAATAATGGACTATTCAATCTTGTAATGTGATGACACAATTGCATAAAGATAGACTGGTATGAAAATTTTACTAATCTTTATTGTGGAGAGGAGGTTCTTTGGTGGCTCTGGGTGCTGAGGGGGAAATTAAAAAAAAAGTTATCCAAGCACAGCAGGGAAAGGTAAGAACAACAGCAAGCAAGTGTTCAATTGTAGTATCCCAAAGCTTTCAGGATGTCTATGTAGGAAACTATGAAGAAGAATTTGGGCCAAACTGAAAATGCAATCACTACAGTGAAAAAACGTGAGGTGCACTGCTTACATGACCTTATCTTTCCATAGTGACATGCAGAGTACATGCTAAAATGAAAGGAAAAACCTCTCTTAAATTGTTTTCATGTCGCTTGACCTCTTCACTCATAAACAATGCATGAGGATTTGCATTTTAAAAAGAAAATTCTGAATTCATGTCAGAATTGAAAATGTAGTAAAGGTATGACCACTGTGCAGTCCTTTAAACTGAATTTCCTTACTGAACAATGAAAAAGCGTTCTTCTATACTCTTAAAGCAAGATCTTCAAGGGTTCTTGAAACAATAGAAGAACACTTTGTACGGGGAAGGGCTGAGAGACAGGATGCATGTGCTGCGTCTTGTTTATTGAGCATTTCTGCACATGGATCCGGTCACAGTTCAAAACAGGAGCCATGAAAGAGGCACTTGGGTTAAACACAGGCATATGGAGTGGGCTGATCTTAGATGGGAGAGTCCATGTGTTGTCTGTCCAGAGGGGAGACCCCACGACACCCTTTTTGGTGCTATATAGAACCATTTTATTAAAGTTTTTATTTAAGACCATGCACAACACATTCACCATCAATCTGAAGAACAATTACACCATTTAATTTTTTTATTGCTGAATTGTCTGAACTTCTCGCTTTGCTCTATCCCTTTGTACCCTTGAGCGTTGATGTTAGATGATTTTAACATTCATGCTTACTCATATAATTGAGCTGATTTTCTTAATCTGATCATTGTTTTGACTTCATTCAACATGTAAACTTACCTACACACACCAAAGGACGTTGGATTTTGTGTGCACTTCATAAGGTACTTGTTTGTCTAACTTGCGTGGTACTGATCTTTACTTCTCTGATCATAAGGCTGTTCTGTTTGATCTGTTGTGGGCGGATTATGATTGGATAGCTCAAACCACCTTCAGAGGTGGTTAGAATTGCACCTCCACCTTATTTAACATGAGTAAAAAACAGAATGTGTTTCCTTTATCTACAATTATATGAGTGGAAATGCGTTTACTGAGTGCTGACTAGCAGGTGAAAAAATTAACAACAGAAGGAAGGATGGAGCGTATGTGAAGCTGGAGTAATCCCCAAACCAAAAGCCTCCATGCACTCCAGGCTGATTACAGCATCGACCCCTGCACTGAGGCGTATGAAAGCTGTGGCGCGTCAACTAGAACACATCAGTATGAAAACTAGTCTGATGGTACATGCACTTACTTAGAAACATTATGTCCTTTGCTATAAAGAGGCCCTAAAGACCTCAGCTAACTAGTAATTGCCAGGGAAATGCTAGAGCTCTTTTCTCCACTGGCGACAAGTTGTTGCGGCCTAAAAGCTTCCCCTTAGCTCTGTCATCAGAATTCTGCTGTAATTTTTGAAGTTTGTTAATGAAAAGATTGACAAAATTTATTTAAAACTTCAGCTGTCTTCTAGCTCTGTAGATACCCTAGTCGTATCCTCTTCTGTCGACTAATCCTATTTATACCCCTCTGGTTAAAGCGCGTCTTCCCTCTTTTTGCCCTCTTGTAACTAAAGTCGTCAATGCCTCTCTTACATCTGGCTAGGATCCCACTTAAAATTGGCCATTCTTCTTCTTAAGAAGCCTGGACTTGACCCTGAAGATTTGGGAACTATCGATCAATTTTAAACCTTCCTTTTCTTAGCATGTTGCTTGAGCGTGCGGTAGCCACCCAGCTGAAAAATCATCTAACTTTCAACAACCTATTTGGGCAGTTTTACTCAGCTTCTTCAGAGCTAACTACAACACTAAAACTGCACTGGTTATGGTTCCAAATGATTTATTGATAGTAGCTGACTCTGGGTTGTTAAACATACTTGTTCTTTTGGACCTTACTGTTGCATTTGACATAGTGTGTCACAATATTCTGCTGTGCAGACTTAAGAACTGGACTGGCATGACTGACACTGTACTTGCATAGTTTAGATCATATTTTATTGACAAGCATGAATTTGTCTCTATTGGCAAGTTTAGGTCTGACCCATCCCATCTCTCCTATGGTGTTCCCCAGGGCTCAGTTCTCAGCCCTTTACTTTTTTCATTACATATATATGCTACCACTGGGCAATAATACTATACAGAGTCTCCAGGTCCATTGTTATCCAGATAATATGCAAATCTTTACACTAAACCCTCAGACAACCACTTGTTGCTTTGATCACCTGTTTGGCTGTTTAAAGACTTGGATGGCTAAGAATTTTTGTAGAATAAAATAATGATATAACTGAGGCGCTTCTAATTCCATCTTGAAGAAAATCAGACAGTTCACCCTTGCTATCCCAAATGTTATTATGTCCTCTGTTGTCAAGGTTAGGAATCTTTGCATCATTCTTGACTCCACATTGTCAATCGATGGCCACATTAAAAACATCACTAAAATGGTATTGTCGTCTTAAGAACATTGCCCAGTTACGTTCTTCCATTTTATTATTCATTCTTTTATCACATTAGGTTTGAATACTGCAATGCTGTTTTTTATGGCCTTCCTGTGTGTGGGCTTAAGAAGTTGCAACATGTCCAGAACTCAGCTGCTAAGGTTCTTATACATACCAGACCATGGGAACATATAACGTCTACTCTCAAATGCTTACACAGGCTCGCTGTCCATTTCACAATACAGTATAAAATACTTCTTTTGGTTTTTAGGTCCCTGTATGGTCTAGCACCTCTTCGCCTTTCAGCTTTTCTTCAGAGTATTCACCTTCATGCTCTTTACAGCCCTCCAAAACCCACCTGCTTTCTGACCCACCCTCCAGTGACTCTGATAGGAATCTGGGGTAATGATGTCTACAACACATATATAGCCCTTGAGATGTGGAAGTCTGGTTCCTATCACCACAACTGTGAACCAATCATACTTGGCAAGTTTCTCTAGTACAGAGCATTTCTCACCAAACCGCTCTGAATGACTTTGTTTACATCTTACCATTTAATTATGTAGAATTTTTTAAAAAACTGTGGAACTCCCCTTTAAGCAGCTGTTAACCAGCATACACACCTTAATCCTTCTTCTTTTTCCTTTTTTTCTCAGAAACAAATTAGGATACAATTATTTGAAAACATGTTTTTTATAGTCCATAATCCAGAAATAGAGTCAGAACTGAATTAAAAAAAAGGAAATGTCAGGATCAGAAGTGTTGATACCTCAGTATTGATCCACCTATCCTTACCCTCCCCGCCCCTCCAACACACACACACACACACACACACACACACACACACACACACACACACACACACACACACACACACACACACACACACACAGGCACGGTTTGCATTAAGTTCGTAAGTCAGCCGGTGTGACTCCTAAGATTGGCCTCACACTCTCATATGCACGCGCACGCACGCACACAAGCACGCACGCGAGAACACGCACGCGCAGGCGGCATATAAGTCTCCACATCGTTTCTTTAGTCTGCAGTCAGAGAGCAGCAGCAGCACAGCGGAGAGCCAAAGCGGTGAGTAACTAAACTTAGACTAAATTAAACTAACCCCAAAACTACCATTAACCTCTTTTCTTGAACTTAAACTAGCAACACATCACTCAAAATGGCCAGAAACGTTGGACAAAACGGGTTTTGGTCGACGATGCTACAGAAACAAGCACAGTGAGCATGAGCTAGAGCCTTGTTGAATATCTCTCTTTGCTAAACTTTTTGTCTTCATAGCCTTCAGGCTGTAACAAAACATGTTCGTGCCCATTCTGAGACATAAGCGAAACGCTACTAATCAGTAAATTATACCCGCGAGATGGAAATTAGATCGAATTTCTGCCTGAAAAGTCCATTATATTATTCAGCACACGGTTCTGAGTAAAGTTAACGGACATTTGCTTATTCACGCCGAACAGCATTAACAGTGTGCTGGATTAAAGCACAGAGCAGGCTAGAGAGGCGCATGTGGGTGTAGATTGGTCGAGTAAAAACCTTAAAGAAAGTCCGAATAACGTTATGAAGTAACTTTTCTGTGTGCTGATAAAGTCGTGTATCGATGTAACGTTGGTTGGACAGTGTTGAGTGTAATGTTAGCCTGAATGTTGGTGATTCGTGTGAAACTGTACAGCTGGACTGTGTGTGTTCTGGCTTTGCTCTTTGCTTTTAGTGTAGTTTGGAGGGTGAAAAGCTATATTAAATGCGTGACATTACAGCCCCCACCCCTCTAAACATGGTTTGCCTGGGGGTGGGGTCGAAGCGGAACATCCTGTAATAAGAAACATACTATATGCATCTTCATTTCCACTGTTGTCAGTGCCTAGCTGGAGCAACAAAGCAGGCAAGAAAACAAGGTAGAGGGGAAAAAAGTGTACAGTACTTTGGAAAATGGGCAAATTAGGAGATGTGGGATTAGAGCATGAACTAATTTCCTGACAGGACATTTCGCAACCCTGGCACCAGGTATTAGTCTTTGAGAGTCCTTTCCCAAGCCCTGCTTTAAAGGAGTAGTTTGGTGAAAAATCATATTTATTTCAGTATATCTTATATGTAGTTAGTTAGCCAAGACAAGTTTGGTCTCTGAAGTTAAGAGCTTTTAAAACATCTCAAACAGACTTGCTTATGTGGTTTGTGACGTTGTATAAACTATTATGTATCAAATACCATTATAAATCCAGGCATCAAGATGGATGCTACTGTTTTAAGCTATCTGAGTATATGCTGTACTTTTGTCCACTTAGAATTAAGGGTGAAATTGTGTACATCTAGTTATTTTTGGCTGAACTTTCACTTGAAATGCTTTAGTTCTGGGAGATTCCCATGCATGTCCAGTGAACTTGTGTGGGAGACATTGTTATGAGGATAGAAGAGCACAGAGGGCCAGCTGTTTTAAATTCCCCAAGATGTCTAAGCTCAGGGTAGGGAGGTGTTGGGCATACTGTGGGCTCATGTTCGGTCAGATATAGTGAGAGGGGGTTTGGTGAGGGGGCACAGCATGACGTGCTTTCTTGCTTTTATTGAGGTTTGTGCTGCGACTGAGTTTGAGCCAGGAAACATGAGCCATCACACAGCCCGCTACTCCCCCCTCTGCCCCCCAGAGCCGCCCGCCAGATAACAGTCTTCTCCACTTTAAATTCGTACTTTACTTTAGTGCTGACATGGTGATACTGTTTAACACACCCCAAGACAAACCTTTAACCTTTCCAAAAGTATTTGACTGGCTGTAATCCAAAGCAAATCTTTAAAAGGAGGTTTTAGGTGGCTGTTTTGTTTGTCAGGAGAGTTGTATAGTGTAGATTAATTATGTGTAAAGTGTGTTTACACTTCAACAAAACTAAAATGAGTGTGTGACTGGGCATATTGGTTTTGTTCTGTGGGACAGAACTTTACAGACTTTTTTTTAAAAAGATTAGCCACTAGGAAAAACAGCACTTGAGGTTAGTCCCACTGATTTATAAAATGTGCTTACTCTTTGCTATTTGGTTTACTAATGTGATATTTTTTTACTTAGTGCCCAAATACACTTATTGAGGTTATTGTTTTACAGGTGTTTTGATTTGAGTCAGCTTTATCAAGTAAGTGAATGGACACTTTTTTCAGCTTTTTAAAAGTTCTTGATTGAATCTTGGTGCATAAATGCGCCTGTTTCTAATGACAAAAACAGTTTACAGTCTGAGAAAGCATGATAATGTGAAAAGAAAAGTCAATAATCTTTAAAGAATTCTGGACGCTGTGGCATCATTGCAGTGCTTCGCCTCCATAAGCACTAAATCATAGGTTAAAATCCCAGAGTGTAGTTTTATTATTCTGCTGTGATGCGTGATGACAAGACAGCATTGCAGTGGTTCCTAGAAGGAGACCTGAGCACATTGTGTTTGTGCTTTCCATCTAACTGACCTGATCCACATTTTGCCTAGAGCTTTAATCTATCTATCTATCTATCTATCTATCCATCTATCCATCCATCCATCCATCCATCCACTTACTTGCTTACTTATTTGATTAGGCACTGTGCATATTAATCAACCCAAGGATTACGGAGGTTAGCAGCTTTCTCTATTAATCCAGGTTTAGATACTCAAGCTATGACCAGTCCTCCCCCACATGCACATGGAAGCGTGATGCATATGAGGAACAGCCAATTGTGTGAAATGCGAAGAGGAATCAAACAGAACAATTTGGTTCTTATTGGGCTGGCCTAGAAAAGGCAGTTTTACTCACTGACTGACTGACAACTTTGTTGAAACGGTACTGCACCCTAAGTTAGCCAGCCAAATGCCATTCATTCAGGAGAAGAAGAAGACTTGGGCACCGGTGTGAAGCCTAATCTCACAACCCTGTCCTGATTTCACCTCCGAAGGAGGCCAATGTTAGCAAGTTATTATGTTTTTATTACCATGCCAGCCAGTACGGTAAACTGTAAAACGTGTTACTGTTTTAATTCAGTTGTGTGCTAGCTTTGTTACATTTGTTTATGAATAAATTCAAGTTTGCAAAAAGGCATGTACATACACATCTACCTATGCCTTTTGAGGTTCCTCCCAGCATTGTTGTTTGACAGCTGTGAAATGTATGATTCATCCAATAACACTGCGCATACCGCGACTGGACATCAGGGAAAGTAAGATCAGGACAGGGATGTGAAATTAGGCACCACACCAGCTCCTCATGCTATATACTGTTAGGTAAGCTAAGGTTGTTTCATTTCATGTGGGTGTGTGTCCTTGCTTGAAATATGCTGTGGGTTGCCATTGCTTCAAGCTGACAAAGTTAATTGCGAGCTGAGAGATCTTTAGTGGCTCCTTGTCGGCTCTTTTTTTGGTCAATTGAGCATATTAATTGGCATTAGCCGAGAGAGCGAGCTGCGAGAAATGTAAGAAAAAACAAACGCATAGCGTAACCAACTGTAAGTGCAGAGTAACAGTTTTATCACTAGGGATGGACATTTGTTGTTCTAATGTTGAAATTTGTAAACATAGAATATTTGAATATCATTTTTTTTTTTTACTTTTTATCTAAAATGGCACAGGAAGAGTTAATTAAACTAAGCGATGCAGAAGTAAATGGGCAGAGTTGCCCCATTATTTGCTATTTAAGTGAACTTTTAACAAATGATAGGTGACTGTTTAAATGCAGTATTAACTAAGTAGCTCTTTTTCCCACCTGGCGACCAGCTAACATTGTTTGTTTTTCGCTTTCTTGCACTGGATTAAGCTTATGTGAATAGTGAGATGCCTTTTAAATGATGTGATTTTGGCTGTTTAATTGTTAGATTACTTTTCCCTGGAACTAATAAGTAAAGTGATCCTATCACAGTTTAGGAGAAGTAGCAATTTGCAATGGAATATTTTGAGTACCCCACCACTGGTCAGTGATGTGTCAGCTTCTTATTTTGGAGCATAAACACAGTTTCATGGACTGATCGTATGTCTAGCTAAACTTTGAAAGGCTAATTTTAGACCATGGTTAACTTCCGTGTGAGGTTTGTTTGTGTATGTAAAAATGCACATACTGTTATAGGCTTTATATTAGTAATATTAAACCTAAAAGTGTGGGGATTTAGGGGGCTCATGCACTGACAACTGTGTATCCCTCACGTTTAAAATGGCTGCTTCACCCCTGGCATTATTGACCAAAAGTTGCAGAGGAGAAAGAGTGTGGCCTGGCAGTCTGGCAAAACCAGGCTTGTTGGAGCAGTAAGTGCTTTATATTCTTGATATGATTTATTACTACTGCTAAAAAGTGATATTTTTACATGATTAACAAAAAAAAATCCAAAATTGGTCCAAAAGCTGTTCATGATCTGAAATCTCAGGTTAGGTGAGCAGCATAATTTGACATGGTGATGTAACCCAGGTCAAACTAAACTCTAAGTTAGCTGGTTGCTTCATGAGACAGGCCTATGATAAGCCTGAAACAAATTCAAATAAAAAAAGGCTATTTACATAGAGATAAACTAAGAAAATAATCAGCTGATGTGTTGAGCAAGTTGCATCACAGACAACACCAAAATGAACCTACTATAGTGTTACTTGACAAATGATTTAGAGAAGGCAGAACTATTTATTACTTATTGTTTAGAGGTAAAGCGCAAACTCCCAAATCCAAAAACAAATCCAAAATGTTTATACCTGGGGTTTCTTTCAGGTTTGTGTTGAGTTTTGTAACCTGGGTGAAGGAATCAGCATTTTTCCAACTGTTTGATGAGAAAGTGCTGTGAAAAGATTGCTGTTGCTGAGTAAAGGGCATGCCTCAATGTGCAATCAAATCTGAATAGTTTGCCTAGTGCTGGAGAGCCTGTGGTTTTAGCAATAGGAAAGTTAAAGGCTCCCCTTTTCACTGGCTTTTGTCATATTGGTATGCTAATGAAGCTGCTCAGATGCGGGTGTCCTGGATGACGCCTAAAAGCTAAAGAATGGCTGTGCTAACTACTTTAGAACTTGATCAAGCATACTCTTAGAGGTTTTGATGGGTTTGGGGAACCACAGGCTTGTTCTGTTATTGGAAAAGGCTAAAATGGCCTCGTTTTCATTTCTTGTAAAGTTAAGCAAATGTGGGCTAACACTAAAGCAGGTAACAGTATTGTTCAGATCACATTAGAATCACTTTATTGGCCAAGTACAATTGTTTGCACAAGGTATATGACTTAAAATCGGTGCATACATTACTGGACAATGCAAAATACAGATATTAAACAGATGATACAAGTAAATACAAAGAGTAAATGCCACAGGGGGTATTTATGTATTGTATACAGAATGTAAGCTAAATGTGCAGATACACAGTATGGATGCAGTTCCTCCACTTTTGCACAAGACCACCTTTTTTACTGTTGACCTGAAAGCTTTTTTCAGTTTTTAGTCCTTGTTTGTGAGCAGAGTTTCCCAGTGGAGCAAAGGGGGTGGATCCTTGGTGTGGTGAGTGTTCAGTAAATTAAGTGCTATTATTTAAAGTGGTACTTTGTCAAAAAACAAATATACACAGTACAAGCATTTAGCTGTTAAGACTGCATGTCTTTTTGAGCCTGCTTAGTTAGAAGTGGCAATACTGCAATAATTTATTGCTATTGTGATAACTTTTGTTATCATGATAGACAGAACATATCTCTGAGAACTTCAAGAAGTATGACCAGTGTGCGTATCTTCAAAAAGAGAACATAATGAGTTTTGTTTAAGTGCCTTTAGTTCAGCACAATATGTGAAATGTTGAGTAAAAGGCATTGCACTCAGTTTTTGATGGCGGTTTTTAATTGTGACTAGGGATGTCACAATAAAAAAAATAATTACATTCTACCCACCCAGAGAAAGCGAGACAAATTATGCTCTCTTGAACTCCCGGCCACGGATAGCTGTAGCACCACCAGGGATCAACTCGCAATCTGCTAATGAAAGGACCAACGCTTAGACGGTTCCACTACTCGGGAGCCCCAAAAATATGATTTTGAAATCTAAAGACTGCAGTCAGTTTAACTAAATGTGATCATCTCAAACTAGAGTGACTATGCAATTATGTGAGAATTGTGACAGGCTTTATTGTGGCACTAATGTCGCCTTTTGTCTGCGGCAAAATGTTGTAATACGTATTGTGTATTGTGAAAATATCTTTAAATATTGTCGTGATATTTTAGTTTGAGCACCGGTGCTAAACTAAAGAAGCAAACTTCAGACACCAGACATGTCTTGGTGGATAGACTTCATTTTAAGTGAAGACTAAACTGTGTTAAGATTTTTTTTTGTGCACAACTATTACTTCAACGTAGTGAAATGAAATCTGGAACCATTTTGTAATTTAATTGTGCATCTCGGTCAAATACATGCGAGTGGCAAGTTTTTAGTTTATGCAAAGATTATTCAACATAAGTACAACCTTCAAACTGTCATCAGTTTCATAAACATTTTCACTTTAAATTCTGAGTCACTTGACATAACTTTGAGTTACTTTGATTCATATTTAAACCTTAAACCACTGATGCAAATCCTTCTCTCCATCTTAGTCATCTGGAACCTCCAGCTTTTAGTTAGAGACATGAACATATTATTTGTTTTGTTTTTTGTTTTTTTTTAAATAAACATTTTGTGTTAGTCTGCCCAGGGCTAAGATCCCAGCCTAAGCTATATGAAGTGTTTGGCTTTGTAGCTTGTCTCCCTCCATATACTTCAGCCCTGTTATTTAAGGTTCTTGCTTTTTTCTGAATAGTGATGGGAAATGCCAGACTGCCGCTTTGCTGACTGGGTGTGTTTTGCCGTTGCTGGCCAGAGACGCAGTGTGTTTGGTCTGTAGGCAGAGAGCCGTCTGGCAGCCAGCGTTTCTCCCCACCAATCAGCTGAACATCAGCTGATCCCACAAAAATCCCTCTTCCCCCACTCCCTGCTAAAAGGAAAAAGCAGATCAATACAGAAGTATCAATACATCTGATCTTGACTTTTTTTAGAAGCAATCTTCATGTAAAAATATCAGGATCAGGTATTTTTCTTTTAAGCATTAATTACAGTAATTATTTGCTACAAAATGGAATGGTTTTTGGTGGTGGAAAAGTGGGGATTTTTTTATTTTTTTATTTATTATTTTTCCACTGTCTGCTTCTCCCTCTGCTTTTCAGACACATGCAGTGCTGCACTGTGCTAACATTTACACTGGTTTCATTGTAGAAATAACAGATTTTCCCTTCTTAAGTGCACTACAAAGTTCTATTAAAGTATCTGTATTTTTGAGTATAAGTATCTTTACTGGTCATGCTTGGGTGCTTGTTTCCACACACTGAAGCTGGCACATCCGCCACTTGTTTTGTTGTTGTATGAAAGTTCCCTGAATTGGACACAAAGTAATTTGTACATCATTCAGAGTGGTCACATGTGCAGCTTTGAATAAGGGCCAGTGTCTTCACCAAAACGGAGACCCTTTCCTGTTATTCTTACATCATCTGCTGCCCTCACTCCAGTTGTAAGTTTGAATAAATATACATAACAGTAAACAAAGGAGGTTCATTGTAGAAATTTGCTTTGATTTTTTGTTGCACTGAAATTCATCATTTTGATATGTAAAGTACATAGAACTGCAGAACTTTGTGAATAGCAAAATCATTAGAGCATGAGCCTACATTAGTTCCGTATGGCTAGTCAGCACAGGGCTCGATGGTATATTGTTTGTTAATTGTTGGTTTGATATTAGTCACAGTGCTTGCATCTTAACCAGTCTCAGTTTCTGATGAATGAAAGTATTCATGTAATCCATTAAAAATATATATTTTTCCGAAATACTGCTGGCCAATATGTAACGTCACATTATTGATCCACTGATTTACCAATGCATCTTTAATACACATTTTATATATATTGGAATTATGTACTCTAATACAGCGATTGTGTTGTGGCATTATCATCCAGCTCTAGTCAGCACTGCTGCTCCCTAAACTGAAGTGACTTGTCCCGGGATGCCTGCTAAGGAGGGCAGGGCAGTGCTATTGCAAGTAAGCCAGAGTGTAGCCCTGAGGGACTGCTTATTGATTCAAGCTCAGCTTGGGCACTCTGGAAGTAGCTGTATTTGACACGCATCAATTCAGGGCAGCGTTTGCCTCATGCTTCCTGCAGGTCAGAACGAAAGCAGCCCAGGCATTTTATTTATTCAAGTTGTTTGATGCAGCCGGGGCAGGGGGAGGCTAGGCTAGATTCCTGCAACCTCAGCAAGCGGCAACAGTTGTGTCCGTCTTTCTCTGCCTGCCTTGTACACCATCGCGCTACTATGAGAACAGATTTGAGACTGAGTAGCTGCACTATGACTTGCAGGAATAGCCTTTTAAGCAGCTGTTAAAGTCAGCGTTTTTTATTTTACCCCTAAACGAAAGACTTTTACTGCAAGATTTGTGGGTCGCTGCTTTTTGTGTTGACAAACGTCAGGTGGAGCTGAGGTTTCGAACTGAAACCTTTCACTGCAGAAGGGCTGGTGGGTGAGCTTCTTGCCAAAGGTTTGTTTTTCCCCTCTGTCTTCTGTGCTTCGTCATTCAAATTTGCAGCTACCTAGATGTGGCAACACTGATAAAGATGGATCAAGGTTCATCCACTGTAACTGTGTTCTGTGTGTTTTAGGAACGAGGAGGCTGTGAAGCAAAGGGGGAAACGGTTATGCTGATGAGAGATGGAGCTCGATAATAGAAGCCTCCAACTGGCAAAATAAGAAGTGAAACTATATGTTTTTCCCCACCCTGCACTCATTTCCTTGACGGCATACCAGAAGTCTGCCTGCTGCTGGACCAACGGAGAGCCCTCGTCGCAGATTTGTTCTACTGTGGCCCCAAAAAGGAGCCGGAGACAGTCAAGACGTAAAAAGACTATTTTATAGGAGTATTCCTTTTATTTTATGCCTCAAAAAACACTTTGTTTTTAGATTTTAAAGAAAGTTGTCAGCTTATTTTCTACCCGTCTGGCTGGCACAGAAGGGACCTAAATGATTCAAACCAGCTACTGGATCCATCATGTCATAAAGCCACATGTGGTCTCCTAGCACTGAGGAATATAACTTTTTTGCCGAGTGAGCATTGCAAAAAGAAAAAGGATACCAGAAACCTGCCTTAGTCATGCTGCTGAAGAAGAAACTGTGCATTGGTGCCTTGTTTTGTGGCATCCTGTTTTTTATGTTGGCCACACACACTATACAGAAAAACAGTCTCTTGTCCGTGACGGAGGAGGTTACACACACTGCGGCACAGTTCGTACTAAAGAACCACACACACACCCAGTCTGTCACCCAGTCCATCCAGCGGCGCTCCTGCAGCTGCCCTACATGTGTTGCAGATCTGGGCATCTCTGAGTGGTTTGACCAACGCTATGACCACAAGCAGCATCCCTACCTCACTACCGAGGGAAATGAAATAGATCCGCTTGCATTGAAGTGGTGGCTGGTAAGTGATGTAGAGGCGAATTCTGTATGCAGATTTTAGGTCTCTAGGCCTAATCATTTCCAGGAAAAAAAAAAGTCTTATATAAAGTCTTAATAAATATCTGAAATGTTCAGTTCATTTTTATTTAATAGTACAATGCTTGTTGTATCTAAACTCTGAAAGTTATGCAGTAATACTCTTATTTCGCTGTTAACTTTTGGTTGTAAACAAAAGGGTTAACAACTTAGTTTTTCCCCCATGTTATCTGGAAACAGCCAAGTGAGCTCTTTCTCATTGAGTGGCCTTAAAGAGATTGACAGAAAGCTTTGCAGGTTAGATTAACTGCCAACATAATTAGGAAGTGACAGAGAAATCAACCAGTCATGTTTTGGATTGCAGTATGTAGGAGTGATTTGGTGAGGGGGGGGGGTGTCTTGGATATGTCACTGACTGCAAATATGAGTTGTAGCCCTGCCTGTGAATATGGCCCTAACTGAAGGCCTAGCTCTAATACTTCTGGTTTGCTGCTGGATTTACCTATTTGTCATTTATTTTATGTAGAATTTTAACACACAAGAAAAGTAATGAAGAAAAAGAAAAGTAAAAATTAAACACTGGAACCTAATTCTGAACAGCCATGGAAATAAGGTGTTAAGTCACTGGCAGTACAACAGATTGCTTTTAGGAGCACTTGCGTGTTTTGTCATTGCTTCTTTTGCATTGGCTTAGTTCAGAAAAAGGTTAGTGCCCCATTTGGAACTTGAAGTCTTCTATCAAGTGAAAAATGCTCTTGTCCCATATATTGCAGCAATGTTAAAATCTCTAACTCTGTAACTGGTGTTAACTCACCAATTTTAACTGCAAGCACATATTCTAACTAGCCCTGTAGGTCATAACAAAATGTACTCCTTAATGAATATTAATAAAATATTAAAGAAACATACTTTATATTAGGGTCATATTAAAACAAATGAAGTTACATCGTGAATATTGATAGCTTAGGTTTTGTTGTGTTTTGTTATGCTCTGCTAG
Source organism: Colossoma macropomum (assembly GCF_904425465.1). Taxonomy (NCBI): domain Eukaryota; kingdom Metazoa; phylum Chordata; class Actinopteri; order Characiformes; family Serrasalmidae; genus Colossoma; species Colossoma macropomum. The sequence goes on from NW_023494810.1 coordinate 16,915,034, forward strand.
TCTTGCTAATTGGGTTATTCAAATTATGAATTAGTGTTATTGTAAAGTAGATGTAAAGTGCGTCCTTGCTTAAGATATTAATACACAGTTTGAGACTTACAGCATCGTTCATCATTCAGCATCGTGGTGTACCCAGGTTTCGGGACTATTTTATCTTGACTATTTTTCTAACTGACATTAAATGATTCGATTAGATTCTGTTAGTCAACTAATTACATTTAGTCATTTCTTTATTTATGTACAGTATTGTGCAATACAGAGACCAGAGACGAGACTTCTTTTATTTAATTTCCAGTCAAAATGACTGTTAAGTACAAGTTATTCTTTTTCAGCATCAGGAAAAAATAGGACATGTATTTAGCAAAAAATAACACAGAGGCCTGAACAAATAAGCATAATTTTTTCTGTATTTAGTAATTCCACCCTTTGCAATTATTACAGTTTTTCATCCTTTCATGAGACTTACTTTTAGTGGAAGAATGGATGGAAAATGTGGATGTTTCAGATCTAAAATGAGTGGAGCTTATTTTCTTCTGTCTCTCAAAGAGGAAAGCTTTAAGAGTACTGTTTATTTGATGGGGACAGTTTTAGTGGTGTAGCAGGTCTTGTACGATTGTTAGGAGTTTCATTCTGTGCATCTTTTAATCATTTTTTTTGAAATCCAGTTTTGGAAACTCCAGTTTTTTCACTTATTTTCCTTTGACTTTCCCTTTCTTTATGCAAGTTGATTCAGTCACCTGAAAAATGATTAACTTGTACCTAATGGCCAATTTGACTGGAAATTAAATAAAGTGTGGTCTCTCACAAAAAGTAGTTTGTTAGTTTTACAAATGAAGTGTAGTTAAAACTACAGATATTTCTGCAAGTGGAAATTTGCATATAGCAATTGAGTTGCACTATAAATTTAAGGACCATTGTATTTTATTGAACGTACTTGCATCAGTCATGCACAGGATACAGAAGAGCAAAGCAGATGCAGCATGGAAAAAAAAAAAAAGCTTTGATTGAGCACAGTCCCAACACTGCGTCTCTCTGGGTTTCTAATGCATCCTGCAAGCATCATTTGAAAGCTGCAGATATCATTAACCACACTGGCCCAGAGACATATCTGGAAAAGAGTGCGGAATCGTCCAAATCTCTGTTATTACCATCACTTGTTTAACAAATATCATTACAATCCACTGAGATGAACCCTCAAGCTACCATCTTTTATTGTGATTACGTAAACAAAAACCCATTTACCATAGTGAACAGAGAGGTGGATCCAGTCTGAATAAGCTGCTCTCCAGCCCATGCGTGCATTTCAGTAAGGTTTAATTTAACATAATTAAAGGCTTTCTAGCTTCAGACAGTGGAACTGCAGCCAAACACAGATAAGCTTTTCACTGGCACATATGCTGTAGTTTCCTGTCCACAATGACATACACGCACAGGCAACCTTGCATCAAGCTACATTGTTGAGCTTTTATCGAGGAAGCCAAAATGCTGTAATAAGATAAGGCTGTTAGTCTGGCAGGTCATAATTGAGGTACAGTCAAATGAAAGACGAGTTTTATTTCAGTGCTTTAAAATTAGAGGCTTCTCAGGGTGCTTATTTCGAGGAACATGAATGAGGGTTCCTGGAGGAACGAAGGATGCTTTATTGGATCGTCTGAAGTTCTAATGTTGCTTGTTAATGTGAATGCAGGCTCTGCAGCGGTCAGTTGATGGGACGATCGAGGAAGTGATGAAGAAAATGTTCACTGTGATTTCTCCTCCGCCTGTGGAAGAACTGCATCAGCCAAGTCGCTGTCGGACATGTGCTGTGGTTGGAAACTCAGGAAATCTACTGCAGTTCAAGTATGGAGCTGCGATAGACTCCCATTCCATTGTCTTTCGGTATGTTCCACTCTGCTGGTTCGCAGTTCAACCATTCAGACTGTTTTAATTAACCTCATGCTCCATCATACATACTGACATTATGACAAAAACAGAAGAAGCAGCAGTATTTTGTTTTCAGTCTTATTAGTAAAGTTAGTCAGTGACGGCAACAGTGACTTATCTAATTGATAGGGTAACTAGCTGTTCATCCCTTACATAACCTTATAAAACATGTAGCAGAGCACTGATATGGAATGCCAGCAGGGAGAAGAGATTCAAGTTCATTTTCTACACTCTTCTCGCATAAATTGAATGAAATAATGCATTCAGTATTGCATATCATGCTTGGCATCCGTTTACTGCCTCTTCACAAATGGGCTGTTTTCGAGCTGAAAGATAGAAGCTGAAAAAGGCTAGGATGGTAACGTTTGTTGATGTAACTTACCATTAGCTGTTTACCTAAAAGACCGGCTGCTGGAGTCGCGAGCACTGCTGCACGTTGATATGAGTGTCGGCAAGTTTTTGGACACTGTCCAGTGTGTGGGTGCCTTAACTTCTCTCTCGCCATGGTCACGTTGGAGTTGAGGGATTATTTGTTTGCAGTTCCCCCTCTCTTCTCCCGCTCGGGTTTGCATACAGAGCACTGATAGGCTCCAGAGATGTTCTGTGGATCTGAATGTACAACATGCATGAAATCTGCAGTGCAATAAGCAATTTTGGAAATGATAGGAAAATAACAGCAATATTGTAGTAGTGTTTTTCACCTGTGCGTATTGAACCGTAGGGGGCATACTGAACGGTTTGACTGTATACCATGTACTATTACATCTCTAATAGTGTATGTATATGTGTATACAGTATTGCTTGAAAGTCTGTGAACCTTTTAGAATTTATCTGCATAAAATATCTGCCTAAATTTGGCCCTAATAGTAGACAAAGAGAACTCAATTAAACAAATGAGGCAAAAATATTAGACTTGGTCATTTATTTATTGAGGAAAATGATCCAATATTACATAGCTGTGAGTGGCAAAAAGTATGTGAACCTTTGCTTTCAGTATCTGGTGTAACCCCCTTGTTCACCAATAACTGCAGCTAAACATTTCAGTTAACTGTTGATTTTAGTCCTGCACATAGGCTTGGTGGAATTGTAGCCCATTACTTTGTACAAAACAGCTTCAGCTCTGTTATGTTGGTGGGTTTCCTGACATGAACTGCTTGCTTCAGGTCCTTCCACAAAATTTCTATAGGATTAGGACTTTGCTCAGGCCATTCCAAAACATTCTTCTTTAACCATTCTTTGGTAGAACGACTTGTGTGCTTAGGGTCGTTGTCTTGCTGCATGACCCACGTTCTCTTGAGTTTCAGCTCATGGACAGATGTCCTGACATTTTTCTTTAGGATTTGCTGGTATAATTCAGAGTTCATTCTTCCATCAGTGATGGTAAGCCGTCCTGACCCAGATGCAGAAAAACGGGCCCACACCATGATACTACCACCACCGTGTTTCACAGATGGGCTAAGGTTTTTATGCTTGAATGCAGTGTTTTCCTTTCTCCAAACATAACGCTCATTTAAACCAAAAAGATTTTGGTCTCATCTGCCCACAAAACAGTGTTCCAATAACCGTCTGGCTTGTCCATGTAATCTTTAGCAAACTGCTGACAGGCAACAATGTTCTTTTTGGAGAGCAGTGGCTTTCTCCTTGCAACCCTGCCATGCACACCATTGTTTAGTGTTCTCCTGAAGGTGGACTAATGAACATTTTAATAGGTCTTTAATTGCTTAGAAGTTTCTTTGTGACCTTGCAGACTATTACGTGCCTTGTGATCTTTGTTGGTCGACTATTCCTGGGGAGTGTAACAGTGGTCTTGAATTTCATCCATTTGTACACAGTCTGACTGTGGATTGGTGGAGTCCAAACTCCTTTTAGAGATGGTTTTGTAACCTTTTCTGTCCTGATCAACAACACACATCTTCTTCTGAGGTCCTCAGAAATGTCCTTTGTTCGTGCCATGATACAGTTCCACAAATGGGTTGTGAAGATCAGACTGTGATAGATCAGTTCTTTAAATAACACGGGGTGGTCATTCGCCTGATTGACATCCGACTGATTGAAAACACCTGACTCTAATTTAAATTCAAATTATCTGCTTATCCTAAAGGTTCACACACTGTTGCCACTATATATATATATATATAAGGGGTGGGAATCTCTAGGCACCTTTCGATTCGATTATGAGATATGTATGTGTGTGTGTATGTGTATATATATATATATATATATATATATATATATATATATATATATATATATATATATGAAATATTGAATCATTTTCCTCAAGAAGTAAATTAACAAATCTTATATTTTTGTCTCATTTGTTTAATTTGGTTCTCTTATGTGAACCTCTCTTATGTATTTCACTTATGTGAAAACCTAATGAAGAATATAGAAAATTCTAAAGGTTTACAAGCTTTTAAACTTTTTTTTTTATCTGCACTAACAGCTTTTAAAATAATGATGCACTTGGTTTGAAGGTGCCCTGCTGGGAAAGATTAACTTCAGACTTTGATCATACTCCATGTGTTTTGCTAGATTAGACACGACACAGTTAATGAAGTCTTCTTTGCTGCTGTAAGTGCAGAAGAAAGAATGGTGATGAGACAGAGCAATTTAAAAAGTCTCTCATAACTGCAGTTCAGCAATAAGAAGGCATCACTGTGCTTTATTTGATTTCAGGTGACAGATTAGGGTTGATATGATGGGGGTGTTTTTCATGGCATGGATATTCAGTTTATTGCTGGATTTGCATACACATGATGCAAAGTATGGCAAACAATAAGCACTTACAGCAGTTAACACATATCATTATGCAAATGCTCAGAGGGCAGTTCCAGAGGAGCGTTGCTCGAGCTCCAATGTTGCATGCAATGCTGCACCCACCAAATTACGTTGTTTTTATATATATATATATATATATATATATATATATATATATGTGTGTGTGTACACACACACACACACACACACACACAAAAAAATGTGAAAAGCAATTTATAAATAATAACTTGATCATTTTTGTGCATGTCTCCTTTCCTGCTGCAGAATTTTTTTTTATTTATTTTTTTTACTTTTGGTTTCACTAAAAGTAAACCAGAGGGATTAGAATAGGTCACTTAGAATTCACTTAAGAGTAAGGTGCTAAACCATGTATCGCTTTATGTCAGCAACAACAGAATTACGTACAGCAGCTGAAATATCTCTGTTGGATTTTCCTGCAGGATGAATAAAGCCACGACTGTAGGGTTCGAGCAACATGTGGGGAATAAAACCACTCACCACTTCATGTACCCAGAGAGCGCTGTGGATCTGAACCCTGGTGTCCATCTTGTCTTGCTGCCTTTTAAACTGAGGGACCTTCAGTGGGTGACGAGTGCACTTTCAACCGGAGAAATTAAAACGTGTGTCCCTCATTCAGCAGATAAACCCACAAACAAGTCTATATTTCATTTGCATCATAGTCAGCTAGAGAACTGAGGGCTGGGAGAGAAACAACCTCAAACAGTTACACCCTTCTAGCTAATTTCCCTGACCTATCCCTTCTGTGGCCTCTGACACACTTTCCACTCCCCAGCCATCTTCCTGTCTGCCTTCTTAGTCACAAGTTTGGACTCACTTGACTAAATGCATGTTTTTCATAATTGTAGACATTTTGATCTAAATGCTAATACAAAAATACATTATATTCATTTCTAAGAAGTTGATGCCTACATAGGAATTGATTTCTAAATCAAAAAATTTGCATTTAAAAATGTTTATACTCAATATTTTTGTGCTTAGCTCATGCATATTTTCAAGCCTGTTGAAAAAGCATCTCATGAGGTGGCTCCTCATAAAGCTGGTTGAATGAATGCCATTATTGTGCAAAGCTGCATCAGAGCAAATCGTGGCTAATTTAAGATTCTAAAATAGATAACGCATTACGTTGACTAAAAAAATGTGTTATAGTTTTGATGGCATCACTGTGGTGATCACTTCCTACAGTGTGGAAAATGGTAAGACTAAGAAACCCTTAATGAGAAGAGGTGTCCACACTTTTGACTGCTACTGTATTCTCTATTCCTGCCAGCAAGGCGGAATGTAGTCCTCTAATAAACTTCAGCTTCCCTCCACAATTAACACTATAACAATATATTAAAGGTGTGGTCTTCACTCTCAGACTGCATAGTTGTTTAACTGCACGGTTTAGCAAAGCCCAAATTTGCCGGATGTTCCGCAGCCACTCAGTGTGAAGCCGCCGTTCCCTGAAATCCACTCATGTTTGAGTGGCCCATCCTTATTTGTTTGTTATTAACAAGTTTGTTAAATTTATTGCTGTAATTGTTAACAGTTTTTGTCAAGACGTCTGGGATGTATAAACAGTGCTTTGTTATAAGATTTTCTTTTTCAACCTCAGGACATATGTGAGAGTGAAAGAACGTGTGCAAGCAGATAAAGACAAGGTGAGTGTGAACCATGAGGTACATCAGTGATGTATTCTGTGGTGCTTAATCATTTAGCCAAAGCCTGTGGTCAATTTACATGCATAGGGAAATGTTCAAGGCAGTTCCTTGGAACATTACGAGTGTAAACGTCTTTTATTCAAGAGTACATTGACTGTGAAAGGATTAAATCTTGAGATGCACTGAAATATTGGCCATGAACATTTGACTGAAAGTGGTCAAAGATAGCACTTTTGGTTATAGGCAGAAAGAGGGGAAAAAATTAAAAGATTAAATTGGACTTCAACACAGTGTCAAAATTGAACACTTAACACATCATTTGATTATGAAAACGAGAAACAGTGATTAAAAACTATTTATTTCGTTCACCCTCCTGTGCTGGTCAGTGCAGACACCATTCAAAAAGTTTAAGCTGCCACCTAAAACAATGGGAATAAAAAAATTGCCCATGTTGAATTATTTCACGGTTTCTGTGAGGGACATTAGACAAAGCATTTTTTTATAATCGCTATCCATGACGACTATCAGGAGAGGGCACAGTGCTCAAGAGCTTCTCCGCTACTGGTCTGATACCAGTTGAAAACACGACATCCTGCTTGATATACAGAATACAGCAACACAGAAGCAGAAAGAAAAGTCCCTGCTGGCACAGCAGTGTCATTCGGTAGTACCTAGTAGGTTTTGTCTATTTAAAGCAAATAAAAATAAAAATAATTAAATTGGGATTCGGTTTTTGGACAGGTGTGTCTCCAATTTCAGTTTCAACGAAGAAGTTTGTTTCTGTGCATCACTAATGAAATCTCAAATTTAAGCACAATTTGATGACTATTTGTAACATTTTTACACCCATACTGTTTTTTTTTCCCCTGTGGTGTGTTTTGGGTTGCAGGTGATTGTGGTGAATCCGAGTTTTTTTAAGTACACTCATGACCGCTGGACAGAGCACCATGGAAGGTACCCATCCACTGGCATGCTAGCCATAGTGTTTGCTCTGCATCTCTGTGATGAGGTAAAACCCCTTACTTTCTTTTAGTTTGGATAAATCTTCATAGATCTGTCTAAACTGCACAGGTGGTTAGAGATCTACAGTTTCAAGTCTTCATATCAAACCGTGTAGATTATAGTCATATGACCTTGCTAACAAGTAAAGGAGGTTTACCCTAGCAATTAGCATATTGCAAACTGCATGCCTCAATTATCACACTGACGCAAACTGCATTACGCTGTTAACCTTTTAAATACCACAGAACACAGTGCTAACTCCTTTTAATTTACAAATAACTGTTTTCTGTGTAATTAATAAACAATAATAATAATAATAATTTGGATGTTAAAAAAAGTTTGAGGTCATTTTGAACTTATGTGGTTTCTTACACTGTATGACACTCTTATCTGTAAAAATAGACAAAAAAGTACATACAGCATTCAGAGACTTTTTTTTTAGCTATAAACCTTTTTTTGTGTTTTTATAGATAACAGTATGTAAAGATATTGAATATGGTATATAATGACTTCAGAGCAAGGTTTCTTTTTTAAGTAAAATTCAAAGTTTTTAAACAATTTTTAGGACCTCAGCATAGCAAAAATACAATTTCCACTGACACTAAAATATTGCATGTATTTAATGTGTATTTTTCTGAAATCGAATAGTGTAAAAACTGATAAATTATTTGAAATTGGATGATCCTTACAATGTCTGTTTACTGTGTCCAACTTTATTAGTTCCACTGTCCTTAAGATTTTCATCATCAGTTATGATATAAAAGAGGCAATATTCCTGCACAATTCAGATAGAATTATTTCAGTGCCAGTTCATGTGGTGTGCACAATGTGTGACATTCTGGACTGATGTGTTTGTTTTTTTGCTTACCTTTTCAAAATGAGCATTTTCTGTTGTGTTTAGTGTAGGTTTCTGATCAAATTTGATTGACCTAGCTGATCTATTATATTGTGCATGAGTCCTTAAATTTAATACCTCTAATAGTAAAAAAGACATTTTCTTTAATTTTGTAACCTTACATTTTTTAAAATCTATTTTAAGACTTTACAACTTCTCAAGGAACTGTGAGAAGCCTGCAGAGGTCTGTTTATTTGACCTAATTTAAGCGTCTGCGTCATGCAGTTAAAGGCTTTCCTTCAAAAGTGCATCTAGAACTAGGCACACGCGTTGTTTTCTTTTACTGTGAAGTAGACTGAGTTGGAGCAATCCAAGTAATCCTCATGTTATTGTGGTTTTCCCTCCAGGTGTCTGTGTTCGGCTATGGTGCAGATTCACTGGGAAACTGGCACCACTACTGGGAGGACAACAAGTATGGGGGAGCTTTCAGGAAAACAGGTGTTCACAATGCTGACTATGAGAGTGAAATCATCCATAAATTGGACACAGAGGGCAAAATTAAACTTTACCCGAAGGTGGGACAGCAAGCCAGTCTGAAGCTGAAGGAATGACTCAAAGCCACGAGACCACACATGCTGGGTCAGAATAGAGGCCAAAGAGGAGAAAGACACACATGTGATTCACCCTGCTATTAACTGACCACTGTGAGAATTGCTGAACCAAACCCACTGACAACAAGCTGTATTCTCAAGACCAAACAAACCTTAACTGTTTTTTAATGAACGTTTTATTGATACTTGTCACACATTTGATGTAAAACCACAAGATGGACTAAATCCAATGAGAACAAAGCTCCTCTTGAAGATGCAGGAAGGCAATGGAGCAGAGAAGGAGTGGTAAGTGGAAGGAATAAGCTTAAAGTGATGGTTGGGTGAAAAGTCGCATTGACACGAATTTACTCCTTGAAGTCAAGACATGTTTGGTGTCTGAAGTTTGCTTCTTTTTTGCACTGGAGCTAACAGGCTAATGTAGCTAATGAGTAATGGATGCTTATACTCCCCCAATTAGCTTCATGCAAACCGCATTTCTATCGTCACACGCTTGCCTCAAACAGTGTTGTGTTATCTCAAATAGACTTGTGTGATGTAGGCATTCTGTAAGCACAGTGCTATTTGGCGAGGGGACTAGCTTTGTTAGATACATTAGTCTAATAGCTCTGGTGCAAAACATAAAGAAGATATGTAAATGTAATTTTTCACTGAACCTTTAAAGCTGTTTCATGTCCACACTGAGCTGCACCGCCAAGCCTTACACAGACTGACCCTTGGGACTTGTTAGTGTCGACTGCAAAGAGGGAAAAGGCTAAAAATAAAACTCAACATGTTTAGCAAAGTGGCACTCTTGGCCCACTTCTCAACTTCTCATTTTAGACAGAAAAGCACTTTTTACTGCAACTAAGTACAAAACTCTGAGATGTTATTTGCATTATAGTTACCAATGTGTTTTTAAGGAAAATGACCTTTTCCAAATTGGCTTTTGCTGTATGGATCACTAAAGCAAATGAAAACATTATTTAACATCTGGATCCAAATTGGTTATTTTGCTTGCACTGTTTTAGCAATACATGATAGGGACAAAAATACTGGGACACCTACGGGAGCTTTTATGACATGCCATTCTAAATCCATAGGCATTAATTTCTAGTTGGTATTTGCCCTCCTCCACCATTTGGCACAATTCAGTCAGGCAGGTAATGTTCTCCTGGCATTCACCAAACCCAGAATATGTTTCCACTGCTCCAGAGTCCAGTGGCGGTCTGCTTTTACACTACTCCCTCCGATGCTTGGTATTGTGCTGGGTGCTATACAGCTTACATGCAGCTGCTTGCCCAAGGAAGACCATGCTAGGAAACTCCGGGTGCACAGTTTTTGTGCTGATGTTTAGTGAAAGGGGAGGTTTGGAACTGTTGGATCAGTTATCGAGTCCGCAGAGCGTTGGCGACTTTAATGCACTATGGGCCTCAGCACTCGGCGACCCGCTCTGTAACTTTACGTCTAGCCCCTTTGTGGCTGAGTTGCTGTGGTTTCTAAACACTTGCGCTTTTGGAATATCTAGGAGGGAAGAAATTTTCATGAACTGACTTGTTACAATGGTGGCATCCTATTACAGTACCAAGCTCAAATTGAGTGAGCTCTTTAGAGCGACCCATTCTTTCACAAATGTTTGTAAAGGCAGACTGCTTGATTTTATACACCTGTGTCAACGGTACTGAATGAAACACCTAAATTCAATGACTAAGAAGTGTGTCCCAATACCTTTGTACATATAGTGTTTGCCTTTTTTTCCTTTTACAATTGAGCACATCATGATGAGTTGTGGATCTTTTTATTATTATATCAATTAATGGTGCATTACAAGCAAATATTTAGTTTCTCAGTTGTTTTGCATTAAGACCCCAACCGTCCTTAAACGTTTAGCATCTGTGCCTTTGAGTGGTTGCACTGATTACACACACATTTCAGTTTACTACCTTTGCCAGTAATACTTACCACAGTTTGGGATTTTTACCAGCTACTATTTTAGCAACATAGACTGAAACACATCTTAGACTTGACCTGAGATTTAGAGTAATAAATGGAATGTGTTTGGATAATTGTAATGACTGACTGCGGTTTTGGTCAAAGTTTTCTTTTTGTAGCCTTTCGACTGTTGCCAGACTGTGAAAATGCTGAAACTTGACTATTCATTTTGTTGCAGATTTTTCTTATTACCAAGTTTCTTATACATGTGTTTGTGATTTACTTTGTGATTTTATGCTTATGAATGTATTATGGTTTTCTTCTACATTGCCCTGTGTCAGATTATTATTATTATTATTATTATTATTATTATTATTATTATTATTTATTATCATTATTGTGGTCTACTGAGACTCAAGGTCATGTCTCAAGTACAGATTCACATTATCAAAACAATAAAACCAAGACGGAAGGAAAAATATTTTCATACACACTTTAATAAGTGTTATAACAAAACTCATTAATGAGTAATGAAAATAGTGCAGGGGACAAACATTTGTTTCCAATTTACCTCCTGTTCAAAACATAAAATCAAATTATAAACAATAAAAAATAGTCACGTTTTAAGAGATCAGGTATCATAAATAAAAAATTGGAATGCAGAAGTAAAAATAAGAAATACAACATTGCTATGGCAAGTTTTTTGAGATGCACTAAATATTTTCACTTTTTCAAATTTCCATTCCAATTCTACTTCATCACAGACTTCATGTAAAACAGTGAAGAGAAACAACATTAATACAACATATTCATGTTACAGGCATCAGTCACAGGCAACTATTCCCCTACCTATTATAAGGTACTTGAATGTGCAAGTTGGTAGAAAAATAAAGCAATAAGTCACTGGTTAGTCTTGGGGACTTGTTATTTACATTTATTGTGGGATATGAATTTATTTCAAGTATTACTTTTACAGTTGTGGCCCAGAGATTTCTACTAATTACACTGCATTCAACACACACAGAACATGTGACTACACACAGTATATTGTCCAGGCCCAGACTTGCCTTGGCCCTGACGGCCAAGTTACCATCTCCCAGTGTGCTTTAAAGAGAAAAACAGAAGTTACATGTGTTAAAAGATTCTTGACCTGAATGTGACAGTGTGCCCCCATTTTAATGGACAGAGTACCAAATCATGTGCAAGCACCTTTGTAAGCAACTTTGTGCCAAGTTTTTTGCGAAAAATCTTGATAAAGCTGTGGTCTGTCTTGAATAAAGCCTTGTGTACATATATAATCACTATTTCACCTGTATGGAGTCTTTTTAACCTTAGGAATCTATAAAGACTGAAATATGGAAATAATTATTTGCGTTTTTTGTGCATTCGCCATTTCATGGCCCTCATTTATACCCTGCAAAAACACTTACAGGCAACAAGCCCATATGTTACACTGATACATCCAGAATTATACTGATACATCATTAGCATTGCACTTCTCTATTTGTCTTAAAGGGTAACTTCACTGATGTTTAACTCTAAAATTCAATCATATATACATCCAGAACATCTTTATCTAAATGGTTAATTGTAGAGAAGCTTAATGAAGCTTACTTACAATGGTGGTGATAGGAACCTGGGGTCTTACTTGAGAAACATACTTGAATTTCATACCAAATGTGTTCTTAAGAAAAGTACTCAGCATTTGTGTACAACTCATGCGAGAGTATGTCAGCTTGATACACAAACGTGTGCAAGTAACGCACTGTCATTTCATCAGGCTGTTTACTTTCTTTTGCCTTACAGCGTTCTGCACATACTTTTCCACCCTGAATAGATTTTAAAAACTATAGTTTAGGCCAAAGCCTTACTTTTAAACTATATAAAACAGTGTCTCAGTTATCAGGCAGTGAATTCTTAACTATTTCATGTAATAGCTTTCTGAGGTAGTTTTATAGGTATTGAACACGTCAGACATCTGGTTCATATCACCACCACTGTAAACAACACAGTTTCACTAGAATGGAGCACTTCACATAAAACCTCTTTTTTTATCTTCTCTAACCCAAATGATCTAGAAATTTAGAAAAATCTGTGGCATTCCTGTTTAATAATGCAATTAAACCAACTTCACTTGGCAGTGTTAACATTTACTTGTCTTTCCTTTTTCCCTAGACTTGAACATTTTGATACCAACTAGACTTGGGATATGATATACGCATCTTATGTGTTGTCTTAACACTTCTATCTCAGACATTAGGGCTGCACAATTATATATATTGCTTGTTAATTATTACTGCGATATTAGTACATGATAACATCACAGAGGGTTGCTATATGCAAATGAGACTCAACCAATCATATTGTGTCTCATTCACCAATATCTTCCTAAGTTTCTTCTTAAATTTGTTCTTGAGAAAGGTCCTAAGAAAAAGTCTACATCAGATTTATAATGTGTTCCTAGTTAAGAACTGTTTGCACCTTTGTGCTCTTGAGTGTGTGTGGATTCTGTTCTTACCTAAGATCAAATCCCAAATAAGAAAACACTGGCGAATGTCAGAATCTTCCTGAAAACTGCAGAGGTGGTGTTTTAAGAAGAAATTTCTTGCTAACGGCTGGTAAATGAGGCCCATTGTTTTTTTACTGTGAGTATCTTGACCAATCACTGTTCCAGGTGAGTGATTCTGTGGGAGTTTTGAGGAATTAAGGTATTTATGTAATTTAACAAAAGTAAATTATTTAGACCAAAATAATGCAAACTAATCTTTCACCATAATTCCCTAATGTTTTTAATATATTGCAAGGTGTATCTGCAATATGTAGCAATATAATCATAACTCTGGTATTTTGTCCATATTGTGCTAGCCCTAATGTACACTCCTTAAATGGTTCTAATGGTTAATGTACAGTTCTATGAGAAACCTTTAATCGGTATAGAACCTTTGCACGGGACTCTTTAAAGAAGCATCCACTGAAAGGTTATTTAGGGAACCAAAAGTGGTTCCTCTACCAGTCTTATCTGCAAATGGCTGGTGTTAGCTGATCAGAAGCAACAACAGCTTGGGTGGAATGAAAGCCTGCAGCCACACGACCTCTTCGCAGTGAAGATCTGCCACCATTGTTCTATAGCGCTGCTCCAAAGGACTCTATTTAGAAACTTTATTTTTTAAGAGTGTACATGATGACAGATACTCAGCTCTCTTGTGTCTGAAGGGCCTGAACAACCACTGACTGTTACAGATGTTGTGAAGACTTGCTCTGTGTTGTAAAGCTCTCTGTGTCCACTGCATTGCTTTGTAACACTGATTATTCATAATGTGACCAGAAGAGCAGAAGACGTCTCACACTTCTTTCTCTGACTGCTTCCACCGTCTTCCACTTGGTCTCGAACTCCTTTGTCCGGCTTCACTGGGACAGTAATGAGACGAAAGAGGCTGGAAACAGGCCTTTCTTGTCTGGCTGTCCCTCAATGTAGCCGTGCTGGGAAGAAATATTGTTGGCAATGATAAACGGCCTCAGAGGAACATCATACAGTTCAATTTTGAAGAGGAAGCACATTATACAAACATGGCCTGAAGGGAAATAACCCTATAAAAACTCTTCACCCAAAACAAAGGATTCAGGAATGTCTTGGTATCTTAAGATTCTTAGCCATCATTTCACTTTATAATGTTTCTTCCACTCTGCTCTCCCTTTCGCTCCTTTTCCTCTCTTAACTCTCTCTCTGTCTCTCTCTCTCCTTCCTCTCAAGCCTCTTCCTCTCACTGTTCTCTCTCTTTGTCCTGAACTTACCTTCTCCTTCCTTCCTCTCCACTCACTCTTATTCTCTCTCCTTTCCTCTCAACTCTCTCATACTCACACTCTTTTCTTGCTGTCAGCTCTTTCTCTCACTTTCTTTCCCTCCTTCCTCTCTTCCTGTCGCTTTCTCTCTCTTCTTCTTTCTCTCCCCCTTACCTTTCTTTCTCATCTTTCTCTTCGTCCTCAACTCTCTCTCTGCTTCCTATCTCAACTTTCTTTCTCTCTCCTTTCCTCTCAACTGTGGCTCTTTCCTTGCTTCCTGCCAACTCTCTGTTACTTTGCCTCCTTCCCTCTCAATTCTGTCTTCTCTCACACTCCCACTCTTTCCTTACAGTTTCTCTCTCTCTCTCTCTCTCTCTGTCTCTCTCTCTCTCTCTCTCTCTCTCTCTCTCTCTCTCTCTCTCTCTCTGTGCAATGTATTCTTTTGATGGGCCATTCCTGGCCTGCTCTTCAGCGCAGCGGAGCTGCATTTGTGGGGTTTTATTTAAACCCTCTGGAGACGTGTGGATGGTTCTTTCTCTCCAATACGGAGACAGAATAAAACATAAAGAGGCACAAACGGAGTGACCCACGCCAATCATTTCCATCTGTTCCCCGGAGAGAGAAAGGAATACATCTGCACACACAGCATGGCTCTATCAAAGGCTAAACAAGGGCCTCACTGCTTCAACATAAAAACAGCTTCCACTATAATACAGAGGTTGATAAACTATTTGTGAGATACAAATTGAAGTTGGCAGGAAACACAAATCAAATTTGCCAGGAGGATAAATTATTAGAATTTCATTTGCAAGCAACAGAAATGTGCCTGGGCAGCAACTGCCAGGATAAATGTTCTTAAAAGCACACATGATATTCAGCATCATGACTCAGTTTTCATGCAAGACATAAAGTGGTCAAACTGCCCACCTGCATCACTGAATTCTCAACTTAACCCTTAGAAGTCTACAGATATTACTGCCATCTTTCTATACTGTTTAGTATACTATTTATAGTATTTATTTGCACAATTATTAATTTTATTACCAGGTATGTAACAAATTAACATGCCATAGGACTTATACATATCTTATGAACGCAAATAGAACACTTTATTTAAGGGCCAAAGAAAATATACATTACTTTTAACTGTCATTACAGTGTCATGGCATTGTCAAACTGATTCAATTGGCCAATTATAAGAATATACATGACACTTTATGTAAGGGCCAGAGAAAGTATACATAACACTGTCCTTGGATGCCTAAAAATCTTATACGCATAAAAATTATACTCACTTACAGAAACAGTTTACACGATTTTCCACTTACTCCAAATGCAGTTAGCTGCTAATAGTGCACTTCACAGAACTCTTCAGGTAAATAGTCACCAAAATAGTTTGCACAAATACATGCCAAAATCTTCATATACTTGGTTCAAACTACATTGATGAGCTATGTCCACTTGTTTAAAAAAGTTTTAGAAAAATGGCACAGATTTTTTTTGTTTACACATTTAAGTTAATTTTGGAACTACAATAACTAACAGTTCCATTCAACCTTCGAACTCTAGGAGGCTGGAGCACATGATGTAAAACATTGCTACACATATATGTAGCATAAGCACAATAGAACCTAAAGCTTGCTTACAGTAAGAGAGTTAGAAGTTGTATATCAAATAACCTACGGAATTGCAATAACAGAACAAAGAAATCAACAGGTGGTGTGTCACTGTGATGCAGACACATGCAAACTGTAGCTTTTGGGAAATGTTGCAATGGAAATATGTCAAGATTCTGCAGAAGATTCTGTTAAAGTGCTGACCAAATTATGCCAACAAATCTGGAAAACAACTCAATGGCCAGCAGATTAGAAGACGTCAGTTTATATCCCAAACACAAAGAAAGGAGACAACAGTGTGCAAACTATCACACGATTTTCCTAACATCATACACCAGTAAAATTATGCTCAGTATCATTCAGCGCAGACTAGAGCCTTAGATTGCCAGATGTGCAAGGAGGATTCAGGAAAATCAGAGGAACAAAAGACATCATTGTGGATGTTCATTGGATTATTGAAAAAGCCAAGGAGTTCAAGAAGGAAGTAAACATGTTTTTCATTGACTACAGCAAAGCCTTCCATAATGTCAAACACATCAATTATGGAATGTTTTCAGGAAAATGGGAATATTAGCACATCATTCTAAAGGAGTTAGACAAGGCTGCGTACTATCACCATATAAGGAAGGTTAAGGAAGGCCCTAATAAGGAAGGTCAAAGAACAGAGTGAAAAGATGGAACTGTAACTTTGTATGAAGAAAACTAAGGTTATAACAACAGGACATACCACTAACTTTACCACTGCTTGCGAAGACTTGGGAGAGTTCCTTGGACGGGAAACTCATGTGACACACAGATAAACTGAAGACATTTTCTCGAACCAATTCACTGAAAAAAGACTACTATGCTTGGAATAGTTGAAGGTAAAAGAGGAAGAAGACGACCAGCTACAGGATGGAATTATGAACCAGCCATTTAGAGACCTAAAGACCCAAACAGAATGCAGGGTATTCTGGAGAATTACTGTCCATATGGTTGCCAAGAGTCATCACTTAATAACAATAATCATTATATATAGTAAGTAAGCTGCAATACGCAACGTGTATTGCCATTTTTGGCATGTATTTGTGGAAATATTTTGGGAGACTCCATTTCTAAACTGAAGAAGCTGTATTTTTCGCTAAACTATCACTTTAAGGTGCAAAAAATACATAACTGTCAGAACATAGTATCAATATCAAAATCTTCCAGATGATACTGTTATACAATAGATTTCCTTTACAGGGTTGCCATAAACCAGCCTCTTTTGACAAGTTATATGAGAAAATCACCATCATGTGTTTGACATACCAAAAATACACTACAAAGTCACCTGTTGTGTCATTTCTCCCTAGAAAGTGTTATGGCAGCAAAATCAACCTGACATCAAAGTTGACAAAAGCAGCCTGCATGGCAGCTGAAATAAACCTTTACAGGTTTTTATTAGAGTCATGTCAGTTATATCAAAGGCTGATTTTAGTTGTCATGTAGCCTTATGAATGAAGGGCTTACTGCCTTTCAGTAATATGCTGCTCAACTGATTTACATTCTGTATTGACAGGTTTGAATCTGCACCTCTGATTTTTCTGTTTCTGATATGTAATCTCCCCAGACATATCTCCTAAAGTAATGACTTGTACTTAATGGCTGTTTTGACTGATAATTAAATAAAAGAATGGAGGTCTCCAGGGGTTACACTGGTTCATGTCAATGACAAACAGAGCTCCAGGTCCAGTACTATAATTTGATTGAAAAGTAATTTTTTTTCCAATACAGTCTTTGTAAAATCCACTTAATTACCAGATGTGATAAACTGCACTGACAGAAAAACCTTTAAACTGTTTTTGACGAACCCCCCAATACCCCATTCATCAACTGTCAGGGCCTCTGCAGGACCTTTGGATGGTGGATCATTCTCAGTACTGCAGTGACAGTGACATTGGGTTGACGTGTGTGTGTGCGCTACATGGTACAGCAGTGTTAGTGGAGTTTTTAAAAGCTCAGTGTTACCGCTGGGCTTGATAATAGTCCACCCAAAATATCCAGCCAACAGCAAGCTGTAGTACGAAAGTGACCAGTAATGAAGGACTAGAGCAGGGGTCTCAAATCACCTGGGGGCCAATAGCCAGGTAGTATTCTCTAAGGCAGGCTGGTTAAAAATGCAGGGGAAAAAGGGTGAATGTAAACTAAATAACATATATGCTCATTTATGTGCAAATTGTTCTATCCACACAAATCACAAACATTACTACTACTACCACTAATAATAATGATAATAATAATACTTACTATAATAATAAATGCAACACTCTATTTTTGCTCTTTTTGATGTTAATTATCAGTCTAATCTGATTTTATATAGCTTATGTTGGGTCACCAGCCACACTGTCTGGTGGGTGAAGCTGTCAGATAGCTGGTAGCTTGAGACCCCTGGACTAGAGGATGACTTTAGTGGTTGGTATAGTGTAGTGGGTAGCACCTTTGCTTTCTGCGCTGTAGACTGGGGTTCAATCCATGCCTGGGTGAACACCCTACACTATACCCATAAGACTCCTAACACCACCTTCACCTACCTGTGTAAAAATGATCACACTGTGAGCCACTTTACCTGAAACTATGAACATCATCTAGAAGATGAAAAATATTGAAATCCTTCATATCGTCAAGCATGTAGTTGGTTTCAGCGTCGCTCTAAATGTGTTTGGGTAATGTGTTAAACGCTGCTTGCTTATTTTCCGGTACCGTGGTCTGTTTTTTGCACATGTGCTGACTGAGAAATCCAAAAGAAATCTGAGTAATAGTATAGATGCACTGAGAAATCCGATTATAGAGCAAAAATCCAGCTCTCTTTATCAGATTTCTTATTTAGATTTCTAGACCTTACTCCGATCTAGGTCACATTAGTTTGTGAGAAACTCCTGCAAGGTTCTGAAGATCAGAACCACTGATCGGGACTCTTGTTCGTGTGTACAATCTGAAAGTGCATGGTGTTTCATTCAGGGCCAATCGTATAGTGTGTGGACTTTAATGACTAACAACAATCGAGGACAGAAAAACCTGTGAAAAATGTCAGTATGTGTGGGGTCTCTCATGTTTTAGGTTAGGATTTTTTTACTTTTGGTTGGTTTCTATGGGTTTTTTTTTTAGCAGGGCTCTGTTACTCTCACATTTGCCAACTTGAAAACAGAAAAACAGAAAACAGAGATGCTCATTATCTATGTGTTTCACAAAAAAAAAGATAAGAATAAACTTTCCCAGAGGTAAAGTTAGGTTACCAAATTGAATTTAACTGGTCACGTTGCTGGTGCTTGGCCAAAAATATGCTCCATGTAGTAATAAAAGTATCTCTTTGCTATTATTTTATTGCTTGTGTGCCGTTATTATCAGCAGCTCATGCTGCAAGAACGATCTGAGGTTTTATTAAATGTTAAAACAGAGAGATTATGTGGACAGTACAGCTCTGACGTGCACTAAAAGCATACTCTGATGTTGAATTCTCTCATTTGATTTGGATCAATCTAAAAAATGCATTCCCATTAGCAGCGAACTGAATCAGGCCTAGTTTCATGCAATAGGCACAGTTGTACATTTTATCATATATACATTTGAGAGACATATTTGGATCTTACACTATGATGGTGAAAGTTTAAATGAAAAGGATGTTTCAGGCACTAACAGAGAGCATGCCTTGTATCATCGTACACTGTGTGTGTACTTTGGTGAACTTTAGCCATTGCAGTGTCAAATCAACCTAACCAAATGGAAAAAATACAATGTCACAAAAAAAATCTAACTCTGGTGGGAAGCAAACAGGTCTGAAAACAGCCTTGGATGTGGACCATCCAACAATTTTTGCCAAACCACGGTACAGTTCTTTGACCTGAATACGGGTGGAGTGGTCACACGTCAAACACGTACTGAACTAAAGGAAAAGTTCTATAGGCCCAGATAGGCCAAAAACAGGGTCGGTGCAAAAAAGCCTTTAGCTAAGAAGTATTCAAACAGACATTTAGTAAATTCATACAGACTAGAAACTGTGATCCAGGGCATTAGGTCATTTATCACAAACATTTTACACCATATTAGTGAGCTACAGCTCCTTCCACTGAACTTGCCTTACTGTTTGAGAAATGCCCCACCACCCCCCAGCTGAAACTGAGATGATTGTGGTTCTGCTGATGAGTTTTTTGAGTCTAGTGTCTATAGGCCAGCTAGACCCGTGACTTCTAACGGTTAAAGTGAACTGAGACAGCGTATTTGACCGTTACTTACCCACCAATCAGCGTCTTCTTCTGCCAGAACCACCAGTACCTCTCCCTCATTGAATGTGAGCTCATCATGGTGATCAGCCACACAGTCATACATGGCCTTCACTCTCTTCAGCTTTGGCTTTATCTGTAAAACACATTCAAACACTTCAGGCCTGGGTTTAGCACACATCTTTGTTCCTCTTTTGTATTTAGCTGTAGGCAACTGCATGCTACAAGAAGCCTGTCCATACATGCACACTAAACTATGCAGTCTCATTGCTAAACACTTGCTACATTCTTGCATGGTCAGCTAAAGGTCCCCTCATTATTCATCATCCCTTATTCTTATACCTACCATCATACAGTACAGAGCAAAGTCAAAGACTACCTTTCATTTATTTAATTTCCAGTCAAAACAGCCATTAAGTACAAGGTTTTAATTTTTAGCGCCTGGAAACTTTTTAATTTTTTAATTTTTTCACCATCTGATGGTGACAGATTTGGTGGTTTATCAGGTCTTACACAGTTGATAGAAGTCTCATTTTGTTTTTTCACTTATTTTCCTTTGACTTTCATCTCCCTTATGCAAGTGGATAATCTTATATGTCTCTTATATCATATATAATCTTATATAATCTCATATCTCCTCAGATATATCTCCTGAAAAAAATACTTGACTGGTAATTAAATAAAAGAAAGGTGGTCTCCAGGGGTTAATGTCAATAAGAAACAGAGCTAAACTCCAATACTATAATTTGATTGAAATGTACATTGTTTCCAATACAGCCTTTGTAAAGCATTTAATTACCAGATGTGATAAACTGCACTGACAGAAAAACCTTAAAACTGTTTTTTGATGAACACACTATAAATGGTACTTTCTGAACAATGTTTACATGGTACATCCAACATTTTTATAAAAAAAAAAAAACCGAGGAGAATTCAGTTTTCCATGATTTCCATTTTGTCACTAAGTATTTTAAACTGAATCTCTCAGGCTTGTTACAGTTTAGACACTAGAATCAGACTGAAATCAGCACTGATGTGTTTAAATCTGATTTAGAAATAAGGTTATTTTCTTTTATTATAAAGGAAAAAAATAGATCTGCAAATCTTTACTTGGGCAACATTATAAAATGATGAACAATCTACTGAGGCTCTCTGTTGCCCCCACAGCGGCTGCTACACCCCTGTGTGTGAGTAAAATGCAGTGACATGGGACTCTCACCATAGTGCGTCTGGGTAGTGGGTGTGGGGCGCTGGGGCAGGAAGATGCAGAGCTTCCGTTGGAGTCCAGGCTAAAGGATCTAGGGGAAGTGGGGGACAGGGCCTGGGCATGACGGCCTGAACTGCTAGACTGTGGAGTCTGATACAGGAAGTGGCAACTGCTGCCCTCCCCATCTGCTCGAAAACCTGCAAAAAGACAGCAGAGCTGTTAGGCCACTTCCTTCCTTTTGTTTTCTTACACGTTCAACTCAGCTTCTTCGGAAGCTTGATATGAATAGGATAGTTTGGATTTGAAATAAAAGGAAGAGGCCTTACATGAAAAATTCCTCATTGTTCTGTCTGCACTTTCTTTTTCACATATAATGTAATGAGCCAAACTATTCACACTGCCCGTCACTACCATTTGAGCTGTTCTCCAGCTTGCTGGTGTTTGGCAAGTAAGTGTATGTGGGCCTTTGGTGACACTTAAATATGGCATTTTTCTGTAAATTTTAGTTCACAGTTTCTATTTACTTTTAAAATACTTTTTAGTTTAACATGCTGAAATGTTAAATTCAGCAAACAGTAACTGTGAATTAAAATGTGCAGAAGTGTGTTCTCCGCAGAGGATGTGTTAACTAATTTTTGCGTAGAAAATCAACAAAACGTAATTTGAACAAGGTCACCTAAACTTTTTTGCACATGACCATATACTTAGTAGCCTTAACCAACAGTTGATGGTGCTACTAAAGCTAACTAACAAAACCATCATGTCATAAGGACCACAACAAAGGAGACCTTTCTTTACATTATGAGATAAAAAATGTATGTTAAATAACGACGTTAACAATCCTTATAAAAATTAGGTGCGGGCGATATGGCAAAAATATAATCACGATATTTCAAGACATTTCATGATACACTATATGCATCACAATATTTAGTTTAATATACAAATACAAATGCAATCAACAACTGTGAGTACAATGATTTTTATTTAAGGTTTCACATGCCATGCTGCACTAAATTCAATTAAACAGGACTATTAGGCTCTCTTTGTAATAAAACATGCAGTTGGTCATTGTTAGGCGTTGCCTTCAGTGTGTCTTTGTTGTGTTAGACCCGTTTTATCATTTCAAGAGTTGAATTCCAGTGCATGGGTACGTCCTGGACAAGTGTCTCCTCCTCTTGACCATGAGAGGCTTGCTGAACTTTCGACTCTGCTGCGTTTGCAGGACCAGAGCCGGTCTGGCAGGACTGTGTTTTATATGTCTGACTATTTTACAGCACTTGGCTAAAGCATGGACAAAGCCACTGTCACAGAGAGCCACTGTGATCACCCTCTGTATAATGTGAGCTGCACAAGGAAAGGTAGATTCTTTGCTGCCTCGATCATATTGCACGTGCTATCTGTTCCTACAGTGGTGATCTTTAGTCATCCAGTTCCAGACAGAACTTTAATTTTATCCAAACTTCCACCTGGAAGCTTTTTAAAACGAAACTTGCCATTCAGCACACAAGGGGATGTTTCCTCAGTCATTGTGTTATCTATGTTTGCGCCTTTCAGCAAATCCACACAGAAATTACGGGAGGAAGTCAGGGTCAAACTTGATGGTGATATGATTAATCTTGAGCATAACGCATTAAAGTTGACAGCCCTACAGAAAACACCTGACAAATATTCATGGCAGACATTCAAAATGCAACGTTATATAAAACTATAGGTAATATATCATCCCGTAACCACCTAATGACTGTTTACAATTATTTTACATTTATTTTGCATAGTTTAACCATATCAACCATATTAAACACTCCATATCAAAAATGGTCATTTCAGCCACAGTCACAGTGTTACCACCAGGCTAATCTTCATCCAACGTTAAAGGACACAATGAACCTATTTAAACCTATTTAAACCACACACACACAATCCAAGCAACAGAGCATAGAAAAAAAATACACCACACACAAAAAAAAACAGCATGAAAACCCACCAGAAATGAATGAAGGCCTGGTGTGCTCACCTCGCTCAGGCAGCTCAGACAGAGAGTTTAGTGCTGTCATGGTGTACTTGGGTGACCCTGAGCTGAAACAAACTTATTATCAGCAATTACATTTTTAAGGTTTGATATACCAAAGTATATTGCTCGATTTAAGTAAAAAGAGATAGAAAGCATGTGATTTGTTCATATATTGAGATCTACATGATCCACAACTGTACAAGTGTAAAAATTTTAGTGTGTAACAAAATAATCATATAAAGCCTTTAAAATCCATGCACATTATGACGAGTATGTAACTCTAGAGTAAAGAGTGATGATTCACTATCTCACCACTAGAGGCCAGAATTGACTTAATCTATGAAGGTGCAGGCACTTACACACACTTTTGAACAGATGAATCGTGACTGCTGAAGCCTCGAGGACTCGCCGGGACTCCATAATCTACCCAAAAAAGGCAGAAACATTAAGACATTAGCTGTGTCAGGCAATCTAGAGTGGCGAAAACACAAAAAATGTGACACATCATCTGTCTCAGGACTGAGAGAAAGAACCACTTTTGATTGTGTAGTAACTGCAAAGCCTTAATGAAGTTATGTGTATTAAAATAAAAAAAACTATTCTAAATAATAAAATCTTTGAGATGTAAAACTTTAAGATGTAAAAGTCACTGAGACTATGATGTGAAATGGGAATTACAGAGAAACCTACTGAAACTTACTGTTCATTTGCTAAATCTGACATACTGGAAAAAAATAAAACACCAAAATGTGGCTTATGCAAAATGTATAGCACATTTAATATTTTAATATTAGTTAATATGTACTAAGTTAATTCGTACATATATTTTTATATAAAAACATGTATTCTAACTCTGCATACTATACTCTGCATTATATATACATTCTTTTTAAGTTTTCATATGTCGATAATGGTGGTAAAATGTTGGTAAATCTAAAAAAACATTCCGGTTTTTAATGAAGTGCTGTCTGAGGGGTCAAAGGTCACAGGCGTTCAGTTGTAGTTTTTAGGCTTGCTTTTAACACATAGTGATTTTTCTGTATTCTGTGAATCTCTTGATGATATTCTGCAACTTTAAGGGTGAAATACATGAAATCCTTGAAAACACTTATTTAGGAATGTTTTTATTAAACATTTGGACTATTTGCTAATACATTTTTTGCTTGAGACCTTTCCTGGATGCTTCTGTTATACCATTATAACATATTATCTCTTATCAAAAGTTTTCTGGACATTTAACAACATTCCAGGTCCCTGTCTCAACATGATGATGGCATTAATTTCAGAATTAACATACATTTACGAAAAAAAAACAATAAAGTATATAAGATAAATACCTTGTCTTTGTAAGATAAACATCTTGTCTTTGTCCTGTTTTTGTTTTTATACAATTAAAGATGGATTTACAAATCACTGCTTTCTGTTTTTATTTGCATTTTACCTACTTTTTTGGATTTGGTCTTGTACTACACCCCACATGTGCCTCATACATAAATGTATGAAAAATACATCAATGTATGACATGTATCTTATGTCAAACAAGCTATGTCAAAACTACTGTAAACCTATTTTGTGTAATAGTTTTCTGTGAGGAAGCTTTTAGAGGGCTTCAGATGGCTGGTTCCTGTCACCAACACTGTGAACAATTCTGACCCGTTATGTTTCTCTAGAATGAATGAAATTTCACATCAATCAACTAAGAATGACTTTGTTAACATCTTAACGGTTTAATTACGCAGACATTTTGAGAAACCTGTGGCATTTCCTTAAACTCCACTTTCTGAAGTGTGAACTTGCCAGCACAAAGTGATTTACCCAAAAAAGGCCAAAATGTTAAGTTAAATGTAGGCACTACATTCCCAAACTAGCATATCATTGTTGTGGTAATAAAACATTTCTGATATGCTAACTTTCTAGCAAAAAGAAAAAACTTTTCAATAGGAAAGTTTAGCTGTGTGTGCGCAGGGTGCGCATGCATTTACCAGCATGTCCTGGCCGTGAGCCTCCATGTGGACTGAGAGGAACCTGAGGAGACGGCTCAGAATACGTCCGCTTGTGTCGAATCACCAGCGGAGGAGGAGGAGTTCTCTTCTTACTGAAGCTGGCCTCTGTCCACCCATCCGGGGGACTGACCGGGGGAGGAGGGGGAGGAACATTCGGAGCTGAAGAGAAGAGAAGAGAGAAGAGCAGAGGAGAGGAGAGGAGCTTCACTTTGTTACTTTTTCATAAATTTAACAGACAAAATGATTGTGATAAGAACTGTTTCTCACCACGGGCTCTAGGTGGTAGTGGTGGTG
The DNA here is from genome assembly GCF_904425465.1 of Colossoma macropomum. NCBI lineage: Eukaryota > Metazoa > Chordata > Actinopteri > Characiformes > Serrasalmidae > Colossoma > Colossoma macropomum. The sequence goes on from NW_023494810.1 coordinate 16,940,907, forward strand.
CGGGAGATGATGGTGGGGGAGGTGGGGGACTGTCCAGGCTGCGTGTCTGAGGACTGGGGCTACAGTATGCTTCTCGTTTGTGTTCGCCTCGCCCCAGAGCAAGCCGGCGGCCCACGCTGAATATACCCCCCGCACCACGTTCCTGAGATCCGCTGTGGTAAAGGCTGAAAGGCCTACTTGACCGGTCCTTCTTCACTGGACCTGACTGCAGATAAAACCATGCAGCCACCAGAGAGATAAATCAGCTTACAACTGAAGCTCAGTCAAATGAGACACAGGAAAAATATGTATCTGGCATACTATATTCAAATGGCAACGCTTTATTCAAATAATGAAGAAACTCACTTACACTGAACATTCAAGAATTACTACAGTAGCTTGCAAACAAGGCAGGAAGTGACCTGAACTTTTATTTAATTGATAAAAGTACAAATAAATTACTTTTAATGTTTAGGCTGACCAGCCTTGTGCTGTATTTTGTAAATATAAACAAATTTTGAATTTGATGCTTGTAACACTTTCAAAAAAAAGTTGGAACGGGGCAAAATAAGAGTGAAAAGTTTGTAGTATATTCAAGTTACACCATTTTGAAACATTCCACAATAAGCAGGTGAATTCGTAACAGGTGAGGGTATCATGATTGAGTATAAAAGGAGCATCAACAAATGGCTCAGTCTTTGCAAACAAAAATGGATCATGGCTCAACACTTCGTCTCAAACTTCGTGAGAGAATTGTCCAATAGTCCAAAAAGATTTCTCAGTGCAATATTGCAAAATATTTAGGTCTTTCACCATCTACTGTACATAATATTGTGAAACGATTCAGGGAATCTGGAGAAATCTCAGTCTGTCAAGGGCAAGGCCGGAAACCACTATTTAAATGTATGTGACCTTCGAGCCCTCAGACGGCACTGCATGAGAAACCATCATGCTGCTGTGTTAAATATAGTCACATGGGCTAAAGAGTACTTTGGAAAACTGTTGTCACTTAACACAGTCTGTCAGTGCATCAAGAAATGCAACTCTATTACACAAACTTGTTTTTTGGGAAAAACAGACATTGAGTTCTCCATGCCAAAGACAAAACAGACCATCCAGACTTTTAACAGTGAAATATGCAAAAGCCAACATCTGTCATGGATTGGGTGACACAGCATAGGTGACTTGTATATGTGTGAAGGAACTATTGATGTGGAGGTGTATATTGGGATTTCAGAGAGACATCTGCCATTAAGACGATGTCTTTTCCCAGGAAGTCCATGGTTATTACAGCAAAACAATGCTAGGCCTGTGGTATGCGTGTGCTTGACTGGCCTTCCAGTCCAGATCTTTCTCCCATTGAAAATGTATGTCGAATCATAAAGTGGTGAATCAGATGACGACAACCATGGACTGTTGAGCAGCTTACGTCTTGTATCAAGAAAGCCTGGGCAAAAATTCCACTTGCTAAACTGCAACAATTAACATCCTCAGTTCCCAAATGAACAAAAAGTATAATCAAAAGGAAAGGTGATCTAACACAGTGCTAAAAATGCTTCTGTCCTAACTTTTTTTGAGTGTATTGCAGGCATCAAATTCTAAATTTGTTTATATTAACCAAATACAATTAATTTGGTCAATGAAAACATTTGAAATCTTAGTATGTTTGACAGTTAAATAAAGGTTTAAGAGAATTAACAAATTACAGATTCTTGTTTTTACTGCATTTTACAAAATTTCCCAACTTTTCAGGAAACGGGGTTTGTATTTTCACACCCACAAAAACAAAGTAACCTAGGATCATTTCAACACAGTTGCCCTCGAAAAACACTGCAAGCATTCATGAAAATGCATGATTATGAAAACTGAAAACACTGCAATGTTTTTACACCATCCCATCTCCATTCCTTTTTCTGACTACACTGAATATGCTAGGCTATTGGGTTCAGTGTTGTATGCTATTACAAAAGGACAAGAGGCAACACTGCAGAAATACAACATTATCTGTTTGAACCTCAGACTGCTTCTGTTTACCAAAACTAGTAAATTTTTGATGTTTCAAATTTAAGATAACCTTAACTTTTAACTTAGCTAGGTGGTTAACTGCTAGTATCTACCTTATTTTTCACCTGACCGCTGTATTTCGAGATTATTGTCAGAATATTTGGTCGGGGAACAGAAGTGTTCATTACTGTTTGAGCTAAGTCAAGGACCAAGTTATTTTATGTTCCATGAAATGTTTCTAAGGTGTTTCTGGGACAACATGCAGTTTGTAACTCTCACTCCAGCTGAGTGAAACTGAAAGGACAGCAAGGACAGCATAAACTTATCAAGAAAGCACACTGGTTTAAAAGACCTGAATGTGGCTTCATAATCATTGCTGGAAACAGCTGTTATTGTTGAAATCTGTGCCCATAAAATACAACCAAATTGAGAACTGCCAGTTGAACAATACTGGTTACTGCTAACTGGTTTACACATTATATTATCTGTAAATGGATCTTGCCTTTGCTAGACATGACTGAGCAGGTTAGCAGAAAGCTATCAGGCTAAAGGTCCAATAATAAAAGACTTTCAGTTTAAGCCCTCACAGAGGGAGTTACTTTAAAACTGAGACATACGAAGTAAAGAATACGCCGCTATTATGCCTTTTATGATCTTACAATGTCTTTATTTAAAATAGAGCTAATATCAAAATCCAACGTAATACTAAGCTAACCCACTAGCCTGGCAAGTTAAAAAAAATATAAGTGACTGAACAGATTTCTACATTTTACATAGTGTAATGGTACTACTTTATTGTTTTATGCCTGTACTTCAACTTGTGAACAAAATCAAAAAGTTGAAATGAAATGACTTTATTACCATAAAGTAATTTGCATAGGCTATGAATAGAATCCTCTGGCTAAAGCTTTTCTCTCATGCAGGCTCAGGTTTCTGTTGACAGATTGATTTTAAACAGCACAAAAGCATCCCAATAATAAAGATTATTTACATTTTTATTTACTCCCACATTTCTATCATGTTTGATATTCTTGGCTTTTAACATATTTAACACATGTAGTATGAAGTTCTGTGCATAAGCCACTTAAAGCATCATGGGACATATGAATAAGGTGGATACTAGCCTGCACAAGGTAGATACTAGCCCCCCCTAATTTAGCCAATTGCTAGGTCTCCCCCTTTCTCTCAACACTACCAAGCGCTGAGGTTGACTGGTGCCAATTCTTTTATCTTAGCTAACAGATGCCCGTGTTGGCTAGCATTACCTGGAGTGATGGGGGAGAGAGAGGCCCAACATACCCACCCTGAGAAAATGAGGTTAAATATGCGCTCTTTGTCTTCCAGTCACAGATGGCTGTGGCCAGGAGATCAAACTCACAAACACAAACACACAATAGGACCAGCACCTAGGTGGTTGCACCACCTCAGGAGCCCCATTTGCATTGTCCTTACTGTTAGACTACTAACTGCACTGCCCATTACTAACGTGATTGGCATTAGCTATGTTAGCAAAGATCATTATAGGTATAATCTTATTTTCGTGATATCCACAATCTCTTATGTACCACCCCACCAATCATTTTATACGACAGTTTTTTCAATGGTAAACACTGAATGGTAACAACTCTGACCAATATAATCTACTTAACCATAATAGGCCACCCAAAAGGAGCCAACCATCTAAAAAGCACATCTCTGAAGCACTTAACCAGCATAGTAGGGATGAGGGTGACTACCTGAGGCTTAAAATTATTAGTAAAATATAAAGTCTGACCTTGTCTTCCAGCTCATCGTCACTTTCATACAAATCGTCCTGCCGCAGTCTCCACTCATACTCCACATGGATGTGCATGTTAAACTGATTGTTCTGAGATTGCTGGATCTGAACAGTAAACACAACAATTAATCACACTTCAGAACAGCTAAATCATTGACCAGTTTGTTCTTCGGGGGAATGATTTACATTGATCTACTGTAGCAGTCAAAACCTGACAGAAAGGGTTTTTTTATTTTCTTTGACATTTAGGTCTAAAGGCTTATGCTTAAATGTTCCAAATTTTTAAGTAACTCAATTTCACATTTAAAAAATGCACCCCACTCCGAACAGGTAGTTACATTTTAAAATCTAGTGAAATTTACAGTGCTACTCATTATATTCATTGATAGAGCTGAAATCATTATCATAGTAATTACTATAAGTCTTGTTAAGAGTTTGTTAGTGGAAGGTGTGTCCTTGTGAGCCAATCAGCTGTGTTGTGCAGTATGATCTGAAGTCTGAATAGTCCTATTTGCTATTTCATTTGCAGCATTATTTGCAGTATTATTCTAAAATATGTACAAAGGTAAAATAAAAAAAACACTTTGAGCAGATGTGTTTTGAAAGGTACTGTAAGTTGTAATAGAAGAAATGAAACCCTGTGCAGCATACCAGTTCTTCACAGTGCGTATGCTTCAGTCTTCTAGCGATGTCCAGAGCAGTCTCTCCGTTTTCGTTTTCTATATGAACAGAACAATTACCATCAACTCCCTCTCAACATCATCTTTCACGCTCTATAATTAACTTCTCACAATCAGCCAACAGTCCAAGTCTGTTTACAAGGCAATGAGCCTCATTTCTGAAGAAGACGGCATTTGCTATTCAGCTATGAGAGACTTTACATTCAGATGAGGACATGGAAACTGCATTATATTCCCTTTCACATAAACATTCATTGTCACCATAAGCTTTTCTGAGTATATGGTTGACGTTCTAAGTACTTCCAAGACACTGACCATCGGATGTTTAATTAAAAACAGGTTTATACAATAAGTGCCATACTGTGAAAGGCTCTGCTCTATTGTCATCAGATTGTGAGTCTAAATCCTGAAAAAAATTGTACTAATACTTTGCTTTGCACTGAATTTGTGACATACACCATATACAACAAAACATAATATCTGAATTTTATGGAGTAAAAGATCTATGAAGTAAAATAACTAACAGATTAGCAGAATGAACAGCTAAAGAACGAGCAGCAATAGCATAAACAGCTCTAGAATGAACAGTAATAGAAAGAATAATAACAGAATGAACATCTATAGAAAGAGCAGTTATAGAAAAAACAGGTACAAAATGAACTGCAACAGAATGAATAGTTAAAGAATGAGCAGCTATAGAATGATCAGTCATAAAATAAACATTTACAGAATGAATAATTACAGAATAGTTCCAAAATGAACAGCTACAGAATAAGCAGCTATAAAATGAACAGCCACAGAAAGAATAGTTACAGAATGAACAGCTATTATATGAACAGTTATTAAGTAAAAACCTATAGAATGAACAGCTACAGAATAAGCAGCTATAGAAACAACAGTTGTGGAATGGACAGCTACAGAATATAGGTCACTTGTATCATGATGAAAAGCTATAGCTCACAACAGAAGAAACAACAGTTACAGAAGGAACAGCTATAGAATGAGCAGCTATAGAAACATAGGTTCCATGTGTATCATCAAAATGTCTTCAAGTAATATGATATTACACTTTTGCCATATTGCCCAGCTCTATTAGTGAAATGAAATGCAGTGTGAAATAACGGTGGAGATGAAGGTGTTTTTACTCACTGATATGTGTGTTGGCCTTGGCCCTCAGCAGGAGCTTAAGGCACTCAGTTTTATTGTGCAGGCAGCAGTAATGCAGTGTAGTGTTCCCCCGCACTGTCTGCGCATCCAGATTATTACTGAAACAAACATTGTAAACACCCCAGATTATTACTAAAAACACTGTGAACACACTGGATTATTAGTGAGACAAACAAGGTAAAGACACTTGATTATTACAAAAACAAACACAGTAAACACACCAGAGTATTACTTAAACAAACACAGTAAGCCTTAGGTTATTTCTGAAACAAACACAGTAAACAAACAGATCATTACCGAAACAAATAACTGTAAACACAGCAAATTATTACTAACACAAATACTGTAAACACACCTAATTATTACTAATACAGGCACAGTAAATACGATAATTTGCTGAGACAATGTAAACACACTAGAACATTACTGAAAAACACTGTAAGCACTTCAGATTATAACTGAAATACTGTAAACACACAAGATTATAACTAAAACAAATACTGTAAACACATCAGATGATTACTAAAACAAACACTGTAAGCACACCAGCACACAGGAGATTTTTTCCTCTCTCTTGCTGTCTGTGCTTTCTTTTTCTCATCTGCCCCTCTGTCTTGTACTCTCCTCTCTCAGTCTTTGTCTTTCTTTCTTTTTCTATCTCTTCCTCCCTCTCACTCTCTTCACTCTCTACCCTCTTTCCCTTCAAGCTACAATCAGGTTCAGACAGACGTTCACCCAAAATGGACAATGCCTTAGGAAATTTAGCCTCCAATGTTGTGTCTACTGGAGCTGCTGAGTGTCCAGATGGTCTTTCACGTCTTCTGTCAGGCATTATAAAGTTTGAAAATGGCTGACCTCACTCTCCTCACTTTCAGCAGAGGCCCTGAGTGGCCGTGCATGTGGCTTAGTGGTACATGAAACAATATATAAGACATGTAGAGAGATCTCTGATCAACATACAGTAGATCTGTAACTAGAGCCAACACACTGAGTCTCATTCACCAATATATTAAGTTTTTCTTTTAAATTTGTTCTTGAGAAAGGTCCTAAGGAAAAGTCTGAACCGCAGAACTGTTGGCACCTTTGTATTCTTGAATGCGTATATTCTGTTCTTACCTAAGAACAAATCCCAAACAGGAAAACACTGGCGAATGTCAGAATCTTTATGACAACTGCATAAGTGGGTTTTAAGGAGAAATTTCTTATTCAGAACAGTTGATGTATGAGACCCACTGTTAGTCAAGATTACAATATTGACCTTTGCAATACCAATATCATAGAGGGTTTATCAGTCACATCGTTTATTATTGTCTGAGCATCCTGAACAACCACATTTCCAGATGAGAGTGATTTGATTAATCAAGGTATTCATGTTATTCAACAAAAGTAGGCATGTGCGTAGAATAAGATGTGGGAAAGGCCAATGCTCTTTCATTGAACTGGCAGCAAGAGAGAACTGCTGCTCAGTGCTGCTGAAATGGCCAAGAGAGCAGTCTGGTCACTTCTACCCATACACTTTCTCCTGATGGTAGGCTCTAACGCTCCACCAACTACCCCACAGGCCAGCACAGAATCGCAAAAATAACACATAACAACTTATTCCCAAAGAACGTGCTTCCCAAGAGCCACCTCACATGGCTGCTCTGTATGGCCACACCTCCCGCGTTCCCACGGCAGAGTGAACCAGCAGCGGGAAGCTACATTAACTTGGACAAAATAATGCAGACGAGCTCTTGAAAGGCACAGATGTCTAAGTGTTGGACCTATCGTAGAGAGCTAGGAAGTTCGGCCCCCAATGGCTGGAAGTCCAAGACAGCATAGTTGGCCTCGCCCTCTATTAGCCTCCCTCTCCCCCCATGACTTGGCATGATGGTAGTAAATGTGGTCTGTAGGCCTGTTATCTACTGTAACAGAACTGGCAGTAAGTGTTCTTCTTCAAGTGCATTAAGCTGTCCGATGACAATGTGTTGGCTGGCATCACATGCTAGGAAACATGCAAAGCTTCACCAACCTAGCTTGGTAGCATTGAGTGAAGGGCAAACTGGAAGAAAAACTGGTTTGGTTAGCATACCCTGAAAGAAGCTAAAGACATATTCTTATTTCATACTAGACAAAGCTTACTTCTGCTTTGTCTACCTTGGATTGTTGAATAGCCAAGCTGTTTGACATGGCAAGTGTAGAGAGCAAGCTTTGGCTGGAACAAGTGAAGTTATCCTCACATTCATCGCCTGTTTAGGAACACTTCGGTTTTCAAGTACAATAATGATGGGCAAAGAAGGTAGACTGAATGATGAGAACATTGCATCAGTATCAAATACCTGTGCTAATACCTCAGCTATGCTAAAACATTTGTGAAGGCATTACCCAAATGTCTCTGTTACTGGAGCAAAGAAAAAACACGAGTCACAGCAGCTACTCCTCCACACAGGATTCAAGCAGCTGCCAAGTGCTGATTATGAGCAGGTGAAACAGGTAACTCCACAGGGACGCTTACAGCTTCTGATTTACACCAATATTGGGTAGAGAGTCGTTGATTTTGCAGTTTGTTGGGAGTAACTGAGGCATGTTAGAAATCTCTCACTTATTTCAGCCAAAAGGTAGGAGCCACACTTTATGTAGAAACTCAGACTGTAAATAAACTTAAAACTTATAATGCTCAAAGCCATAATCTGTGTCACATGTAAAACAATTAGCATATTTTTGTATACTATTTTTATTTATTTTATGTATTCTAAGAAAATGACTTCTGCCAGTTATTCCTTTAACAAATTTTTCCATCCATCATCTAAACCACTTATCCTTCTGGGTCGCGGTGGGGTGCTGGAGCCTATCCCAGCTGTCATTGGGCGGGAGGCAGGATACACCCTAGACAGGTCGCCAGTCCATCGCAGGGCAGACAGACAGACATACACTTTCACACCTAGGGGCAATTCAGCATGTCCAATTGGCCTGACGGCATGTCTTTGGACTGTGGGAGGAAACCCACGCAGACACGGGGAGAACATGCAAACTCCACACAGAAATGACCCCAGTCACCCGGCCGGGAATCGAACCCAGGCCATTCTTGCTGTGAGGCGACAGCGCTACCCACTGCGCCACCGTGCATTATATACGTTAGATGTAATTATATCTAATTACATCTAACGTAAATACTTATAACTAAGTTTTTTAACTAATTGTAGCTCTAATGGATAGTGTTAAATATACTAATATGACAGGTGATTAATAACATGGCCTCACCAGTTGTGTACCAGGAAGTCCACCATGTGTAGGGAGGTCCGGTCAGCCAATAAAACAGCAAGGTGTAGTGCTGTCTCCCGCTTTTCCTTAAAGAAGGAAAAAAGACAAATAACTGACCATTTGCAAAATTCTGACAAATCCTGCTACCTGTGTTCATTGCTGCTACATCATTAAGTTTTCAGTTCAGTCTACCTTGTAGGATCCACAGCATGTGACCATGTGGCAGTTGGTCTTTTACACTCTTATGTAAATGTGTCAATTCATATGGTTTACCCATATAACATACAGTTTTCTTTTGCAATTTTGGAAGTATACGGCTGTATAAGGCTGGAATACAGAACATTTATACAAGTTCCCCATGAGCTCAAGTCACTAAAAAGTAATCTGATCAGACTGTGGGTGGTTGTTTATGTACAATTTATCTTTAGAGACTGTTGTTTTGTCAGTATATCACAGAACACAGGTTGACTCTGCTCTAGGGTTCAGGTGTATAGCAGTAGTAAAGTGTCCCGCTGCATTAAGAAATGATGACGGTGTTTCAAATTTATGACTTGTCAAACTCTATTCCACATCAGAATAGTTAAATAAACACTGACTGCTAGTGTGAGCACTGATAGAAAGAGAGAAAAAAATCAGAGCCAGGAAAACCTAAGCACGAGAGTGGCTCAGACATATTTTCTTTTCATCTACAATTGTTTCAGTAGAGCACCAAACCTGTACAGTGATGTGTGGCACTGTGTGGGTCTCTAGCTTGTTTGCTAAGCTAATGTTAATTAGCCAATCAGGCTACAGATCCAACATCACAGAACAGGTTTAATGAAAACGTCAATTGTTTGACTTCACTCCCTCAGACTTTAATCATTAACTACACTTGTTTTAGTGCTTTAGTTAGCCAAAATCTAACTTTTTCTATGGTTAGCAAACACAAATGTGTTATCATGCTTGCTAAGCTAATGCTAACCATGCAGTTCCTCTCTCCTGGTTGGCAGGACTGTTTAACATTTGTCAGCACTGTTCAGAATATCAACTGATAGACAGATTGATAGATAGACATTTACTGAATGATGTCTTAAAAATTGTTCACCTAGTTTGTGACCATGTAAGTGAACTACTCTTTTTGTTTTTTTTGTTTTATTTGTTTTATTTTTTATTTAGGACGAGAAAAGGATCATCAGTATGATCACAGTAAACAAAATAAAAACAGGATAAATTGCTGTTGTTGCTGATAATATTACTGGTAAAAAGGTTCTGTAAAGGTATCAGTGAATGTATGAGGTTTAGAGGCTGTGAACATAAGGGTTGCTGTCTCTAGAGGTTGACACCTATGGATACAGTGAGATACCGTGTCTCTCACAAAGGAAACCCAACATTACACCTGCAAAGAAGAGCTGTGAGTGTTTGCTGCATGACAAACATGTTATAGCTCACTGAAAATGAGTCATGATTTAAAAGTGACAAAAACAGGTAATAATACACAACGATTTTGGAAACAGTCCTCTTATTTGGAGAAAGGGAAGCATAGCATGCTGTTGTATGAAAAAGTAATATCTCTAAACAGTAACTTTACAGGAGGAAGAATGGAATGCTCTTAACATCTACTAACATAACATAAAATTCTATTGGTCCTATTTGTCATTTCATTTTTAAATTTTTTTAATCTTTTTAAATATATATATATTCATATAAGAGTAAAGAAATGCCCATACAAACCAGTCATAGGATGTGTGTGTGTGTGTGTATATGTGTGTGTGTGTGCGCGTACCTGAAGCAGGCCAGGCAGTGGCAGGCTCAGTTCCAGTTTTTCAGCGTAAAGCTGTAGCAGGCTGAAAATGTCCCGGCTGTGCACGGCCTCCTGCAGCCGGCGTCGCAGTGTGTCTGGAGAACTGCCGCTACGCTGAGCAAACTGAAACTCCAGATACTTCGCTAAGATAAAATCTTTACGTTCCGTCCTGCACAAAAACACACACAGGAGTGTAAATCTCCGATGTAACGGATTCAGTTGGATTACGATTCTTTAGCACACAATTCAATGCATCAAGAAACCTCTCAATAAATTGATTCAATAATTTTGGTATAATTATAGATATGTGTAATACACTCAGTACACAATTGTGACTGGAGGAACTATGTACACAGTAGTGGAATACAGACAAAAAAAACAACACAACATTTGAAAAATCCAACCAATTCATATCAGTATAAAATAAAACTGCCCACAGCTTTGTCACAGGGCCAGAACCATTGCTTAGTCACTGCACAACCGCATCCCACCCCACACCTGCAAACAAAGAAAACTTTTAATTTACCTAAAACATTTTTAAATAATTTTTTAATAAAGAAACCATATATAGTTGGTTTTTCGCTGTTCTAAAGTGTGTGCATGAAGGTAAGTATCTGCTGAACACACCTCAAGCTCAACCTATAGCCCATTCGTCCTATGGAAAGTCACAGTCCGCCCACCCAGTGTCCATGGTAACAACAGTCAATATGTCATGTGTTTTGAACGTGAAGGGAGCCAAGTTTTGCATTCCAATTTTCTTCAAACCTTGGTGACATTCGTTTGGATGTGTAGCCTACTCAATGTATTTAATATTACTTGATGATACATATGTTTATTGCCAAAAATTTCTGTCAGTGGGTTCAGTTTAAAATGTCCACTATAATTTATACTTAATTTAATTATAATTGAATGTGACTCAAATGCGTTTGTGGATATATGTGTCTGTCTGTCTGTCTGCCCTGCGATGGACTGGCTACCCGTCCAGGGTGTATCCTGCCTTCCGCCCAACGACCGCTGGGGTAGGCTCCAGCACTCCCCGCGATCCAGAAGGATAAGTAGCTTAGAAAATGTGTGAGTGTGTGTGTGTGTGAATGTGAGATATAAAGCACTTTAATTATTAGACAACTAGCCTGCTAGTTCAGCCATTCATTGTGAGCTAAATATAAATGTACCTAAAGTAAAAGTAACTGGACACTAAACATAATATATAAATATAAATGTACCTAATATAAATGTACCTAAAGTAAAAGTAACTGGACACTGTAAAGACAAGGGTACATAAAGAAAAAGGTAGTATTTATGATGCAATAGTGGTTGTTTTACTAAGAGTTTGACAATTTGCTTTGTAGTTGGTCTGGATTCCTGTGTGTGGCTAATTAACAGTTTCAAAAAAAGACTGTAGGGTCTCTGTGGTCAGAGATTTTACCGCAGGGCTAAATTCCAGGCCCTAAAGTCATTCTAGAGCGCAGATGGTCAGATGCAGTTTAACTGTCCAGCTCATTATCCAACCATTCCCCAGCGTTTCTGGAAGTTATTTTAGGACAGGCACAGATGGGAGACACACAGACACTTTACTTTTAGCAAAACATCCTGAACTGAACCTGCATCCTCACAGGTCATATGGAATCGAAGGAGGTTTCTCAACAGGTGAAGCCAGGCTTCATTTTTAGCTGCTGGTCATGCAGTGGAGGAAAGCGAATATGGGTTAGTTTTATGTTCCAGTACTTTGCCACTTCACTAATATTTTAAACGTTTCTATTGTCTTCCTTGTCTATTCTTCCCATGGATATGTGACTGCAGTAGTGATGTTACCCTTGATACTGAAGCTTTGGAGCATATGTCAAAAAACCCAACGCACTTTACTTTAAAGCACTGCATCGATGCTTGGTTTAGTTTCCAAAAACACGCGCGATCAATGATGTCCAAAACTGAATTCGGCACTTGACCATGTGACTGCTTCAGAAACAGATTCAACAGAAACAAACCATCATGGGTTTTCATGGTTTCAAGCCAATACCAAACACGTATATCTTGATTTGATTTCATATACGAAGCCCCCATCTTGACTATAAATGAATATGCAGGGCACAGTCATATGTAATTAAGGTTATGCATGAGTTTATCAGATTTGCTGTGAATACTAGCTGTAAGCATTGCCTCTAAGGTGATGCAATGTTTTTTTGATCATGTAACACACCCCAGCATCATGTTACCAATTACCTTTAGTGCTTTAGAAACAAATTACATACCTTTAAATCACTAAAAGACATTTTATCCTTTGGACTTTTATCCTAAAACATCTTCTAGAACAGAGTAGATTCATAGCTGTCGCTCATGCTTTTAATTCTGGGGAATGTAGGAACTTGATATTTGGTGACTTTATAAAGGGTGAATCCAAGTTTTATAGAGAACTACACTCTTAAAAAAATGTCTCTTCAATGGTTCTTTAGTAAAGAAAATGGTTCTATGTAGAACCATGAACAATCAAAGAACCCTTTGCATGATTAAAGGGTTCTTTGCATTGTTACAGCATTCTTCAGATGATGGAGAATGTGCTGTAGATGGTTCTATATAGAACCTTTTTGAAAAGGGTTCTGTATAGCACCAAAAAGGGTTCTTCTGTTGTTATGATGTCAGGCTTATAACAACAGAAAAACCCTATTTGGTTCTACATAGAATCATCTTTAAAAAGGTGTTATATAGAACCATATAAAATGCGTTCTCCATCAATCTGAAGAAACTTTTCACTGTGAAAAGAATCCTTTAATCATGTAAAGGGTTCTTTGAGTGTTCAGGGTTCTATATAGAACCATTTTATTTACTAAAGGACCTTTGAAGAACCATCTTTAGAGCGTATACCACTATGTTCATTAAATGTACTGGATCTATGTCCGTTGGCATATGTATGGAATTTTACTTATTTCCTGACATATGGAGCAATTACATGTGTTTACAGCATGTGATTGCTCCATATGCTCCATTAAGTGAAAAGAGTTTGAGACTGGTATCTGGAGGACCTCTGTGTAATCTTTTTAATTGTGAAAGTATCATGTTTTTAACACAATTACATGTTTTTATTGTGACCTTTTGGGTTTCACTGAGGAAATAGTAATTGTGCCATAGACACTACTACTCGTCATACTTCACACTTGCCAATTGTGCAAAACAGCACCACCCTCAGGTTATTAAACAAAACATCAGTGAGACAGAGACTTTTCTTCATCTGACTAATCTAACTGTATCTCTGTCAGTGGTTTATTGGCTTGTTCTGGATAATGATGGCTAGGTTGGCTTGTAGCTCACAAACTGACTGCACTGCTAATCATGTGTGTTGTTTATGTACGCTGCTGCAAGTGATGGGGCAAAATTTGCAAGAGATGGATTTGAGTATTTACGAATGTTTACCATGAGCCTGGTAATTAATATAGCGTTTATGTAGACCCAACCAATTCAACTGTATTCCACAAGAAAATATGTGAGGAGGAGAAAGGTAAGGTGAGGTCACCAGCAGCCAATGTATGAAATATATTATTGACTTATGCATTATATTTCATATGACCTAAACAGAATATTTTACATGCCCACCCTCTGCTCTATATTTTCTCCTGAAAAATATCTCTTGAAAAATATAATTTGTAATTAGCAGCCATTTTCATACAATAATATATATTTATATATATTTCAATGTTTCAGCAATACATTTCATATGAGGGAATTTCACTGTGTTGTTGTGGCCTGAGAATATGTAATGGAGAGACACTCCCACCACAAAAAGGAGGCGTCTACTGAGGGTCACATTGTGGTTTATTAATGTGAACTGTCAGAGGCAGCAGAAACTCTGCCAGCAAAAACTAATAACTGGTACCATGCAGTAGTACCAGAGTTTAAATAAGTTTGTTTTAGAGCATTAACAGCTCATTATTGAGTAAAGTGGGTGTGTTAAAGCAGGAAAAGTATTAAAATGTGCAGGACAGTGGGCCTTCAGGACACTGTTTTAGAGACCTTCCAAAACAGAGCCAGTCAAATATACAACAGTATATAATGTAGCATCTCCACTACACCAGACCTCCACTGGTGCATCTTTCACATATTTAAAATGGACATATTTGGAAAACTAACCACTTAAACTAACCCCTTAAATTTCCAGGCCCCACTGGCAGGCCCAAAGTTTTATTACACACTTCAGTAACCTAAGAATAGCTCAGCCAGTTTGCACTGAAGTCCCTGTTACTGAATAATAAGCCTTAGTATGTAATAAGCCTGAGGGATTTTAAGGGGATTCCAATTCAACTCAATCTTTTTAACTACAGTCTGATTCTGATTTTACTCTGATTCCTATTCGGTTCTGATTCTACTTTTTATTCTGATTCTGTTTTTTTTTTAGTGTACAGTGAGAATATTGGACTGCAATGCCTTGTTGTGGATGCTGTTTGAGTGATGGAAGCAAAGACTCAAACAGCTGAATGAGATTTTTCTCTGCAGTTGGAGAGGCAAATCCAGTCTGCCAATCACTCACATGTCACTTTCTGCAGATGGTTTCAGAGACGGACTGGGGAGGCTGGCCTCAACAATTTCATTAAACCCTGAGTTCCCCACATTCCTCGCCAACTGGACAGAGAGAGAGAGAGACACAGAGAGAGAGATGGAAGAAGGAATAAACAGAGTATCTATATGTGTGAGACAGAACACATCAAGTGAAAATTAGAAACAATTAAATATCAAATTTAGATAATTTATCTCTTATCACAAATGTAATCAATTAGCCATGTAGTGCTAATGTAGTCTCTAACCAAGTGAAGTCGTTATGTTATTTTAAACAGACTTGCTTGTGTGGTTTCTGACAGTATGTGGCATACTGTTAACTATACAAATAAACAAAAGTATAACCCTAGCCCTAGCTAATACAGTAGCAGTAGGCATCTTGAAGCCTAATTTTGTCTATATTAACTAAAAAAGCAAACTTCAGACACCAAACATGGCTTGATATTTGAGGCAATTATGATTTCTGGCCAGACCATCAATTTGAGAAGAGCTGACATACTTTCAAATCTCTGCACTGTTTACTTTGTTGTTCTATTTTTTATTGATTACTATGGAGAAGCAACTCACCAGCAATTCAGAAGTGCCCAGTTTGTCCAGTGAAAGGGACTGAATGCGTGAGTGATGGACGCCCATCTCCCGATGGATCCCTGAACACTCAATACATGTCAGAATGCCCAGATTGGTGGAAATCCATGTAGGATCTGAAAACAACACAGCAACATGAACAGTCAGTATGTGGATTAATAAAACACAAAATAAATAAAAAAGATTTTATTGTTTATTGTGTTACTCAGACTGTGTAAAGAGTTTGTTGGTGTGCCTGTGTCAAGGCCTTGCTATAGTTTTTCTACAGTAAAGTTTCTTGGAGAAGCAGCAATGCAATTAAAAATGTTGACATGAATTTCTAAGCTGTGCCATCAGCTTTTCTCAGAGACAAAGCCGCTGCTGTCTTGTCTGCCTTAATGAAGTTTTCAGTTAATCAAATGTCCTTTAAGGACAGGCAATGTCTAAATGCTGATAAAGAAGCCTGCAGTTGAGTTAACTGATGACTACTTACAATTTCTTGCTGAATTATGCTATATTGGAGGTCAAATGAAACAGCAAGCACACTGTAATGTAGCAGTGCAGCTGCTAGTCAACAGGTTATTGAAGGCCTGCACCAAATTAATCACTTTCCATTGTGTTTTCAAGTTTCTTTCATTATGCTCCGAACCGTATGTCGTCAAAGTCCAAAGACATTCTTGCTATGACAAAGCAAAATACATCTCTAAATGAAACAAAAAACAATAATATTTAATCCAGTATTGCTTTAAACACTTCAGTGTTAAATTCCTAATTGCTAAGCACACATTAAGAAGTGCGAGCATTTAATTAAACCTTCTAGGTGCCCCATGGCGTTTCTGCCTTAAAACACCTCTCCTTGCATTATGCATTGCATTTATATTTCTCACTTGAAGATTTTCAGCGAAATTTTGGTGTATTATGATTTTAATTTGACAAATGTTTACGTTGTGTATATAGTTTTGTTTTGCTTAAAAAAAGCAGACTCATACTGGTGATACAGAATGTACATCATATTCGAGTGTTCTTGGCTCTATATAGAACCATTTTCTTTACTCTTGAATTTTTGAAGAACCACTTATTCACTTTTTTATATCAATATAGTGAATATATAATGCATGTATTTGTGTGGAGAGGAGGTGAGTTTCAACTTGTGTCCCTTCCTCTTCTGAAAAAAAAAAATCTTTGGGTTCATCTCTTACCTGGAGCTCTGCAGTCACAGCACACGTTATTCCCCGGCATTCGGAGGATATCCTCGGTGATGGAGCGGGTTAAATCCTCCACACTGCTCTCACCACCCGTCTTGCGCTCATCCAGAGCCACATTCAGAGCCTCCTGCTTACTGTTAGTCAGCACAGAGATCCACCTGGAACACAATAATTTTAGGAAACAATTCAATGGATCATGAAATCTCAAATTTCACCATGAATCCATTTTATTTGATTATTTTCACAATTATTTAAAAATACACTGAACACATAAATGTGACTAGAGGAATTATTAACATGGTACTGTTAGAAATATAAAACATTGCGGCAGCTTTACAACAAGGCTCTGTAGAAAACACTGTAAACCTGCTACAAAGTGTATATATATATATATATATGTGTGTGTGTGTGTGTGTGTGTGTTGATACTTTTGATACAGGCTTTTAAGCAAATAAAACATGGAATGTCTTGTACAAGCTTCAAATGTGTGCCTTATGTAGACCGGACAAAAAATGTTCATATGAATCATCATTAGCTTAATTCCATAAGGTTGTTAGTTGCTAGCAGAAATTAACATTATTGCAGATGTGCTTCTTCCTAGTTTTTGACCAATTTTTGACATTAATGGCCCGAACTGAAGGCCTAATGCCACTGATATTCACAATGAAGTAAGAAGATGGCAATCACCATTTTGAGAAAGAGAACTGACAGACAACTACAGAAAACTAATTCTAAACAGCTTGCTAAATAATTATAAACATATAAGTAATGTTTTACATCTTTTAACTGTTAAAACAATGAATAATGACAGAGCATTAATAAGCTGTAAGGCTACAGTAAAGTAAATTCTCAGTCGTCTCTGCTGAAGTTTCCAGAGTGCGACACATCGTCTGAAGAAAATTCTCAGCATTTTTGTGCAGTTGAAGTGTCTCACTTGGTTTCCTACTGGCATCTATAGCTGAATTCTAGAGTTACAACAAGGAAAACACTTTTCGTTTTTTAATATGTAAGGGATGTGGAAATGACCTTGGAACTCGTTTAGAGCATGTGTAGCAGCATGATGTTTAACTAGCAGGGGGCGCTATTAGCATGCAAGTCATTTAAAGAGAAAAAAACAGGAGCAGGACACAAATGCATGTGTTTGCAGTATCAACTTTTAAAATGAGAGGTGAAATAGTTTTTCAAAAACGTTGAGTTTTTGTATTATTATTTATTCATTAAACATTTTCATGAATTGTTAATTTAGCATGCTCTGGGTGGTGAGGGGGTGGATAACATAATCAATAGTTCCCATGTTTAAAAAGAAAACACTGTGCTAATTATTTTAGATATTTTATATATTGCCCAGGCTTATTATTGATAACAATCTATTCTGACATTACAAAATTGATGCAGTTGAATCGCCATCTTCAGACTTTTGGATCAATGCTTCATGATCCCCTGATGCATTTTGACACCTCACACACACATATACAAACACTCACACACACACACAGTAAATCAATAAATCCAGAGAGCATGATGCATTTAAAATAGCTAGTGCTGCATACCATATAAAGCTATAATACCACTAGGGGGCTTCAATATGATCCTGACCCAAGAACGCTAATACTACACATGGTTACTTTGTTTCACTTTTCACTTCCTTCCACATGATGCAGTGTGTTGTGGTCACCAGTATTTATTAAGGTTGAAGGAATGGTTCACTACAAAATGTTAATGTTGCTAACAGTGAATGAAATCATACACACAGTAATTAGCACTATGCCAATGACATCATGCCAATTGCTGCTTCCATTCATAAACAGCTAACATGTTTGGTGCTAAAGGGAGACCAGGACCCATCAGCATTCTGCAATAATACCACTACTATTACTACTACTACTACTAACAATAATAATAATCATAATAATAATAAAAACATCATCACCGCTAGGGGTGCGGGAAAAAATTGATTCATTCAAGGTCAAAAATCGATTTTCTAAATATTTAATTTATATTGTAATGTTGACGGAACGCAAAGGGCGGAATTTGGAAGTTCGGAAGTGCAGCGCCCGGACAGTCTGTGGCGGCACATAACAAAAACACAACGGAATGAGCGAGAAATCCGACTGGCTCCCTCTGCATTAAAAGCCAGGTTAGGTCAGGAGTCACAACACAAATGATAAGAAGAGCCATTTTGTCCTTTCAAAAAAATCAAACCACCTTGGGAGCCACAACATGTAATGTCCAGTATGTCTCAGTGTGTGATAATGTCCTAGTATAGACTAAACAATATAAACGAAAACGCGGACTTACTCTGCTCTGCTTTAAGATTTAGCTATAGACGCTTTTCTTCCATCTCCGCCAGGAAACTTTTCCTCAAAAGTTGAATAGTTTCTTGTAAAATGTCTTTCAGCTTTCGACTGTTTTACGAGGCTGAAGTCGCTTCTCATTCGCCAGCTTCTTGCTGAACTTCCCCGTTCCACCTTAAATTCTGACTGAGGCGCCGAAGGTAAATGCAGCACCATTTAAGGTGGAACGGGAAAATTAGAAAGAGAAGCGACTTCATCTTCGCAACTTTTTAGTGTTTGACAGTCTCTTGTTGCAGATTTAACGTATCAGGAAACCAACTACGTTGCTTATAAATGCAAATAAGTCCATTCGTCTCCAAATGTTCTTCTGTCTTTCTCTTTTCCTTTTTCGTTCGCTACTAGACAGGCGAAACCTCGTTGCTAGGTGACCTGCAGTCTGCACGCCAATTTTCAGTCGTAGTGCTTTCGCGCTATGTTGCACATACCCCGTCTCGAAGATATTTTACTGACACAGCGACCGCAGCGTCTCCAAACAAGAGCAGTGAATGAGAGCCTTCCAGTTCACTTGGCACATCATTTCGATTTGTTTTATTAATAAAAGATATTGGACATAAATGTGTTATGGATCATTACAAATACTTAGCTTTAAAACTACCAAGTCCTCAGACAGTAAGAAAATAGAAATGATGTATAGAAAAAAAGATGCATCGATAATCGTTTTATAATCGCATCGTAGCCCTCGGAATCATAATCAAATCGAATCGTGAGGTGCCTAGAGATTCCCACCCCTAATCACCACTATATGATTTATTGCAGGAATTAATTCATTCCCAGCTACATGCGCTTTGTGTGCATTATTACTGTCCAACGCGTTTGGAGCGTCAGTATTCCTGCACTAAAAATAGTGATGCATTGAATTTACAAATGTGAACATCATTTCAACATGAATTAACACATCATAACACATCAATACAATTTTATCTTTCAGTTTATTATTTTTTGTCAATAGTTGTGTTGATGTAATACATATTATTACTGTGGAAATTATGTATTTTTGAATCAAATCAATTCATGTTTGTAGTGTTTTCAATTGCTTTTCTCAAAAGCATTCAGCAGCTGTTTTCCTATTAGTTTTGAAAGATGCAGCGTGGCTATCATAAGCCCTTTCATTTGCAGCTCTTGGCCTCTGGCATTTAGTCACAGATAAACAGGCAGAAGCACTTCAATCACAACACAGAGAAAATCATCCGAGGAAGGGATATCACATATTTCAAAGCCTTTCTTTGCTGTAATGGAAAGAGACACTCTTGGAAAGGGTGCATTGTGAATTAACCAAAAAAGCTCTCTTCTATATGACTCAGTCCACACTTCAGCTGACTGTCACATGAGTGTGGGTTGAGCATAGAGGCCAAATGCACACAGCACTCTGCTCTGTTTAGAATACTTCACAGATTAAATTATTAAATTAAATTCCAAATTAAAGTGATAGTTTGGTGAAAAAATCCCCAAATCCCCATTTTGTTATCTCGAAAAATAGACAAAAATACATCATACAGTTAAAAACAGAGCTATAAACAGTAGCAGGTCTGAATTTTTAGCCCAATTTTCTCATGTTCAATTGCCATGGATGGCAGTGGCATCATGGTAGACTGAAGTCACCATCTCTTGATGATATGGCCAGTGCTTACATGGTTACACCACTCAGCAGCCCCTGCTGAACTATTACTTTAATGTTAAGCTTTAATGCTTAACATATCCTTAAACCTAGTTCTTCTCTTAAATTTAAGCTGCACTATGTAATATTTTTTGTTAGCACTGAAAGAAGTAGCAGATAAAGTTGTGTGCCCTTTCTTAACATGTGTGTGTGTGTGTGTGTGTGTGTGTGTGTGTATAAAATGTTTTGACCTGGATACAACAGATCCAAAAGTTCACTTTTGCATTGAGCTTTATGGAGTCCAAAAAAATGATACAGGATTTTCATTGCCAGCAGTGGAAAGAAAAGATCAAATAGAAATACTCACGCCACACAGTCAGGCTCATCTTCAGCCAGAAAGTGATACGTACGGTTATCTGCAAAGAAAACACAGGTGAGCAAAGTTACACATACTTAACAAACATTAGGTGCTGAAACAGGATCCAACACTAACGGTAAAATGCAGTATGTAAACATCTCACACCCAGAAAGCCCCTAGCCTGGTTTTTCCAGCTCTACTGAGAGACATTATCATACCTGAGATCACACTGACTAAAATACGCGTCTATGAAGGCAGAAGTTCACAAAATAGCACAACGTCAGACTCCAGCAAATGTCCTGATACTCTGTGAAACAAAGACTAAAGTACACTGAAAAATATCCAATACAGATACCTGCTCATCCAACGTTTATTCTGAAATCAAGGGTATTGCTATGGAGTGTTTTTACTTTTTGCTGAAGCAGACTCTACTCTTTCCTTTACACTAAATATTGGAACATTACTGTGAGGATTTTATGGCATTTAGCCACAAGAGCATTAGTGAGGTCAACTACTGATGATGGATGATTAGTTCTCATCCCAAAGGTATTAGATGGAGCTCAATCTCTTTAGAGAATTAAGTTTCACTGCTCAGCAGTCCAGTGCTAGGGGTCTTTATACCCCTCCAGCCGATGCTTGGCATTGAACATGGTGACCTTAGGCTAATGTGCAGCTACTCTAGAGCATCCCATTCTTTTGGCAATGCTTTTCTATGGAGATTATACAATTTAGCAGAGGCTAAATAGGCAATTCAATACAGGGCTGCCTATTAAGTCCTAAGCTAGATAAAAAAATAGAACAATATGGACCGCAAACACATACTGCCATCGCATCAAGACACATTTTGCACTGCACCTGCGCTCGTATATACTTCTGATCCTGAGAGCTGAAATGTCATTGTGTACTTTATATTCTTGTGTGTGAATATTCTTTCAGCATGTGTTTGAAGCTCATGCCTCTGTATAGCTTTTATGTCTGCACCCATTATTAAAGGAAGTTTCCCAACAACATGGCTTTAAGACATTAGCCCTAATTGACACCTAGTTATAAAAGGCAGAATAAACCATGTAACACCAGCCTCCGCTAGTTGGCCAAATGCTATTAAATTGATCAGTATATGTAACAAATGCACTTCCACTGTGTCCATCCATTTTTTGCACGATGCTGCCTCATATGCGTATCTGTTACGGGAGAGGTTCCCAAACATTTTAGATTCCCATTACACCTCAGACCTTAACCCTTGTGTGGTGTTCGGGTCTGGGGGGCCCATTTTCAATGTTTACCAAAATTAAAAATATGCGATTTATTATTATTTCAGCCTCAGATTCCTTGGCCTTTGCTCATTTTCTGTGAAGAACATATAAAATAACACATTTTCAGTGACTTCACACTGTACACCCCCTACATATTTATATTACACATGTGGTGTTGGGGTGAATCTGGTATGTTTACATAAATTGTTATGGTTATTATTTAAAAAACACAATAAAGCAGTGGGTCCACCAGACCACTGAGTAACAAAAACATCGACACCACACAAGGGTTAAACTCCCTGTAGCTTACTCCTTCTTGCATTTTACACACATGCTCATATTGCTGTGATGCGTTTGTAACACAACCATCCTTGTACTGTAAGATCAATACTTTTTAAAATATCAGACATGTTTATGATGTGATGACACAGCACACCAGATGTATAGAATAATAATGAATTAATAAATAATGTTATTGATGCTTCTAAGGCTTATATTGCAGGTATTTTTGCTCTGGAGTGCTGGTCAGAGCACAGGGACGAGGAAGCAAATTGAAATCATTTGTAATCACAAATTTAGCACTACAAATAATGAAAACAAGTAAATAAAATGCTAATCGCTAAGCACTGATCCCAGCAGACTTAAGGACAGTTACTAAAAGATACCCACTCAAGGGCACATGACAAACTAATGAATGAACTCTACTGTCATTATTTCTCCTGAACATGCAATACACAGAAGGAGTAAAACACCCTTCTCCAAAACAGCCTTTTAAACAAATAATAATAAATAAAGAGCAAAAGAATTAGCGCACAGGCTTATCATGCGCTGGATGTTATAAACATCCCACTCACTGATCGCTCATGTATACATGTTGTGTAAAAGTTTGCAATGTTATCCAGAAATCTGGCATTGCCTTTTGATTAAACTCAGAATTCAAAAATCCACTCATAGCAGTTTCAGTGAGGCTTTCTTGCTCAGGAGTTGGAGATGGTAGACTCGTTTGTATCGTCCATAGCAGGGAAGTAACATTACCCATCTAACTGCATGGCCTAACGGAATGAAAAGAAGATCAAATCAAGTGTAAAGGTTATCACTTGTAAAAGTACTCCCAAGGATATTGGGTGTACTCCTGGAGTAATCCCTGGTGTCTGGAAACCCTTGCATTATAGAAAGCAGCACATTCTGCATCTTTCCATGTACATGGCCCATAAACTGTGTATTTAAGCTTGTGCTGTATATAAAGCATCTGATTTGCACCTGAAACTGCCGCAAAAGTGTTACTAAATTCGGCCAATGTCTCGCTTCTGTTTACCATATTGTTTATTGTTTATTGTAGACATCCACACCCAGAGAGCTGGCTGTAACTGAGTCCAAATAAACCCACGCTGTTATGTCGCAATAAAGAATCACATAACTATTAATAGCAGCAGTTATCAGAACCAGTCTGACTGTTATATAACTACAGCAGAACGGTAAAAGCCAATGCAAGTATCATTACCCAGTTAACGTCAGTAAAGCAGCTTTTATGTATAACTTCGTCTTACTCATATTGAATTAGAACGAATTTTCATAAGTGGTATGCTTTTCTATGTCCTTTAACGCTATGCCAAACAGCTTCTTTCTGCCTTTTACTGTACTCTTCTCCTTTAATCATGTGTTTACTCAATGTATTTTAATACATAAACAACATAAGCTTACAAAGCCAAAATAGACTTTTATTTAGTGTCAAAAAGGACCACTTTGAAAAAGCAAATGTTTAAGAAAGGAATATACTGCACACTTCAGTTGCCTTTTATTATTACTTTGATGTAAGAAATCAATAAAAAGTGTTTTAGTGATGTGAAATCTGTTCTGAATGTGCTCGCTTACAAACTATCACAGTGCATCCAACAATAAAGGCAGCATTGTGTTTCCTTTATATAGTATTAGAAAACACAATACCACATAGAAAGCTCCAGTTCCACATGCTGATTCATTTTACTATATCCAATGTGAGTCCACAATATACACTGTCCTGTACTTTCTTGTGACTTCATTGCATGTGTAAAAAGAACCGGATTTAATAGGCTCGTCAAAGATGTAACCAAGAAGAAACTACGACTGTCAAAGGTAATGTATTACTAACACATTAATGCAATAAATTATTAATAGTACTTTTTTAGTGCTGATAACACATTTCCCAAGCCATTCGCAGTAATGCAGTAACGCTCTATGTTACTACACTAGAATCTGTGATTGCCCTATTGTTCAAATACTTTAAAATGGCTTTTAAAGCGATGTCTTCTGCACCTTCAGTAGACTATGCTGGACAGTGCTTGCAGGACACCCATGCTTAAATCAACGAGCAGCAACTAACAAAATCAATACCAAAGTGGAAAGCTCCAGTTACCCTTCACAGGCTCCACTTTAACAAGAATACACAAGCTGTATGAACGAGCTGTATGACTGAGAGTGATCACAGAGGAGCTGGAACCATGGACTGTACATATGATAGAAATGATATAAAGTCGTATGGAGAAGTTTGAATATCCCTGTTTTTATCCCATCCTTCACAAGGAACAAATCTAAAATGGCACTTTTCTACAAATTTTAGTGCACAATTTCTATTTCTTTGCGAGTTTAACATAAGAATATATATAATAATATGTAATATATGCCAGAACTTATAAAGTTAATTAGCAAATAAATAGAAATTGTGCAGAAGTGTGTTCTCTTTAGAGGATGTGTACTTGTTTTCACATAGAAAGTCAAGTGACTTGACCGGGGTGCCCACACTTTGGCACACGGCTGTACACACTCTTTGGCTGGAACATGCAGCCACTGGTGCTCTCACTGGATGCTGGTGATGACAGCCATAATAAAAAAATATTGTACTGCTTCAGCATGTCGAACATATACAGCATCAGTGACAGAGTAAGTTACTCAGTGAAATAATGACTTGGAATAAGTTGTCAGTTAGTTCACACTTTCTAAAGCAATGAAATGAAAACTCTTCCATGCATTCTTACACCCAAAATTTCTTGCCATAACTTTTAAAATAGGGTACTGTGTTAGACGTTTGCAATTTTTGGCATATCTTTATACTATGTTAAATCAATTTGTGGCAGATTGTGCAGGTTGGAACATATTGTGGCCTAGATTAGAGGGCCACAAGTGCAGTCGTAACTTACGTGAGATGAGGTCGAAGCATTTTTTGTCCTCAAGACTGGGTTTGACCTGGCAGGTGAGGAGGTTCAGTTTGGCTGGAGGTTTATTAGGCTGACAAGAAAGAGAGGGCACATAATCACACTCTTAACCCTCAGAAGTCACAGTTATCGCTTGTAGCTGATTGAAGCAAGCAGAGAAATTCTAAACTTTCAACTCATATTATATTTGTGTTTCCAGGTAAAAGAGAAGATATTTTATTACAATTAGAATTTGCATACAGTCTTGTTTTGCAGAAAGAAGAAACATCCTTTGCAGTACAGTTCTCCTTTTTTTATTTGGAAACAAATAGTAAAAAGTCAGAAACGCAAACTGGAATTTCTTGATACAGAATGTAAATTCAATGTATGTAATTGTACTGTAATTATGTAATGAAATAATAATGTAATGTAATTAAATTTAATAGTAGCACATGGATTTCTATAATAACTCTGCATCTGAAAGTGAACATAACATCGTCGCAATCTCCATTTGCGTAATCTTTAATTTGCTAAACGTCTC
The DNA here is from genome assembly GCF_904425465.1 of Colossoma macropomum. Lineage (NCBI taxonomy): Eukaryota > Metazoa > Chordata > Actinopteri > Characiformes > Serrasalmidae > Colossoma > Colossoma macropomum. Next base: position 16,967,112 of record NW_023494810.1, read on the forward strand.
TTCTGTGTAAATTCCATGCAGAAGGGAGCATTTTAGAGATAAGTTTTCTTCTGAAAAGGACAATATGATATGAGTTGCAAATGATCAGTTTATTGTGGTTTGATAAAGTACACAAAAGTAACATAAGGGAAAGCAGAGTAATACATCAATAAAGCCACAACTGGGCCGTAAATGTAATATCATGGTATTTCTTACAGTTCCATGAGCGATTGTGAGATAGCAGTTGTGCACGCTGCACTTCCTCTTCTGCCACATCTTCCTCAGCCTGCCATACAGAGAAATGTCATGACATCTCGCACATTCATTCCAACATGCTAACTAGGGCAATAAGGCTGCACAATATGTTGTTTGTAAACTGTAACTGCAACATTGGCCTTTGTAATGCTTTGCAAAGCTTTTTGGTGTGTGCTGTGAACATCCTGATCACAATTCCAGAGGAGTTTCTGCAGGTGTTTTGATGAAGCAAGGCATTTTCATACAAACCCAGTTCAAAAAAGCTGGGACAGTGTGTGAAATGCTAATAAAAACAGAAAGCAATGATTAATTCTGTTTGATCTGTTGTAAATTAAAAACACATCAAAAACACAATATTTTATGTTTTACCTTATGAACTTTATTGCTTTTTTTTGTAAATAATATAGCTCATTGCAATTTTAATACCTGCAACATGTTCCAAGAAAATTGGGCAGGAGCATGTTGACCACTGCGCTACATCAGCTTTTCTTTTAATTCCACTTGTCAATTTGGGAACTGAGGACCCCAAGTGATCCAATGTTGAGAGCAGAATGTTTTGCCATTTTCTGTTATACTAGACTTCAGCTGTACAACTGCACAGTCAAGTCAAGTCAAGGGCCTTTGCTGTCATATTTTAGCTTAATAAGACACGTCTTTACTGTGAGACATGTCTGGACTGTGGGCAGGCCAGTCTAGCACTGCACTCTCTGACTAGGCAGCCATGCTGTTGTAACGTGCAGAGCGTGGCTTGGTGTTGTCATGTTGAAATAAGCATGGGTGTCCCTACAAAAGCCGGCATCTAAAAGGCAGCATATGCTGCTCCAAAATGTGTTCAGCTTCATACCCTAAAACACCCTGGCTTTTGAACTTTATGCCAGTAACAATCTCGATGGTCCTTTTCTTCTTTGGCTTTGAGAACACGAGGGCATTATTTCCATAAACAATCTGAAAGGTGGACTCGGTCAGGATGAGGGTGTAGAGGATGAAATACCTAAAATCCTTGCAATCCCTGGCTGAGGAATGTTATTTTTGATGGATTTTTTGCTGATGCAAGTGGCGAGCCTCGAAACCCATCCTTGCTCATAAAGGACTAGGCCTTTCCTGGATGCTTCTTTTATAACCATGGATGATTGCATCACCTGTTTAGGATAAGGTTTCATAATGTTCCTACTTTCACAACGCCCCTGCCCCACCTTTTCTGAAATGTGCTGCATGCATTAATTTTAGAATGAGCAAAAAAAAAAAACTATGATGTTGAGGTAAAACATTACAAATTCTGTTTTTATTTGCGTTTTACCAACTGTCCCAATGTTTTTGGAACTGGGTTTGTGATTTAAGAAAAGTAAATTATTTTTGTCAAAATAGTATAGGCCAACCTTTAATAATGTGCCATTACTGATTCACCTGTGCACTTAGAATATATTGCAAGTCATATCACAATCATAAGTATGCAGCAATATAATCTTAATACAGGTTTTCTATCCATCCTGTGCAATCCAAGTTGGCAGTATGGAAAGAATATTACTCAGACTTGGCATATTCACATAAAATAATACATGATACACATTTACTTCTTGTAACTGTTTTTAATCACAGTTATGTGCATTATTTTAATCACTCTCTTGGTGGCTGTAATGCAGTGCTTTATTGCAAATAACCACCTTACAGTGAAAGCTAGCCAGACTAAAACACAGACTCCTCAGAGTGAGGTTAGTTTTAACATAGTGTAACAACTAAGACCCCCAAAGTAAACAATGATAGAAGCTCATGCCACCCATATAAATGCAAAAGAGCTCATTTACCAAAAACATACTACAGATGCCATGTAAATGAAATAGTTTCAATTTCATCATGCTGTTGCTTGCTCTTCTACTCTGTGGTCAAAAACAAATTTTGCAACATTTAACACATGGTTTTTTTCAGTAATCATATTTTTGTTGATGCAGACATTTCTAGGTTGGAAAACTTGTCTGGTTCGAATAACATGAACTGCACTCAATTCACTGTGTTTGCACTGATTGACTGACCCTTTTAGCAACTGTAACAACTACCCCCTCCATTTACACCTATGGGGTCAGTTGTAATATTTGCTTTCGGACTGCTTTCGGCTAAACTGGAGACTCTGGAAACAAAGTTTTCATTAGAAGCAAAAACGTGTGGATTGCTCATATAAAAATATTAATCTTGCTCAAAAAACTTCTAAATATATTTAGCAAAAGCAGGTTAGTTTGTACTCTCACTTACATTTGTGCTGCACTATACGCAATTAACTAGGGCCAATTAAAAAAGTACATAAAAAAAATTCATAATATACTCAGTAAAGCTTACTGTGCCATAACTTAACATGATGCGATAATATGCCATCTTATCACTCCACCCCTACCACTATACATACAGCAGAACTCGTAAGGGGCCAAGCTGACATTCTGCTTTTTAAAGCAACTTCCTAATACAGTCAGAAAAGCCACATTAGTTCTGTAGGAAAATCCCTTTAAAATGGCAACTGCAGCATAATAAACCAGAAGTGGAAAACAAGTTTACCCTGCACAGACTGTGCTCAGAAACAGTGATTCAATCATATCACGCTGATCTGCATCACTGTGGTGGGAAAAACACACACACAAATGACTTTACCCGTCACTCTTCTTGTAGAGGTAGCCTGATTTCTCTGTGCCGTATTGCTTGTTTCCTTGAAGCTGGTGCATGCTGTACACGGTCTGTCTGCTTAAAGAATCCTGCAGCAAACACACACACACATAGACACACACAATAAGATCACACTGGCTCTCTGTTTGTATTTTCTGACACTGTATAACATGCTGTCTTCTATTAAAATGTTATTATGAGAATGGTAAGATAGCTGCTATTTGATCTTTTGTTTTTGGCTATTCTATGCACTTTTATCCATGTCTTACAGTGTCAAAAACCACTTAAGAAAGTCTATTTGAGATTACTCAAATGAGAGTTCTGTTCATTTTTCAACATTTCTGCTTAGTTTGATCATTGAAATGTAAAGAAATGTATTTCAGAAAGCTCTAATGTGAAATGGTACACTGCAGAGAAACTTGCTTCTTTCTTTACAATGGTGATAGCAATCAAGGGTCATGATGACCACAACACAAATATAGCTTTTTCTCTACAATCCAAAATGACCAGTGCACCTACATGTCTTCTGACTTTTATATGTAATGCTGATACTGGTAAATGAGCACTACACTCAAACTAAATATGTCTTTCTTTGGGTACTATTTCCCCTTGCAACGTCCTCTATGTACCCCTCAACCATGTTTTTAAAAAAATGTTTTAGGCCAAAACCTTATCTCAAAACTATCATAATGCAATATCACAGGCATCCAGCAGCATATTTTATAATCATTTTGTGAACTAACTTTCTGTCATGTACCATTTAGAGGCACTGAATGCTTCAGACGTCTGGTTCCTATCACCACCACTCTGAACAATTCTGACTTTGTAAGTCTCTCTAGAAAAGAGCATTTTACATTAAACCACTCAAAATTACTTTGTTTACATCTTAATGATGGAAGTATGCCTTAACAATGTAGGCATGCAAACTGATATAAGCTTCCACTACATACTAACTAGGTTAGCCTCACAGATCTTGTACAAACCTAAAAAAGCAATCTCTGGACATCAAACATGTCTTGGCCGATCAACTATATTTGGGGTAAGGGGGGAAACTGTGTCAATTGATTTGTTTGCTGAACCAGCATTTTAACATCATTTGTATTTATTGTTTGTGTGTTTAAAAGAACAGAAAAAGCTGCTCCAGATTAGAGCATCAAATAGAAAAGGAAACACAGAAACACATACAGTATTGTGCAAAGGTCTTAGGCCAGCCAAAACAATTAATCTAGGCAGAAAGTGTGTTTTTGCTTGTAAAACATTACAATAAATGCAAATAAACATCAATACAATAAAAAGGAGGCAGAACTGTAGTAAAAGAAGAGTTTTCAGTAACATTATTGCTATGTAGTGAGCTGGTTCAGTTATTCTTCTCGTTGCAGCTCTAGCCACTGTGATAGTAATTTACTGCCATAGTGATTTAAGTTAATGCTATAATGATTAGATAAGCTAGGTATTGGATGGTATACTGGACTCTCTAATTGTTTTGTATTTATTCTAATTATGGTGTAAAATGCATCTTCTGAAGGTAAAATATTTAGTAACATTGCTTTTCGTAAAAAATGTATGAGCTTGTAGCTATAAAGGTTGCAAGTGTTGCAGTATATTTTAGCACAGAGATTAAAACTAAATAATATGCTTATAAATCTGATTAAGTGGAAAAAATAGAAGCAGTATGTAAAAGTTTTTTTAATTCATTTTCACTTTCATTTCACATTCATTCAGATTTCTCACAGGAGAGCGCTAAAAACACTCAAGTAGTGTTTTTTCACCATCTTTGAATGTGAGGAACTCCACGTCAGAAGTAAAGCATTTATGATTGAAGAGACAAATAGTTTATTACAAAAAATAAAGCTCACTGTTATTTAATATGTGATTTTAAAGTTAATCAATATATTATCATTAAAAACAAGCTAAAGATAATTTATAGGCTGAAGAACATAAAAGCAACAAGAACAGCCAAACTGTAAAATCCCAGATCATTGTTGGCTTTATGTATGACATTACAGCCCCAACTAACTGACAACTTTTAAGCATTTAACACAAACATCTGGATGTGGTCCTCACTGTTCTTTATGACCTGATGGACTACAATTAATATAAACACTAGATTTTAACCTATATCACAGCTCACATGATTATGCTTAAGCAGATGGCTTGGGCAGTGGAGAAATGTTTGATATTGCACACAGCACATAGTTCCAGCCCTGATAAATACATTTTTTGGTGGCCTAAGATGTTTGCACAGTAATACAAAGGCATTCCACTGACGGTGGTTAAAGCAGCCACAGCATGCACTATATCAGAAATGGAAAGCAGAAGTGTTGCTTCACACATGCTGCAGATGAACATATGTTCACAGTTAGGGGAGCTGACACATAACTGTCAAAACATTTCACACCAAGGTTCCATACATTTAGGCCATGCACTAGATTCAAACATGACTGTATGAGCAGGCAAAGAAGCACTAATATATCATGTTATATTACAAATGATTAACATAGCCTACCATTAATAATGATGATGATAATAATAATAATAACAATAATAAGTTCATATACACCGACCAGACCCTTTATTAGGCGCACCTCCTTGTATCTACACTCACTGCACTTACCAGGTGCACTTTGTAGTTCTACAAATCCAGACTGTCCATCTGTTTCTGTGCATAATTTGTTACATCTCTTGACTCTGTTCTGCAATGGTCAGAGCAGGTATTACTTGGGTGGTGGATCATTCTCAGCACTGACTCTGACGTAGTGGTGACACGTTAGTGTGTGTTGTGCTGGGACGAATGGATCAGACACAGCAGTGCTTCTGGACTTTTTATACACCTCAGTGTCACTGCTGGACCGAGAACAGTCCACCAACCAAAAATATCCAGCCAGCAGAGGACTAGAGGATGACCAACACAAACTGTGCAGCAACAGATGTTGTATCTGACTTCACACCTACAAGGTGGACCAACAAGGTAGGAGCATGTGGACAGTTAGTGGACACAGTGTTTAAAAACACTGCTGTGTCTGCTCCACTCATACCAGCACAACACACGCCAACATGCCATTTTCACAGTGCTGGGAATGATCCACCACCCAAATAATACCTGCTCTGTGGTGGTCCAGTGGGGGTCCTGGCCATTGAAGAACAGGGTGAAAGGGATCTAACATGTTAGACCTAAGTATGCAGAGAAACAGATGGACTGTAGTCAGTAAGTGTACAACTACAAAATGCATGATAAGTGGAGCTGATAAAATGGATAATGAGTGTAGATACAAGGAGGTGCACTCAGTGAAGTGGCCAGTCGGTATATACATCATATAAAAAATTAGGAAAAAGTGCTCCACACTGCTTTCTACATAAAACTGTAAAAACAGAAGTGTATAGTAGAGCTGGCCCGAACAGCCTTTTTACAGGCTTTAATTACTCATTGGTAAACCTGAACAAATATTTTAATACTCATTTTCAAAATAACCTTTTTTTAACTAAAAACAACAAAATTTTATGTTTCATTATTAGCAGCAATTTTAAGTATATCTGCTACTGCAGTTCAAAATATATTCAGTAAGCAGCAACGGTGTAATAACAGTAGGCTGAGGCCTGCAATCCACGACTGTAACCTTCTCATTCATATACAGCTCTTGTAAGTCATCTGTATCACTTTCACTGCGTTCATGAGTCACTTTATCTAGACGCTAAAGGTGTAATGAATTACAATTATTGTCACTATCACAGAGCTTTATTTTACTTCATTGTAGTTTGTTGTGTTTGTGTATTTTATTAAGTCATTTAATTTGGCTAGTTTGCCCTTTTTATCATGAAAAGCAGCTGTGAGGGCCACACACTGCACAAGCTACACCAGAGCCTGGTGGTACTTGGATAAGTATCATTATATTTACAAATCTAAGATAAGTAATCGTGATTGTCAGGCCTCCATGGTATACCAACCTCTTATTGCATCTTATAGTCGCATAGTTTAAAGTACTTAAGTGGAAAGCGGTGCGTTCTAGTGACAAGAAGGTCTGGCATGAATTTATGATGCAATAGACTAAATTACCTATTATTTTAATTATTTTTAACATTTTCCATATGTTAATAATAACTATTATATCTGAAGGTCCTTGCTAATAATATGTATTGCAGTTTAGGCTACAATTACTTACAAATACTAAATAAGAACTGAAAACTAATATAACGAACGAGTACTTAAGTATTCAAATTATTCGGACCAGTCCTAGTGTATGGCAAAAAAGGAAAACAACATGTGTGTTTAATAAAAGTCGAAAATCATGAGCACACTAAACAATCAGACTGGTAACAATGATATACATACGTCTAAGGACATAAGTAGCACAAACACAGCACTGCATGCAAATCCATAAATGTAAACTTACTCTTCTAGACTGATTGCATTGAGAAAAAAACATCATGTTAGTACCGCATTAAATACTAATTCTGAACACTGTATGTCCAAAAGTATCCAGACACTATTTCAAAATAGTGAATTCAGCTGCTTTAAGTTGCACCCATGCTGACACAGGCATTCAGTTTCATGCATACAGCTTGCATAATTTCCATAGAAAAGCTTTGCCAATTGAATAGGAGGCTATGCAGCCGCACATGAGCCTAAGGTCACCATTTCCAATGTCAAATGTCAGCTAGTGTGGTATAAAGTGCCCCCAGCACTGGGCTGTGGCAAAGTGAAACAGCATTCCCTGGAGTGCTGGAGCTCTAACCGATATCTTTGGGATGAGTTTGAGTGCTGTTTGTGATCAAAAACTAACCATCCAACATCTATACCTGGTCTCACTAATGCTCTTGTGGCTCAATACAATTAAATCCTCACAGCAATGTTCCAACATCTAGTGGTGATATATTAGTCTTAAACGCACAGTAACATAAACAGCCTGTTTAATTTTAAGGGATAAAGAGATGTTGGAAAATGTGCCAATATTAGCCTTTAGCCATTTCAGATGCTTTATAACCTGTCGGATACAATGTTTTGTAAGTATATTTATACACACTAATAATGAAGCTCTACCAAAGACCTATGATTAACACGTTGGTGACTTACAAACGTGTAGTAACACAAATGTCACTATTAATTATAAAGTCTTTTAATGGATAATGACCTGAGCATAATTATAAAGCAGTTATAAAACACATGAACAATTATAAAACATTACAAACATTTGAAATGCCATCACTGAGTGCTTCAAGTAAAGTGACTGGTATTCTTGGTTATTCACATTTGAATATTAAATGCACTATTTGTCTGTCAGTGTGTGCCCTATAATATACTGTATTTCTTTTATTATTCCAGGATCACCTGGGAGAGCTTCCCTGGCTTGCAAGGCTAGTTAGGTGCCACTTATGAATTACAGTAAAATTTGGACACACATAAAATTTGGTTTTATAAAATCCTATAGCTAATCTGTAAAGCTAGATTTCAAGAATTACTGTATAAAATCAAGACAACAACTGAAAATCCAGAATGGGGATAGTTTTTTACGTTTGTGTCTGTGGTGAAGGGAGAGGGTGGGCTCCAACTTCAGAAACCAAAATGACATCATTGTCGGTATTGTGCATATGAGTGTGAGAGATTACCTCTTTAAGCTCAGGTTGTAGGGCAGGTTTCAGCTGGTCCCGCAGAGAACAGAGTTGCCTCTTCTCTTCATCCTGCCTGTGCTTAATCTACACAAACACAAACACAGAGTGTACACACACATTCTTGTAAATGCATGTTAGACATTAGAGATTTTCACAGGCTTAAAACCGAAGACCAACCTCTATCTGCAGAGCCTGCTCTATCTAAGAAGCGACTTAAGCAGCTTAGGGCCCCATGGCTACAGGGGGCCCTGTAACAGCAACTTCTGGGTTGTTACACTATTATGTTGTGTAAGACGCTCAAATAAGGATAAAAAATAAAAATAAAAACAAACATACGCATGTGGAACCTTAAAATGGAACACAAGATGAGGTGAAAAAGCCAAAAATTAAGGTTCTACACCATTTTTATGAAGCTTTTATTCAGACAAACAAGAAATAGTCGATCTGGAGAACCTGCAATGAGAATTTAATCACCAGTACTACTCAAACTAGCCAGATCACCAGTTCGCTAATGTTATGTAAACAAAGTTAAGATTATTAAATTTATTTATTTAAGACTATATGTAAGATGTAGATGTATAAATCCACAGTAATAGTAGTCCTGTTTGGATCGACATCACAGTAATGTAATAACAAAACCAGGTAATAGATAAGGCGTCCCCATTTTAAATTGTTCTTAAATTTTTTGACAACCTGGAGACAAGGCTAACAGCTAAAATGGGCCTTGATTTTACCCAATTTCTTAATCCTCAAGTTCACGACTACTGAAATGCCATTGTTCGGAAGTGTGGTGCCCATGGAATAATGCTGCCGCAAATGTCCGCACAATACTTTTCAATCTGGGCTATTTGGGGTAATTTGGGGAACTTACACAGATCCTTTATCCTGTAAGAATCGTCCAGTCAAATCACGCACAAATTACATTACTGGACCTCCACTAGTACGACTAATCCATCTTGAATAGAACTTGAAGTCCATGAAGGAGCATAATCAAAAATGTTACTAAACATAGTAAATCAAAACAATAGCTTAAAGCCTCTGAAGAAAATTATTTGAATCATTTAAAGTGTAGCTCTGGAGGGAGCATGAACATGTGGGGCCCCTAAAAAATCCTGCTTAGGGCCCCCAAAATGCTAGAGCCAGCACTACGTATCTGTGGCTTTGAGACTCGACTCAAACTCGACCTCACTGATACTGCTAAACTTGAAACCAGAACCTGCTCGCACACACTAACAGAAATGCATTATTGCAGACACCATTTCAGGTGACACCTTTTTCCAACTTTCTCAAACATGTTTCTTTTCACTGTTGTTGATGGAGAAACTTCCTCACTGAAAAGCACTTCTCTAGCCTGTGCAGTGCACTCCATTGTTTTTAAATCGCAAGTTTAAGTTGAAAAACTATCAACCATTGCTCTGAGCCTCACCGTCATATTTTCATCACATCTGACCAATAAATATGAAGATGTCTTTTCTCTAGCTACCAACATGAAGAAAAAGCTGAAAGTTTTTGTTGTTTTCGACCACCTGGAACTCAACATTCTATTCATCCAAAATCTATTTATTATCAAATTTATGTAACAAATTGTGGTAACACTTTATTCTAAGGTCTGCTTTTTAATCATTACTAATCTATGAGCAGATGATTACCCTGACAATAGAAACATACCATTTGTAAGCAAGCATTATAAATGTGGTATAAATATATTTAAAAGGTGTTCTGTGAGGTAGTTATTAACTGTTTGTTCAATAGTGAGTTAATGTTAATTAATTGTAATCTTAATTTAATGTTGTGTTGTTGTGTTTGTATGTCTTGTTAATAAGAACTCATAAACAACTGACTAATTACATTGATCTACAATAACATTGTTATTGTAAATTGAATTGTAATTTGCTGTAACATGACTGTGTTCAACTGTCTGCAATTTATGAAACGTGGCCATTTTCTAGCATGTTCTGTCAGACTGCTGTTACATGTTTACCTATTTGTCAGTCAAATGCCTCCTAAGCCTTCCTTCTCCTTTTTAAGTAAGAGAAGTAGCATGTCTCGTATTGAAAAGGTATCGCCTAAACGATCCCTTACAGAGCTTTGCTTTGTTACTAAGCACTTTTATTGTCAGAAAATGTTATGCTGAGATAAACTGGTTCATATACACTAGACCAACAGTAATTAATATCAGCATATTTTATGAAACTGCTGATCATAACAGGCTGAGAATAGCATTCACCCTCCTCTGATCAGTTAACTGCTAAGCTATAATTCCTCTTGTTACTGCTGCTACTGCAAAAACACTCAACACACTTTGGATGAGCTCAATAAGCAAGCGTATAAAGATTCACTGTGGCCTTTTCATCAATCCAATAAATCCTTCTCATCATCCATGGTGGTACGGTGACTGATGAACTATTGAACTTCATTACCATTTTTGTTCATGGGCATGTTCCACCCGGCTTGACAGTTTTCTATTCCAATCTATTGTTTTCGGCTCATATTGAAAGTCTTTTATTCCACCTGAAAGGTTTAAGTGCTGATGAGTGCTTACATCACAACAAGGGATTAAAATATGTAGGCTTTAGCGTAATTCCCAAGGTAGGACTTTTAGATGTTGATGGGGAGTCAATTCCAAAAGAGTCAATTCTTCGAATCATATTTTTTGTTCAGGGGCATGTTCACCCTCTCCTAAAACTCCAGCTATCACAAACACAGCTACAGACTAGGGATGAGTCAGAATGTTTAAATATTCAAATAATCAAAATAAAAAAAATTGTACTGCTGCTGTTAGAGCAAAACCTTGTATCTCCATTTTTGCCTTTTTCAGGTTTTGGGATGATTTGTAAATGCATGTTGCCCTTTACATTGTGTGTAAATTTCATGATGAATGGACTAAAAGAAATGGCCCATAAATACTTGGAAAAAAGTGTGCTAACAGTGACTTAGATTAAAACAGAAGTATGAATTTTCCATCTTCTGTTATCTTTCTGGAGATGCAAGGTTTTGTTCAAGAAAATAATGAATCAGGATTTTCAAAACGCAAGTAAGCCTCTGTCGACTCTGTGTTTTTTTGTTGCAATTGGCTCAAGGTACATTTTGACGGAAGCATGTTGACCTTGAGTGGTGTGAGTTTGTTTACCAGCTTTATGACATGCCAAAGCTGCTCACTAGTCACTGTCAAAAAACTGCACTGCTCTGTACCCTAACTCATGCACAGAGAACCAAACTTTTCATTTTCGTCATGATTACAGTTAAAATAAACAAGGATTCAAAATGGTACAAGGAACAAAAAAACACAAGTAAACCATATTTTTTCACAGAACACTGGTAAACAGCATGAAGCAGAAGTTGGCTTCTTTTTTGCCAGCTTTTTATTCCAGTTTTCAGTTCTACCTTAAATGGTGCTGGAGTTACATTCTTGTGGCGGGACAACATTTAAGGTAAAACTTTAAATCTGGTTAACTGGCTAATTATGGTAGAATTATGAATACAGTAAGGATTTTCTCAGTACATCACTCCTAGTTTCCCACTGAAGTTCAAGCTACCTTTAGCAGCCTCATTATGCTGAGTATGTAAAATTATGTGAATTGTGAATGTGTTAAAACATATATTAATCAAATAATCGGTAACAATACACAAAAAATGGGTAAACTATGTTTAGGACAGTTTAATCTCATCTATACATTAAGTGGAATCAAGGAGTCTAGAAAACCTGGAGTCATGCATCACTACTTTTAGCAAGTGTTCCTTTTCAGTTTTTTCAAAGAATAACATCAAACATAGTTCTGTTCAATATACTCAAACCTACTCTATGTTTTTGCTATGATTGAAAGAAGTAGCATTACTCAGGAAAAAAATGCTAAAATATGGCCATTCACTGCTGCTAGTCACCAAGCAACATTTAACTGATGAAGATATGATGACAGTAATGGATAATTTACTTTCGTCCTCGGAAGACGTCTTATACTAAGTTCTTTTTGAAGGTGTTTGGAGCACAACCGACATTACAAAATATTCTTCCATATGCTGTGGGCACATAACACGTTTCCACCAGAGAGGTCTCCAAATCCCCAAATCTTACATAGTGCAGCTTTAAGTTACTGTATATCGACAAAGAAAACACGCTCATTTGTTTTATAAACATACTGTAAAGTTAGTTGTTCCCAAACATGTACCGAATGTGCTCTTCTGTACATCTGACATTAAGGACATTAAGTAACTATTCTTGATATTCAACATTAACGCTGCCTAAAACGAACACTCTATTCATCTCAGGTCAAATGCGCAAAGACTCATTCAGCCTGATTTGTGGCCTGCTGTGAAAAGCAGAGTGCTGATTCTTTTTTCTGATAGTGGGAGTGGAAGCCTCTAACCTTGATGCTTCGTGATCAGAACAATTTCAGCTAAGTCACATTTGCCTTCCACATGCACAGTAAACTAGCTTAAAAGTACAGCATGAATCAGACTGACTTGGTCACCTTGATCACTGACTCTTACCACCAGCTTTCTATCGTGCTCTTGTCTTGCATATAACATAATGACATAACATTTTTTATGCTCTTTTTAGATTATTTTCTGCATCATGTATTTTACAAACCCAATTTCAAAAACAGTGGGATAGGAGGAAAAATGTAAATAAAATGGCAGCAATGATTTGCAAATCATTTTTGACATGTATTCAACTGAAAACAGTATAAAAACTTTTGTTTTTTGTATATATACCTTTTTTCCAAATTTGATACCTGCAATACATTCCAAAAAGTTGAGAAAGGGGCATGTTTACCACTGCGTTACATCACCTTTATGTTCAGCAATCTTTTGGGAACTGAGGACACCAATTGTAGTAGTTGTGAAAGTGGATTTGTTCTCATTCTTGCTTGCAAGGGATGTCTTTGAAAAAACCCCTCAGCATTAATGGTGCCTTCACAAATGTAGTGGTTACCCACCAACACACCCCCACACCAAGACAGACACTGGTTTTTGAACGCTGCAAAGGTAAGCACTGAAATGGTCCTTTCCTCTTTGGCCTGGGCAACAAGACATTCAATATTTTCAAAAACAATTTGATAGGCGAACCAACCACAGCACAGGTTTCCACTCTGTACCAGTACATCTCAGGTAAGCTTTAGCCCAGATAAGTTAGCGGTGTTTCTGGGTGTTGTTGCTTTGCATAGTAGAGTCTTAACTTGCATTTGTAGATGTAATAAAATGTGTTTACTGACATGGATTTTCCAAAGTATTCCTGAGCCCTTGTGGTTATATTCATTATAGAAGCATATTTGTTTTTAATGCAGTGCCGTCTGAGGGATCGACGGTCACAGGCATTTAGCATTGTTTTTTGGCCTTGTCCTTTATGCACATTTCTACAAATTCTCTATAACATTTAATAATGTTATGGACTGTAGATTGTGAAATCTCTAATTCCTTACAATACTGCATTGAAAAACATTGCTCTTAAAATGCTGTCAATCATTACAGCATCACCTGTTACCTATTCATCTGTTTACCTGTGGAAAGTCCCAAAACAGGTGTTTGATCATTCAATAAACTTACTAGTCTCGCACTGGCCCTGTTGTGCCCACAACAAATTTGGAATTAGTTTATATTAACAAACATTGATAAAGTTGATAAAAGTAAAAAATTTAATATCTATTCTTTGTGTTGTTTTCAATTAAATACCTGTAAAACAGAAATCACTACTTTCTGTTTTATTTGTATTTTACCTATTATTCCAACTGTTTTAGAATTTGTATACATCCTCATAGTCATAATAAAACACTTAATATCTCCAAAATGGTAGTCATGTGATTTTTTTTTTATTTATTTTGCACCATGAAACATTCCTTGTACATCTTGTACTTGGCCAATATATACAGTCACGTCCAAAAATATTTGAACGTTGACAAAGTTGTTATTATTTTAGCTGTCTACCACAGTATACTGGAGTATTTACATGCAAATCAGGTAAACAGTGTAGGAATTACAACCATTTTCATACACAGCCCTTAATTTTTAGAGGCCCAAAAGTAACTGAACAAACTAACAATCATAAATTAAATTGTCATTTTTCATACTTTGTAGCAACTCCTGAACCCATTCACATCATCAAACACTGGGTTTCTTCCCTTGTGATGCTCTGCCAGGCCTTTACTGCATCTGTCTTTAATTCCTGTTTGTTATTGGGTTGTTTTACCTTCAGTTTCGCCTTAGTAAGTGAAACGCATGATCAACGGAACTGAGGTCAGGTGATCGGCATTGCAGAACGTTCCACTTCTTTGCCTAAAACCTCTTTGGGCTGCTTTTGGAGTATGCTTCAGGTTGTTGCCCATCTGCTCTGTGAAGAGCAGTCAAATGAGTTGTAAAGCATTTGGCTAAATCTGAGCACATAATGTAGCCCTATTCACTTCAGAAGTCATCCTACTGCTTTTGTCAATAAATATAAGGGAAACAGTTCTATAGGCAGCCACACATGCCCAATCCATAACACAATCTCCACCATGCTTGATAGATGAGGTGGCATGCCATGGATCATGAGCAGTTCTTTCCCTTCTCCATATTCTTCTCATCTTGTCATTCAGTTCATTTTTGGCTCATCTGTCCATAACATGCTGTTCCAGAATTGTTCAGGCTTTTTACGATGTTTGTTAACTCTAATCTGGTCTTCCTGTTTTTAAGGCTTACCGATGGTTTACATCTTGTGCTAAACTCTCTGTATTTACTATGGTGAAATTCTCTTGATTGTTTACTTGGACACATATAAGCCTACCTCCTGGAGGGTGTTCTTGATCTGTGATAAAATCCAATCTGTCATATAAAGTTGGGGGTTCACTATGATCTAAAAACTGCATGACATTGTATTAAGCCTATATAATAGCTCGATGACCATGAACAAATGAATGGCCTGGAGCCATTCTTCCATTAATGTGCATGGATGAATGCGGACATTTCCACCAAAATGAGCTCACACATGAAGACGCATAACTTATTAGCGTTAGCATTATCATCGCCTTTCTGTGTACATCATTGTAAAAATGAAAAAAAAAATCCTCCTTTTTTCAAACTTGACATAGTTGTGCATGCAAGTAACAAATTTTAACATATGTAATTCAGCTAACGTTAGCCTAATGCCTTCTAAGTTAGCTAGATAATCAAAAGCATTTGTGTAGGTTTGTCCCTGCATTGCTAACTAGCTTGCTGAGTTGCTTGCCTAAACATAAACAGAATACCAAACTGACAAAAAACGCTCAATTTGTGATAAACCAACTGAAACTATTACCAATGTCATATATAATACCAATAAAAATATAAAATAACAATAATACTAATAATTTGTGCATTTGGCAATCCAGTACAAAAGTTATTTTTATTATAGCCTATTATGAGAATCTTCTTGTTCTACATGTCAAGTTAAAACAATGTTCTCTGGTTGGTTATTTTGCATGTAGTCAAACAGCCCCTTCCTATCAAAGAAGGTGGTTCTTGGCCACATTAGGGGCAAAACGCACCAGAATCTGATGATTTGCAGAAGTTTAGTTTGCAAGACTAAATCAGAAATAGTCCAAAAATACACACGCACACACATTTCCTAAGCCGCTTATCCAAAAATAGTCAGATTAAATCACACCTTTTAAGTAATCTAAAATATTACATTATTAATTACAATTTCAGTCATGTAATTTGTAATCAGTACCAGATCACATTTTTAAGTAATCTACCCAACTGGTAAATGACTATCCTTGGAGAAAATCTATGAAACTTGAGAAGATCTAGATGCACCTGGCAAAGGTGACGTGAACTATGCACTGAGGGCAATGAATCAATGCTTTAAATACTGTTCCCTTTACGTAACAGTTTGCCTTTTTTGTTTTTGTTTTTTTTCCCTAATTCCCTCTCCCTTGTGCCTTGTCTTGTACCCTCATGCGGATTCTATCCATTTTCAACCTATTTAAGAGTGATTTTGATTTAGCCCAGTGAAATATAAACTCAATTTTAAAAATGAAGATGGAACATGGATGGGTTTAAATGACTGAACCTACTGGCTCAATTTGAGCTTCATTGCTAGTGGCAGCTGCAGGACAAGACGTGCTCAGAATACTGATTACTGTCACACACGAGCACACACACACACACACACACACACACGCACACACACACACACGCACACACACACACACACACACACACACCTGATGCTGTTTATCTGAATGAAAGTAGCATGTTCATCCTTTGAATTGTATGACAGATGAGGTACATTATCACTCTGAATTATTTATGGCATGGTGTCTATATGAAATGAACAGGCTTTTTTCAACATTTTTAGCGGTGCTTCGTTCAGCCATTTAATCGCATTAAACCCAGTTGGTAAGAAAGCAGATCATGCTACACCTCAGCATAAATGATCATCATAACTAGCCTTTAACTAGACTTAATGCAGACCAGCACACTTACATAATTTGATATCTCACACAGATTCAAAGTCCGATTTCCAGAAAAGCTTAAAAAAGCAAAAACAAGCTACCGCTTGCTACCATGGGGTTGTTTAAATTGCCATAGCTACACCACATCTACACGGTCCTGATCAGTCAAAGAAATGGAGGTTTTGAATTGTGGTTAAGAAATTATTAATTTGAAATTTTGGTTCATGAACACCATAACATATCTTTAGAATCACTGAGGTATTTTTCAATATTTGCAATCAAGTTTTCACACCCGTGAAATAACTGAATCCAGAAGATTCTGCACCTATGCACCATGTATTAAAAAAACATAGCTAAATTCAGTTCAGATTTCAAGCTTCAAATCAACTCTGTTGTCACAGAATCAATCCAATCATCGGGTGTATTTCAGACAGAGCAGTTAATGACATTTTAAAAAAGCTGAGTTTGCCCATGAAAAAAACAGCGTTTCCAAAAATCTCATTACTAGAGAGCGTTTTCAAAAAGCACCATTTGCAATTATCTATAATGTAATATTCATGTGGACAGAAGACCAAATGCAAAGAAAAAACTATTTTCAAAAATCTCCAGATATGCATAGATGAGGTTTAAGTATTTTGCTATGAGCACTGTTTGGAAGCTGGCAGTGCTTGAGCTTGATGGTATCTTTAGACTCCAATCTACTTACATTAGAATAAGCATAAGTTTTAAAGCAGAGTAGACAAGAATGCTCTTCTGTAAAATGCTCTGGATACCGTTTAAGACACAGAGCATCTGATGTTATAAATGTAAAAGTAAATGTAAATGTTCCATCGTACTTTCTCCTGCTGCTTTTGCTGCTGATTGCTTGGCCTGTTAACGGCAGGCCTGCAGCTGATTGTGATTTGAGCCCCTGCTGCATGGGCACTTGCAGAGAGATTTTCATCAGTGTAAAAAACACTCACAGCACTGAGTCCTCCAGTTAGAACATCAATGTACTGCTTCAGCTTCTCAGTGGCAGCCAGACACTCCTGAAAGAAACTGACAAATAAAAACTATTTAAAACCATAGTTTGACAAAAAAACACTCTGCAAACTTCATGCCTAAATCATCAATGGATAAAGTATGTTGCATAGCCAAAAACAGTACTAGAGCCATTGTGAAGCCTAATTTTTCCTTTAGTGTTGGGACTAACATGGTAAGAATGTGTTGCAGTTATTTAATTATATTCTCCTGTAATGAAGTAGTGTAACATATTACAGTTTAAATTCTTTTAATCACATTACAGATACTAACTTGATAAGAATTATGCTATAATTATGCAAAATTATTTACACGCAATGCATTTATATCATATAGTTCCTCTTTATATATTATCCATGCACGACTAATGAGAGGAAATATATGATACAAATGCACTGTGTAATTTAATTATGCTAATATGAAACAGAGGGATGAAGATGCCAATCTTTGAAGAAGAGAGAGCCCCATCTACAGCTAAACATGCCAGATTCGATTTTCATTTAGGAACAGCTCTCTAAGCTTTACATTTTATTTATAAATAAAACAGCATCAGCCATTCATCATTTTTATCTATTTACACAATAAGCCACTTATGTAATTCTAGATACTTGTTTATAAATATAAAGCATAAGGTATCATGTAAATATGGTAACTATGTCTACCTAGTTTTATGAATGAAATTTGCAAATTTTATGTAGTGCTAGTAGAGGTGGCACAATGGTATTGATATGCAAACAAAAACAGGTTTTGTAAGTGGTTTGTAAACTGTTGATTCAAATGTTGATTCGTTGGACCATCAGACACTTCTCCATTTCCCTTCTTCAGTCCATTTTAAATGAGCTCAGGCCCAGAGAAGGTGGCAGCATTTCTGGGTCCTGTTTATATATGGTTTCTTCTATGCGTTTTAGAGTTTTAACTTGCGTTTGTGGATGCAGCGATGAAGTGTTTTCATAGACAGTGTTTTTCAGAAGTGTTTCCCATGCAGTGATTTCTACAACAGAATCATGTCTGTTTTAAATGCAGTGCTGTCTGTGGGACCAAAGATCATGGTTAGCAAATACTGTTTTTTGGCCTTGTCCCTTGCATACCCATATCCCAGTTTTTTGCTATTTATGTTGAGAAATGTTGTTCTTGAACTGTTGCATTATTTGCTGACGCAGTCTTTCACAGAGTGGTGAAACCCTCCTCATCTGTACTTCTGAAAGACTCAGCCTCTCTGTGATGCTCTTTTTATACCCAATGATGTTACTGACCTGTTGCCAATTAACCACCAGGTGTTTTTTTAGCATCACACAACTTTATGAGCCTTTTGTTGCCCCCGTCCCAACTTTTTTGAAACGTGTTGTTGTCATCAAATTCAAAATGGGCATATATTTTTCAAAGAACAATAACATTTCTCAGTTTCAACATTTGATATGTTGTCTTTGTGCTATTTTCAATTAAATGTAGGGTTTAAATGACTCATTACATTTTGTTTTATTTACATTTTGCACAGCATCCCAACTTTTTTGGAAATTGTACATGAAAACAGCACAAAGAAGAGATATTTAAAATTTTCATTTTACCTTATCAACTTTACTAATTTATGTAAATACACTAATTCCAAATGCAACATGTCAGTCATGATATGGTGGTGGTATGCACACCTTTAACACTGAGGGACACATATGCATTTTGGACCAACATCTGCTGCTATCTTAGCATCTTAATGTTGGTCCCCGGCAACCTGTCGGACCAAATTTGCATCCCCGCAGGAAGTAATGAGTAAAGTAATCCATTTACATTTTGAGAGAAGTAATTAGTTACTTGTAATGGATTACTCTTTTTGAACAACTTCATCACAGTCAGCACCACTGATTTACTGTTTATGCTGTAGCCTCTCTCTTTATCTCCCCCTTTCCTTCTCTCTCTTCTCTCGTTCCAAATGAAATACAATGCAGCACAATGGCCTCGAACGAGTATGGGAGAATCTAGAGAACCACATGCATACACAACGCTCGAAGCATCAATCACATGCCCACACACAAGGCACTCTAAAACTATCCAGCAGCGCAGCCACCAAACACAACACGGGTGTCATTACTGTTATAATATTGCTGTTCATGCAAAACTTGGACTGCAGTACATGCTACTATTTACTATTTCAATACACATACAGGCCTACACTCCCCAGCCACTTTATTAGAACTCCCTTGTGGCTCCACCCTGTTGATGTACTGTTAGAGACTGTAGCCCCTCTGTTGAGGCACAATTTGCATCTCTAGTGGTCAGTTTCTAAGCACAGAGCCACTCTTGGCTGGATATTTGTGGTTGGTGGATATTTTGGACAGATAGGCTATAGACTGTGATTGTACATCTATATAGTAAATCTATAAGATAAAACTTATTCAGTGGCCAGAAAGGGGTCTCTAATGAAGTGGACAATGGGGGGAGCACATGACAGGGATTTCCTCCCCACTTTCACAGGAGTTACAAAATGAAATGTCTCTCATGTTTTAGAGGAGGTTCCTTGGTTATACTATGCATTGTTTTTCTTCAATAACTTTTGATAGAAATGTGTATGGTCTATAAAACCAAAAGCATACTGGATTTTTGGTTTTGTTGGGGCATTCACAGGAGTGGGTTCACCTCCTCTTTCACCTCTCATTGCTCACTAGAAGCTCTGATCTGATAACAGTTATGAACTACAATATTTGTATTTGGTTATATTAATGAAAAATAGCCAAGTCGATTTCCATTCTCTTGGCTACTAGTAGGGCCTGCAGAAAGAGGCTAATAAAGTGGCCAGTGTGGGAAGCACAAGGTAGGGGTTTCTAAGAGTATGGATAAGGAATGAATGGTAATATCATAAATGATCATTTAAAAAAATTCATCACTATAGTAGTATTCTTATGATGTTTTCCTTTAACGTGACACAGATCTAACGTTTTCAGAGCTGTGTGGACATGCAAATCTCATCTTTGCAAATTCGAACTGAGTCACTTTCATGTGTGGTCCTGAATCAGATACCCAGTTTGTGGCCATTCGACCTCAATGAGAATGATCAGATCAGAATTCATGTGTTTTTTTCCACTGTACATGTGTCATCATTCAGAGTTAACCTGAAGTTAGACCCAGTTAACAGTGGAACAGCAACACATCTGACCCTTTTTTGACTGTAGCCTTAAAGAGGAATTCCTCAGATTTTTTGAAATGTCTGCGTAATTCAATCATATAAACAAAGTCATTCAGAGTGGTTTGATGTGAAATGGTTCACTGTAGAGAAATTTACCAACTCTTTCTTTACAGTGGTGGTGAAACAAACCAGAGATAACAATGTAAATAAAATATAGCCCCTTTATATACTATCCCAAACTATTGGTTAACCTACTTTTTCTAAGTTTCTATATGTAATGTTGATGGTGTTAAAATAGTGGTAAAATATTTGCCTTTGCCTTATAGCCATGAATATATTTAAAAAAATACATTTTAGGCCAAAATCTTATCTCGAAACTATCATAAAACAATGTCTCAAGCACCAGGCAGCATATCCATAACTAATTCATGTAATAACTTTCTGTGAGGGAGCTTTTGGAGAAATTCAATGCTTCTGACATCTGGTTCATATCGCCATCATTGTGAACAGTTCTGACTCTATAAGTTGCTCTAGAATGACATAAAGCCACATGACATAAGACATAAAATATTTAAATGTGCCATTTGCACAGGCCATATTTTATGTTTTTCCCCCCAAAATGTTAAATTCAGCAGTAATTATGCATCAAAATGTGCAGATGTGTGTTCTCTGTAGAGAATGTGCATTTATTTTCAATCAATAAAACATTAATTTGACAAGGTTTGCCCAAACTTTTGTATACAACTGTAAATTTGATTTTTTCTGTAATACTAATCCAGATAAATCTAATCCCAGTCTTTATATTTTAAAAATATATTATATCGGAATGAATCCTGAATGTGTGGATCCCTAATCTCTACAAAAGAATAAAAATTGGAGGTGTTATGCATCTTACTTGCACTGAGAGTGGTAGTGCTTGATGAGATTCTGCAGCAGGTCCACACCTTTCTTGGTTTTTATTTCATTCACTTTGATGAGGTACTGTTTGAGAAGGAAAAATAGGTGGAAACATCCATCTCAAGTTAAATACTGAGCCACTCCAGTTAAAAAGCATTACCATTAGAATTTAAAATACAAGACCATTCTCTATTTTCCCTGCATACTGACATTCTCCATCAACTGAATTAATGAACATACAATTTGCATATACAGAGAAATGACAAATACAACACACACAGATTAGATGAATGAAACAAATCCTAATCCTAATTCACTCAGCATGTGTGTGATGCAGTGAATATAATGAGAGGCTTTAAAAGATTTTACTCCTGCAGGACACACAGAAATAATAAGGCTCTGTTACAGACACTAGGCATTGGCGGTAACTGTAAATACTGAGCTTCCTCAAGGAGAGCTCTGGAAATGGTTAATCTACCATATAAAATCACAATGTATTGCTCATTTTTATTTATTCTACTGTTAGTGTTTTTTCAAACAAAGGAATGCATGCTGTCCAGATAAATAGCTTTACACATCACTTAGAGAGAAGCCTTAACCCTTTGTAAAGTAATATAATACATACAGGTACCTACATATCGTCGCTGTCCAAAGAAAAATAAGTATCTCCATTTTTGTCATTTTTGTCAACACAAGCGACGTAACTATTTTGTAGATACATGTTTTTCCTTAGACTGTGACAATATATATAATGTGCCCCCCCCCTCCACATTTTTTCTCTCTTGAACAAATGATGGAGCCAAATGTAGTCTTGACACATTTACTAACATCTATGGTCTAATTTATTCTGAAATTTCATCCTGATGGCTGCATTCCTGGGATTTATTTTTGGGGTCAGTTTACATAATTTATTGTCATTGGAAAATAGTGATCTGTGTTTTTTTAAGTCGTATGAGAAAAATTGTTTCAAATGTATGAATACGAAGGGGCTGAGGACAGAGCAATATACTTGGTTTTAAAATTATTTTTTTTCTTTGATAATGAAACTTTGAGATCCCCACAGACACAGTATAGTATACTGCCCCAAAAATATTATTTAGTTAGACTTTCATCATAAAGACACAGCTCTGTTCACTGGAGATATCAGCTTTACCTTTACCTTTGCTGGAGGTGTGAGTTTGTATGTGAGTTTTGCAGTTCAGCAGAGTTATCTGATCTGTTCTGTCATGTCTAATAATAATATTAAGCACAAAAAACATACACACAATGTTGAATGCTATGGCTTTGTTTATATTATTCTTCTTGTTATTGTTTTTGAATAATACCGTACAAAGATTATAAATACATTAAAAAAGATTCTACATTCTGTAAACCCATATGACAAATTCACACATGATTCACAAGGGGGCCTACTTTTCCTAGGTAGGGGGGCTTCTTGTTCCAGTAGTGGAATTTCTTTTTTTGTGCTATAAAAAAGTGTCGCTTAACAGTAAATGCACATTCTTAAGGGGGGCATTTCCTCCATTAGCAAAAGTTTTAGGTAGCTGAAAAAATTAGATTGAAAAAATAATTTATTTTCTTAGAAATTCACTAATGTTACAATAAATACAAATAATACTAATACAATAAGTAGTGATTTTATGTCTGCCAATCTCTTCCATTGAAGCTTAGGTTTAGACCACTATCAGGTGGACTTGATCTACTCAAAGGTCTTTGCACAAATCTATGTATAGATACACATTATTTAATAGAACAAACAACAATGGAAGTTTGACTTTGCAATCATTTATTTAAAAAAATGAACTCAGATGTAATTTTTGTCATCAAAGTACACCCCAGCCTCAGTAACTGGTAACTGATTTAAATCTTTTCAACTTGTAGATAATCTTCCAAACACTGAAATGATTGATTTCCAATAATTTAGATATCTTTTTACACCCCTTCCCATACTCATAGGCATCTGCAATCTTATTTCTGAAGGCTTCAGAGCTCTTTTGTTCTAGGCATGAAAAAACCACACACTCCAATAATAAGGAGGAAACCAGACCAGATATCTGAGGTTTAAAAAAGACAAGTTCCTTCAAGATATTCTCTAACAGTGTTCTAATCATTAGCACTTGATTTCATTTTCTCATGTTTGAAGAGGTGATATATGTAGGAGTGTACTTTCCTTTTCCATATAAGATAAAACTGCATTACTGTTTATTTCAGTTGTATAAATGATGACAAAAATGTCACAAAAAAGTGTCACTAAATTATATTACCTTTTTTTTTTTTACATACACTACAACATAAGGGACATATGTATGAGCCCATGTTCTGACATTCTGTTTAAAAACATGTAGCTGGGTGTGCGTCTATACTGTATATGTGTGTATTAGTGTGTTATGAAGCTGATTTCTCACCTCACACATCTGTAGTTGGAACATCCTGCGTTCTTTCTCCAGCTCTTCTGCGATCTCTCCTCCACTCACTTCCGTTCTCACCATCCCATACTGCTTCGCCAGCTCACGCTTCTCTTTCTCTATCTTAGTGCTTTCGAGAGAGACAACACAACAACACATCTGACACCACAGTGGATTTAAAGGAGTAAAAGTGTACATCTATCGCTCTGTTGGAGCTGGATTAGTTTTATGTGGGCTTGTTCTGCAGTTTAAGTGATTACTGACCGGATCTGCCTGTGTAATTAGCTGTATATTGTGTATATTAGCAGTGTATTGCTTTTATTACTGCGTATCATAGTACAATGCTGAGGTGAACATCTGGGCTATGACCTCTCAACTAGGCCAAAACAACTATTTTAGCTGGCTAATAATATCGGCTGATACTGCGGTCTCTGGTTACTGTTACCAGAACCGTTATTTACTGCCTTGTTCTATATTGATGCAAGGAAAACTGTTCACTTCTGGAGGATTTAATGACTACATGCTTGTACTCCAGGCTAACAGTAACCAACTGCTCACTTCTGCTATAGCAGTGTAAGAAAAAAGTCATTTTTAGCTGTTATCTAAAACTGCTGAAGTCAGTCTAAATTCTCACCATATAAAGAGATGTCTATATTATCATTTTTCTGAGTTTGTAACTTTTAACATTGGTCACGACATTTTCAAATTGTAGGGTCTGCGAGAATTTGTGGAAATCACACAGATACATTAACCCACTAGCCAAGCAAATCCCATTCTTTACATTTGATAGTTTCCTTTTGAAAAACAAATCCAGCTCCAATCGTGTAATAGACTGTATGTTTGGTATTGTCTAATTTAACATCTATTTTTTTTACTGATAACAGTATAAATATTTTAAATATGATGGGAGGGATATTAATCTCAAACTTAATCAAACTGTTTTGTTCAAAACTGGTAAACACAAACTGCAATGTAAGCTGTAATGTACGTTTTGAAAGGAAGTTCAGTCTTTTAGTTTCAATTTGAAATATTTCCTCATCTTTTCAAATTACATGGGAAGTAAGTGTGCTGATCATAAGACTAGATATCACAGACAAATCAGCTAAAGAGGGAAGTCAAGGCACACAGGGCTTACAAGAACCTCACATGCTTTCTTCTGAAATCAAGGGTATTAATAGGGAGTTTGTCCCCCTTTGCTGAAGTAACAGCCTGTACTTTTCTGGAAAGGCTTTACAGTGGATGTTGACGTGAGTTGCATTCAGCTACATGAGCTTTAGGTCATGGACTGCTGTTGAAAAACTAGTTCTGGATAAAAACAGCACTCAAACTCATCCCAATAGTCTTGAATGGACCTTAATCACTCTAGTTTCAGACAGTGGCACTGGATATGGAGATCTTAGGCTCATTTGTGGTTGCTTCAGGGTGTTCAATTGATTTGGCAATTCTTTTCTATGGAGTGCCAAGCTGAGCGTGTGCACCTGAATGCCTGTGTCAGCAATGGGTACACCTTAAAGTAGCCAAATTCACTAATTAGAAGAGGTGTCTAGATATTGTGTCAGTGCATTTCAAAGGTTTCCACTTACTGACTGTAACTCATTTGTTTCTGGACAATTAATCAGCCTCGGCTACAGCCCATTCATCAATGCAAAAAGACCACTACACAAGGTCACTGCCCACAAGAAACCCCTCCAGTATTTTTAAGCAGTGGACAACTCTCAACAAAGACTGATATGAAAATTTTGCGGTCGATATTGATTTTAGAGGGCTAAACATTCCAAATACTTTTTATATCACCCAATATAATTTTCTATTTCTCGTTAATAGTTTTAGTTAAACAATGCTTTACTGACTGATGTGAATCATTTATCAATTATCACATTTCGTCAACTGAATTAAACAACATAAAGCCACAGTTTAAAATAATATAATTGTAGCCTTGCACTTATATAATTGCAGCCTTGCACTTATGCTCTGTTTATCGCCACTTATTTTTCATTTGTTCTCCTCATGAAAAAGTATTTTGTGTAATAATATTTTGGATTTTATATGTTTTTTGTAGCACTTTTGTAATTCATACCATGACACTGTGTTTTGTGTTCAGATTTACCAGTTCAGCCTGTATTGCTGTCATTTCGTTAAACAGAAAATACTTCAAACTGAGCTGGCCAGTGGCACAACTTTATGTGATTTTGCATTATCATCAGGAGTTTGTGAGTTTAAATCCTGACAATGCCACACCTAAAAAAGCTCTAATTGTCGGTGTGCTACAAGCAGCATCATCAGCTGATATGCATAAAATCCACGGGTCGTTAATATCAAACGATGTTATCAGCCAATATAGCCATCAGCTGATATAGCAGTCAGGCTCTACTTTCAACCTAGCAGTGACATTTACATGTGTAAAAACATCAACACCATCACCTGATATACTCATATCATCACCACAAACACAGTGTTTGAGTAGTTTGTGCATGACAGACTACTAAGTGAAATGTTTCAATTTGATACTAGTAATGGCCGATACTCAAAGCTTCAACATCAGTATTGGTAGTGATTCAACAGCTACAGAAACACTCATCTGGAATTGTGACTGGTCAGGATGCTCACAGCTCACAGTAAAAAATTGTTGTTTATATATTGCAGCCTTCTTTGATGTTGACATTGCCATAGCCAACATCGCAATAATGATTAACAAGCAATACACTGTGCAACCTGGCATCCAGAGGTTATATGGTCCTTCAATGGATTTCAGTGCTGTGCGACAGTTCAACAGAAGTCACAAGTCACAGCGCCTGACACACTCGTACCAGTACCACACAAACTACCATGCTGCTGCCATGTCAGTGTGACTGCTGTGCTGAGAATGATCCACCCCTCAAGTTATACCTGGCCTGCAGTGGTCCTATGGTGGTCCCTTTCCATTGAAGATTGGGGTAGAGAGTGATGATAAACTGTGCAGCAACAGTTGAACTACAGTCTTTAACTATAACCCTACAAGGTATATGGTTGGTGTTTCTGATGAAATTGCCAGTGAGTGTAGTTACAAGGTAGGTCCCATGTGTTAAAGGCCAGATCAGGCCTGCGACACAATCCTATCTGGCCCGCAATACTATTTTAATTTTCGATTATTATTAGCCCATTTCACAATGTGCTGCACTACAGTCCCCAGCATGCACTGCAACGCAATGTGTGCACTGACTCTCCTTCCCCAACAACAATCTATGAGACAGCGGATACACGTCAGTTCTACACAATTCTACACAATTTCACACCAGTCACATCACCAAATGCATTTCAGCTGCAGTTTAACCAATATAAACACTTAACATTTGCTCAGCAGCTCAGAAATTGAGCCCAAGTCTTAATGAACTTGCAGCAAAGAAAGGATGCTAGGTGTCTAGTTCAAGCAAATAGGTAGGCTTAAAAGACCGAACACCTGAGCACATTTAAATTTTGAAAATTTAACTGTCTATGTAATATTTCGACAGCTAATAGTCAAGTGTCTGTATTTTACTGCTAAAGTTTTTTGCATATTTTGAATTATCAATGGCTAGTTTCTTTCACCCACAGATTTGTTGAGTTTTTTTAATATGGTCCATTTACTGGTTGAGCTTAACACCCCTGAGGTAGGTGGACATAACAAACTAGACCCTCAGTGTACAGCTTGCACATTGTAGAAGGAGGCACAGTGTACAGCTCAGTAGCTCAGTTGCTGTAATGGACACAAGAAAAACTCTTTTTTTCCTTTAACAGCCTCTTTTTCTGCTCCTTAGGGACAGGCAAATGTTTCCTTTTCCTTTGCCTTGTTTGGCCAACTTGTGTAATGATATTCTTGTCTAATAAATCAAAGTAAAAAAAAAATCCCTGGGCTCACAGTCATCTTTTAGTTTATTAACATCCAGGGAACAGTTTTGTAGGACCATGACACAGTCAGCAGTTTTATACAGAAATAACACAATAAAATTCAAATAAACCATCAGAAGAACAAGCACTCACAATTTATTCTCATAATCCCTCCAAGCTTTATCAAACGGCTTCTTCAGGTCCTGTGGGAAAAAAAGGAGCAAGAAAGTGAGATTTTAGTCATCTAATGACAAAGAAACAAGTTACAGTAACATTACTCAAAACTGCACTGTGGATTGACAGTACATTGGATTGACAGTGGACTGAAAGTACTGTGATGATACTGCCATTGCGATATGCCTTGCAATATATCAAATACATGTCGCTGCTGCTAAAATGACCTTTTGTATATTTGTATATATAACACTGTTGTCGGAAGAAAACCTCACATTAAAAATAAAGTATGCTTTTTCCTTCTCCTGTAAAGTTATCATTTTGGAGATACAAGGTTTTCGTCCTACAACAGCTAAATAAATAAATAAATAAACATATGATTGGGGAAAAAGACCAGCTCTAACACGACTGACCCACTGGAAAAATTCCCAATTCGGTAGTACGTATCTGGGCATAATGTTTAAGCTTGTCGGGGTATATATAAGTAAAATTTGTCTTTTAAATTAGGAAAAACATACATTCAATCACGTGGATCCAAGCAAACTGGTGCTGTCTTTCTGTTAGACACAATGACCTTTACACACAACCGTAAAACCACACACAATAACAGACATGTGACATTTTGGAAAGACACCAAAGACATTCACTGCATGTGACTTCAATTCATAAACTTACACCTTTAACCTCTTTCAAATCCCCTTTTACCAGTGAGTCCAGGAAGAAGTTGATGTTGTGCAGCATGCTCTTTAACTGCAGGAAGGAAGATGGTGAAATGTAAGGCATCGTTATAACAGCCAATGTCTCAAAAAAAAGGAACATTTACTTAATATTTAGAAGTCCCTGTTATCACCAGGAATAGCAAAAAAAAAATGTAGTTTGTATCTGTAGGTAACTAACATTAGTTACTAACATAACTAACAAGGAACAATTAGTAAAAAAAAATTATCCCAAAAGTAGTACATCAGCCAAGACACGTTTGGTGTCTGAAGTTTGCTTTGCTGAAGTTTTACACTGGAGCTACCAGAAGTAATAAGTAACTGAAACTCATGCACTGTACTTCTATAAGCTGACATTACTTGTAAGTCTTGTACTTACAAGACCAGCTGGAGTCTTGTAGTTCCAATGCAAAGCTAACAAAGCAAACCTCAGCCACCAAAAATGTCTTGGCAGATCTACTGTATTTGGTAAAGTAGAAAACTGTGTACACTGGATTTATCTGTAAAGTAGTCCTCTAAACTGCTCTCCATCCCCAGCGACTCACCAAGTTCTTCACCGGTGTCAACAGCTCTTTGGAGAACTCAGCAAACTTATTAAAGGCAGAGGCCACTTCCTGCTCTCCATTATTCCGGAAATTTACAGCCAGCTTCTCCATGGAGTTGATGTACAGCTCCAGATGTGTTATGTGGTCTACAGGGATGTGTACAACAGTGCATATTTTTACTTAATAAACATGAGATGCTGACAAATCACATTCATTCTGACATGACACGAGTCAAAACATTTGTTAAAGGAATAGTCCAGATTTTCCAACCTAATCTCTATCTGCTGCATCTCTGTCACATGAACAGTTATCACAGACAATAATTTCAGCATGTTTTCCTGTGTTTGGCAAAGAAAAGAAAACCTGTTGAATTCAAACTTGGGCAGCTACTGAAGCAATGATGTGGCAGTTAGTGATTAGCAGGGGTGGAGAATACTTGAGTAATGGTACTTTATTACTATACACTAGGTTAATTTTGCAAGATTTGTAAAATTATTGCGTATTAATGAAAAATGTATATTTCCATCATGTATTAATAAAATTGAATATGAACATTTTAGTCAACTAGATTTCCAAAAGAAAAAAAAGTACTTTGCAAAGGCCAGGAGATTCTTTCTGCTTTTTGTCTGTCAATCATAATTTATTGTTTTCATAAAAACATTCAACCAAATTCATATTTGTGTAAAATAAAACTGCTCACATCTGTGCTAATTTTTCTTTGTGTGAGAACACCACACCACCATGTATCATGCCAGCAAACAGTTTTTCATTTATTTGTTAAAACATTTACTTTTTTACTTTTACATACTTGAATATGTTTAAATGTACAGTACCATGCAAAAGTCAGAGGCCACCCCTTCATATATTAGATTTCCAGTCAAAATGGCCCTGAAGTACAAGTTATTTATTTTTTATTGTCAGAAAAAAGCAGAAAACATATTTAACAGATATTTCAGTATTTTGTGTGCCTTTGTCACAGACTTGCTTTCAGTTTTTAAAAGGATTCTACAGGGATATTTATTCTAAGCTTCTTGCAAGCAACTCCTAAGTTCAGTCTTTTATATATAACGAAAAGTTTTTATAAGAAGCTGGAGAATAGGAAGCTGTTTGAGAAAACACAATTCTCAGCAGCTACTTCTCCCATCAGGACTCAAGCAGCAGCTACGTGCAGATTCTGAACGAGCAAAACAAATAACTCGCTCTGTAGGGATGTTAATAGCTACTAATCTGCACCTCTATTTGGTTGTACAGTCCACCTCTATTCAGTTGTGGATTTTGCAGTTTGCTTGAAGTGAATGAGCTACATTGGAAGATCTTTCACTCATTTTAGTTGGAAAGTAAGAGGCACATTTTATATTCAAACACATAATCAGACTGTAGATGAACGTGTAAATCCCAGGTCACTTAATACTGAGATGGAGCCATATAGTTTACATTTTTCTTTACTTTCAATAGAACTATTGCACTTTTGTTTATATTCTTCTAAGAAAATTACACGTGCTAGTTATTCCTTCAGAAAAAAGCAAAAATGCCCAGTTGTCTTTTAGAGACAACAGTGGAAATTACTATATTGCTGTTGTCAGAACAACCTGTAAAGTTATCATTTTGGAGACATGAGGTTTTGTTCCAATCTGCCTCAAAGTTTGTGAACCCTTTAGCATTATGTCAATTTCTGCACAAGCTTGATCTAGCCTAACCTAAATACAAGACGAGAACCCAATAAAACAAATAACAAACAAATATATAATTTTCATTCAATTATTCAACAAAGGAATCCAACTTTGTATATTTTGGTTGGCAAAAGTATGTGAACCTTTAGAATAATCAGTTGGGTATAGGTGATAATTAGGTTCAGGAGCTTCCATTAATCAAATAACAATCATCTGTAAGTGATTTTTGAAAAATATCAACCCGAGTCTCCACTATCAAAGTCTGGTCTTTACTACACACATTTGTTAGTGCATGCCAAGGACCTCAAAAAAAAACAATGCTCATTAGTGGAACAGATTCCAAAACAACTTCTGACGATTGTGGACTTCACTGATCCACTGTCAGGTAGAAATTTATTACCATTGTTACCCTTCCCAGGAGTGGTCATCCAACAAAACTGACTCCAAAAGAAAAGCATCCAATTTCATTAAAAAATGCTGTATATCTATTTGGAACAAGTTTGGATATAGCAAAATTCTGAAAAGAATAACAGCTGATATATAATGGAAAACATTTTATCACACTAATAAAGGTGGAATTATTCATAGTATAGCACTGATATTTCCTGTGTGTGTAAAGTCCACTCCCAACAACACGTAATCATGAAAGAAAAGAAAATTCTTGAAAGTGGTCTATAATACATTTTGGAACAAATCCCTTTAAAAAAAACTGGCTGGTTCCTGTAAAGGGTGGAAGTAGTTGCCTGGTCCTGTTTTGACAATAGCTGCCGTTTCCTTGATGCTGTTTCATGTTGTCTGAGGAGCTATTTGAAACCAGGCACAATTCAATCCATTAGAAGTCATTATTCTGAAGGGGTGAATTTACCTTGACCTGAGGCATGCTTGGCTTTGGCAGCCTTCTTCATTTTCTGCAACACCATCCGGTCACAATCCAGAGCCTACAAAAAAAAGCAGTTTCAACAGATTATTTAAAGGTATGGCAATTATTAGCATATTTGTTCCCGAACATCCTGGAGGTGGATAATGATATTGATGTATACATGTACATTTTAAATACACAATATCTTCAGTAGAGAATTCAGCTACTTTAAGGTGCACCCATTACTGACACAGGTGTATAATGTTTATAGAAAAGCCTTATAGTATGGAAATAGAAATAGTATGGCTTGCTCTGGAGAAGCTGTACATATGTGTAAAGATCACCACACCTAATGCTAAGCGTAGGATAGAGGGGTATAAAGCTCCCCAGAATTGGGCTGTGAGCAGTGGAACTATGTTCTCTGGAGTGATGGAGGTCCATCCAATACCTTTGGGATCAGGTGGCGTGGCTTTTGTTAACCAGAACTAATCATTGAACAGCAGTACCTGACCCAACAAATGCTCTTGTGGCTGCCATGTTACAACAAAATTTGTATTTACAGATCTGATTCCACTGTCAGTTCCTAATACTGTTAGTGGTTAATCTGACATGTTAGGTCTTCAGTTCAGCTCCTGAAGACCTAACCAATTGAAGGGGTCACTTGGCTCTATCTACTTAATCTAGGCCTACACAACAAGATTTTTAACCTGATTTGCCAATTTCAACATATTTTCACACGCTGCAGAGAATTACCACGTAAGGGGCTTAATCAGTTCACAAAATGAATGATCTGGTAAAGTGAGAGGAGAAACAAACCAATTATTCAGCCTTCCGAGTGAGTTATTTTTAGAAATGTTTGTCAAATGTTTGCGACTCAAAATGTTGAAAAGCCTTGCAATGTAAGATGGTCAGTGATGCAACTCAACGAACACTTCAGGCAACAGTCAACGAAAGAGCTAAAAGAGTGGAGAAAAAAGGAGAAGAGGCACTTATGCAGTGGACTGCAGAGACAGAGGAGCTGCTTGTTGAACACAGGCAAATAAGAGCCAATATCATATTTATAATGTCAAGGCGTTCTCTTCGCAATTTAAAGTCAGCTTCCAGTATGCAGTGACATATTCTCCAGCTCTTACTGTGATATAGTCTCATACTCATATTCATCTTCAGTTTGCGTTTTTGCTATGCATAAAAAGACTAACAGGTCCGGTCCAGTTTAGCTTTGTTTGTACCATGTCATAACAGGGTTTTTAAAGATCTGTTTGGCTTTTAAAAGTAGTGTAAAGTAAAAATCCTGATTGGACAATCTTCCATTGGACTGTTCAAAAACTCTTTGTTTCTAACAAAAACATTAACAATGCAAATAAGAGTATTACTACAAAACATGCAGAGTTTAAACCCAGCAAGCATGATACTACCAAACAAAAGTTAACTTAAAAAATTACAGACGTATTTTTTTTTTGTTTCACAGGAATCATTAGAGGGCACTGAGGGTTCCCCACTGCTTGATAAAGGACACTGTGAATTATGAAAAAGCCTAGTCTCCAGCAAGTACACTCAACCTTTCAGCCTTTTGAGTGGTACTGAATGTGTTGCTCTACTATTCAGCCATTAAAGGAACTTCTGCTTTAAAAACATCACATATTACATCAAACAGTCAAACTGGGAACATCCCTTTACACAGACATTTCCTGTTTCAGCAATTAAAACATGTTGCAAAACACTCTTTCCAAGTGTCATTCTATGTGTTAATTTCCTTTTTGTAACTACTTTACTAAACGTGCAGTTACAATATAACATTTGAGGCCTCTGAACAATGTGAATGTTTTGTATAAATGCATTGTAGATACCATACAGTAAAACAGTAACAGATGTTTTAACAAGTACACAATGTAATTGGAGCATAAGCACAGGGAAAATGGTTGCAGTCTTCTATAAAAAACTGTCATCTCTGTACTAGTCTTAAAATTGAGGCTCCTTTCAGGGATTGAGTTCAGCTGGCTCTTTCAGCTCTCAAACAGTTCTTCCTTCAATAGCACTGACTGCTTTGCCAAAATCATCCAAAACTAGCAATGTTACAACCCATGATTGAATGTTTTTGCTTGCTACTAGTATGAAATGTATCGATTTAAGGGCTAAATATTACAATAAAGTGTTTATATCAGCTGATGTGATGTTATATTTATATTTTAATTTAATACTTCAACGGCCATTTTCCCAGACATGGATTAAGCCTAGCCTCAGAGTAAACTGCAGTCTAAATGGTGAACCATCACTGAAAAATTCTTTTTAGTGACTTAAGCTTAATCTGGGTCAGGGAAACTGTCCCACATTTACTGATAGAAATAACTGTCGGTTCATTATGGTCACATTTTAAAACAGAAACTTATAACACAAACCTTGGCTGCACTGGGGCTCGGGGTTACCCATAATTCTTTGTGGTTTGGTTTTCAGTTAATTACCTCTTAATTTTCTTATTTTTCATCAGTTCTCTTTGTTTGGTTTACATTTTACAAACTTTTGTAACATGTATCATGGTTCTGTTTTCAAATTAAGCCCTTCAGTCTGTACTGCTGTGATACAGCTAAACTGGTAAGAACTCCAATTGTAATGACTTATTAGTACTGATATTATCTGCCTTTATTGTCTCTAAAAATCACTTATGTTGTTCAAACTACTTTCTAATAAACTAAATACATTTTAGAAGCAAACAAACACCCATGTTATGCTATGTACAACACAGCCACAACTAACTGGCAGTCTGGCAACACTGAGCATTCAAGCTTAAGCACAGAAAAAGTGAAAACATAGATAAAATGGTCTATTAAAAACAGGCCTAGATCACACAGTCACAATAATGGTCAAAAATTGTGACTGTGTGATCTAGGTTCTGTTTTAAATCTAAATCTAATTAAACAGGACTAATTATGCTCTCTTTGTAATGAAATATTTTGAATTTTCTATATAACTAGACGGTTAAGATGCAAACAAAATAATTCTGAGTGGTCTGATGAGTTTTTTGCTCAATTCCAGAGAAACGTATTGAGTCTGAACTGTTCACTGTGGTGGCGTTAGGAACCATAGATCTGAAGATTTTAATATCTTTAAAAGTTCACTCACAGGAAGTTTTTACATAAAATAGTTATGATGCCTGATTTTTAAAATGAAGTTTAAAATAAGGTTTTAGTCTAAAATGTATTTTAAAAAGCTACTGTTGGTGGAGAGGTACATACAGTTTTCCAGTCTTTCCAAATTTTTTTTTTTCAGATTTCTCCTTTTATTACCATTTACAACAATACATATAAAACTCAGGTGACGTGTAGGTTCATTGGTGGTTTGGGATAGTAAAATGGCTATGTTTGTGTTGTAGTCATCGCAACCCCTGGTTCCGATCACCACCACTGTAAACAAATGGTGTAATTTCCCTTTAGGTAACGACTACAGATGGCACAACACCCCTTTTTCTTCATGTACCAATTAGATGTTTCTTCTTTACAAACTGCTAAGCTTAAAATGAACTATTTTTAATTGAGGGAATTCTCTTAGATAAGCATCTAAAAGTATGCCGTCATGCTTAAACTACTCAAAAACTCCACTAACTCAAAGGAGGAAATACACAGTCATTCATTCTTTTTTCCCCTGTAAGAACTGATCCAGCATTTTGTGCTGATATTGGCCTGACACTGAAGGCTGGTTTTAGATCGGTGATCTCTAGTACTGATGATTTAAGTGCATCCCACCAACTGAGAATGGAAAACACCGTTCTCTTGAAATAACACCTCATGACTCACAGCCACCAAAGTCCGGCCCTAATCCGACCTTATCTTTAACCTTAATGGGAAGTAGAATTTCCTCTGGATTTCCGTTTCAGTTATCTACCCCCCGCCAACCATGAGCTCAGTATAAACAGTTTAGTCTTGAGAGTATCAGACGGAGCCGAGCTGAGCAAACACTGACCCTGCATTTTTGCATAATATTAACCCTTACAAGTTTAGAGCTGTTATTAATACATAGTCTAGAGTTATTAATACCTAGCTGCATAATGGATTACATTTACATTTGATTTACACTGTATCATCAGGTTCAAGTCTGCACTTCTGCACTTCTTCTGTTTATTTCTATATCAAGACATTAGCAAAATGTGGCAAAAAATGTAAACACAATTTTGTTTTACATGAAACACAAACTTTTCATCAACTTTAAATCATAATAAAATATATCCTTTTACACTTAGACACATAATTGATTAGAAGTTTAGAATCCACACTTTCCACAGAATTTCTCCATTTGCTTCAATAAGTAATAATGAAATGAAATATCAAATGAGGTGATTTAAGTGTTGACCGATAATAAGCAATATTTTATAATTTTACATTGTCATGTTATTGAAACCTTAAATATACAGCAGAAACAGTTTTGATTAATACAAATACAACCTTAAACCTTAAAATGTAACCTTAAAACAGGTATTATAAATTTTCACAATGCTGAATTCTCAAACAAAAATTTCATTAACACTCAACAGTATGAGCTGCTGTTGCTTTCTTATATTTCATTCAAAAACATATTGTCAGTGCTTTATATCAAGATTTCTGCTGATGATCTTGTTGATATATCGACCAAACAATACATCAGTTGTTTCCTAATCCAAAGGTAACTGCTTCACTTATGCTGTGGTAGGCCATGCAACAATCCAAAACAAACCAGCCTTTCAGAGTTACCGACCATCTCAGTGAAACTTAAGGTTCATCTGAATGGCTGAACACTATATAGAAATACTGGAGAAGATTGACAGGGAAGAGAATTATAGTAATATCCACTAAAGGAGGGCATTATGACGATATTCTATTGTTATCATTATAAAGTGCCACACAAAATTTGCTCTGTTTAATTAGTAAACACTGAATAAAGATCAGTCCCAAATTACCAAACCTCACAAAAACTAAATACCATGACATCTACAAGGGCTCTGAACCAGTCCAAAGAAACAAAAATGAAAACCAAAAACAAACAGTATTTTTCTCAGAACAAAAATGCAACCGGAAACAGTCATCTCTAATAAGGGTGTGTACTCAGTTAAGTCAAGTCAAGAGTTAAGTCAAGATTTATTTATATAGCTCTTTTTGCAACAGCAACTTTGCAGAAAATTTGTGTCCAAGCCCCAAATGAGCAAACCGAGGGTGACAGTAGCAAGGAAAAACTCCCTAAGAGCAAGAGGAAGAAACCTTGAGAGGAACCACAACTCCAAAGGGGAACCCATCCTCCTCTAACCATTCAATTTAATTGAATTCTGAAATCATCATGCATGATTTCATTTATTGCATCATTTCACAAGACCTACATGGCATGTACACAGTATTTTCAGGCATAATCTATAGATTTATTCAGTTATCTCGATCCATAAGAAGACAACAGCTCTAATTGTCCTCTAGCGGGCAGGTCAATGCATTTTAATGGAAAATCTGCTAACTCTTTTAACTATGTGTAACATTTCATTTGGACTTATTTTGATCATAACAACCTCCAGTAAATAATTATGGGCCATTTCATGGCTACATGTTATTATACAATTATACAAACAGCAAAATTCCTTAGCCTGTGTGTGTGTATGTAAACAATACAAACACAAATGTTGGGTCTTTTGGCTTTCCAAACCTTTTAATTTATTATACTTAAATGCTGTCCATGTAAAAGGAATGGAGTTAACTGATTTTTCATGTTGTTCTAACCAGTTTTTGTTCTCACTCTGAACATTGAGGATGGAACGGAAACATTGAAAAATATTGATTCTGCTAAACCAACTAATTTTTTCCATTCTATTTCTGAGCCCTGACATCCACAGTAACTGAACAGAGCTATGTGAATATAAAACACAGAAAAACAAACCAGTGGTTTGTGTAACAAATATTTTGGGGTGTGACAGGTCGACTGGTTCGGGATAAGGTATCTGTGCTACTTCACCAAATTCCCAGAGGCAGCATGAATGTTTACGTTATTTTGTATTATTACTGAGGGAACATTTAATAACAATAACAACACACTGCGTGACTGTGTCTATTAGCAGGTTACTCTAGTAGCATAAGGTGGATAGCGACAGGACTACTATTACTGAGGGAGCTCCAGCGTAATGCTGTCAATAGTTCTCGCTTGTACAACTGTATGTACTAAAGCAGACAATGAAAAAAGTAGACAAAAACATTTATTGCATGTTACTATTGTTACGTCTGACCGTTGGTATGGACATTACTAAGAAGTCTAAAGTAGCCCTGCTAGGCTAACTATACTAGCTGCTGTTTTCAGAATAAATAAAGAATTTAACCGAGCGGTCTGCTATGCGTTCCATGTCTAAGAGTTTCCACAGGACAAAATCTTTTTCTGCATCTAGCTGAATACAATCTTTGTTGCTGTACTGCTCCTCAAAGTACACTATAAGCGTCATTTTTGTGAGAGCCTCAACTATTTTTGTTACCCCAGGTTCAGTCAATTACTGAAGACTATTCACACCTCAGTTAGTAATATACAAACTATGCTGGATTGCTGGATACTGGATTAAAATCATGGATCATTTGATCAATCACCTAAATTACACATCCTTCCCAGGTAAAACTAATCCAGCTCTATTTGGGCTTAATACTCATAACTGCATTGTGTTTTTTTTTTATTGCATTTTCATCACAATGCAAATTTACCTTTTGTTCCTTGCAGGTTCAGTGTCTGGATTCAGTGCAGTAAGACTAGTCTCAGGTTTAGAGATTAATAACAGGGAAGATTCATTCTACACTGCCCACTAAAGCTTAGTGAGTCAAAATAATAGAGAAGTTCTGTCAGCCAAGCCCCCGCGCAGGCGTCCCAAAATAACACAACAGCAGGCATGAACACACGCAGCTGCCGTGTAAAATATCCTTACAAGTAATGCAGTTTCATCAAGGCAAGGTAACAAGGTCACATGATCTGGAAATGTATACATTAAATCTATATTTTCTAAAAATCTAAAAGCAAAACCATAAAGAACAAGATATCTGAAAGTGCTGGAGTTCATTAAGTTGTATCTTTTGAAAACTGAAAAAGACTATGACTGGCTTGTCACGGTGAAACTTTCAGGCAACTCGTTGAAAGTTGCCTGCAACATAACATCCATGCAACTTGACAGTTACAAGAAACAAATAAAAGCAATCAATCCTGCATGCAACACATATGATTACTATTTAGACATATTAGCAGCTCATACTTTTTGATACATCATATCACTCTCGCTGTCTTCTAGGTTTCTTTACTACATATTTGAATGTTTTTATCTGTTATGTGTAGGTTAAGCTCATTAAGGAAATGAATGTTTGAGTAGCCGGTATGGTTATAGCCTAAATGATGGCTCAGTCATCCTGTCCTAGAAGCACAAAAAGATCATCATGGACCATAATTTAAAATCCTTCACTATCCACTTCCGTAATAATTTTCACATTCTGGATCCCAAATGAGCTCTTTGTAAAGTTGGGCATCAAAAGAGAAGAAAATGAATCTAGCTATGTAAATCACATTAACAGCAGGCTAAAGAAGAATAAATGGTGGCTCGTTTGTTACGCAATTGCTACCGTTAGCTGGCTAGCTGCATAAATACTAACTTCGAGAAACCTGCAATTAATTGTTCTGGTTCATAAAACCGACAAAATGAAAAACCATCAACCTCGTCTTCTCCTGTTTTATTTTCCTGTCCATTAATCAAAAACCATATAACAGTGTTATATAATCAGCATGTTGACTGGATG
The DNA here is from genome assembly GCF_904425465.1 of Colossoma macropomum. Lineage (NCBI taxonomy): Eukaryota > Metazoa > Chordata > Actinopteri > Characiformes > Serrasalmidae > Colossoma > Colossoma macropomum. The sequence goes on from NW_023494810.1 coordinate 17,007,008, forward strand.
TTTAATGAAACTTGCAACTAATACGACTGAGTTTCAAGTGAGTTGCAAGATCATTAATCAACTCAAGTGCAATTTAAGTTCATGGAGGTTTCAAGCAACTACAGTTGCATGAAAGTTTCACCATGTAAAGACAGCCTAGGCAAAGGTGTTTGGCTTCACACTGTGTACACTTCAACATAAATAACATAAAGAAAATATACAACAAATATACATCAACACAATTTTCTTATTCAGCTTACTTTTTCAGTTTTAATTATTGTACTGATGTACACATTTGAATCAAGCAAATTTAGTGCATTATGAATTACATTCAATGCATGCCTGAAATTCAGTTTACGATGGATTATAATAATTTCTGCCTTTTTTACAGCTATAAACTTAAGGCCTAAGTTTGCATAATTTAAAAATGCATAAGGTGGTCAAGCAGCTGCCAACCAGTTTGATAAGAACTGTGTTTTATTAAAAGAAAAAGCAGGTTAACAAACAGGTGAGTGTAAGGTCAGTTTTTTCAGTCTTCACTTAAGCACCCTTCATGGCCTTTTTCAGTATTGATTGGCACCGACACTGGGAGAAGCAGGGAAAAACCAGCCTTTGGCAATATAAAAGATGAGTAATAAGCTGCAACATCACACCACAAGGTGAAAATGGACTTAGATTGTTTGCTTTGTTCTCTTTTCGGCTGGCTGTCGAAATCAACTTCCTTTAAAAATCCTGGTTTCTATGGAAACGTCATTTTGAAAGCGGTGGATCTCACTGTCCTTCCGTCTCCTGAAGCACAGACAAGTAAAATGTCAGCATGAATAAATTACCAGCAGTGAATGTTTGTCACTGTCAGTCCAAAGACCCCAAAAGCTGATATCATTGTTATTAGTTAAAGAGGTAATGCGCATTAGTAGTGACGCAGCTGACGTTACGCTGAGTAACTCTAAGTGGAAGTTTAAAGGAAATGTTCAGCGAAAAACTGAATTTGTACAAAATCAAGTTGCATAGTAGTCAAGCCAGAATTTGGATAAACTTTTCACTAAAATGCATCCATAGTTTAACTAGATGAAATCCACACTTTTCTCATGTAGAAAGCACATTAACACATATACTGCTTCTGTTTTACTTTTGTTTTTTTTCTCCCATTATGATGTGAGTCAACAAGGTTGGCTTGGACACGGCCATCAGTCCGTAGAACAAGATGTCTTTTGGATTGTGGATAACTGCCTAAGTTAATACATATAATGAAAATGCATTTACATTTGCCTTGTAACTTCAGACATCAAATATATCTTAGCTGATTGGCTAAATTTGATATAAGGTGATGATTACAAAAGCACTGTGTAATTTTACATTAATTATGCTCACTCAGCTCGTTGAAATAAATGTCTGTGTAAAGTGTAGATTCTAAGATAGTGTGTACATCTTCATTTTTTTGAACAAAATAAACCATCCTTTGCGTTTTTAACATGTTGTCTGCTGGACACTGAAGTGAATGAAAAAAGAATACAGAATGTAAATGGAATGTAAATGTAATTCAGTACACAACTCACTTACGTAATTAAGGATAATTAAGTACTTGCATTTAAGCCCTTAAATGGCCAGGCCTAAGAATAGCTCAACCAGTTTGCCTTGAAGTCCCTGTAGTTACTGAATAATATGTACAGATGCAGCAATGCCACTTTTTCCCTTCCAATACGATACCAATATTTGATCCTTTAATATCGTTCGATACCAAGTACTGACATCGATACTAACTTTATCTAACCTAACTGACCTATAAGTCCTGATATTTGTACAATTACATTTTTTAAATGTTTTATTCTGGTAAAATCTATGTTCTGGGTGACAAATAAAACACACTTAGCTTGGCTAGATGGAATTTACTTGTTGGATTACATTTATTAAATGCTTAAGAAAACTTATTTTTGTTTAGTTACTGTATATATTTAGTATTTTCTATTATATAATTAGTTATAAGAACCATGTTTAACAACTTAATTAAGTGTGAAATATCTTTATTGTGCAAAACAGTTAACAACAGAACTGAACAGAATACAGATAAACCTGTGGTGTTTACACATCAGCACACAGCAGCTTCTCTGTCAGTAAATATCACCTCTGTTTATGCTGTCAGTATCAGCGATTTTCAGTGTTTTTTTCTGGCTTGGTTGAAGCAACAGTCCACGAGACCCCACTGATTAGCGATACAGCTGACCAACAGAGGCGCACCGCAGGCAGAGCTAGTGGACGCCCAGGCCTGGCTAGCGGGCTGCTGTGCTAAAGGTTAAATCAAGACTAAAGGCTATCACTGCGCCGAGAGTCTGGTGATTCTCTCTCAGTAACATTAACTTAGACCGTAAGTGACCACACAGCGACAGACGAGCGATTACTGAAAGAAGCAGCTCAGCTGTTCAGGTAAGTGGCTCCGTTAGTGTGTTCTTAACACCAAAAACTGCTGTTATAGATTCTGCCATGAGCTTTTTTACTGCAGGTTGTCGTCCCACACCCACACAAGTTCTGTCTACTGGCACACATATATGCGTCAGAAATTGCTTCATGGTGTCAGTCATAGGCATCACAGATACTGATTCTACGTTTAAGTGCCAGTATCGGCGTCAATACCAATATCAATGCAACACTAATAATAAGCCTTAGTATGTAGTAAGAGCACACACACATGCACACACACATTTTCTAAGCTGCTTATCCTCATGGGTCACAGGGGATGCTGGAGCCTATCCTAGCGCTCATTGGGGGTAGGCAGGAAACACGCTAGACAGATCTCCAGGCCATCACAGGGCAGACACACAGACATACACATTCACAGACACACTCACACCTAGGGTCAATTTAGCATGTCTAATTCGCTTGACAGCATGTCTTTGGCCTGTGGGAGGAAACCGTAGCACCCTGGAGGAAACCCACACAGTCACGGGGAGAACATGCAAACTCTACACAGAGCTGACCCTGGTCGTCCAGCTGGGGAATCAACCCCAGGCCCTTCTTGTTGTGAGGCAACAGTACGGCAAAATGAAAGTAATAATTCTCAACTGCTAAAGTTTAAATTGTTCCTAAAGACACCTCATTCAGCTCATAGGGCCCCAGTCAAAACCGATTTTACCCACCATATTACTGTGTTTTGCTCTGGTTCAGGTTTTTGTCGGTGGGACTTCATTCCCCTGACAGTGCAGAGTGAAGCAGTTGGGGAGAATTCCACACTCAGCAGAGCTAAACCCACGGAGCTTTTGTTCCTGGAGCCAGCCACTGTGTCTGGCTTTTAGTGTGGCTTTTGTATGCATTCAGTGCAGTTACATTCAAATACTTGTGAGACAGCTCACTGTGCCAAACACATCATATGAAAAGTGAAAGAAAAGCAGCAAACATAAACAAGCTAGCATGCATGCTTTCATCACTTCAGTACAGCACTTTTACACACATGTTGCTTTTTCATTCCATAAAATTATTAAGTACCATCTTCATTTTGCTATTTTGTGCTGCAAAATGAACACAGTCCCGTCTTACCTATAAGCTAAACAGTAAGCAGTGCTAAAAGCAGGCTATCCTACCTATTTTCAACGTGTAGCTGAGATCCATGCCTATCAAGTGCAGCCAGGTAAAGAATGTGACAGTGCTACACCCAGCTCGCTAGCTGATCAAAGCACAACAATGATAAAAAATAATACAAAGTTGTATTTATTGCTTTGCACACAGAAGCAATAACAAACAACATAACATATGCTTGTGATTCTAGCATTTACGCCTCATAATTGCACTACGTTGGATAACCATTGTAGTTACTGTATCTTTTGAACCAGTCTATATTTTACATTCTCTGTAATCAGACTGTATTTTGCCCTCCTTAGAGTAGGCTGACCAGCTCATTGGTTCTATGGTAAATATGTAGTGTTGATGTGGAAACAGATCCAAGATACAACTTACAACTTTTTTTGTTAGAGTTAACTTTAAGAAATGGCTATATTCCTAAAGAAAATAAAACACATCCCATGGCCCCCCAACTCCCAAAACCTCCAACCTCCAACACCCACAACCTTTCTTGTGCTTAATCTCATTATGTTATGTTGGTGACATCATCTGTATTGCTTTACTTTTAGATGAAGAATGCGTCAAAAAAGAAAAGATTATCAGCCTAATACGTTTCAGTTTCTACACTGAGAGATGCTGAGTATACTAAGAAGTTTCACTGCAGTTTTATAAGTTAGAGTGCTATTCGGACAGGTTCAGTTTTACATAGGGAGGTGACGTAAAGTAGGTTTTATAGGTGCTTTCCAGTGATTTTAGTCCAGACTGAATCTGTGTCAGCAGTTCTTACAGACTGCTGGCCTCTGCATCAGCCTTTATCTACTATAAAACAAACATAAAAATAAAACCAGGTTGTAATAATCCTGTGTGAACTGCATTGTTGGTAAATATTCCATCGTATTGAAAAATGTTTTTTCAAAGTTTTTCTTAAGAAGCACTCAAAGAATAAATTACGTCAAGTGTGAACTTTTTAAAACAAGTACAATGACAGAAAAAGTTTCACTCTGACTGCAAATTCCAAAGCTAATGACAATGCTAATAATACAACGCTAATAACACCTAGCTACATTGTAAGGGTACACAAAATTATGATAAAATGAAATGTTTGGACATGTGAGCACCCGAAAATATTGGGCATGGAACTTTTTTGGTATGATGGCAAAGGATAAATCAAGTACTAATTTTTAACTCTGTCATTTATACTGAGTTTTCTTATCCCATACGAATCGGTCACAAACATTACAGACCGATAGATATTTGCTAAAAAATAAATTGGAATGGGTCAAATGTTAAGATATGGCCAATTCTTTAAACCAACAGATATTTGCTTAAAAAAAGTATTGGCATCAGACATGTTCATATTTCAACTCCATGTAAATAAATAATATAATTTTCTGTAATACAGATAAATGTAGTCCCAATTTCTACACTTTTATGAATCTTTATGTATCACCATCAGTATCTGCACTGACAAATATAGACATAAAAAAAATTAGATATTGACACTGGCCCACAATTCTCCTATTGATGTCATCTCTAGTTTAGGCTACACTTCCTACCTCTCCTCATAGCTATCATGTATTTGTCCTCACAAACTACAGATGAATAACTCTACTGTGGAACTCTAGGACAGAAGTGTTCAATTCACCATCTATCTATTAAAGGCCGTGCTCCCTCATGTGATCAAATACAGACGTACAAAGCTGAATCAGTCATGCACATGATCCAAATATCACTGGAAGCATGTTATAATTAGACAGCACTGTCATCATCAGCCAGACGCTGATTTCTACCTCCCTTTGCACAATATTGTTATAAAGACTCATCTGACCATCATAGGTATACTAGTTAAGTGGTGTGCATAGGCAGATATACAGTATATATTAACTTCTGAGGAAACTGATTCACCATATAGTAATCTAACAACTGCAGGAAATACTTCTGTATCTGTGATTTTGTGCTTGATTTTGATTTGACCACTGATAGAACTGATGCTTGCCTAACCGAGTCATATGACCACCATGCTCCTTTATGCACAGTAATATTTTCTTACACAACCCCTGACAAAATTTGGTAATAGGCTACAAAGCTAGCCAACAAGCGAACAGAAAATTTTAACATCAAAACTGAATTTATGAAAAAGCATAAAGCTAGGTTGTGATGACAATAACTCTAATAGTCACCTACCAGCCCAACAAATCAGTTTTGAAATCTTTTATCTGTTTACCTTGTCTTACTCCTTTATTCTTTTGCCAGATTTTCAACTTTCACACTTGATATGTAAATTAATGCACAAAAAATAATTGTTATTTTCATAGTGTTATGTTCTGTTAAGTTTATTTTTTAAACACAGCACCTTAGAATAGCTTTAGATCCTTTAAAGTATTTTCTAAAGCATCAGTTCTCAAACTGGAGGTCATGGCTAAGGGTGCTGCAGAAAAATCTCAGAAGTTGTTTCTCTATTTAGTAAGTTTTAATTTTGTCAGTTTGTTAAATCTGCTTTGGCCATGTCTAAAAATGGTAGGCATGATTAAACACTATTAAGTATGTATTAACCAGTGGTGGATGGTGCTTTCGGACACAAGGGAAGCCCAGGTGGCGATAATTTAATAGCAAAAAAAAAATAATACTTATAACTTACCATTCAAGAGTTTGTAAGCCATATTAAGCCAATTTTATTTTATTTTCAAAGACAACCTATAAAATGTAGATTTACACATTATCAGCTTGACACCAAAAGGTATTAATGTATGTTTTACTCAATGGTTCAAGTATTTTTATGGAACACTGAGTAACTCTGAAATGATAAACAATTTAGTGTAATTATATATTATTTTCTGAAGTTTTCTGCCTTGAGATTTGACCACTGACTTGTGATAGACTCCCACATAACTCTCACTGAAGACTGGGCTGCGATTCCTGCAGATTATATTGTCAATCAGATGCAGCTTGTGTTAAATAAACATCATGATCATTTCAGTGCTGTTATGATGAAATTTTAGGGGAAGCTCTGCTTCCTGAGTCTTAAAGTAACATCCACTGGTGTCAATCACACCGCTGCGCAGGCGTATAAATCCCTGGCCTCACAACAAATCAATTTTATTACGATTCTTTAGAAAACAATGCATCATGACAATTCATATCTCAAATTTCTCCACACTTCAATTTGAATTTATTTTGGTAAAATTTTGAATTATTGTTAAAAATATACTGAATATGTAATGTGACTAGAGGAAGTACTTACATAATAGTGAAATATATACAACCCCATTTCCAAAAAATTTGGGATGCTATGAAAAATGTAAATAAAAACAAACTGCAATGATGTGCAAATCATTTAAACCCTATATTTCATTTAAAATGCTTCAAAGACAACATATCAAATGTTGAAACTGAGAAATTTTATTGTTTTTTTTTGTTTGATGCCAGCAACACATTCCAAAAAAATTGGGACGGGGCAACAAAAGGCTGGTAAAGTTGTGTAATGCTTAAAAAACACCTGGTGGTTAATTGGCAACAGGTCAGCAACATGATTGGGTTTAGAAAGACCATCACAGAGAGGCTGAGTCTTTCAGAAGTAAAGTTGAGAAGAGGTTCACCACCCTGTGAAAGGGCAAATAGCGCAACTTTTCTCAACGTAAAATGGCAAAGAAACTTTTGCTTTTCATCATCTACGGTACATAAGAACATTAAAAGATAATTAAAAAATCTCTGTATGCAAGGGACAAGGCCAAAAACTAGTATTTGCTGGCCGTGATCTCTGGGCCCTCAGACGCATTTAAAACAGACATGATTCTCTAGAGGAAATCACTGCATGGGCTCAGAAAAACTTCTGAAAAAAAACTGTCTATGAAAACAGTTCTGTGCTGCATCCACAAAAGCAAGTTAAAACGCAAAGAAGAAACCATATATAAAAAGGATCCAGGAATGCTGCCACCTTCTCTGGGCCCGAGCTCATTTAAAATGTACTGAGGGGAAGTGGAAAAGTTTCCTGTGGTCTGACGAACCAACATTTGAATTTCTTTTTGGAAATCATGGAAACTGTCCTCCGGGCTAAAGACCACTCAGCTTGTTATCAGTGCACAGTTCAAAAGCCAGTATTCATGATGGTATAGGGATGCATTAGTGCACATGGTGACTGGCCCATCTGTGAGGGCACCATTAACGCTGAACAATATATCCATGTTTTGGCAACATACGTTGCCATCCAGACAACGTCTTTTTCAGGGAAGGCCTTGCTTATTTCAGCAAGACAATGTCAAACCATACTCTGCATGTATTACAACAGCATTTCTCCATATTAAAAGAGTCCTGGTGCTAAACTGGCCTGCCTGCAGTCCAGACCTGTCAACAGTGAAAACATTTGGCACATTATAAAATGAAAAATACAACAAAGAAGACCCCAAACTGTTGAGCAGCTAAAATACTATGTTAAGTAAAAATGGGAAAACATTTCACTTTCAGAACTGCAGCAGCTGGTCTCCTCAGTTCCCAAACGCTTACAGAGTGTTGTTAAAAGAAGAGGTGATGAAACACGGTGGTAAACATGCCCCGTCCCAACTTTTTGAAACAGGTTGTTGGCATCAAATTCGAAACGGGCATATATTTTTCAAAAACAATAAATTTTCCCACTTTCAACATTTGATTTGTTGTCTTTGTACTATTTTCAATGAAATATAGCGTTTAAATGATTTGCACATCATTGCATTTTGTTTTTATTTACATTTTGCACAGCGTCCCAACTTTTTTGGAAATGTACAACAAAAAACACTTGAGAAAAAACTTCAGACTGATGCATTTTTACCCGGACAACTTTTGGCACAGCCTTGATTTTTTAGAGGCTAACTGGACTGGAGGATGAGTAGATCAGCTCTAGCTCCTGTCTACTCAGGCGTTCACATTTATACAGCAGAGAAATCATCTCTTAGCGGAACAAATTTAGAGGCCGGACCACTGCAGCGGAATGAGCGGTTTAGAGTGGCCCACCAGCATGGACCAGTTTCTATATCATGTAATGAGGAGAGACAATTTATAACTCATATTTCATACTTATATTTCGCTAGGTAATAGCAGTCTGTAATATTGTAGCATTTCTCTAGTTAAACTTCGTTATTCTGCGAATTATATCAATTGGAACAATACATGCCTAGGCATTATTCACTTGTACTGTCATTCAAGAATACATCTGTAAACCAGAGGACTGCTGAAAGGTGAATTAAATAGATTTTTGCATAAAGCGTTAAGATGTAAATAAAGTCATTCACAGTGGTTTGATGTGAAATGCTCCATTCCAGAGAAACTTACCTATTCAGAAGTTACCTGTTCTCAGTAGTGCCAGGTGTTTAAAGCAATGCACTGGAAGCTACTTCACAGACAGTTATTACAAGAAATGGTTACAAACAGGATGCTTGATGGCTGAGACATTGTTTTACGACAGTTCTGAGATAGTTTTGAGTAGAAGTTTTGGCCTAAAACATATTTTTAAACAGACTCACGGCAGAGAGGTACAAATAAGATGTTGTAAGGCAAAATCATACTCAAAGAAAACTTATTGTTTAGATTTCCTGCTATTTTACAATTATCCATACATCTAAAAGTTCAGAAGACATGTAGGTTCACTGGTTGTTTTGGACAGTAAATAAAATGGCTACATTTGTATTGTAGATGTTGCGACCTCTAGTTCCTTTTATCACCATTGTAAGGAAATTTCCCTATAAGTCATTTGTAAACATATTGTAAATTTGATGGTTTCTCTTAATACATGTATGTAATTTCTGCAGTACAATCTGTGGCAATTCTGCATTCACCCATCCATCATCCATGTATCCATCCATCTATCTGTCATACCAAGCTTGAATGAGGCCTGTCATATGAAGCATGTTCAACTTAGACGGGGTTCCTGACTAAGTTTCAAATTTCACAAAACGTAACAAACAGAACAGCAGTTAACTCATTTCACAAAAACAATTAACAAATTTCTCGATTAACCCAGGTTTATATGCTCAGGCTGTGATTAATCCCATGTGCATGTGCACATGAAGGCATTAAAGTATCATGTCAAACATTAGTTTTTAAACATAAATACGTACAAGACAAAGCATTTATAACAGTAATGCTGTGACCACTGCCACCAAATTAGTGCTTAATGGAGTAATATTTGCTTTACATTCTTTATATCTACGCAGCATAATTTGTTTCCTCTGCTAAATAGCAATATTATTCACATGCTTGACACCAATGACACAAATAAAAGTAACTAGAGGGGAACAACTCTATTACATCCTCTGATTCAGCCGTTCCCAACTCTGATCCTGTAGGACCCCCTGCTCTGCACATTGTAGTGTTTGCCCTGCTCCCAACACACCTGATCCAACGAATCTGCTAATTAACAAGCACTTCTTGAGTTGAAGGGGGTGTGTTTTGGCAGGAAAACACACACACGTGCAGGGCAAGGGGTCCTCCAGGACCAGGTTTGGGAACCGCTTCTCTGATTGGTAAGAAGCTCGGAACTGGTTGGTCCAAGAGCTGTTTATAATCTTCAATCCTGAAGCAGCAGAAGTTGGCATTGCAAAGTTTCCTAGTAAAAAATGATCCATTGTCATGAGACAGATAATCCAGGGTTAGACTGCACTAGGTGTGCACCAATATGACTTTTTCCCTTTCAATACAGATACCTGATGGCTGAGTATCAACCGAGTACTGATACTAACTCTATTTAACCTACACAGTTCCACTTTTTACATTTTGTTTCACTTTTAATTATTTTTAAATTATTTTTTGGTAAAAGCTTTGTCTGTATCACTAATAAAACATATCTATCTATCTATCTATCTATCTATCTATCTATCTATCTGTCTGTCTGTCTGTCTGTCTGTGTGTATGTGTGTGTGTATGTATATATACCAACCTGACATTTCATCACTTCATTACAAATACCTCCTTGTACCTTAATAAACGAAACACAAAAGCTTTTATTTTGCCAATACAGCCTGTAAATTATATAGGATAGGACAAAATGTGCTGATTCTTCATTGGGTGATTGCAGTGGGCCTGTGTTTGTGCAGAAGTTGCAGTAATATGCTTTATTATATAAGCCTTTAAGGATAAGACAGTAGGTGAAATTGAAGTCAAATTAAACAAGCTTTATGCACACATTCCTATTTCAGTTACAGTAATAACCACTAAAGAAACAGTCTATGGTGTCTTTTCTAGAGTCTCTATGGAAACAGTGCTACAGTTCTTTGTCAATGTTTGTAACTGATGAAGAGAGAGGACAAATCAATGAATTCAATAAGCACAAATTCAGGGGTAACAGCCTGAGGGGAAATTTACAATGTCTGTTTTCTTGGTGAATGTTAGAGTACCATAACAGAATCCATGTAAAACCTCTAACATGATGGTTTGATCCACTTACAATTCTTAAGGAAACAAATTGATATACCATGGAATCCTAAATTGTACCATTGTTCAAGAATTATGGGATAATTCAGTATAATTAAAAAAAAATATTGAATACACAAATGTGCCTGGAGGAGCTATTTCCACTGTAATATGATACAAACAACAAAAACAAAGCTTTATGCTAGATTTTTGAAAATAACCCAACTATTCTTGCCAAAAAATAACATCATACTTGATAGTAATCAGATCTAACACTACAACATCTATGAAGTTGAATCACCACCTTCAAATCAATGCATCAATGCATTTTTAAACCCCTGTATAACAGTCATATCAAGTGTCTCCACTGAAGCGAACGAATGGCTGAGTCAGTCCAGTTTCACAGCAAAAACAAGCCATGACAAAACAGTCTTCATTGCACATGCTGGCGTTGTGGATTATCCAAGCACTCCAATTATCCACCCTATTCTTCCACTCCAGTACCTCCACTAATCCCAAATCATCTCAATTTACTTTCTGTACAATAAAAGGACAGCCAGCAATCAAATACACTCACATATGTGACACATTTAAATTTTAAATGAAGTTGCAGAAACCAGCCTTCTGCTCCACATGACAATTCAAAGGCCCTATAAGCAGATCAAATTATACATAATGGGGAAAAACAGGACAATCCTGTGGGTTTACATTTGTTACTTCACTAAGTCATGCAGGCCCATACATGGTGCTCTGTGTATATAAGGGCATGGGTTACCACAGATTAATCCACAGACACTGTGTTTTGCCCTATTTGGCAACAGGCTTACTTTTTTAGGTGACAGCACTGGTGTTATCTGGCTAACGAAATTCAGTTGCACAAAAATGTAGCAGCTGGTAGAGGAATGCATTTAAAACATGTTTTATTATTCAAAAACAGTCAAAGGAAATCATTAGGTTTTCATGTCGGATGAGTAACAAAAGCCATCGCTTCAGATGAACGAATGAGCTGACAAGGCTAGCTGGTACAATGTTGGATGCTGATGAGGACTCACTGTTATGTACACGAGGTCTGTCAAAATATTAATTTGTAACAGAAATACATTTTCACTGTTTCTGTACAAAGCTAACATCAGCTAGAGCAGTGGTGCCCAATCCTTGTCCTGGAGGTCTACCACCTTGCGGAGTTTAGCTCCAACCCTAATCCAACACACCCAATTCAAGTAATCAAGGACTTCAGGGACATCTGACTATAAGCCAGGTGTGTTGGATCTGAACACTCCAGGGTGGTAGATCTCCAAGACCAGGATTGAGCACCCCTAAGCTAGAATAACCTGTTTAGCCTCGTTAGCAAAAAAGCAGCACCACCTTTGCCTTCTCAGTCACGTCCTCAAGAACACGTTCAATATGCTCATGTTAGGGCACTTGTGTTTCGCAACAGCAAAGTATATACTTATTTACTCACAAATACAAGCAAAAATGACACATTTTAGCATTTCATTGGATTGTTATCCTGTTATAATGTAACGAATACCCAAATAATGATTTCAGTATTCGGATAGTGGCAGCTCCAATGGTTAACCCAGTACTTGAGTACCTAATCATATTACCTATAGAAACACTTATTACTGATTTCATCAGTGTAACAATAAAACCCGACTCAAGTGTGAAGTATATTCCTAATAATTTGTTTGCTTGCTCAAAAACATACTTTGTGGCATTAACACTATAAAAATCTATTGTTGGATGCTAGATCACATTCTTTACATATCAACATAAATGCAATAGCATTGAAAAATCACATCATTAAAGAAGAAGAGTAGATTAAAAGGCACAAATAAGCTCTTTTTGCCTGGGCATTAAAGTGTTAAACGCACCCCAAATCCTTTATATTTTTCCACACGTATCTGGGTGACAGAGGATTTAGACTTAAAGCCAAAAACACAACAAGTGAACTTGCAAAACCAAGTGATAATGAAAAACAACGCCGTACATTGTGAGGTGCCAAACAGATGCACCAGAACTCCATGCTGGACCAGGACCAGAGGAAAAAAACAGCATCACCCGCTATTGAAGTCATACTTCTTGCATTTACCCTGCTTTGCCTTAGAATGAGTACCACTGTTTTCAAGGCCCATCCAAACAGTGGGATTTTCTTTGGTAGCCTTAAATCTGTGCTAATCTAATGAGCCACCCTGTGGACGCAGAATGGAGGGGAAAAGGGTCACTTCCAACCCAGGCGTGCTCTATGTACCATTAAAGCCCTCAGGCTGTGGATGCGTTAAGCTCACTGGTCACAGGGGGATCCGTCCTGTCAGCAGACGCCCAAACAATCAACCACATAATGTGGTACACCGTTCAATTTGCGACGATTTCTGTGGGCCGGGTCATCACCATGGTTACCCCACACTCCAGAGTGTCTGCCCATATTAGAAGAAGTCACTGTTCCCATTGTTATGGACGTGACCTCTGATGCTTCTTGCAATCTGGCACAAGAATGACACACAAATATATCACCCAATAAGCCTCAGTGAGTGAGGGGGGGCAAGCTGCCCAGTTACAAAGTACATACTTGGACCATTTATCACGGCTACCTTATTTACTAAAGGGTATTAGTGCCTTTTTAAAGGAATAATCCAGTATTTTTCAACCTAATCTGTACCTGCTGCTTCTGTAGCATATGATCAGTTATTACACACGATAATTTCTTCCTTGTTTGCTTAGAAAAGAGCACAAAACTCGAAGTATGTTTATAACAGATGCCAATGGGGAATGTTACTGTTGTGTATATGATTTTTCTGTTGTTTTCTATGTATAGAGTGTGTTAAAGTTATTGTCTGAGGTAACTTACTGTATGATACAAAAACTGCAGATTAGGCAGAAAAATACTGTGGTGTTCCCTTTAGGGAATTTCTATATGAAATTATAAGAAAAGCAAAACCTCCACTGGGGCTCAGCAGTAACCCACACATTATGGGCAATAACAAGGACATGTGTTCTGGCCTAATGTGATGAGGTTGCAACAAAAAAAGTAAATTAATGTAATATAATATTCAAGATGATGATGACAAAATGTGAAAAAAAAATTAAATGTCCAATATATATTATGCATATTGTAAGTGTTGTAATAACAGAATAAAACTGCATATCTGAATGCCAGAATCCTCTTGCAGTGGTTTTATTCAGCATCTCTCCATCACTGGAGCCCCAGTCAGTTTCCCCATTATAAACCCCAATGAGCCCACATTCAGAGCTGACAACAAAGGCACTGCATCATTCCTCTCGACCTGAACTATCATTATCCCTCAACTAAATGGATATAAACGTACTTTAAGTCATGATTTCACATGGAAAACCCTCAGGCCTCCTACAAATCCCAAGAATTTCCAGTCAGTGTGGCTATATTCCCAACCCAGTTGAGAACAGTGCAGTGGACAAAGAGCTTCAGCCGCTTCAACCTGCCTCAGCGCTGCAACGGCAATAATAGCAGCAGCAGCAGTGTTGGGAGAAAAGCTGGTGAAGAAAGATTTGGAAAGCGGGGAGATTTTTGCCAAAAAAAAATACACAAAAAACACAAAACAAAGCGGTTGGTAGAGAAGTGAGGAAGATAAAGCGATAGAGGTGAACATAGTAAGAGTACACACCAGCACGCTGAAGCAATGCTAGACCAGAAAAGCCTCCAAACGTAGCGTTAGCGTTTCTGTATTTGTTAGAAGCCTTTTTTGTAAAGCAGAGTTAACAGAAAAAAAAGGCGTTTTTCCATACCTCCTCGATGTTGTTGACTGTATTCCGGCAGCTTGTCATTTTTGTGATGAAAGATGATGTGGTGGGAGAACTGTAGTCCTCCAGAGTCTCCGCGATAAACTCCTCCACAGATATGAGCTCAGGCATTTTGGCGAACAAAAAAATAAGCGACTCTGTTAACTTTTAAGAAATATTTTACAGCGAATCCATATAAACGAAGGTTTCTGACAGGAGTAGGGATGTGTTTTTAGGCTATTGTTTAAAAGCAACAACACAGAGAACTGTAAAGTGCCCAAGTGTTACGACCCCATGGTCACAGCAGAAAGAGGAAACTGATGCTGCTTCATGAGTGCTAGTTTTTTTCCCACCCGTATTCGGATGAATTACGCCCATCTACGTTGCGATTGGCTAGTAGGTTTCCGGCCTCATTAACTGGGATTGGCTAAAAGTTTCCCGCCCTCCTGTGTTGGGATTCGCCAGTAGTATTCCAGTCCTGTATTTTGATTGGCTAGTAGTATCCCAGCGTTGCCCAATAATTGGCTACTACAGTCACAGTGCTACATTTTGACTGGGTAGTTGTTTGTATTTACTGGAGTTTGTCAAAAATGTGGGCCTTTTTATGGGGCAAATTACATGGAATTTTTCTACCGTTATGTATGCTAGACTGCATATAAATTGATCTACTGCACAGTGAATGAAAACTTCAATTCTAAAAAATTTGGCATAGAATGTAAAACGCAAATAAAAATAGAAAGCATCTTATCAACTACACTGCTTATGGAAATATACACTCATTCTGAAATGAATGCCTTAAGCATATTTCAAAAAAAAGTTGGGACGGGGCGATTTAAGAGTAGGAACACTTTAAAAGGTTTTTTAAATCTTAAACAGGTGATGCATGGTATAAAAGATGCACCCATTAAAGGCAGGATATGTTGAGGCTCGTCAAATTACCTAAAAAAGTGTCAGCATAATAATCCAACGGTTTAAGAACAATGTTCCTCAACAGATGATTGAAAGGATTTAAGGTATTTCATGATCTATAGTAATATAAGAATCCGGACAAATCTCTGTGCCTAAAGGGCAAGAACGAAAACCACAACTAAATGCCTATGACCTTTGATCCCTCAGACAGCACTGCATTAAAAAACAGTATGCTTCTGTGAGGTAAATCATCTCATGTGCTTGGGAACACTTTGACAAACTGTTGTCAATAAGCACTTTTCATCAGTGCATCCACACATCCAAGTTAAGACTGATTATGCACAGCAGAAGCCATGTGTCAAGCAGAAGCTGATGTCTCTGGGTTTGAACTAATTTGAAATGGACTGATGCACAATGAAAATGTGCACTGTGGTCTGAAGAGTAAAAAGAGACCATCCAGATTTTTACCAGCATAAAGTTCAAAAGTCAGGGTATGTCATGGCATCAGGTTGTATTAGTGTTCATGATGTGGGTAACTTGTACATACGCAAAGGGAGAATTCCACTGGAAGATATACACATTCTGGAACAACCTGTACTGCCTAGATGATGTCTTTTTCAGCAAAGTCAATGCTTATTTTAACATGAATCCTGCAAACTGCATTCTGCATATGCTACAACAGCACAGCTGCCTGCAGTCCTAACTTTTCTCCCATTAGAAACGTGTGGCACATTCTGAAGTGCAAAGTATGACATTGAAGGCCCTGTATGGTTGCACAACTAAACACTTATATAACGAAAGAATAGCAAAATAATTCTGCTTTCTACTCTGGACTAGTTGGTGTCTTCAAATGATTATTAAATGTTGTTAAAAGGGAAGGTGATGTAACACAGTGGTAAACAAGCTCCTGTGTTTTTTTGTTTTTTAATGTAATACAGGTCAAACAGAATGTAAGAATCACTGCTTTCTGTTTTTATTAGCATTTCACATACTGTCCCTGCTTGAGGTTGGAATTAAGGTTTGTAACATCTATAACGTCACATCCAAACTAGTCAGTACATATTTCTTAGTTAGAGAATTCTGGATTTTAGCTTATAGCAGTTTAGTTACATAGTTATTCCCTCAATCTTACAACTTTTACAGTTTATCCAATTAAACCATCACCCTAAATATTACACTATATTAATTAGTATTCAAGGTTGTAAAAACGGTGTAAATAATTTATTTATTGGTGAGGTCATGTGGTGCATTTGGAGTTTTATCTGTCTCAGCATTAGCTTGTGTTTGTATCAGTGTGTACAAACAGCACAGCTTAAAGTAAACCTTCACACCGAAAGTGCATTACAAGCCAAGTTATATTCTCATATGAGGAGGGTATCTAAAAAAAGTGACTTTATTTGCACACTGCCTGGTGGTTTCAGAGTGAGAGAGTGGGGTGGAACGTGAGAAAATGCATTGTTAATAAAGCCTGGAAGTCACCTATCCCAGCTGTCAGCTTTCATTACAGTTTCACTCAGTCACCTCAGGCTTTTCTGTGCTCCAGCCTGTTAAGACTGTCATGTGACTTTAGCTGCAGATTTCCCACACTGTGTGTGCACTGTGGGTAAGGATGGGCAATACAGCTGATTTTCTTTGCCTTTCTTTTATACCAAGTAATCCAAGACTAGTTTCCCAAAATCAATGCTACTACTATAAAAAATGTTCTTGTGCACATACAATATTTGTGATTTATACAGTGAAAGCCAATAAATATGAATATCAAAAGTATTTCTCTTTGCAGGGCCCATATCATGGAAAACCTAAATTTTCTCACTTTTTTTAACATGCAGTATGTAAGTACTCTCCATATAGAGTACTCCTCAAGGCTGGATTACTGTAATGCCCTGCTGTCTGTCAGCAAAAGCCTTAACAAGCTTCAGTTAGTCCAGAATGCTGCAGCCAGAGTCCTCACAAGAACTAAAAAGTTTGACCATGTCATCCCAGTTCTATCAAACCTACACTGGTTGCCGGTTAAATTCTTTTACTGACATATAAGCTCTAAACGGCCTCGCCTCTCAGTACCTGAGTGAACTTCTCTCTTGTTATGAACCATCTCGCCTACTTAGATCACAAAGTGCTGGCTCACTTTTAGTACCTAAAACTAATGAATTGCATCAGCTTTGGAATAACATTCCAGTCAGTGTTCAGGACTTAGACACAGCCTCAGACTTTATGTAGAGGCTAAAAACCTACTAGCTTAGTCAATCCTTCGGTAATTAGTTTTTCCTGTTAGATAAAAGGCACAGATCTGGGGGTCCATGATCATAGAGTATTTGGTAAACTGGGAGTGTTGGTGCTGTCGTCCCACTGCTCTACCATGTTCATTCAAGTTTGTTGACGGTGGAGCGGAGGGGCGCTGAAATCTCAGGGAGCCATCATGTCCCTGTTACCTTCTGGCTCTCCTTTTTAGTTGGCTGTAATAGCTCGAACTGCTGGAGTCTCTGCTGCACTCTATTAACCCTGTATACTGTAATCAGTCTCTCTTAACAGAACTAACTCTCTGTGTGTTTCTTTGCTGAGCTGTCTTGATTGGGTGCCCACTGCTCGCCCAGCCTATGGACCAGTTTGACCATCTTGTAGCTTCCTGCTGCGCAACGCTGTGCAAATCTCACCTGCATGCCACTGACCCTCCTGATGATACTGCTCATACTATTTAATCATAGCCATTCCTTCACCTGCTTTTCCCCTTTTCTGTATTTCAATGTTTTACACTAACGTTAAGTCCTTATTTTCTGCTTATATTCCTCTTGTGTTATTGTTTGCTATTCGATGTCAACCAGAGGAGGATGTGTTCCTCTCAAGGTTTCTTCCTCTTGCTCTTAGAGAGTTGGCTTGCTCACAGGGGCTTGAACAAAGATTTTTCTCTAAAGCCGCTCTGCGACAATGCCTGTTGTAAAAAGCACTATATAAATAAACTTTGACTTTGACTTGACTTAACATCAAGCAGACCTTCTCTTTGCGTGTGACATTAATAAGTAAAAACATATGACGTGGTACAAAAACTTCCATAATCCCAGCAGCACAGACACCATTTTTTAGCATGTTTTTCTCCTGACTCAGTAATGCTATTTCTTTCAATTTTAGCAAATCTTACATAGTGCAGCTTTAAAGAAAAATGAGCTAAAATTACTGACATGTATTTTTTAATTTCACAGTAATCATTTGACCCTGAGAGTTCCCCACTGGTGTTTGGAGTATTCATAGAGGGATTCAGCAAAAGTCATTCTAAATAAATTAGAGTGAGTGAATTTCTAAAAAAAGCAGTCAGCGCTGGTTCTGCTGCTGTAATCAACCGAACATTAAAAGATAAACGAAGCTAAAGCCTCAGCTAGGAAGAAGCTGTGATTGACAACATTATTACAAAGTTTTCATTTTCATCGCACATTTTCATCTCAGTGGTCAAATAATGACAGCAGCTAAAGGGGAATTCCACATTCAGTTTAGCTTTATTTTCCAATCCATTTCGGGAACTGTCAGTCTTATAGACTGACGCAGTGACAGCTAACAGGATGAATTGTGGTTTCTGTTTGAAGTGACTGCATTCATTTACTATTATTTTTAATTCAAAGGAGGCAAACAAAAGAGTCATTAAATCACTTCTTTAGATTTTCTATGTAGAAACTCTTGTGACCTAACAGTGTTTACCACTTGTTTTCCATTGTAATCAACTGATAAAGCACTTGTATTAAAATAAGAGTGCACTGGAAAATAACATTGTTTCATGAGGTTTTATGAGGTGTCTTTATTCTTAAAGGGGAATTTCACCGATTTTTCAAATTCTGCATGATTCAGTCAGTGAGGTGCGAACAAAGTCATTCAGATTGGTGCAATTCCCCCTTAAAGGAGTACTGCAGTGCTTTTAATCTCAATTTTTAACCAGTCTCAATCTGCTACATCTGTATCATATGGTCATTAACCTTGTTACAATAATTTTCAGTTTACTTTGTACTTTAGGACAGAAAACCCACTGACTTGGAATTAGCTTACAACAGAAACAATGCACAGTTGTTATAAGAACTGCCCATTGACTTCTATTATAAGTGTACTTCTTGTTTTTTTTCGTTCTGTTCTAAATTATTTTCTATGGAAAAGAGTTAAAGTTATTGCCTGCTCAAAAATCTGAGACCACTCTTCAATTATTTAATTCTCTGTAAGAATTAATTAATTACAAGTACTGTAGATCGACAAGATAGAATTAACAGGTTCTATCTGCACTCAGAGCAGTACTGAGATACTGAGGGCCAAATATTTCACTTTCAAAATAGAAATTCTTATGTAGTACAATCACTTTTCATATCTTAATGAAGTCATTGCCTTTGAGATACTTTTGACCTCTGAACGTTAACATCATAGGATAACTAGAAATAGTCTTATCTGGAATGAGCCAAACACAGATAGAACATTTTAATGCTGAGAGCTCAAGTTTAGAGAATAAGTTTCTATTCGTATTTGTATGGGTTTTATAAGCCACATCAATGTCATGAGCATGTTGATTACTATATATCCAGATTATAGAATTATGAAGAAATATCAATAAATCTGATAAGATTAATTTCATAGTATAAATATATTGTGTATCAGTATGAGAATTCAGTACTATGGGAAAATTGATTGTACTTTGTAAGCCTTATAATGACATGATAAATATACTGTGCTACATGATTTTAAGGGCAAAAAATAATTGTGTGTTTTTTTTTTAATGGGACTCCTTGGTTAATAAATATGTATTTATTGTAGTATATAAACATT
This sequence comes from Colossoma macropomum, assembly GCF_904425465.1. Classification (NCBI taxonomy): domain Eukaryota; kingdom Metazoa; phylum Chordata; class Actinopteri; order Characiformes; family Serrasalmidae; genus Colossoma; species Colossoma macropomum. The sequence continues at coordinate 17,027,366 of NW_023494810.1, forward strand.
CAAAAAAATATATATCTCTGTGCTTGCTGTTCTCGCTCTTTCTATGCTGTTGGTGCTTTTGTTTCACTGCTGCTGTCCCGCTGTGGTTGTCTTTAATATTTAGTAAAATTTAATTTAATTTAAAATGTACTTTTAGGGCATCATTTTAGCCAGCTAATTTATCCTGCGACACTGGTAGCTAGTTTGCTACTTTGCAGATTAGGTCATTTTGCTAATTCAGATGGATGTTAGCAAAGTCCTTATAGTGAAGTCTGTTCTCTCAGCAGCCATCTTTGCAATGCCAAGCAGTTATTTCAAGCCATACAAGACCAGACTCCTATCTCAATGAATGGGAAGAGACCAAATTACTCAAAACTAAAAGCCAAATTTCCGTTTCACAAACATATTTTAAATCATCAATAATATCTGACAAAAAACGATTCCCCAGCTGGGTGACCAGGGTCCTTTCTATGTAGAGTTTTCATGTTCTCCTCGTGTCTGTGTGGGTTTCATCCGGGTACTCCGGTTTCCTCCCACAGTCCAAAGACATGCAGTCAGGCCAATTGGACATGCTAAATTGGCCCTAGGTGTGAGTGTGTGTGTGAATATATATGTCTGTGTGTCTGTCCTGTGATGGACTGGTAGCCTGTTCAAGGTGTTTCCTCCATAGATAGACTCCAGCAGCTCCAGCACCCCCCCCCCAACCCATCTTTAATATGATTTCTAACTAAATCGTTGAAAAAAATTCTAAAAGGCTCATCTAAATAAACTTCACAGTCAAGCTACTAAGCCCCCTAAACATATGTTACTGAGCTTGTGCACATGGGTAAAACATGCTTTTTGATTAGTTATACCACATTCAACAGCTGCATCGATTGGCTGATGTACACAGTACCTTGTAAGACCAATGTAATATACCATTTTTAAGAAGAAAGCTTTTATTTGTTTAAAAAGAAAGACTCTATGGTGCTTGTTTAAAACAATAGCGACAGCAACAATAATCAGAACTAAATGATTAACTACATGAACATAACTCAATTTTGACAAAAAAATGTCAGATAATTTGCTACAGATACAGCAGATTAGCACACATAACCTCATGCCCATACATGGATTTTAAACTGATCATAGTTTGTATATTCACTTTATGTGCAGACCTACCTGTTGCAGAACAGTCTGCATAATCCATCAATGCTAATGAACTCCTATTAATAGCTTTAGGTCATGGATGCTATTTGCACAGAGCAGAAAAGTGTAATTACAGGTATGTAATTTACTGTTTTATTCAAAATCTGCAGCTGTTCAATTAAATAGGCCACACTTGGCAACTACATAACCACTTTATCTTTCTCTGATCTCTGGATGACCTCAGTTTATCATCCCTTTAAGTAGTGCATTAGACTGTTTAAAATTGATATAATTGCTGGATTTAAATTGATGTCATTCTATTCTTTTTATTTTTGTTCACAGAAAGTGATTGACAATAACTTCACTTTGCTAGCAAAAACAATTATATAACAGCAAGTGATTTACATATACAATTCACATGAACAAGTGAAACTGCTTTATTTCTTAAGAACAAAACTGAAGCAAGATGAGAAACATTGCAGGCTCTGGTCCAAGACTGTTTTCTGTTTTTACAGGGACGAATGTGTTACTGTGAGATAGTGTTGTGCCTCAGTCTCTATGCTGAATATACTTTACCTTCATTTTAATGAAGCCTGCTGCTTAATTTAACAGTTCATACTGTGCAAAGCTATTTACAGTTTTACGGTGTTGCTTCAACAAGATTGATTTCTTTAAAATATGAAAACAGTACTAACATTAATGAGGATTTTCAAACTGAAAATCCATGTAAAATCAATCTACAATCTACAGTGGTCCCCAAAAGTATTTGGACATTTGTGCCATACTTGAAAATTTATTAAGTGCATTGTGTTTGGAAACTAAATTTCAAAGTATCTTTGGTGTTAACCAGATTGTTCCAAAAGGGTACTTTTCTTTTTGGGTTTCACATCATTACAGTTTGAGGGAGATTCTTTGCAGCCTTCTGCAGGTTTGCATCCACACTGCTTCTGTACATTAACCACCAAAACCACTGTATGACAAATAGCTCCAGACTTTGATGTTCCCACCTCTGTGCTGTACAGTGCCCTTAGTGGAGTCTGATTACAATTCTTTGGTAACACTTTCTATGAAGCTCATATTCATAAATCATTGTAAATGCATGTAAAACTTTTTAAATTGGTACAAAACTCTGCTGTAATTTTTATTTAATTTACACTGTTCTTTGCTGTTAGTGGTCAGTAGTTTTCTTCACAGTAATTACTATTTCAATATGTTTCATGAAAAATTCACTTATTTAAATAAAATAAATTGTCAACAAATTATTTTGGCTCTCGTCACCTTCACCTACTTCAATCCACTGCAGCCCCATAATCCCACTGCCATCTTGGTAACTTAGCAAACAAGTCAACATCTCCCAATAACAAAATCTTGTAATTTTGACCATAAAGTGGGTAGCTATCTGATTTGCAGTTAATGACATGTATGTAACTTGCCACAAAACACATGCATGAGTCCAATACAACACTGATGCTAAGCTAGTCACTCATGAACATGTTCACTACTGAGGAGACTGTTCAGATAAATCATCCCTTAAAGGAGTTCAGTAAAGCTGAGATTAATAACTGATCAGCACGTTGATTTATTAGTCTACTCAGACTTTAGCAGAGCTCAGTAGCACTGAGATTAACAACTGACTCATCACATCAATTTATCAGTAACTTGGACTGAATACAGATACCTAATTTCAAATGATCATCATTTAATTTTTTTTATTATAGGTGTCATTATAGGAGTCATTATCCATTTAAAAGGCATTATAAAAGATGTGTTACAACATGTTTATAAGACATCAGCTAACTATTTATGAGTACAGGCTTCTTCTCCAGGCTTTTTCCACACTAAGAGTCTACAATTAGTTTGATATTGTGATAAAATGTTTTTCTCTAAAACAAATATAATTTTGTTAAAACATTTTAAGTAACTTAAAGAACTTCACTACAGTTTACTTTTTGGGGGCCACTGTATACTAAATAATAGCAGCACAATCAATTACTCAACTTGTAAAATGAGGATCCAAATACAGTGCTTAAGTTTATAAGGCATAGCTGAAATGCTAAGCAATACACTATTGCTAGTTTGGCCATTTGATTCCTACCATTGTCTTCTCCAGTAAAGACATTGCCATTCATTTAGCCATTGACAATAAGCTGACTGATGTGCGTAGGTAAGGTGTACAAGATGAGGAAAAGGAACAGTGCTAGAATAGCCAGAATAATCAAAGTAATGATGTACTTCTTGTATTTCTTCCAGATGAAAAACACAAAAGTCTTCATTGGGTTCACAAACCAGTTGAAGGACGTCTTAGGGCGACTATAAGAGACAGCGTAACAATGACATTATTAATGTAATTAATCAAAATGACAATAACACTTAGTATATATGGTACATAACATTGTAGTCAGCAATCAGTTAAACACAAATAACAGCAATCCTGTTCATTTTTACCAGACTGAGGTTGTAATGGTGTTATTACCTCACCTGCCAGCACATATATTACGTGTATTCCTGTGGGATGTGACAACAAGGTACTCAGAATGTGGTCACATTTAATAAGTAATGGTGGCAATATTTTTTCATTGGAATGGGACACTTTGAAAAGCCCTTTTTTTAGGGCCTGGGTAACTTTCCATAATTGATGGAACCATGAATTCTGTCTCCTGGCAGAAAATCTAGCTTGAGAATGTCATCAGTCTGTGATCTAAAGGTTAAACACGATCGTTATGCAGCAAGACAACAATCTGAAGCACAAGAGTAAGTCCATGTCTGAATGGCTCGAAAGAAATAAAATTAAGGTTTTGGAGTTGCTTAATCAAAGTCTTGACTTCAATCCCATTGAGATGCTGTGGCAGGACCTTAAACGGGCAGTTCATGCTCTAGAGCCCCCAAGTGTGGCTGAATTAAAGCAATTATGCACATAAGAGTGGGCCAAAATTATTCCACAGTGATGTGAAAGACTGATCTCCAAATATAGGAAGTGTTTGGTTGCAGTTGTTGCTGATATTGGTGGCAGAACCAGTTTTTAAACTTAAGGGGCCAATTAATTTTTCATATGTGTGATACATGCATGAATAAAAAGTACTGAATATTTAAAAAAACTAAAAAAGCCAATGACAGACGAAAAATATGTCTTGTCCGATTAACAACATTTGGAATCTGGAAGGGTAAACCAGCCCTCCTGAGGGCCCTATAAGTAGCTTTTATATTCTGTTCTCTTACTTTGGCTTGTCCAGTGGCTCTGGCTCCTTGCGTGCTTTCCCCACAGGATTCTTTTCAGCTTCTTCAGCTGTCACCAGCTGGAATTCCGCCTCCACTTTACCCTGAGATAAACAAAAATAACAAAACCAACTGAACAGGAAAGTTGGCCAAAATTAGCAACTCCAACCCTTAAATGCTTTCCTCTGGTCGGTAGTTTCCCATAACTATCCACGCACATCATCCATTTTTTATACATGACACATATGTTTCTATTTTGTTATTGTTAATACATGTTTTACAACATCATGGCAGTTTTTGATGGATAAAATACAGACTGGCCTGCACTATTTTGAAAATTATAGTCATTTGTTGCACTGTATGAATGCCTTGATTTGACAATAATTTTGTCATTGGTACAAGGGCTCATTTGCATATTGCAGTCTTCTGCAATATCAGTATTCCACAGGCTACAGCTACAATAATGATAAACCAGCGTGAAAGAGAGAACATTTCAGAAACTCCCAGGCTGTTCACACTAACCCAGCATCCAGGTTTCTTGATGTTTGTGGAGAAATCATAATTTCACTTTCTTAAGGGAATTAAATAGAATTCCTTAATTGACATTGTACAATTCCAGAAAAATTCTTTGGTGCCTACTGTTGAAAATAATGTAATCCTTGTACAAACCCCATTCCAAAAAAAATGGGACAGTATGTGAAATGCTAATAAAAAGAGAAAACAATAATTGGTCAATTCTGCTTAATGTGTATTACATTAAAAACAGTACAAAAACACAACATTTTGCCTTATGAACTTCACTGTTTTGTAAATATGAGCACATTTCAAATCTGCGTTGGGACAAGAGCGTGTTTATCACTGTGTTACATCACTTTCCCTTTTAACAGCACTTCCTTTTAACAGGCATCCAGGTTTTTACTATTCTTCTGTGATACAATGGGTCCCTCATTGTTGTGTTTGGCACACGTTTTCAATGTCTAGGTCTGGACTGCAGAAAGACCAGTCTAGCACTCGTATTCTGTAATTATGCAACCGTGCTGTTGTAACATGTGTAGAGTGGCTTGACATTTTCATCTTGAAACAAGCATGGCCATCCCTGAAAAACACATCTTCTAGAAGGCAGAATATGTTGATCAAACTGTGTTCAGTTTTAATAGTGTGTTCACAGATATCAAAGTTATCCATGAATACCCCCCCATACTGCGACAGACTTTACGCTGGTAACAGACTGGATGGTCCTTTTCTTCTTTGGCCCAGGGGGTGCATTCGTGGATGTGTTTATTGACAATGGTGTGTTAAAAAATTCCTGAACCTATGTGTTGATATCCAGCACAGGAGCAGGTTTTAATGAGGGGTTGACAGTAGGGGTGGGCGATATGAAAAATTTATATCACAGTATTTTCTACTATACTGACAATAATGATACGCTATCACATTATTATAAAAAAGTGAAAAAGTATATAAAGGTAACTAACAATAACAATAACGAAACCACATAATCATTATTATTATTGCTAGTACTATTGTTGCTACTGTTGCCATTAGTATTATTATTCTCATCTCATATTATTCTCATATTATTCTATTATTATCATCGCCATCTTAAACTGCTTAATCCAGACTAGGGTCACGGTAGCAGCTGAAAGAGCAGAGAATCCAAGACGACTCTGCTCCCTGCAACTTCCTCAAGCTCATTCCGGGGGACCCCGAGCCGCTCCCAGGCCAAATTGGAGAGATACTCCTTCCAGCATGTCCTAGGACGACCTCAGGGTCTCGTACCAGTCGGCCGTGCCTGTGAAACCTTCACCAGGAGGTGGGCAGGTGGCATCCTGATCAGATGCCTGAACCACCTCAACTGGCTCCTCTCTATGTGGAGGGGTAGTGGCTCTACTTTGAGCTCCTCCTGGATGACTGAGCTCCTCATCCTACCAAGTAGAGTGTAGCCTGCGAAGAAAGCTTCTTTCCACTGCTTGTGTCTGTGATCTTCAATACACTCACTTTGTGCATGCATATGTGTGGACCTACACTCATTAATGTTGGAGTGTCTGTAAGCGGCACTCTGTGCTTGTCTAAAACAACATTTTGTTTTATTTATAAGAGTTATTGAAGCTGTTTATGCTCATGTTTAGTTTGTTTTGGGAGCAGTGCTCTCTGTGGTTTACTGTTTTTGGGGTTATCATGGTATCCACAGTACAGCAAAATTCATATTATAAGAGAACATCATTCCGGTATTCACTTTTATACCTGTATACCACGCTATTTGAAGGTCATGGGAGATTTGGTTGTGGTTTTTGGCCTTGCCCTTTATGCACAGAGATTTCTCTGGATTCTCTGAATCTTTTGATGATATTATGCACTATGGAGTGTGTTATACCTAAAATCCCTGCACTTGCTCACTGAGCAATGTTATTCAGTTTTTTGCTGATGCATTTTTGATAAAGCGGAGAGCCTCAACCGAGCCTCAATCCAGGCCTTTCCTGGATGCTCTTTTTATACCCAGCCACAATTGGATCACCTGTTTAAGATGATTTTGGAACAGTTCACAATAAATAATTTATCATTTTTTTTGTAATTTGTGCTGGTATCAGTTTCAGAATTACATAATGTAATGAAGTTGATAAGGGAAGACATTACATATCTTGTAGCGTTGTAGAGTTTTGTTCAAATACAGGTCAAGGTAGATTTATAAAACACGGCTTTCTGTTTTTATATGCATTTCATAATACTGTCCCAACTTTTTGGTATTGGTTTTACAATTCTTTTTTTTATATCATTTTTAACACCACTTTAAAGCACCAGCTGTCCTTTACAAGTCTTGACAGGTAGACCAACATGAATAGTCAAAAATGCCTGGGTATTATGGATGCAATGATAATGGATTTTTATGACCAATTCTAATTTCTTTACAGCCAAATTTTTTGCCACTTTTTACTGGCCTATTTTTAAATACAAAGCTCACAATATGTAAGCTAAATGAAAACCTTTATCTTAAAGCACACAGTGTTTTATATTAGCCAAAGTCACAATATAAATACATTATTTACACTTCAATAGACTGAAATGTTATGCTAAATTCAATCAGTTTCCTATTAAATAACAATTAAATAAAGCGCTACATTGAAAGTAAAAGGAAGCTTGCTGTTTAATATAATGAGTCATGCATAATTATGCTACAACATTTTGGTGTAAGTGTAGCAGCATTCAAATACAGCACAAGTGCACTTACCTGCCTTATGTTATTTATCTCTAAAATAAAACAAAAAAATTTGGTCATTGCCAGATGCATATTTGGAACAAAAATCTGTCTTTTCTAATTATGGCTCATTACGATCATGCAACCCTACTTTTGCGATACGAAGTGTCACTGGGCCAAACAGCAGAAGTGTAATGTGCTCTTCATTACCATTAAGAGGAAAGTGTTCCCACTGTTGTCCACGAACTGCAGGTCCTCTGGTTTCATCTTGCTGCGTTTGCTCTGCTTCTTTTTCTTCTTCTTTTTGTTCTTCTTCTCCATTTCGGCCTCTCTCTCCTCTCGCTCAATGTCCTCCTGACTCTTCAGTTTGATGAGTGGCCACCAGCCCTTCATCCTCTTGCTGCGGAAGATGGAGAAGCGTGGGCTGGCCTTGTCTTTGGCCATCTTCACACTGCACTGCTCTGAGGTCTTAACCGCGCGAACCATGTCACTCAGCCGCAGCTCAATGGAACCTAATGAAATGGATAAGAAGGAGTTTTAGAACTTTTTAGGAATCTGCACTTGAAGAAAAAAAAGAGTTTCAGTTAGGGGTGTAATGCTTGAAGAAATGTACTTTTTTAGTTTTATTGTCACAATGAGATTCATTTTTTTGTTTAGTTTCTCAAAGAGTAACATTTATGTAACAAAATATCAAACAACACTAAAAACAGTAAACAGAAACAGTACGCTACAGTACTGCAGTACTACAGTACTACAGTATGCTAACATTATCAGAAAGGATTGAAACAAACTTTGATTTACTTTGTTTTTGCTCACATTGGAACTATTGAAACAAATTGAAAATCAAATTTTGATAATTTCAACATTACTACACGTCTAGTTGTAAAGATATAGGAAGCATGGAAAGTAGAAACCACAGTAAGAGCCAAAGCTCCTGAAATTAGCATTAATGGTGCAATTTATAATTCATAATACATATAGAAGACAGCAATAAAAATAAAAAAGTAGTAGCTATTTGCTCTGAAGGCTTTTTTGATGGAGAAGATAAAGGGCTGAACGCGCTCTGTATTTTCCACGTGCATATAATCCAACCAGTTATTCCGACCGATTGTAATACACTGCGGGAAGTGTAGGGGGCGATATTTCTTCTGTTGTTTCACTGCACTATAAAAGAAGAAATCACTTGTAAAGCAGATGAAACTTTGAATGATGGAATATCAATCAGTAGATTAATCAATGTCAAACACAAACCCTAAAATGTACAAAGGCTTATTCAGTGACAGACTGAATGAATCCACGGATGTTTTCAGGATGTTTTTTGCTTTTAACCCTTAAAGCCACCATTATTGCTAACGATGATAAAAGCATGGAGCAATTTTATAATTTTTTCTCACTCACAGCTCATTGAAACACATGGAGAAATATGGATATTTGAACTTATCTTAGTATTTGTCTACTCAACTGTGTCTTTAAACAAGTGTGTAGTTGATTAAATAAACTGTAAAGTATCCTGCACTTTTAAAGGGCCCATATTTTACAATATGTTGTGTTTTATTATTATTATTATTATTATTATTGCTTGTGTGATTTTATGTACCAATGGGCTTGAACTGCTGTGCGGGCAGATATATATAAAAGTGTTGGATTTCGTGACATCACAAAACTAGTGAATTCAAAATGGTCCTGTTTTGCAGCTTAGTTACTATATATAGATTGAGGAGACACTAGTGAAGTGGATCAGCAAAGAATGCATTAATGCAACAATCTTTGCTGTCAAAAGTGATATTTATATTACATATATATTATATTTATCTATTCTGAATGATACAGGTAGCCAGTACAGTTCTTTCAAAACGGGAGTGATATAATCTCTCTTTTTTGTTTTTGTTAGGATCATTATGCAACTATATTATTAATCACGTAATACTGTAATCACCCTTCAATAGTATGATGTAACAGTAAAGCAACACTGATAACGCTAACGCTGCGTTTACATGCTGACGATAGATGCACAAAGGCACCAGATATTCCATTGTTTTTAATGGAGCAGTGATGGAAAATTCAGCCACTACCCGAGGCAAGATTCCACTGACTGCAGCATTAAGCGGAATGTTCCGTCAAGAGTTCAATTTTCCTAACTTTTGCATTGGCTGCAGCTGTGGAATAAACCAGATATAGATTTTAGAAAAACTGATGCTGAATGGCCATAGTTAACCTGTTCCTATGAATCCTGAACTTCAATGACAAACACAATATTAGAAACATTAACGTGTGTTCAAAACATGTGTAGGATAAAATGCAGTTTGCATGGCTGCATGTAATAACAGTATGAGGCACAGAACAATGGTTTTTCAATGCTAACACATAAATGCAGCATAAGGGTCAGTCAGGACTGTCGTTTAGGCAAATAATGTAAGTAATTTTGATACAAATAAAAGGTAGTGAAGTTAGCTGTTGGGTTACCTGCTTCACTAAGCACTAGGACTGAAAGACTATTTGCTTTTATATCAAAATAGCCTACATTATCAACAATGTTGTCTTACATTTTAAGTGGAGACATTTAATGTAAGAACACTAAGCTGTAAACTGCTTGTAGATTAAATAGAGATCAATTGTAGGTTACTTAGAAGCAACCAATCACCCATGTGCTGTGTACATGACAACACAACTGTAAATGTTTGGTTTAGCATGTAAGGCTCAAGCCAGAAAAAAATAGATATATAACTATACTTAAATCATAATCATAATATTGGTCAGAAAAATCAAAGTTAGCTATTTCTCTCAAATCATTCAGCCCTACTTAGGACTCCAGCTCACTGACAGAGACTCTTTGTGGCTCAGCTCAGTGTGTGTAGTGCATTTTCACTGACACTGTCTTCCTCTGTTTTAGCTTGTAACGGCAATGCAATATGACTGGTGTGGAATATTTAATAGGAAATATCACTAATACAAACTATGCACTTTTTTGACAAACATCCTGCTAACATCTTATGTAACTTCAAAAAGTATGAGGGACATGTAGATAGGTTTGTGTGTGTTTTGAAAGCAGCATTTCATTATGAGCAAAGTTAACATGCTTTTAACAAAAAGCAGACAGAGATGCATTTTGGTGAATTTGGTGAATTTATATTTTTGGAATTCGTGTTTAGAGTTTTGAACAAACAGATTGTGTTTTAGCACAGATTTTTAAAAAAAACTGTAATAGATGTTGACTCAGATTTTTGACTTGTAAGGAAAACTGACCCAAGAAGTCATTAGAGCCAATCCGGTCGTAATCCCAAACCTGCAGGACGAGCACGGAGGGCTGGCGGAATTCCGATTCCTCCAGAGAGAAGATTGACTCCTTCTTCTTATACACAATCTCCTTCTCTGTGGGTAAGTAGTCAAAGTGGAACACAAAGCGCCAGTTGAAATTGCCTTCTCCAGTCAGCGAATTAAAATGCACATCGGTCTCCTGCTTCTCATCCTCCAGGCCCTTAATCCAGCTGGTGGATGCACGTGTGAATACACACACACACACACACACACACACACACACACACACGAACATGAAGAGAAAAAGACAGTCAGGCATGAAGAGCAGTCATTGTGCTGATTGTGTCTACTAAAGCATGTCATGACAATATGAAGAACATCTGCAAAAGGCTAAACTGTGTGATACTATTCAAGCAATACTTCAGCAAAAAATTCAACTGTATAAACTGTATAAAACTTTCCCTTCTCTCCGAATACAGCCAAAACATGCTTGGTGTTTGAAGTTTGCTTTTTTAGTTTTGAAGTGGAAGCACAGGGCTAATGTAGATAACAAATAATGGAAGCTTACGTACACCAAACAGAATTAAGCAAACTGCCTAGATCATCAAATACTTGCTTCAAACTTGTATGATATATATAAATACAAAGGTACAGCCAAATTTCAGGCTTCAGGATGGCTGTTACTGCTGCTTTTGGCTATGTGACATACGTTTGAGATTACTTAACAACTCAACACAATTTTAGGCAAGTGAGCTACATATAGCTTGAGTGTTGATGTATGTTGTTTTCTGACTGACCCTTTAACATAGATGTCACTGGACGGCTCTCCTGTGAAGGGGTTCACATCGTCTAGGACAACGTCATCAGTGTTCCAAATAATCACCCTCAACTCATAGCTGCAGACAGAGAGAGAGAGAGAGGGAGGAGTAGGGCGATAAAATGAGAGCAAATGAGACAGAGAGAAGGTAAAGAGAGAGAGAAAAAAGTTACAGAAAAAGAGAGCAACAGAGAGACAGATGGAGAGAGAAAGAGAGAGAAAGAGAGAGGAGAAAGAGTTGAAGAAACAGACAGAAAGATGGAGAAAGAAAGATAAAGAGAGTTAAAGTAAAAAGAGAGAAACAGCAGAGAGATAAAGAGATATAATGAGAGCACATGAGACAGAAAGGAGGTAAAGATAGAGAAAAGTTACAGAAAAGGAGAGCGATAGACAGATAGATGGAGCAGAGAGTGAGAGAGAGGAAAAGAGAGAAGAGATTTAAAGGACAGACAGATTGAGACAAAAACAAAGAAAGAAATTGAAAAGATTTAAAGTATCAAGTAAAATGAAAGCGAATGAAAGAGAGAGAGAAAGAGGTAATGAAAGAAAACATGAGTGAGAGAGAGATAGAGAGTTAAACAAAAAGAACGATGGAGAGATAAGCAGAGAGAGATAACGAAGAGTGAGAAAGAGAAGAGAGTTGCAGAAACAGAGACAGAAAGACAGAGAGGTAAAGAGAGAGAGAGAGAGATTAAACTAGTTAAAGAGAGACAGTGAGCTCACCAGCCACCTGCTAGTACCACCTGGTTCATTTATTCAGTTCCTCAAAAGCAAAATAGGAGTAAAAACTGAAAACTGGATTTTTTAAAGTGATACACAGTCTACAGCATACAATATACAATATTAGCCATACACCGGTCATTTATATGGATTGTACATATAGGAAAGAAGAAATTCAATTCACATTTTTCATCAGTGTTTGTTTTGTAAATGTATAAATGTAGAATTTAGTCGCTGGTTTATAATAATAATAATAATAATAATAATAATTTTGTAGCGATGACACCAACACCCTGTAATCACAATTGGTGATTGTGTAATTTTAGTTGTAATATGGTAGTGAATGAACTGCAGCCTAGAGACTGAATGGTACCTGATGGGCAGCCTGGGTTTGATATTGACGGGTGGAGGAGGTGGAACATCCACAGGAAACATGTCAATCCACATATGAACATGACCCTGCCACACAGAGACAAAAATCAACCACAACAGGACTATAGAATTGCACCTCAGGATTAAAGGGAATAATTTGGCAAAAAATCTGATTTACACAGTTTTTACCCTTACCCAATGCTGTCAAATCAGCCAAGACATGGTCTCAATACTTGGCCTTTTTATTTTTGCTCTAGAATAAGTATTATGCCCCTCCACTTGGCACTGTGCAAACTGCATGCCTAAATCTTTACATTCCTGTCTCTAACCATGTTGAGTTGTTGAGTAATCTCAAACAGACTTGCTCATGTGGTTTCTCACACTGTTTGACTGACTGTAATCTATAATAATGGACAAAAATACAAAAAAAAATCTGGCTTCAAGTTGGCTGCTACTGATTTTAGCTACTTTTGTCCATTTTCAGGCATGCAGTTTGCGCAATGCACAATGTTTCCAATATTTGCTGGCTGCATTCGCCTCATAGCTCTGGTGCAAAACTAAAGACCAATCATGTCTTGTCTGATTACCTATGCTCAGGGTATGGGGAAAACTGTGTACATGTGTACATTTTTCATCAAACTACTCCTTTATGTAGTGTTCTGACCCAAGAATGGGCCTAATATGTCTATTATTAACTTAGATGCTAACCTGTGGCAGGCCTGGTTTGTCAGGGTTTAGCAACGATCGGACTTCCACATGCTCAGGCACCAGCGGACACGCTCCCACAGTGAACTCCCTCATCTCCTCCCACCGTTGGAGCACACTTAGGGCCCGGTGCTCATCCAACTCTGCATAATCCGCCTCCGTCTTGTTATTCTTCTTCAGCAGCTCTGAAGGAAGAGAACAGTTTCACAGTTTCAGAAGTCTGCCTAAATACAGCAACAGGGATTCAGAATTTCTGAATCTGTTTAGTAACTAATGTTTCACCATATTTCAAAGGAATAGTGTGGCAAAATATTAAATGTTCAGTTTTGCCCTTATGTTTTCTCCAAATGTAAGTTGGTGTCTGCTTTTTGCTTCTTTAGATGTGCAAAAAAGTTATAAGGCTAATGTAGTTAACAAGTAATAGAAGCATATAATCACCAGTTTAGCTTTATGCTTTCCTAAAACCACATAGAGTTCTTAAGTCATCTCAAATAGACTTGCTTATGTGGTTTCTGACACTGTATGACACATTTATATATATAAAGACTGACAAAAGTACACTGCACAGCTAAAAACAGTAGTAGCAGCCATTTTGAACCCTAAATTTTTAAAGGTAGCATTATGTCATACAGTGTCAGTGACCACCTAAGCAAGTCTATTTAAGTATACTTAACACAGGGTCATTTGTGGCAAGTGTGCAATGATTTAGGTATGGAGTTTACACAGTGCGTACTGGTGAGATATAAGATTCCATTACTTGTTAGCTACATTAGCACTGTGGCCCAGTGCAAAACTAAAGACATATTTTAAACTTCAGCCAGCAAATATGTCTTGGCTGATCAGCCACATTTTTTTTTGGGGGGGGGGGCTGTGCAAATATAAATATATGGTTATTACTGAATGTGTGCACTGAAGACAATTAAACTGTATGTTTAGAAGACAAGCTACAGACCTTCTGGAAAAGCCTCAGGGGGGATTCTGTAGATTTTGTTGAGAACTTTGACCTCCATCTCTCTGTACTCCGGGGGTGGGATGCCGTTTTTTCGGCAGAGCTCAGCCAGGATGGTAGAGGGTTTCTTGGCATCTCTCCATTTATTATAGCCATCCCTGCCATCACAAGACACATGTGCTTCAGCAGCTTAATCTCATTTCCTTAATCTTTTAGCACAAAGAGAAATGAAAAGCAGTCTGCAGCAGCTGCAGCTCAGCATCTTCAACATCAAAAGGTACGCCGAGAAAAATGCTTAAGATCAAAGAGTACAATAAGATAACTACTGATGAGAGTGAAGATTAACAGTGACAATTGAAATAATGTTCATTCTGAATTAGTGTTGCTCAGAGACAAACAGCTGTAAAGCCCTATAGTGCTACAGAATAATTACAGAGAAAATCATTGCGTTTCTCTAGAATAATACAACAAAATTAAAGGTTTAAGTATGTCATTCAGTGTCAGAAACCACATAAGCAAGCACTGTGTGAGGCAAAGGTACAATGACGAGCGCTAAAGCATCGATTGGCTACATGTAAAAGCAAACTTCTAACACCAAAATGTATTTGCTCATTGACTACATTTGGGGGAAGAGGGAAAACTGTTACAACTGTAATAACAGCTAACTTTTTAGTGGCATTGTGTCTATTTCACAGTTAGTCTCCTGTTTCTAATAGCGTCCATTTCACATGCAGTTACTAAAATACTGTACTGGACATTTTAATCCTGACAAAATTTCTAACCCAAGTCATTCTCAAAGATCATAAAACGGCTTGAAACTATCCTACATAAAGGTAGCTTTTCAACTGAATATTGTGTACAGGAAAACAATTTCTTATAGCACCAACACCAAGAGAGAGAAAGTCCTGACTCCATTAAGTACGTGTTTTGAGTGGCACAAAAATATTCAGCAAACAAAAAAATGACTGCACAGATGACTCTTTTTACTTAAGAGCCAAATAAAATAAAATATTCATAACTCATTTCAGTGTTTTGGCATTACCATTAGGATTCATAACATTTTCTAAAAAGCAAAATGAAACTCATTTTAGTTAAAGGTCAGAGAAAATATGCACAACTCTGTCAGTGCTGTGTCATGGTAATTCATAAAGATCATATTAGCATAAATATAATACTCACTTTACTTAGGGGCAGAGAAAATATACATAACTCTGTCATAACAGAGTACCAGTATCAAAACCTTCACAATGTAACTATATTACAGTAGATTTTCATTTCAGTGATATCAGAAAATGTGAAAGCATCTCTTTAGAAGTACTCACCTTTGTTTGATTTTGCAACCAGCCTCACTTCAGGTGTTTTATATAATACAAATACTCTAAACCACAAAATCAGCTGTCACAAAATGCTGCCATTTCACCTCAAAAAGTGTTATGACACAACCTCATGTCAGCAAAAACCTGTGTGTTACTTGACACAGTTGACAAAATCAGCCTTCATAACCACTGACACTTAGTAGAATAAACCTTTATAAATGTTTGTTGGTTTGTGTCAGTTGTCATAAATGTTTATGTAATTTTTGTGTAGCCTTATGAACATGACCTACAGTAAAGTGTTACCAAAAACTGTATAAAATAACTATTTCCTTAATCCCCAATGCTGTCTTCCCACTTATTTTGTTTGCTAAAGTCCAAATCAGAGTTTGGGTTCTTGTGATATTGCATCTTTTTTATTAGTTTTGGTTGGTTTCACACTGCAACAGCTAAAGTGCAACAAATTATATACGTCAATGCTTGTTTATTGATCAGAAATTCTGCAGGGTTTCAAGTGCTTTGCTACTCATTTGCCACCATTTGAGCCAAAAAACTCCTTTGAATGAAAGTAGAAATGCTTAATATCTATCACACTCAAGGCAACAATAGTAAACCTTACTTGATTTTTGCTTTTTCTTTGATTGGTTTGTCAATTTGCATGTAACCAATCAGGTCACTGATGGAGCACATTCCGTGACCCATGTACCAAAATCAAACGCATTGCTTCATATTATTTATTTGCTCGTCTGCTGTTAATAACAGCAGCTTGTGCCGCAAGAACAGTATGAGCGTCTGTCATTGATCAAAAAAGCATGCTCTGATGTTGAATTCCCTTGTTTGGTGCAGGCCATCACAAAAATGTGTTCTCACCAGCAGTGATACTGAACGAGGGTTAATTTGGAAGCGAACCAAGACCAGTGTTTCTGCTGGGCCGTGGTTCATTTGTTAGTTGTGCGGGAAGAGTTCACACCCGTCAAAACAGACTGATTTAAAAAGAAAGTTCGATTGGTCCACACCAAACAGGGTGGGTGTGAAAGTGTCCTGAAACTCTAGAGGTATTATTTTTATGGCACTGAGTAAATTTAGTTACTGACTAATTTAATAATTAGATTTAAAATGAATGCCGATATAAGGGGTTTGATGTTTCTTCTAAATAAGGCATCAGACATAAGTATACAGGCATTTGTATAAGTCAGTAAGTCACATTTGACCAGAAGTCATTCAGTAAAGATGATTGTGATAAGGATAATGATGATGATGATGATGATGATGATACTGCTAAAAACAATGGTCACTCACTTGTCATAGTATAGTGCAAGTCCGCAGCCGGCCCGATGGCGGCTATAGAATCGATTCTCCAAGTCAATGCGGGTTTCTCCAATCATATCATCAGATCCCACCAGGTCATGGTCAAACACACTGAGGGTCAGCTCTGTCTCCAGCGGGAATGACACGGTCAGCTCAAACACTCTGCAGAAAACAGCAGGACACACACCAACTGCCAATCAAAAACGTCTGCTAAAAAAGTCTGGGCAATAAAACCTTAATAATAACTTAAACCTTAATAATAAGCCTGAACCATTATTAGTTGGCACAATGTACACAATAATTATGCATGTAATAATTGTCAGTATATAATGATATATCACCATAAGATTTTTTTCCCATATTGCCCTGTCCTACTCTACAAGAACACCACTCAGTGTGAGGACTGTGAACATTAAGTCAGATGACAAGCACATAAAAGAAGCAGAACAAAACCATTAACTTTAATGAAAAATTAATTAACATTTCATTAATTCAAGTTCATGACAATTATGAAATATTTTCATTAGCTTTCATTTGAGGTGTGCAGAGGTGTAAGTAACGAATTACATTTACTCTCGTTACTGTAATTGAGTACAGTTTTCTCTGTAATGGTACTTTTTTGAGTAGAATTAAATCATAGCACTTTTACTCTTACTTGAGTTAACTTTTAATGAAATACTTTTACTTTGCTACTTTAATTTTCATAACGTTACAGAGTAAAAATAAATTATGAGCATTTCAGCTCAGAAACCAATAATAACAAAGCGCGGTTAAATTTAAAAGATTCACCAATCAGAAAACAGCAGCTCCGGCAAGAAAAACACTACAGAGATGTCCTGTTTAGTGAAGAAGGCCAGAGGAGAACTGAACCAGTACACACGAGGAACAGACCGCGTCCAAACGGTCATCTGTATTGATTTTCGCATAAACTGAAGAAAACGTCGTTATTATCAGCGGCCACACACGAAACCTGCTGAGATCCGCTTTCACAGCTCGACTCCAGCCTGAGGCAGCATCAGCCGAGCCAGCAGATCCGAGCTAAACAAGTACCGTGTTTACGGGTTTCTTCTTTCTTTTATAAAGCTTCTGTTTATTACACTGGAAATCTGTTGCATATTTTTTATTACAGTGTCTGTCAGCTGCTTTAGTCAACAGGTGTCGCCCACAGCCCACAGGTTACCGTTTATACAGAGTAGTTTAGCTGCTGTTTTAGAGATAAACGGTCGTGAACGGCTGTGTCGTTATTTAGGCTGAAAGGTCTGATTTGATTCCTCCCCACCTCCCCGCCCTTTGTCTGTCTGTCTGTCTGTCTGTCTGTCTCTCTCTCTCTCTCTCTCTCTCTCTCTCTCTCTCTCTCTCTCTCTCTGTCTCTCTCTCTGCCTTGGTGTCTGTCTTTAACTGTGAGAGGCTGTGTAGCTGTTTAACTGTCTAATGCAGTAATAATGTCTGATTCTGTATGAAGTGATCAGCATGATTACTAGTGAGATATGTTACAGTAGAAATCAAAGCTGGGTAAGTTGCTGATGTTGCTGATTTTAATGGCAGAAACGTTCTGAACAGATATCAGTGCAAATATACAGTGTGAAGGCTGTGAATGTGTTTACTGTCTATAGAGGTTCACACCTGTTATCATAAGCTAGATTACTGGGAGCTGATGGGCAGCAGGACCCTCACTAAAATTCCATCATGAATTAAGCAATTTACTCATAATTTTGTTTTTTCTCTTAAGTGAACTTAATTAAACAGTAACACCCACTGCACAGCCATTCAGGGATTCTAAAATACTTCATTGGAAACAGATAAACTAGGACGTCTTATATAATCATCTAACCATGAAATGCATGCAGTTTAATGTAAACCTTGTTCCTTACACAGCTCACAGAAAGGTGTGTTAATGTGCACTAGCAGAACGAACTGTGATCAGTATCAGCTCTCAGAACTTTTTCCCGCATATTATCATGTTTTGCTTTAGTGTTTTTCCAATGATGTAGCCGAGCGCCTCAGAAATATGTTCAGGTTGTGACAGTGGAAATACAAAAAAGTAACTAAGTAACTCGAGTACTTACGTAGGTTTTTAACGAACTACTTATTTACTCTTACATGAGTAATTTTATTTACTAATACTTTTACTTGTGCCCGAGTAAATTATCACTACAGTAACAGTACTTTTACTTGAGTAGGGATTTCAGTGCTCTTTACACCCCTGGAGGTATGCCATGATCAATATATGAAGGAAGCAAGTTTTTCCTTCTCTCCACATTCTACAAACTAAAATTGTCTGGGAAGATGAGAAAATATATCTAGCTAGCAGTGAGAAGCAGTGAGATACAAATAGTTGGACACCCCTGGTCAATTAACATGTTTATGTAATTACATTACTTTAGTTATGGCATACATTATTTCCAATATGTGAAACTCAGCAAATAAATGTAAATTGTACAGTAATATAAGCAGAAAAACAATATACGTAAATTTGTTCCCTGTACACTGTGTGTTTACTTAAAAAATCAACAAAACATATAATTTGAGCAGAGAAGTTCAAAGTTCTGCATACAACAATAGATAGAATGATATATAAATATATATATATATATATATATATATATATATATATATATATATATATATACATATATATATAGATAGATAGATAGATAGTCAGACAGACAGACAGATCTTTTTATTGTCATCCACCATAATCTATGGTTGAAGAGATTTGCAGCATGCACTGTAGCAAGCTTCGCTTTTTCTTTACATACAAACAACTAACATTTATAATTGTCCATTGCAATTATATTATAATTCTGAAGATCAGTAAAATAAAAAAACAAGCAAAGAAACAAAAATATACAATAAAGCCAGTCCTGTGGGCAAAAGAATAAATGAATAAATAAATAAATAAATAAACATTTATTGGTACTCACTCTCCGAACACAGGGTTGAGCTGTTTAGGAATGTAGCGCTCTTTACAATCCAGATGCTGCTGCCCCACCTTCACCACCACATATGGGTCAGCCTTTCCATTTGGGTCTGCTGGGGCCAAGTTTGTGGCCTTAAGGAAAATGAACAGAATCAAAACAAATTTCATTTCCAAATTTTATGTATAAAGTCCCCCCACCCATTTTGACTTACTCGTCAGAACTTCCAGCAGAGAAGAAAATTTCCTCTTTCTTTCTGTCTTTTTATCTTTGTGTACAACTGTTTAAACACACTTTATGCGGAGCTGTATAGTAGTGCGACAAACATTCAAATGAACTAGTTGTATTAATGTCATATAAATGCAGATCAGTCACAAAATTACAGCGAGCTGTGCTCACTAAACTGCAGTGTGTGCTGAAGGTTTTGCAGTATCCTTATAAATGCAGTCCCTAGTCTAAATGTATTGATACCCTTTGTGGCAGTAATTTTATTTATTCATATATATATTTTTTTTACCTTCACCACATACAGTCGGACAAGCACTTTGATCGGAGCATTTTTGGGGATTCCCTTAGTGATCTGGAAGTCTGCATCCTCCTCTTCAGGTGAAATGGGGTAGATCAGAAATGACCCCTGCAATAGCAAAAAGTGTCAGTGAGGTCCACAATTACACCATTTCATACGTGCAGATAATCTCATTATCCTAGGCATATATGCAAGCATGTCTCATCCAAAGGTGGTGTAGATGGGTATAAAGCCCTTGTGGTTATTACATTTACAACAGTCTGGCTCCAGCATATCTTGCCAATCTGTTGAAGAGTTATGGCCTATCCTTCAGACTATAATTCACTCAGCTGAGGCTGGCTTACTGCAAACTGCTGGGATCATTTACAGCTCAGCTGGTGGAAGATAATTTTCTCATATAGCTTCTAAAATTTTTGTTTAGGTTAGATGCTCAGTGTATTGCAATTTGTAGTGCAATTATTTTACGTAGACCACAGTTCTGTACCTTTCTAACGCCTTACTTATCTTTCTGTGTGAAGCATGTTGACATATTGTAACTACAATGTCATATAAATAAAGATTATTATTATTATTATTATTATTATTATTATTTTTATTAGTATTATTATTATATTCATGCACAGCTCACCTTGTATTTGCCCATGGTTCTCTCACTTTCATCCTCATCTTCGTCATCGAAGTTCGACTTGCCTTTGCATATGGGAAATATGTGCAACCAGTCCATGAACTGACAGAATTCATTTTCTAGCTCCGACTTGTAAAGCTGAAGTAAGAAATCAAGACAAATAAACATGATTTAACAGTCACAAACACAGCCACAAACATTCTGTGATAGAATACTTAAGTGAAACAAAATGCCCAATTAAACAACCGTAAAATGCTGTAACATTTGTATGCAAATATTTGAATACCTCTGGTCAAATGACATGTTTTGTTGATTTTCTGAGTGAAAATAAGTTAACACATCCTCTACAGGAAAAAAAATGTTCCACATGTTTTATGTTTTATTTTTCTCCCCAGTCTGTTAAATTCAGCAAATAAACAGTAATTGTGCAGAAGCTGTTGTTGTTGTTCTCTGTGGATCAGGCATGTCAAACTGGAGACTTTCCAGGCCAAAGTGCTGCAGAGATTAGGGTTTATCCTCAACTAATGCTCTGAATTCAGTTCATGAAGGCCTTGCTAATTAGCTGATTGGCTGAATTAGGTGTGTTTAATGTGAGTTTGCAAACCTGTAAGGTAGCAATCTTCTTCCTCTTTGATTTTGGAGGTTCTATTTCAACAATCACAGCATCGTCTTCCTCTTCTAAAGTAGCCAAGTTAAAATTCCCACCCTCTGGAGAATGAAACAATTAAAGGTGCATTTACAGATGTTTAGGACATACTGAAGATCATGCAAAGAGGCTTTAATAACCACTTAACCACAGTTTCCCAATAGGACAATTTGGTGCACTTATATTGTGGGCTATACACAAATGACAAAAAGTAAAATTAAACACTGATAATGAACAGTGCATTGCATTTTCAGAGGGTCTGGTTACAGTTTGAGCATTATGTCCTAGGACCACTCCGTCTCCGTGTAACTATGCCCCTATATTTGTATACAGCCAACATGAATAAACATAAGTAAAAATGCTGCCATTGTTTAACACTGTTTCACAACAGTGAGTTTGTGCTGTTTTTCTGATAATGTGTAATATTTAAGTACACTACCTCCATCTTGTGGATCATCCATGTCATCATCTTTGTCCTCCTGAAACAGAAGAAAGCAATTTTATAAAACACCTAGCATCTAAAAGAATAAGTTGACATAAATCTAATTTAAACAGTTTTCCACCTATACCTCAAAGCAAGTAAGTAGATTTATTCATGTACATTCAGAAACTGCATGATGTACTGTTACAGTCATGTGAAGAATAAGTACTAGATAGACAGACAGATAAAGGTGCTATAAGGTGAAATTTCTGACATGGAAAAAGTAAGTACACCTCTACGTACATCACTACTTCAAATGTGTCAAATTAAAACTGGGTGCACCCGATCAGATGCTCTTGGAGAATCCTGTCTTGTTTGGTTTGCTCTTTTTTTACTGGAATGTGTGGTATCATCATGTCTAGAGCAAAAGAGCTCTCTGAGGCCTTCAGAAAGGTGTAGATGCCTATGAGTCCGGGAAGGGGTTTAAGAAGATTTCCAAAGTTTTGAAAATCAATCATTCCATTGTCAGGAAGATCATCTACAAATAAAAAAGAAATAAAATCTCCGCCAACTTGTCCAGGCCAAGCTGTCCCAGCAAATTTAACCTGAAAGCAGACCATAAGATGCTAAAAGAAGTCTCTAGAACTTGGACTTCTGGAACAATGTACTATGGAGAGTCCAAAATAGAGTTGTTTAGCCAACACCAAAGACACCATTTGATCAGAACAATGTCATACCTATTGTAAAGCATGGTGGTGGAAATGTCATGGTTTGGGGGTTCCTTTGCTGCCTTAAGGCCTGGCCAATTTGCAATTATAGAATAGGCTATGAATTATCTTACATACCAGGGAGCGCTTGGGGTGTGAGACCATCTGTCAAAAAATTGAAGCTAAAGAAGTGGACCTTCCAACAGGATAATGATCTCAAACATATAAGAAAATCCACCAAGGAATGGCTCAAAAGGAAGAAATTAAGGGTTACAGAAAGGCCTTACTTTTGTTAATTTCTATAGACAACACTGTGTCATATAGTGTCCAAACCACATGAGCAAGTCCGTTTGAGACTACTTAAAAGAGCTCAACATGGTTCAAAGCAAGAATTTGATGATTTAATAGATTGATGCTAATTGGTGGAATATATGCTTCCATTACATGTTAGCTACATAAAGTCCATGTAAATTAGATTTTTCACCAAACTATTCCTTCAAAGCCAATTGCATATGGTTGTTTATTGTGTTATACAGTGCAGCTAATGTATAAGTTCATTTCCCTCTCCTAAATAATGCTCACCTGCTTTTCGAGTTCTGCCAGAGATGCATAATACTTCGACCACCAATCAAGCTCCTCTTTTTCTGGCTCCTCCTCCTCAAGCTCCTCTTCCTTTTTGATCACTGTTTTCAGCGGAGCCTGAAATATTAATCACAAACCATTGAATTGCCAACCATCCTTTAAAAAGAATAGGACAGAAAGCGATAAAATACTTAAAACAACAGTTTGAAAAAGTGCCCAGATGTTGTCAATTAGCCAAGACATGTTTGGTGTCTTTGCACTGGAGCGATGAAGCTAATGTAATGTATACATATGAATAACCAATTAGCACTGTGCAAACTGCATAGCTAAATCAGCACACACTTGTTTTTAGCCATGTTGACAAGTTAAATATTCTCAAACAGACTTATGTGGTGATATATTGAGTATGCTATGCTTGTATCTCTAAACATGGGCAAAATTTAGAAAAAATTCAGGATTCAAGACGACTAATATAGTTTTTAGCTATGTCACTGTGACTTTTTTAGACAATGCTATGTCATACAGTTTGTGGCAAGTGTGATAATTTAGGTATACATTTGGTGGGGTATAAGCTTCTATCACATTTTAGCTATATAAGCCTCATAGCTCCAGTACAAAAGAAGCAAACTTCAGGCCCCAAACATGTCTTGGCTGATTGACTGTATTTGGGGTAAGGGGGGGAATGTCTACATTTGATTTTTGGTGAAACCACTGGCCTTTAACTTCAAAAGTCATTCATTATAAATGCATATTTAAATGAATGTGCAAATGTATTGATTAATCATCAAATAAGCAAACAATCCATTGTCCTGAATGAACAGTGCACAGTGAACACTAAAAAGGCCCTGATTGCAAAGCACACATGCACACACACACACACACACACACACGCACACGCACACACACACACACACACACACACACACACACAGTGATTGAAAATCTCCTGCTGGGTTTCTGCTAATGTGCTTGATGCCAGATTAAGCAAAGAGGCAAACTGAAGCACTAAGTGAACTCTCAGCTTTAAGCTACAATCAAAGGTCCAAAGGGCTACACACACACTTAATGGTTGGGGGGCTGAAACACATGGAAACTACTCATTAAGAGCTATTTTAACACCCCAAAGAAACCAACCAACGTCACTGCACCCAGACTGGTTCCCCAACGGCCACCTGCTTCATATATCTGGCAAACTAAACTGGGAATGGGAGTAAAATCACTTATAAACAACACTGAAAAAACTGATACACTAAATGTACTTGATTCATCATTTCCACATTAATAAAATTAATTACAAATAACAAAAGTAAGACAAAGTTGTTTTGCTGTAGTACTGTGTGCAGTACTAAATTTCTTTTTGCCAACATAATAGCAATGAGTCTTCTCCTATAATGCTTGATCAGATGAATGCATAGTGAGCAATCTGAGGTCAGTATAGAGTCTCTCAACATCCTCTAGTAACCTAGGTCCTCTCTTTATGTCTCTCCTCTTCAGCTCACCCCACAGGGTTTTAATGGAGTTCAGGTCAGGGGACTAGAAGCCCAGGTCAAAAGCTTCATTCTGTGGTCACTGAATCATTTTTGTGAAGAGAGAAATGTTTTGAATCACTGTCCTGCTGGAAGAGCCTCTGGACAAAAATGGAGACTTAGGTCCTTTTCTGTCTACCCGTCCTTCTTCTTATGTCAAACCCAACTTGAGTATTTATTGCCAAAAAGCTCTATGTATGTCTCATTTGACCATAGGATCCAGTGCTGGTCAAAGTTCCAGTACCACATTGCGAACTCCTGGTGCTTACATTAGTGGTTAGTTGACAGAAAAGGCTTTCTTCTGGCACACTTCCTAAATATTTTGTTCGTATGGAGGTGGTATCTAATTCTAGTTTTGGGGACTTGGTGACCTCAAGATGCTTCCATATTCTGCAAATCTCCAACTGTGATCCTTAGAGAAAATTTGACCTCTCTAACCATTGTCCTCACTGTGCACGGGACACAAACACAGTTGTGTTCTCTTTGAGGCACGTTCACTACTGTTCTGGTTGTTTTAAACTTGTTAATTATTACCCTAACAATGTATATGGACATTTTCAGGTGTGTAGCTATTTTTATTTCCATTCACAAAGGCCAAAACACTTCTGTGTCATTTTATTTGTGTTTTCTCTAATCTTCCCCTCGTTGACAAATAGTAAAGGGAATTTGGGTTCTATCACCTCATAGTTATGCACTAGCGAAACAAGACCTCTTAAAAGTTGTTGAACACTCAGGTGAATTAAAAAGTGAAATAGAAACAGGAACATACTTTAGTTACATTTTGTTCATAAAAAATTATTCCTTAGACTATTTTTGTTTTCTTAGACTACATTTGCTTCAATTAAAGGTGAGTTTACTGGCATGAGATTAAACGAATTAATTCCTTGACCTTTTTTACCTATTTTTACTGAGGGTGCCAGTAATTAAGAAGCTTAAAGGACGCTAATTTAGAATCAGTCTTAAAAACTCACAGTGACCAGATTGAGAGGATTTATGGGTATTTTGGTGTCCTTTAGTGGAAGCCCTCTCAGGTCCATGCTCATCACCGTCTGCAAAGGGGTGCTCCGTTTTGGAGGTTTTTTCTCTGAAATCAATACAAACATTTTGTTATGCAGACTGACCATCACCAGCACCCTGTCTTATTTTGATTTTTTTCCAGTTACTAAATAAAAAAATCCCTGCAACGGTTTTGTATAAAAAGGCTATTTGCTAACACTGCGGGTATATTTAGCTTCAACATTCGGCTTCATGTTCATTAAAGCATCTTCTTTGACACAAAAAGCAGGTTTTGCCTAAATGATGATTTGACAGTTTTAATTTTTAAACTACTGTAAAAAGCATATATTGAAACTCTTTAAGTCCATCGATGGTTTAAACAAAAGGGTTGACATCACAACAAGGGGATAAAGTATGTGGCCTGTGGTCTTATCCCTAAGCTAGTTTCTAGCTTCTGGCACAGATAATGACTTGATCTTAAGGTTTCTATTTAATATGCTTATTGCAAACTGAAAACATTTTAAAACAAACAGTATCTGTGCTTCGGCGTGTGTTTTTTCAGGAACAGTCCCACTCTCGTACCCTCAGGTTCCTCCTCCTCCTCATCTCTCCACTCATCCAGCTCTTTGGGAGCAAAGTGCATTAGGCTCTGAACGACATGCGTGCCAACCAGCACCATCCGACCAAATGCCCGCTGCTCCATCACAAAGATGGTGAGAGGAGGGTGCAGGTACACCAGCTCAGGAAGCTCCTGAACACATAAACATACATTTGAATTCTTCATTTACATCTACTGATTAGAACATATAATATATTTTTTTCTTAAATTTCAGCAAGTCATGCATAAACCACGAAATATGTTAGCAGTACTTCAAAATACATCACTTCCAGCTTTATCCCTGCCAGGTGTTTTAAAGTTGAGAAACTAACTATGTTTACACCCAATGGAGTTATTATGAAAAGGTTTTAATGAATCGAAAAGTTTGTCCATGCAGGCTATGGAAATGAAAATTGCTTGTTATATTTTATGTTGGCAAAACTTGTTTCTGTTTAATGGAAAACTGTTTATCGAAACAGAGTTAAATTCTTAAAACACCTAGTGGAGAAACTGGCCAATCAGGAATTGTTTTTCTCCATGGTATCTAGGTAGATATAGCTAAGCGAGTTTTCCTATTTGCAAATTTACGAAGTGGCAAAGGAATCAACCAATCACATTTTGATTTCCAAGGGGCCAAAATCATGAGAAAACATCACTCTAGGCCTTTTGGAATGTTTAAATACTCCACAGACTGATTATCCTTTTCCTTGTGTTTAGTTGATGTTGTTCAAAATATATGTCAATACTTAATCTTTATTATGAATGTCCTTGTTTGTAATATTACATGCATGTTAATAAAAAAAATAAAAATGAAAAAAGACTCCACAGATGGCACCTTAATCAGTGGGTTCAGGTGCTCTACACCAGCCTCTCTACTGAAACAGTTGCTGTGCAAATGCCACAAGGTAAAACATGCTACTATGTCTGTCATAAACTTCAAGATAAACTTAGAATGTCTTTTAGAACTATCAAATGTCTCTGTTTAATGTTAATGTGAATCATTGTTAGCGTAACACTAATAAACTACTATCCCTCAGGGCATTATCATATAGGAAGGTTTCGAGAGAGTTTTATCATTCATGGCCTAAATTGAAGGGAACTAAACTGAAGCAAATTGAAGGTCTAGCTCTAGCAGTCACAGTTTGAGGTATAGCTGGACTGAGGAGGAGATGAGACCATTTTAAAAACAAATGCTGCCACTTTTCAGCACTTACAGAGAGAGATGTCAAGAAAAGGACAGCTATATGATCTATGTAATGAAACAGCTCTATATGGCAGAGAAAATGATGTCTCGTGTAATAGTTCCATTGGAAAAATAATAATAATATTTTATAAAATAAAAATTAGGGTGTGATGAAAAAAGCAGAGCAAAAAGAGGCAGGCATACCGCGTTTTATTGGCATACCGAGTTTCATCAGTTAGATGTATTCAAGTACAACTTCAAGGAGTTTGAACTTCTCTGACTTTTGTCACATGAAGATACTTTTACTTCTTCTCAAGTATGAGTGTGAGCTCTATTTTAGTCATTAACATTTAATTCATTTATTGCTATTTTCATTCTGATGTGTTCATTTAGACTTTTGCTGCTTAGCTGTTGCTCACACATAAAAAAATAAAATTTAGCTTTTTATTTTAGACCAAAAGGATCCTAACTTTTACTCAACAAGGCTACTTTAAAGTTCATGAACAAAGCTTTAGCTTGAAATCTGCAGACAGTACTGTGATGAGCAGCTTTAATCCATTCTGAAGTTATGATAAAATAAATTCAGTAGTGATTTAGGCTAGTCTACACTTTGTTCTCTGTAGATTCTGCTGGTAGCCGAAGCTTGTTTATATTGTTTTGTCTGCTGAAGGCAGACACACGATGAACACAAATCTCCAGAACAACGTTATGCATCCACTGACAAGTCCATCAAGTCATGGGGAATAGGATTTCTTCTCAAGAACTCTTTTTGTACTTTAAAAACATCACAAGGCAGCTTTATGAAATATATGAAGTAGTAAATAAACAATAAAACAGCAAACTTAGTAGACAAAAGAATATGAGGCATTAGTGAAAAATCTTCTACTTTACTTAAATATGGCTCTTTACTACAATTTTACATCACAATTTCAATTTATTTGCTGAGTTCAATGTATTGGAAATAAATAAAACTTAAGATTGTGCTAGAACTTTTGCACAGGCCTCATTGCATCTTTCATTGGGTATTTTCAATATGTTAAATTCAGCAAATAAACTGTAATTGTGCATTAAATACAGAGGATGTGTACTTATTTTCAAAATCATGTTATTTTACAAGGAGCATGCCAAACTTTTGCATACAACTATATAAAACTACACTACAAGGATAAGAAATATAGGAATTTTGATTATATAACATCAAAGAAAGGGTCGCTGTGTCAGTAAAATATCTTCGAGACGGGACGTGTGCAACATAGCGTGGAAGCACTGTTTCTCAACAACTGAAAATTGGCGTGCAGACTGCAGGTCACCTAGCAACGAGGTTTCGCCTGTCTAGTAGCGAACGAAAAAGGAAAAGAGAAAGACGGACGAACATTTGGAGACAAATGGACTTATTCGCATTTATAAACAACGTAGTTGGTTTCCTGATACGTTAAATCTGCAACAAGAGACTGTCAAACACTAAAAAGTTGCGAAGATGAAGTCGCTTCTCTTTCTAATTTTCCGGTTCCACCTTAAATGGTGCTGCATTTACCTTCGGTGCCTCAGTCAGAATTTAAGGTGGAATGGAAAAGTTCAGCAAGAAGCTGGCGAATGAGAAACGACTTCTCAGCGACTCCTCGTAAAACAGCCGAAAGCTGAAAGACATTTTACAAGAAACTATTCAACTTTTGAGGGAAAAGTTTTCCTGGCGGAGATGGAAGAAAAGCGGCTATAGCTAAATCTTAAAGCAGAGCAGAGTAAGTCCGCGTTTTCGTTTATATTGTTTAGTCTATACTAGGACATTATCACACACTGAGACATACTGGACATTACATGTTGTGGCTCCCAAGGTGGTTTAATTTTTTTGAAAGGACAAAATGGCTCTTCTTATCATTTGGGTTGTGACTCCTGATCTAACCTGGCTTTTAATGCAGAGGCTGCTGGTCGGATTTCTCGCTCATCCGCTTGTGTTTTTGTTATGTGCCGCCACAGACTGTCCGGGCGCTGCACTTAACCACTTCCAAGTTCCGCCCTTTGCGTTCCGTCAACATTACGTTAAAAATGAAATATTTAGAAAAACGATATTTGACATTGAATGAATCGATTCAGAATCATCCACATCCGCATCGCAATGCATCTAAGAATCGATTTTTCCCACACCCCTAGTGGCAGTGATGCTAGTCTCAATTGCAACAAAATGTTTGGTTTAACTATTCTACTTTTGGAAATGCTCCTTTCTTATTTGGTAATGCCATCTTCCACACATTAATTAAGATTTTGCTCTACTCTTTTGTCTTCGGTTTGAGAAATGAGTAACAATTCACTCTTTCTAACAATGTCTTGGGTGACTGGACAAGTTCTCAGATTTGTGAATATTCTACGGCACATTGTAAAGTTTTTCAGAGTTGTCCTGGGCATAGCTACATTTGCCAGGCTATGAAGGACCAACTGGGAACAGCGCCACCCTAAGGCAGACCAGTGCTGCAGGTCTAGTTAGTTAAGAATGTCAAAGATGGAAGGTCGCAGTTTTGTGAATGAGGCATGATAAACAACGGCCTTTCCCTGAATTTGCATTTGAGCATCTGTTTTCCCCTAATGGAGAGCATAACGGGAATCCAAGAGGTTAATTAGGGGGTCCCAAATTCCCCAGGACCCCCTGTATTTCACACCTTGGATGCACCCATTGCTGACAAAGTCGTTACAATTGCACACACAGCTTGTAAAATCTTCACAGAAAAGAACTGCCAGTAGACTGAGACTCTGGATCGTATGCAATGTAAGTCATCGCTAGAGTGGTATAAAAGCCCCCAGCATTGGTCTGTGGAGCAATCCAGCTGCATTTTCTGGAGTGATGGAGACCAATTCAATACCTTTGGGATAAGTCAGAGTGGTGTTTGTGGTTCACAACTAATCATCCAACATCAGTACCTGACCTCACTAGAGCCAATGCAATCAAATGCTCACAGCAATGTGGACAAATTCTCTATTAATACCATTGATTTAGGAAGAAACATTGTATGAGCAAGCTTGTGGACACATAGTGTATGGTTTTAGTCTATACACAGTGTGTAAAAGTCAAAGTTTGTTTATATAGCGTTTTTACAACAGGTGTTGTCACAAAGCAGCTTTACAGAAAAATCTGGGTCCAAGGCCCAGTATCTGAATTTTGAACACTATTTAGTAGATTGTTCCATAATGTGGTGACTTGCATGTAAATGTATTTTCTCTGGAAACCTTTGGGAGTGCTGAGCTCTTCCTCCACATCATCACCAGTTCCTAGCTTGATGAATTAGTTAACAGAATCTTACCACATCGAAGTGTCTGACAATCTCACTGAAGTTCGGGTTCTGTTTGTAGTTCTCGATCTCCTCCGACTCGATCATCTGCCCTGCACACTCCATCCACACCTGAGGCTTCTCCACCTCGAACAGGTTCACGCGCTTCAGGTCACGTAGACCCCAGTACAGCACCTGCAGCATGGGGGCTCAGGTTAGATGCACTGCAGCAAAAACACTTAAGAAGAAAGAGGCTCAAGAGTGCAGGTACTTTAACACATCTGATTTTGTCAGTGCTTTGATTATGTGGACAACATGCACTAAGGAACATTGCTGGAATAGCAGATGAGGAACAGGATGTGTAGTCTTTATTAAACTGTGCCAAATATCCATACAATAACATTTTTTCAAAATATTTTTGCAACATAAAATGATATAAATGAAAGCAACACTCTGGCCAAAATAAAAAAAAATGGCCATCTGTTGTAAACATGCCTACTCGCTTCCTGGTGCTCTCTGAAGTGAGATGTTCAAATTTGAAGAATGTTCCCTTCTGATGATGAAGGTGGGAGGAACTTTTGAATAACTACAACTCCTTTTCTTTTTTCCAAACTGCCAATAGCAGAAGACAGCTAATACAACTGCTAGGAAGCCAAATATCTTTGTAATTGTTGTAAATGTTGTATCTCATAATTACAGAGGAGAGCCTTGAATTACTTGAATGACAGAAATGACTCTCAGATGAGGAGGATCGCCACTTAAAAGCAAAAGTTAGGAAGGTAATACCTGGCTGTCTAGCCAGAGCATTAAGCCACAGCAACAGCTGGATTTAAATTCCCTGTTTTGTGATGTCGCAAAAAACAAAGCATTTACATATATCCACATATATAGCCTACAGCAGGTGAGCTCCACCTATTCTCATTTTTGATTGAGGCTCAACACAGAGCAGCCAATCAGAACAGGTACGTAAAACACCACACTAAGTGAGCCTCAGGAAAAAAACAAAACATGAAAAATGTAGGATATGGGCCCTTTAATGGAATGGAATGTGACTGAAGATCATTTATTGAAGTTATCATGTTTGGTGTAAGCCAAGTAAGACATAAGATGAAAATGCAGTAACAGTAATATTATGAGTGGTGCTCAGAGACACTAAGCAGTGCTGAGTCTGGACCCAAGTCTATGTTTGTCCATGTTCTTGTTACTGTACCTCTATCCTGAATTTCTTCAGAACAGGCCGAACTCCCTCAGGGATGATATAACGATCCTCTGCCTCCAGGTACTCCGGCTCTCTGGGGTCCACATCTTGCGGCAGTGTTGGCTGGAGACATATACAAATTATCCACATTGTATATAGTGTGCATAAACAGGGGCTAGTAAAACACATATACATTAAAACATGACTGACAACACAATTTAGAGCGCAGCATTTTATGTGGTGTGGAATTAAAGGGTGTGTTCAGACGGCAAATGTATTGAATTTTCGAATTTACCACAAGGAAGCAGCACTCAAGTGACTGACAAAGCCATGAATACAAGCAGTAAACGTTGGCCAATTTCACATTACTTGACTCCTGACATCTCACCAGCCATGTCACTGGTCATATTGGTCATATTTCTATATGAATGTATTGATCACTTAATAAATTTACTAATTGCTACTGACCACCCAAATGTGAAAAACAGCTAGACGTGACAATTTTCAATCATACGAGTTAATGACATCATACAAATGTAGCCAAAAGGCATGGCTATAAATGACTGTAATACCTTTAATGTCTGAGTCAGTGTTTATGTTTTTGTGCTGTTCATGGCCATCATTCCCTGATATTTTATTTTATTTAAATGTGTCTGGCTTAAACAAACATATCAAATAAGCACATCTTGGATTTACTGACAAATTCAGATTTCTCTTAAAATCAACCTGAAATCAAAACTGACATTTTTTAACTTTTGAGCTCATGTCCCTGTTCATATTAAGCACAATTAATCATATCATTTTAAAGATCAAATTCTTGTGTAATCTTTCATTAAATATACTCCTGCCTACTTTTAAAACATCTTCTGCTTTCTGATTACATCAACATGCACCAGTAGGCGTGGAAAAACAAGAGTTAACCAATAATATCATGTTTCACCTCCACCTCCCACCAACTTTCATTCAGATATTTCATGTTGACTTTAAGTGAATTAATAATACTAAGCACTGTTCTGTCAGTGTCGTGCTTTTGATTATCTGAGCAATCTGGATTCTGTTTACATTAGCAGTCACAAAAAGAGTTTCTGACCTCTCCAAAGCTAGAATAATCCAGCTCGATTAACTCAAACGCAGCCAGCAGCTCTCCTGCTTTGCTCTTCCCTTTGCTGATATCAAAGAACTTCAGCATGGGCTTCTTATATGGTTCCTCCACGAATTTCAGCTCCGGCTCTGCAAATGCTCGACCCAGAGACTGCGGGCTCCCCTTGGTTACAATTCATAACACAACAATTAAAAACATGCCAAATCTGCTTTAAATAAGTGTTTACCTGTATTCAACTAAATGAATTAATTCCCCCCACTTTACCCACAATAGAAGTTAATCAACTAAAACATGTTTAGTGTCTGAAGTTTCTTGTTTAGCTTTGCACAGGAACAGTAATGGAAAGTTGTCTCGCACCAGTTAGCTTTACCATCTGCACAAATAAATCATCACAGTCTTTCCTCAAACCACATCTTAAATATATATACTTATAGATTTTCTGACATTGTATGACATACTGTGATCTATAAACATAGACAAAGGCACAGACAAAATTAAGGCTTTGAAATTACTGCTCGTATGGTTATTAGCTATGTGGTGTATTTTTGTCCATTTTTATAGGCAACACTATCATATACAGTGTCAGAAAATCACATAAGCAAGTGCGTACAAGATCATCAACAATTAAAAAATACCAAACTATTCCTTTAATGCTGTTACAAGCAGTGATGGGCAGTGTGTGTATATATGTATACAGGCAACTCCAGCGTTTGTGTGCTGTTGGTGATGTTTGTAAGTGTGATAGTACAGCAGAGCTCACTAGTTTGTTATAGTCATAGATGTTGATGATGATCACAGGGGGGTCATTCCTAAAGTCATCCTTACTGCCCTCCATGAGGATCTGTTCATATAGCAGCAACTCACACCAGGTGGGAGACAGTGTCTCCTCCATAACCTGCAACACACACATACACTTATATATATGTATACAGTACTGTGAAAATGTCATAGGCCACCCTTTATTTATTTATTTAAGTACAAGTAATATTTCAGCATCAGAAAAAAGGAAAAAATATATTGTCACTGTCCAATGAAAAACAAGTATCTCCAAAATAGTAAATAGTAACTTTACAGGAGAAGGCAAAAACCCTCTTACCTTTCAATGTAGGTCAATGTAAAAAGATTTTGTTCCAAGTGATTTTAGAGCATTTCTATTAGTCCATGCATCATGAAATTTTGACACAAACATATAGGACATAAAGTGTGTTGAAATTATGTAGAAAACAAAAAGATTTTTTTTCAGTATTTATTGATTCCACTCTTTGCCTTTATTACAGCTTTCAGTCTTGTCAGGAGACTTGCTTTCAGTTTTAAAGAAATCTGCAGGGATATTTTTCCACACCTCCAAAGCTTAGTCTTAGAAGTTAGTGACTTTTTTGCTTCTAACAATACAAGTAATCAAAAACATTCTATGATGTTGAGGTCTGGACACTGGAGTGGCCAGTCCATTGTTCTGGTCTTCTTTTTGTCTATTTCCTTTTCTCAGTAACAACTTCTTAACAGCTACACATCCTTTCAGACCCACAGCATTATCTTCTCTTAGTGGAAGCATGGACAGAAATACCTGTGAATTTTTTCAGATCTTAAGCAAGAGTGGAGCTTGATTTTTTCCTCCCTCTCAAAACTAAAAGCTTAAGTGCTGTTTATCTGATGGTGACAATTTTGGTGGTCTACCAGGTCTTGCACAGTTGTTGGTAGTTCCATTTTCTCTGCATCTTTTAATAATTTTTAACTCAGGTTTTGTAAACTCCCGTTTGGTCACTTATTTTCCTTTGACTTTTCTCTTCCTTGAATTTCTCCATTTTTATTAGTTTGCGTAAATAAAAGTGGCTTATCTTATAGCTGAAATATCTCCTGAAAAATTGATAACTAGTATGTAATGGCCATTTAGACAGGAAAATAAGTATATGAAGGGTGGTCACTGACGTTTACACAGTACTGTATATATTGTATACATTTTTAAAATGTATTATTATTATTATTATTATTATTATTATTATTGTTATTGAAAAAGCACATTCAAAGTTATTTACAGTATTCCCCCAAGATTTGAATACTCTACATCTCTTGTCTTTTTTGTAGATAACAAAAAAGTGAGCTTTTGTAGACACTATGAACTAAGCTTTATGCATGTATGTGTACATGAGTTGTGTAAAGCGAGTTGAACTCACCCGTGTAACTTGGCACTGAGTGGAGAACACAACCTTAGTGAAAGGGTCTGACAGGCCATTGTCATCAGCAGCGATGATGCCTCGCGCCTGGTAGATGTGAGCACGGAGCTGGAAATATCGACTGTCTGCAAAAAACAATGAACACAGCATAGCTGAGCATTATCACCATGACACAAAGTTAAATTAAATATGTTTCACACAAGCTCTATGGTAGTAAACCCCTTTAACTGCACGCTTATTGTTCAGTTATTCATCTTCTGGCTTAAAATGAAGAACATAACTATTCAGGATTCAAATTATTATGTAAGTTATGTACTAAAAGAGAAAAGAACTGATCTATTCAAGCTCCACCCACAAAGGCATTCTTTCATATCTACTGCTGTAAGTTTGAACAAGATTTCCAGATAACTTGTTAAAATTTCATTCAGCCTAATGAGAAATTGGCATACAAGTCAGTTTTTTGTCAAATGACCTATCTTTAGAAAGCATTATGTATTTTGAGTGATATTTATTTTGTATGCATGTGAAAGGGGACCATGTTACAATAGATATGTTTTTTTTGTTTTGTTTTATTTTAGGCTAGTTCAGCTAACATTAGCATGGTGGCATATTTGTTGTCTTTCAAAACCTGCCTTGCTTCGATTAGCTACAGCAACACAGTCCAGCTCAGTTGTGTAGCACGTAACACTTAAACTTAACACTTTTTGTGGCTCTGAACTCCAACCTATTTAATTCATGAGGGTGAATGGAACTTTTACCAGTGTTCTGTAATTACTGTCTAACCTTGTATCAGTTTCTACCAAAAAATCCTTTGTGGACAGAGCATGTCCAGGTCAACAGAATCTGAATTTGCCCACAGTTCCTGGAAAGGCATTCCAGCTTAAAACTAGCATTTAATGTTGTATCTCATATTTAGTATCCTGGACCAGGTTGCACTGGTTTTGTGTACTTAAGTTTGTATGTAGTCTTAACAAAGACCTTAGTTAACACTAGTTATTTTCAAATTAAGCATTTACTAATTTGGTGACACTACAAATCTGTATATCTTAACTAGTAACTACCTGCGACGGCAGCGTGCTCTGAATTTTTGCATTCTTTGGAAAGATATCCAGTATAGCAGAGTGTGTACAAGTGTGTACAGAACATCTGTAACCACTGTCTGTGTATTCTTTAATATTCCCTTGTACTAACCGAATGTGCAGGTTTTTTAAACAATGGTTTCTGCCCATCTGACATGACAGGAGCATCAGTTTATACATTTCAGCAGCTACTGCATCTCACTGAGTTGGCTTTAAAACCAGGATGATGATTAGAGCTGTAAGTAAAATCACAGCATATAGTATTTAGTTTTTAGCTAAGTTAAAAAAACGTTTTGGTCGTTTTTATGCTTTCTGTGCAGGGGCATAGCCAGAACCTTTTTAATGGGGTAGCCAGGTTAGACCAAGCAATTTTACTGAAGTGGCAAACTAATCGGTTTGATAGAATTCTCTAACTTTGTATCCTTTTTGTTTTGGCATTTATCAATGTTTTCTCAGTACCATACACAGCATGCATTGTGCAATAACATTATACTACGAGAATCACATCACATTGATAAAGAAATCTACCGATATGAAGAAGAGGCTAATAAATACAAACATGATCCGCCACTTCCTAGCAGAAACATTAGTTATTTGGCTTCCTTCTGCATTATTCAGCTACAGGCAAAGTGCCTGTAGTTTTTCAAAAGTTCCTCCCATCTTTAAAATACATAATCAGAAGTGGTTTTTCCATATCTTTAAACCAGAAAATCTCAGTCTAATTACTATTGTGGCACGACTGTAAGAGGTGAGTAAGCTACAACAGAAATGGTGGTTAGGTTTTTGACTTTGGCTAGGTGTCCCTTTAACAAATGAGACAATCTTTGATGAGGAAGCAATGTTAGTACTACCATTATTAAGAGAGTAAGGAAATGTATGCTTTTTTAAAAATGTATTTATTAACTGAATTATCTCACATACTTACCCTCCACTGCTAATTTGGTGGGGGGCATATTTGGAGGTAGTGGGGTACCAAAAGTTGCCCCCTCATATATGGGCCTGAACTCTGCAGGGAGACTCGTGACACAGTTCTTTGAGTACTTGGTGATGCCAAGCCACATGTAGACTTCCAACTTGGCAAAGATCTCTCCCAGCGGCCCTCCAGGAGTCTAGAGAAAGATGTTGAAAACTCACTTGTTTACACTGAAATGATGTTGTTGATGTTTTTAAGCTCTTCTCAAAGATTAAGGTTTTGAGACGGTGTGAGACGGATATTACTTGCTGTGTGCTAAACATCAGGATGGAATAATTCACCTCAGTGGACTGAAACTTAGTCTCAAATTCCAGGCAGTATATTATGGTCTGGATGTATACAGCCACTGCACCTTTATCTACTCTTTCTTCATGTGGAATGTCTCACATACAGCAATCTACTCTATATGTCCAAAAGTTTGTAGACCCCTCATCTAACATTTATACTGAAATCAGGGGTATTACTAGAGAGTTAGTCCCCCTTTGCTGCAGTAACAGTCTCTACTCTTCTGGGAAGGCTTTACACTAGATGTTGGAAACTTGCTGTGAGGGTTTGACTGCATTAAGTCACAAGAGCATTAGTGAGGTCAGCTACAGATGTTGAATGATTAGTTCTGGATCACAAACACCACTCCAACTAGCTCCATCACTCTAGAGAACGCAGTTCCACTGCTTCTCAGTCTAGTGCTGGGGGGCTTTGTACCCCTCTAGCTGCCGCTTGGCATTGGACATTAGGCTCAAGAGAAGCTGCTCCAGAGTGTCTTATTCTGTTGGCATTCTTTTATACAGTTGTACAAAACTTTGCACACCCCTGGTCAAATGACATGACTTCATTTTCTAAGTGAAAATTAGTTACAACATAATTTCTATTTATGTGCTTTTATTTTACTGTCTTTCAACAGACTGGAAAAGATAAAATAAGAAATCAAAAATGTGCAAAAATGTGTGGCACAGGCCACATTTTATCTCCACCATAAGCCCCACCCCCATGCTAAATTCAGCACATAAAAGTTAGCGTGCATTAAGTGTGCCGAAGTGTAGAGGATGCATTAACTTATTTTCACTTAGAAAATCAACAAAACATCCAAAACGTCAAAAGATTTTGACCAGTAGCATCAAAACTTACTGCATACAACTGCACAAGCTGTGTGTGCACAATAGAACATCTGTGTCAGCAATGGGTGCATCTTAAAATAGCTGAATTCACTGATTAGAAGGGGTGTCTGGATACTTTTGGACATAGAGTGGATAAGTTCTCGTCTAACATCACGATTTGAATGCATGTAGCCTGCTATGAATTTGCCAAGTAGATTTTTCTACTACTGCTACTTACTATTACTACTTACTACTTTAACTACTTTGACTACTTTTTGCAACTATTGCTATCTAGTTAGGCTAATTTAACAACTGTTTGTTAGACAAACTTAAAGTTTCAGCCTTGAGACTCTAAAGGAAACTGTACATAAAGTATGTGCATATTACCTTGTGGAAGAGTTCAGGGTTCCATAATTTGTTTTATTTAAAATGTTAACTGATTCATTGTTGAATTTTACACAAACGAAAATTAATAAAAGTGAATAAATTCAACCATATTCTACTGGCACCGAAAGGCCCACATGCACATGCTTGAGGAACACTGCCCTAAAGGTACCTTCATGTAGATGGTGCTGATTTTGCTGCAGTCTTTGCCCTTCTCTTCTTCCACAAGGGAGAAGAGGATAGAGTGTGCTGGAATTCGGGCATAGGCCACCCGTCTCCCTCCACTCATCATCCAAAGGAACACATCTGGCAGTGTGCTCTGGGGCTGCAGATACACAACACAAGCACACATTTGGTTTTATACCTTATCAGCAAATGAGGTTATGCATATGCATACGTATTAAACACATTGGCATTGTCACAACAAATTTAATACATATGCATGTGTATTTGTATTAAGTATATCGTATAGTTATATAGTATATAGTATATATAATCAAACATACAGACAAATAATAGGTAAAATATTAGCACTATAATATTAAGGCAGCAAAAGCACTGGTCACGGTAGTGTTACCTCTTTAGCAAGAAAGCGCAATCTCTTCAGAATGCGTCTAACATCAGCCAGCTTCTCTCTGACCGTCCTCCTGGTCACTCTTTTTCGCACCCTCAGAGCCTGCTTGGCCAGAATGATCTACACACAGGAACATCACAACTGAATGACAACAAAACAGAGTAAAACTGAAGAGTCGAGAGTGTTTCATTTGTTCAGAAAGGAGAAAAATGTGAATCCATCTCACTATATTTCTCTTAATGAAGGTCGTGCGATACTTGTCCAGGTTGTTTGGCCGAGCCTGTCGTTTCCTGTCCAAGCTCGCGCTGTACTGTCTGAGATCAAAAAGAAGAGGCCGTGTGTTATCTGTTGTGTACATTTTTGTACTAGTGATAAGTGATTCAGAGCAGTGACTGATTACGTCGTCCGAATGGAGCTTACTTGCATGTGGAAACGAACTCTAGCATGACTTCCATCAGGCGCTCCTTGGCATTACTTCTAGGTCTTTTCAGAAGCATCTCTACCTCATCAATTCCGTAATCCTGCAACAAAAATAACCCAAAATAACATTTTTACAAAAGAAGCATTGGATCTGAATGAGTAAATGTTACAGAAACATGAGTAGGTTTTATTACTCAGGACTTTAGTTTGCCTCAGGGTGTTTCATTAGATATTCTTGTATTTTTTTTTTTCTATTGCAAAAATGTTGAATTCTGTTAAATATGGTTCTAACTTGACTTTTTAACTTATTGAATATCTTTCTTATATAACCTAGAGTATAATACATTTCCAATTTCTATACACTTTCTTTGATTTATGTGTAGCACTTTGAGCTGCAGTTTATTTATGAAAAGTGCTATATAAAAAGTTAGGTATTATTATTATTACTACTACCAATTAAGCTGTAGTGTACTTGCCAGTCTGTCGGCCATTTTGGTGAGCCAGTTGCAGTTCTGGTAACGGAAGGTGTGATCCTCAAAGTAGTTCCACACATAGATGCAGGGTTTTTCACGAAGGAGATGAATACAGCTGAAGGACCTGCAGTAGTACAGGAGAATACGTAGAAATGCAATTTTAACCATTAAATCTTCATGTACTATTGCAATTATAAGAGACACAGAAATTCTAATGATTCAACAAAAATGGCCACAGATTATTTCTTATTTAGCTTTGGTGAGGTTGCATAACTGTGACAAAAAATATATATTAAGTTGGTGCACCACCAAAGTATAATCTATTTTATGGGAAACACTGCTGTGTGTTTATGGTCCACAAATTGTAACACTGCACGGATATTGTTGATGCAATGAAGGTATCAGAATGTTAAAATGTTAGAAGAATTTTGGATGTTAAAAAGTCATTCGGAGTGGTTTGATGTGAAATACTCCATTCTAAAGAAACTTACTGAGGCAGAAATATTCACAGTGGTGGTGTCAGGAAAAAGACGTCCAAAGAATTTAAAAGCCTCTAACAGTTATTTTATTTTTATTTTTAAAATTAATTTATGGTGGAGAGGTTTTTGAAGGGTGTTGTATGGCAAAATAGTCCCCCCAAAAAAGTTACTTTGGATTTACCACTATTTTACCATCGTCAACATTACATACAGAAACAGGCAGTGTAACTGTCAGTCTTCTACATAGAAGCAAACACTAAACCACAACACACCAAAGGTGGCACCATTGAGCTAAATACCCAACGATCACTCTCAGAACCTCAGTTTGTTGCTATGTGTTTTAGGTGTGGAACAGTCACTGATAATGAACTGTGCTCTGAATTGAGGTCAGTTGGGTGCTTCACAAGGCAGGATTTCTCAGTTAGCCAGAAAATTAAAGACAAAAATTAAGGCTGTCCAGAGTAAAATTTTGATTCTAATACTTTTATTCCAGACAAACATTTTTCCTAACCATGCCAAAACATTGTGTCAGCCACCCCACAGTAAAAATTCAGCATGCTTCATGCTTAATCGTCCCAAAAGTGTCCCTAAACAGATTTAATGTGGTTTATTATTTTATAGATGACAGGATGGCATTATTCTGGAGCCTTGCTAATTCGTTTATATCTGCATAATTTCATTATGTGGTGTTGGTGGCAGTATATGTGCTGCTTTGGGATTCATCACAACTCTGACTTTAAGGTTTGAGAGTAAAAGTGCGTACAAGGGGAAGAACAGCTCTTTCCAAATTCAGTTGCTACACTGATGCTGGACGGACTAAGAATTCAAAAGTTATTCAGTACATAAAAGGAATGTCCACCAAATCTTTAAAAATTTCTGCATAATGAAATCATTAGGATATAAACAATGTCATCCAGAGTGGTTTGATGTGAAATGCTCTGTTCTAGAGAAACTTTTCGAGTCAGAATTGTTCACAGCGATAGAAATGATAGAA
Organism: Colossoma macropomum; assembly: GCF_904425465.1. Lineage (NCBI taxonomy): Eukaryota > Metazoa > Chordata > Actinopteri > Characiformes > Serrasalmidae > Colossoma > Colossoma macropomum. The sequence continues at coordinate 17,069,244 of NW_023494810.1, forward strand.
ATCAGATGTCTGAAGTTTTCAATGTCTCTAAAAGCTCTCTCATAGAAAGTCATTACACAAAATGGTTAAGAATACACTGCCTGGTGTCATTATTTTATAATAGTTTTGAGGTAATATTTTGGCTTAAAACACATACATTTTAAACTCCATTTGTGGCAGAGAAGTATATGTAGGGTGCTGTAAGGCAATATAGTCCCTAAAGAAAAAATATTTTTCCACTTTTTTACCACTGTTTTATCATTATCAACAGGACACATAGAACACACAGGACACGTGTAGGTTCACTGGTCATTTTGAATAATAAATAAGATGCCCATATTTGTGTTATAGACATTCCTATCAACCCCACTGGAAAGAAATATCAATCAGCAGGTTTCTCCACAATGAACCATTTCACATCAAACCTCTCAGAATGATTTTGTTTACAATCCAACCATTCTGAATTTTTGAAAAATCAGTTAATTTCCCCTTTTAAGTACTTTTCTGACAAACTTTTACTCTTTACTCGAGTACATTTCTAGGCTACTCTGCTACCACTAATCCAGTCCAATAGGAGGAGAGGTCAGGGATGTTCCTACTGAAATTATTTTATGCTTAAATATTCCAGTTTTACTGAGAAACTCTGCTTTGTTAAATGACGGGTTAGTTACCCATCGTATTCAGTGGGCTGAGCTCTCCTGGCTGCGGTAACAGATTTGTCCTGGGCTCCCGGGACAGGTTCCTCTTTCTCCAGCTCATCCTCGGACTCTAGCAGCGCCTGCCTGTCCTCCGCAAGGTCCTCACGACTGCCACTCTTCTTTGACTTCACCACCACATCGGCCGTTTTACCATAGTTGCCTGGAAGAGTGTAAGAGAGTAAAGCTAGAGAACATAACAGACCAATAGAGCAAATGCCACTTTAAACAAACTAGAAAAAGTTATATACACATTTAAACTTACATAGTTTATATGTCTGTAGCATTAAGTGTATAATCCCTGTTTTCTTTTCTTGTTCCTTTTCTATTATTTCTTATTAGTTTCTGTTTTTAATCACACCAAAGGTCAGTAATGTCAACTGCTGTTAGAACTTTTTCATAGTTAAAAAATTAATAATAAATCATAGTGGCTGAACATGTTAACATTCTTACAAAAATTTATGAGTTTGTTTGTACATTTGTGTTTTAGACATTGGAATATTTCAGTCATACCAATAGACAGCTCAAAGGTGACATTTCTAGAGCCAATAGACGGATCTATCATAGTCACTTCGAAGAATGATGCAAACAGCAAGAATTCCTCTTTCTCCCCTGCAAAATTCTGCAAAATATAACCATCAGCGCTTACCATCAGTAGGAGACATGTGTAAATAAAAAAAGATTTATGATTAAGCAGTGATTTTACCCTAAGTAAGATGTGCTGTTGGTAGGGCCCGATGTAATCTGTTTTATTATTATTATTTTTTGCGGGATATCTGCTATATTTATACATCTGAAGGCACCAAAAGCTTTGCAGTCCTATTTTTTTCAATTTCTATTAGGTTTTCCCATAGCGCACACACTTAAAAATGAAGGTTCTTCATGGGTTCTTTAGCAAAGAAAATGGTTCTATATAGATCTGTGAACTCTCAAAGAACCCTCTGCATGAATAAAGGGTTTTTTGCATGGTGATATAGTTCTTCAGATTGATGGAGAATGGGCTGTAAATGGTTCTATGCTCTATATATTGTGTCAAGCTTGACATCATAAAAATAGAAGAACGCTTTTTCGTGCTATTTGGAACCCTTTTCAAAAAGGTTCTATATAGAACCATCTACAGCACATTCTCCATCAATCTGAAGAGACCCTTTCAACATACAAAGAATGCTTTAATCAGGCAAAGGGTTATTTGAGTGTTCATGGTTCTATATAGAACCATTTGTTTTACTAAAGAACCCTTGAAGAACCATCTTTTTTAAGAGTGTATATAAAAGGAATAGAACAGTTTTGGCCGTTTATATTCAACATACAAACAGTATTTTACAATCAGATTTTAGAACTGTAGCTATGTACCTCTGGAAGTGGATGGATCTCCTCTACTTCCACAGTTACAGCTTCAGGAACCTCGGAGGCCGAGTCTTCAGGTTCCTCAGCAGGGCCACTGTGACCCTGAGCACCTGAGAAAAATCATTACATATCACCAATGATCACATATTCGACAAGCAAACAAGAGACAGAATTTCAACTACAATTGCATATATAATATATAGTATAAAAATAATGGTTCCTAATCCATTCAGATCCCAGGCTTATTCCATACTAAGGCATATTATTCAGTAACTACAGGGGCTTCAATGCAAACTGGCTGAGCTATTCTTGGTCAATAACATTCTTAACATTATTATTTATATTCCCATAATCTGGGATTTTATTAATGTATAATTATAATATAAAAACTGGTTTATAGAACTGAAAAAAAGTTTATTAAAAAAAATTTCTAAACATTAGAACAGTAAAGTAGAACCTCCATATATATATATATATATATATATATATATATATATATATATATATATATATATATATATTCTTCATATACATGTTCTTGATGTTTAAGAAAGGTTCTCATACAAAAACAGTTTTTTCAAGAACCATCAACTGAAAAGTTTTTAGGGAATCAAGAGTGATTTCTTTATCACTCCAAAGAACCCCTTTTGATACTGTCATTTTGAGAACTGTATTCAGTACTACTTTCAAACTAATGCAAAATTATGATCTTATGAGTGTGGAATTGAAGCGTGGGTCCACATAAACACCCTTATAGTTTAAAGTTTGTTTTTTTTTACCATCAGTGTCCTTCGTCTTCTTTTCCTTGGATTTCTTGCTCTTACGTTTGAATGTCAGTTTGCTGAGCGGACTCTTAATGTTAACGATGGATTTGCTCTCCACCACCACAGCAGCAGGGGAGGAATAAACTTCCACAGACAGGGCCAGCAGCACACGGCCTCTGTAGAATATCCCATCACTCAGTCCTTCGTTCAGGTCCTGGTGGATATCCCGCAGAGTGGAGTTCTGAGGAGAGCCATACAGGTTCACCCAGGATGGACCAAATGTGGGGTTAAACCCTAAAACACCAAGTAAACCTGATTAGCAAAGGTACATGCCTCAGTCAATTTCAAGTTAGTTCAAGGCAGAGCTTCATCACTCCAACTCATCCTAAAGGTGTTCAGTGGAGCTTCATCACTCCACCTTATCTCAGAGGTGTTTAACACAGCTTTATCATTCCAACTCATCCTAAAGGTGTTCAACGGAGCTTCATCACTCCAACTCATCTTAAAAATGTTCAGTGAAGCTTCATCACTCCAACTCATCTCAAAAGTGTTCAATGGAGCTTCATCACTCCATTTCACCTTGAAGGTGTATTACTCAAACTTATTCTAAAAATGTTCAATAGGGCTTCACCACTTCATCTCATCCTAAAGGTTTTCCTTAGCGTTTCACCATTTTATCTCATCCTAAAGGGTTCCAATGGAGCTTCATCACACCACCTAATCCTGAAAGCATTCACTTGCTCTTCATCAGGCTGTCTCCAATTCAAGGGGTTCATGAACCTTCATTACTCCATTTCATCCTAAAAGTTTTCAATGGAGCTTCATCACTGCAACTCATTCTAAAGGTGTTCAGTTGAGCTTTTGGATGTTCCTCATCCTAAACAAGTTCAAAAAAGCTTTGTCACTCTATTGCATCCTAAAGATGTTCAGTTGAGTATCATCACTTCATCTCATCCTAAAGATGTTCAGCGGAGCTTCATCACTCCATCTCATGCTAAAGGTGTTCAACTGAGCTTAATCAGGAGAATGTTTCCTATGCTCCACAGCCCAATATATGGAGATTTATACTACTTTTTACACCATTTTAGACCAACACTCGAGCTGATGCTTTAGCATTTAGCACATGCTGACATTTGGCTCCAGAGCATCTCATCCCACTCTCAATGCTTTTCTAGGCCTATTACATGGTTGTGCTCATTTTTATCAACAGTTTTATCACCAATGAGAAGCTGAATCCACTAATTATAAGAGGTGTCTAGATATTTTTGGACATATAACTATGGATGTAAATTAAAAAAAATAATGTGTATTAATATGTACATATTAAATTTGCAGCATGGGTTGCAACAGTCCCTTTTAAAGCATACCATTTCTGTTGGGGTTGGATATTTGCTGGAGGTCCAGAAAGTGTGTAGCCACAGCTACATCTCCAATGTTGGAATCGTCAAGGATTTGGATTTTGATTCGTCGAGCGAGGGGAGGAAACTGCTCTATGAAGGAGATCTGCTCATTCCACTCTGGAGCATTAGTGTTGCTTTCCACTGACGTTTCTCCCTAAAAAAACAACCTTCAGTTAGAACATCGCCATCAATGATCTGAAAACCTTGTGTGGGGTGGAAACTGAAACTGACACCTGCGGCTTCTTCATGTTAAGATTAAATAGTGAATAAGAGGGTACAGTCCAAAGTTTTTCTATTTTACCTGTGGGTGGAGGGCTGGTTCCTTGACTTAGTGTTAGATAAGAAGTCTGAGTACATTACTTATTGTTTTGCACGTATTTGCTGTGAGCTTATGAGGAAAGACGTAGACAGTAGATCAAATATGTGCACCACAACCCATTTAACAAACAGTTCAAATACGTGCACCACAAACCATTTAGCAAACACCCTGCTGCCAAGGTGTGGGTGTGTGTTTGTGTGAGCTTACAGATTATGATGCCAGTGGACCCTGTGTGTGTATGCATGTGTATGAAAAGATGAAAATAATTATCCTGTCTGGGCTTCATATTAGAAGAGATGAAGCCAGTAAGTGAAAGACTTCAGATTCTGAGAATTTAACTATGCAAACACAGCACTCATTAATGCTCAAACCACAGGTAACAGACACAGGTAACACTAACGTCATACTGGACAGACGACTCACTGCTATCTCCTTGAAGCATTTTAAAAATAGAGTGAGAGGAAATAAGTATTCAGATACCTTTGGTTTTGTTATCTAATACACGCCCATGTGTGCATATATTCAGGTTTACACACATAATGTCTTTTGACTTTGTAAGTGTAAATGTGATCAAAAAGTATGTATTATTGAGGTTAAACAAATATATCATCATGATCATCATCATCATCATCTTAATCAGCTTAATCCAGACTAATGTCACGGTAGAGACTAGGATCGCAGTAAATGCTAAATCCCCCATGTTTAAGGGACACAAGAGGTCATGTACCCTGCCTAGGAGAGGGTTACCAGGACCTGCCCCTGGAGCCAGGCTAGGGGGTAGTGTTCCTCAGCTGGTGTCTGGGCAGCCCACAAAGCCTGGCCAGGTTCAGCCTGAAAAGGCAGTATGGGGGGGACCAAGTTCCAGCATGGGGAACTGGTGCAGTGCCATATAGGTGGTGGGAACAAATATATTTAAAAACAAAATTGACTCCAGGAACTCCATAGCGACAGTGAAGTACGAAGGTCAGAGCATGAGATGGGACTGCTTCCCTGCAAATGATACTGGGTCATTTCATGCCATGGCAGGAAACAGGATGTACCAAGAATTTAATCTCATCTGCCACAAAACTGAATCTGGGAAGAGGATGGACGTTTCAAGACAACTAACCCAAAGTTACAACCAAACTAATGCAAGGCTGGTTTCTGAAAAAGAAGGTGAAGGCGCTTGCATGGCCTTGCCTGTCTCCTGCCTTGAAGCCCTTTGAAAATTTATGGAGGATTTTGAAATTTTGCGTCCATCAGTGAGGTAGCCTCGTAACCTTGGATAATTGAGGACAGAGGAATAGTTCAGTTCTGGACTATTCCTCTCAACAAACTGTCTTTTTGTTTTTTATTCACATTAATAAGTACAATGTCAAAAGACATTATGTATGTAATTTTGAAGATGATGTATTTACTGGAAGTATAGTAAACAACAAGAACAAAGTGTCTGAATACTTGTTTCTCATTCACCTAAGTGACAATTTGTGAAAAATGTAATTTATACAGTTTTTCCCTGTCTCCAAATGTAGTTCATCAGCCAGTTTGGTGTCTGAAGTTAGCTTTTGTAGTTTTGCACCGGAGCTACTGGACTAACATAGGTGACAAGTAATGGAAGCACGGGTGGACAAGTAGAATGCTTACATACTCCAGGTGAAGTGTTACTTGCGTAAAAGTATTCTATCTATATTTCTACTTTAGTAAAAGTACAAAATCACTTGCTTGTACTTCAGTATCAAAAGTAAAAGTACCTTGGGTTATTGTAGATGCTGTGTTATATTATTTTGATGATTTAAGAGACTGGTCTAAATGCTGGTCTGAATGTTTTTCATGTCTGCAGCCACACAGCTCTTCTTACTAGACCTTTACGAAAGTAGTATTGTACAAGATCTATAATAACAAATATTTCTACTTCTGATAAATTCTCAAATAATTTCTCTTGTACTTTTTAGGTTGAAATATAGATAGAAAACTTAAACATTTACTCAAGAGTACTTCTACTTACACACAAGTACAGAAGTATTGTACTTTCTGTACCCCTGAATGCAAGCATATACTCCATCAATTAGCATTGTGCAAACTGTCAAAGGTCTAACAATTTCAAAACAGTTTGAACAAATAGGATTTGAAACTGTGTATCAAATTTTTAAACTGTATCAACACTGTCAATGATCAAAACTAGGCATCTATTTGCATCCTATCAGGGTACTTTAGATGGGGGAGAGGGCGGCTCTAATGACACGGACATGCCCACACTACTTAACTCGGACTATCAAACGATTAAAAGAATTAATTGTGATTAATCGCTTTTGTCTTACTTACACAAATTGGACACTGAAGAAAGATTTTTTCACTTAAAAAGCAGTGCCTTTTTTTAGGGGGCAGTCATGGGCTGGAGGTTAGGAAAACCAGCCTAGTGACTGGAAGGTTGCCAGTTCAATACCCGGAGCCGATAGTACATGACGTTCAGCAAAGCACTTAACCCCCAACTCTCCCCGTGTGCCGTGCAAATGTGCTCACTCCCCTCTAGTGTGTGTGCGACCATTAATGTGTATGTGGTGTTTCGCTGCAAGAATAGGTCAAAATGTGAAGGTGAAATTTCCCCGTTGTGGGACTAATAAGGGTCACATAACTTAATAGCTACAGTCTTATGCAAAAGTTTAAGTGTCCCCTGTCAAATGACATGCTTTGTTTATTTTTTAAGTGAAAACTTGCAAGTTCAGTCTGTGCCTTCAATGTATGGTGGTACTATAAGATGAGAGTGTGACTGAGGGAAGGGGGGAGAACTCTGAGAAATTGGGCTGGAGTTCTGGGAGGCTTTTGCTTGGAGCTAGAAGGCCGGATTCACTCTTTTGAATGGTGCTAGGATTGACAAATAGGACAGAGAAACAGGGAGAAGATGGGGTGGTAGTGGGGATCGCAAAAACGTCAGAAGCTAGATTTTTCAGTATTTATAGGGCTTTAGATTGGAAGGAGGAGGGATGCATGGTTCCCATCCAAGCATGGTTCCCAATCAAACTTCAGTATTCTATTTGCAGAAAAATGCCATATAAAAGTATGTTCCCTGAGGATGTGTAAACTTGTTTTCACTTAGAAAATCAACAAAACATGCATCTTGACTGAGGGAGTTCAAACTTTTGCATATGATTATATATTAGTGGATGACTAAATAAGCTTCATCAAAATGTACTGATTACGTTCAGTAATTCAACTTGAACCTGAATACAAAATCACATGAACACTGGATGAATATGAAAATGAGGTAAGTGTAGTTTTCAATGTTCATCACCGACAGTGGCTGCATCTTCTAACTCCTCAGCATTTGTAGCACCCTTGTTCTCATACCACTATGTTACGATTTGTTACAGGGGAACTGTAGCTATCCACTTTGCTATTGCTTTTGTTAACCCATGGATTTTGGTTTATCCATAGTCCTCCTGTGAGCACTGTGCAGTATTACTGATATTGCCAGTGTCAGCAATGTGTTTTACTTGTAAATGATACTTTAGACTCAATGTACTTCAGTGATAAACAAATTCATGGCATTGAATTAGCTTGAAATAACTTCTATCAAGGGAGCTATCAGTGGAAGCTGCCATTAAAAAAGCTATATTTGAACAAGAGGGCTAAAATCACCAAGTCATAGCAACAGCGCACAGCATCTGCTGAGCTTCAGGCTGGAACTATGGATAACGCAAAATGCCAAAATGTGCTATCAATGTAAAAAAAAGGTGCACGTTCAGGCACTCCTATTAGCCCTGTAGCTCCTGTGGAAAACTACAGAAGCAAATCTCAAAAACCAAACATGTCTTTTCCTTGATTGAACACATTTGTGGTAAGGGTAAAGTTGAGTGAATGTGATTTTTTGCCTAGCTATCATTTTATGATTTATATTTACATTTTGACTACCAGCAACAGCTACAAATCCATGTTCACATAACTATTTCTGTATGTGCTAAAATGGGAACCTAAATGACCGCACCTGCTGGCCAGCGAACGTAACCTGCACGTAAGGGTCGATGAAAACCTTCTTCTCGCCCATCATTTTGGAGAAGCTGCCCAGAAATCCAGCGTTCATGCTGGGCAGGTCCTCTGCCCGGTAGATCTTTATCAGGAACTTGGCCCACGGCCGCTCCGCTGGCATCCGCTTGGGGAGCAGCAGATTCCTGTTTAGAGAGGGAAAACACATTTACAGCCTAAATCCATCTAGACCTCAAGTACAGGTATGAATAGCACTGAAAGCGCACATAGCACAGTGACTTTGAATGTTAATGTGTGTAACAACTGCTTCACATCTTTAACTGTACATATTTAAATTTGCATATACCAATAAAGTTCAAAATGTAACTGTATATATAATTCCATACAGATCATATGTATAATAAAACTTATGCTATTCATGCACATATGTTGTAGAGATGTAATGATTAACAGAACCCATTATTTAGTTCAATTTAATACAGTGGTCTTGTGTTTTTTGATACAGCAAAAAAGTTAAATGGCTTGACTTATGTTTATATGTATGCATACAAAAATAAGAAGTGGCTGAAAATCTGCCTCATGTTAAACAATATTTTTTCCATTTTCAGTTTATTAGAGTATCCAACATTCTAAAGGAACAATATTTTATAATAATATGCTAGCCATGAGCTAACACATTAGACCCGAGCTAATATATGCTTATGAGGAATGTGCTATTTCTCCATGCGCTCAATTTTGAATATATTGTTTGATATGTGCGTAAGTAAATTGAGAGGCTAGTTTTTAACGATACTAAACAATGCTGTGTAATGTTACACTCCTATGATTAATGGGCCTCATTCACCAATATCTTCCTAAGTTTGTTCTTAAATTTGTTCTTGAGAAAGGTACTAAAGATAAGTCTATGTCAGATTCATGACATGTTCTTAACCCACAGATCTGTTCACGTCTTTGTTCTACAGAGTGTGTGTAGATTGTAGATTCTGTTCTTACCTAAGAACAAATCCCAATAAGATTTCTTAGCAGTTAAGCTAAAGTTGCTTTATAGCACCCCAATCTAATGCGGGAGTCAAGAACTAACACTAATGCACTAGCAATGAGCTATTTGTCATTTATGTTGACATAAATACCAGTTATATAACATCTGTGCTGATGAACTAAAATGGAAAATAATGTAAAAGTTATTTTAAGCATAGGAGCAAAACACCAATAAACATTATTTTCCCCCATAATAATGTTATTTCTACGGTAATTAGGTTGTTAAAAAGATCTGTCCTTGAGGATAAAGCAATCATGAGTCCAGCGGCCTCCTCACTTTTCAATGTCATCGTTCTGGCTGGAGACTGGAGGCAGGCTGGCGATGGCCATTGAGTCGCCCTTCATCATAACACTCAGCGTGCATTTCACATAGCCCTTTATGCCGGAGCGAGTGTCCTTAGGGTCTGTGAGCGGAGCCCATCTCTGATAGAAGCGGTGATCTACAGAGAAAAGAAGAGTATGAACTTGCTCAATGTCTCTAATAATTACTGTTAAAGAGCTGTCTCTATGGAGCCCTGTAATTAGCCTAAAGCACAAGCAGTGATGACTTAATTACCATCATTAAGGCAGCGGCATGCCATTATCATCTTTGTACAAATGTGATACATTTTAGTGGAAATGGGATGAGACCGACACACAGATATGTGCCCCTTCATTCATTTAAGGCCTTTTTTAAGGTCACTGCGGTTAATAAACATTAACAAAGCGAAACATGCTATTTGTTTTGAATCTGTTCACACAGTCATGGTACCTGTCTGCTGGTAAACTGTGCTGATGTCTATCTTGAAGGTGCCAATGCGGGTCATCAAAAATGCCAGAGTTTTCTTGTGAACCACCTGAAAGTTCAGAAGTCCCAAATAAGCTTGCTGACATCAGTTTTTATGAGACAGCTGAAAGCCAGTGCAGCTCTCTACAGTTTCATTTGCAAGAAAAACTTACAGAGATCTCAATAACTTTATCAAAGAGTACATCTTGTGTCTCTTGAAACTCAAACATGAAGTTCTGAAAGACAAAAGAAAACATCAGAACATATTAATCAGTGGTAGACACAAAAGCCTGATCTGAAAAAATGCATCCATCTTCGAATATGGCCGTCATCCATTGTGATATAATCATTATGTTATCGATTATATATTATAATAGAGGAACCCTTCAGAGAAAGGCCTAATGATTTCTGTGAAAATATGTCTGTAGTTTTAGTTCATTTTTATTTGTTTATCACACTTGTATTTGTACTCTTCAAGTATTGCAGTAATATTCTAGTTTTGGTTGGAAACAGTTGAAAAAGTTAAAATCTTCAAACACCCACTGGAAAATGACACAATCAGGATTTTTTCCTCCATGGTATCTTGGAAAATACAACCAAGCTAGCTCTCCCATTGTTCAGAACTTCAGGAACTAAAGGCCTAATGTGTCAGATCTACCACTAACATACTTAGGAACAAACCAATCATGTTTTGATTTACAATGCTTGGGATCAACAAATGACTTTCTAAAAGTCAGTCACTGACTGTCAGTATAAGTGATACCCTGACCAGTCGCTAAAGAGTCACTGTAAAATGGCTACATACAAGATAAAATTTAAAATGTCAAATTAAACATGCAATATCTTTGCTACCTTCAAATGTTGGTGTTTAATCTAGAACCCTAAAAATGTTCATATGAATTGCTGTTAGCTTAGCATTAACATACTACTAGAATCCCATAGGGGCACTGGCAGAAATTTGCATTATCAAGGTATTTTTTCCTTGTTTTTGACCTAGTTTTGAGATGAATGGCCTGAACTGAAGATCTAGCTCTAATAGCTAAGGTTTGCCATTGTACTATAGATACATTACCATTTAAAATATTAAAACCACATTTTCCAGTAATGTAAAACCAGCTTGTTAGAGATACATGTATAAAATGATTCTATTAGAGATTGCTAAGCCACATTTTCAGAGATTTCAACAAATTTGGAGGAAAATTTTAAAAATAAAAGAGTTTTATAAGTGTTTAGAATGATGCACAGAGCTGTGGATGATTCCTTAATAATGGAGAAAGCATTATAACACTGAGAATGAAGTTAAATTACTGACCAGAATGTATTTAAAAATGTTGATGATAAAATACTGAGGCATAACTTGTTACTATAAATAAATAATTCCAATGTATTATTTAGCATTTAATAAGTTCCTGCAGTTCTCAAAAAACTTGAAATAATAAATAAAAATATCTGAAAACACCTTCTGGTATCTCATTTATTGCTGTTACTTTACACTTTTTAATGAAGTAACAGTAAATATTAATGAGATAAATGATTCCAAACTTTTAAATGGTATTTAAATTAGTATTTCAGTTTTGTGTATACTTAAGATTTAAGATTTGAGAAAATAACGTTGTAAGCAGGAAAAAATATGCATACAGGAGGAGCTTATCTAGAAATGTGAACTTATTATGGGAAAAAAGTCTGAAAATCCTTATATTTAATTATACACATGGGCATTCTAATCACAGTGTAGAGAAATCTCTTTTTTTCTACTCCAAGTATGGTTACAGTTCATTACAACTCCTCCATTTGGACCAACTATCCCCATTGTACACTTCTTACAACATGACCACTTCTCCTACCTCATTGTAGAATGGACAGTTGGTGGATTTCTGAGTGGCCGTGTGCTTCTTCTCATCTCCCACAGTGATGTACACAGCTGGGTTAATGTTCACACCCACCAACTTCTGGGCCTCAATCACGTTAACATTCACCTAAAGCATTCATCATACAGTTACCAATAGCATCTGTAACAAGTTTCATTACAGTAAATTGGTGAGTAGTGTTTCACCTTTGTCCTTCACATTTAGCTCCTTGTTCAGGTTTTAGGTTTAAAATCATTCTGTTCAGTTAGTTCAGCTCCTGTTTTGCTTTGCTGTTGTTCACTTTGACGTTGGAGCTCTAGCACTTTATTTTGGACCAAAAGGATCCCAAAAGAGAAGAGCAGAGCCTTCAAACTTCTGATAGATGCTGAATGTACTAAGAACTTCCACTGCAGTTTAATAGGGAACTCAGTCAGGAGGTTTTTTGAATTAATGCTTTCTATATATCAGTTTTTGATTTTTGCTTCACTGTGAAATACATGTACAACCAATTGATGCACCTGAATCACATAAACTCAAAGGACCATTTTTACTTCTACTTTTACTTCTATTTGTGTCTTTATTTAATTGCTTTAATAACTTGTACTTAATTAAAGGATAAGGCTACTTGACCCAACTTCGCATATCCTAAGTTCTGCAGTACATTCATGTAAGCTGTATACACACTGAGGAGCACAGGCTTTATGGATGTTTTTGGTGCTTTACCGACTTACCTGAAAAGTCTTCACTTTGGGGGCAGCTGCAAGCTCATGCTTTGATAAAGCTCTACAACGACTAAATAAGAAACCAACACAGGAAATATTGTAGATTAATATTTAGGTTCAGAGCTGATGTAAGCTAAAAAGTTGTACCATGAACAATGTATGAAATACAGGGTGTCCTGGGGGGTCTGGGACCCTCTAATTAACCTCTTGAACCCCCTGAACCCCAAAATTCTGGGCGGTCCCTAAAAATAAACTTATTATGATGTTATGCTGTCTGTTACAGAAAAATACATGCTCAAAAATATATGAAATTCATGGACAGGTCATTGTTTAGCTGTTTCACCCACAATCTCCACGGACCCACACATGATACATGATATGCAAGACGATATTATTGGAATGCTATTTACAAAAAGTAAAATAGGTCCACTGTCTGTAATTAATTTGTTTCCAAGCAAGATTAGCTAGTAATGCAATGCTAACTGCAAAGCTGATTTAGCTATCAGTCAGTTTGAAACTAGCACAGTGTAATGTGATCTACAGAATGATTCATTCCAGTCAAGATAGCAGATAATAGCAGATAGCTCAATAAACTTAATGCTGTTAGTTCTGATTAGCTCATTAGCATTCTCAATGTTTATTCTTCTGGGTTTGATTTCCCTGCAGGGTAACCAGGGCCCTCTCTTTGTGGAGTCTGCTTGTTCTCCCCATATCTGCGTGGGATTCCTTCCACAATCCACAGACATAAAGTCAGGCAAATAACAAAAGCTAAATTGACCCTAAGTGTTTGTGTGAATGTATATGTCTGTGTGTCTGCTCTGTTACTGAGTGGCAACCTGTCCAGGGTGTGCCCTCTGCCCAGTGAGTGCTGGGATAGGTTCCAGCACCCCCCACGATGACAAGTGGCTTATAAAGTGCTTGTGTGTGTGCTTTTGACTTATGTCAACATTGTTCTTTATTTTGACTTCTTTCATCATGACCATATAATATTTACAGCAATATCTGCGATTAGACGAATAGATATTCAACAAATAAATATTATTTAGAATTTTGATCCACTTATAAAGTCTCTACAGTTATAGAATATCTATTTTGTTTCATGCTTTATGCTTCAAGATCAGAAATGGCCAGATATTTTAACCCACAACCCTGAACTACACAGACCTTTTACATAGATACAGGGCAAATGTTGTAATTTTTCAAATTCTTTAATTTCTTGTCCTGGGGATAATCAAACACTGAGAAAGATTAAAAAACACTGTGAAACCGAGCCATAAAAAGTTCTTCTATGTGTCCATATTAATTACCATGTAAGCTCTTGAAGATATTTCTCAAATACAGTTGACAGTTATGAAAACTCACCTCAAGATGGGGGTGAATGTCATGCCTGCAGTTTCCAAGTCTGCAAAGTCATAATCATCATCATAATCGTCATCATAATCTTCATCTCCATCTTCATTGTCTGTCTTCATCAGACTGCGTCCGAGCGTCCTGGCGTCTCGGTCCAACTGCTGTGGCCGCAGATTTCTGACAATCAAAGACCAGATCATGGAGATTTAGGGTACATTCTACTGACAAAGTTAAAAAATGGTTCAATATGTATATAAAAATGGGTGATTATTCTGCAGAACCAGGCCTGATGTTCCGCATGAGCAATAGAGAGGCAATAGCATAACTGCTAAAAAGCCAAAAGAACTAGACATATTTGAAAAACAATTCTAATTTGATTTTAAATACTGCAAGCCCATATGTGTTATGAGAATAAATGCTGGAAGGGATGTACATACCCAGGTTCAAGAAAGCCTGCATTCTTAATGACAAAACCTGATCTGTAAAGATTAAAGAAACAACAGATTTATATAAATTACAGTGGAAATAAGACACATGCATTGCTTTTAAAGGCGTAGGTGATGAATAATTGGATGAATGCATGAATGAATGGATAAATATTTTTGGTCTGTTACTCACTCATCATTGTCCTCCAACCTAGTGAAATCTTCACTGCTCCAGTCTCCTGCTGCACCTTGCACAGGATTATACCTCACATCCAGCTCCACATATATCTAAACCCAGCAATGAATCACCACACACAGAGTTAGGAAAAACTGCAGCCATTCACAGCCAAAAGTTACCAGTATACTAGTATATTAGGTGCCATTAAGTTGATTCTGACTCCCGACAACCATGTGAATAGTGTTTCTCCTGATTGTCTCTATCCATCTGTTCTCTTCCTCTTTTACCTTCAGCCTTTATAAGCATAAAAGTCCTGAAAATATGTCCAAAATAAGATCAGCGTCAGTTTGGTTATCTGGGCTTCGGGTGAGAGGTGAGGCTTAATATGATCGAGGACCCAATTGTTTGTTTTCTTTGCTGTCCATGGTGTTTGCCAACACCAGAGCTAAAAGGCATCAGTGTTTTTCCTGTCTTGCTTGTTTACTGTTCAGCTTTTACGTCCATAAAAAGCACAGAAAAGACCACAGTTGGACAATTCTGATCTGGTCTGCTGAGATAAATCGTTGCATTTGAAGATCTTTTTAAACTCCTTCATGCCTGTTCATGCTAATCTGTGTTATATGTTTTTCCCACCATGCCTGCTTCTCTTATTACATGTACAGACAGCATACACAAGTAAAGTGATAGTATGCAGCTTTAGCTAACTTATATGCCAGTGTGGTAGCAGTCTCCTTATATGCTAGTGCGCAATTACCATTTACTTACTGTTTATTTGCTAAATTTAACATACATAAACAAATAAAACATAAATATGGCCTGTGCAAAAGTTATGGCACATTTTAAATGTTTTTTGTTTGTTTGTTTTCCAAATTGTTAAATTCAGCAAATACACAGCAATTGTGCACAAACAATTCCAGAAGAATGCCATATTTAAGTCTGTTCCCTGTGCAGGATCTGTTAACTTATTTTCACTTAGAAAATTAACGAACATGTCATTTGACCAGGGGTCTTTGAACTATTGTATATGTCTGTAAGTAAGTAATTCACATATAACTATAAAATGATCTCATAACCCTTAAGAAGTTATAAGTTCTATAGAGCTATATAATACACTATATGTCCAAAAGTATCAATTTGTAATGACACATTAACAAAATGTTAATGGCAGCTAAAGTTACAGCAATAAACCTAATAAATAATTTTTTTTATAAATAAATAAAGATTTTTAATGGTTTCTGGCCTTCAGATGTGACACAGTGGATTTTAGCTGTGATGATTAATGAAAGCTCAGTGTTGGTTAATGGGAGGTTAATAGCTTCAGTAACTCACATCAGTCAGGCTGTAGTTGCTGTCTGTGAGCGGCTCTCTCAGAACCAGCCTCCCCGCTGTCACCACATGCTGCAGGCTGACCACCAGTTTCCCTAACAGCCTGTTAGAGCACACAGACACACTCACACATTTGTACCCACAGTAAATGGACTACAAATAACATAACCATGCACTTGATTTAAATCCTAAAATCAAAACCATGAAATTAGCTGTAAGGAATGAATTATAAGAGGCTACATTTGTAATTGTGGTGAATTGCAGTTGGTGGCATGATTCACCATGATTCAGTATGTTTGATTGATTTTATTGAATATTTTTATAATAGACTCCAACACAGCAAAATTGAAGCAGTTGAGCATCTTCAAATCAATGCATCATTATATAATGCAGTTTTACACCTCTAGTACATACCATATACAGACATATGCTAAAGTTTGAACACTCCCAGTCAAATAGCATGTTTTGTTGATCTTCTAAGTGAAACACAAACTTAAATATGGTATTTTCAGAAAACTTTATTGCATGATTCTATCATATATTTACTGAATTTAATATCTTGGGAAAAAATAAAACATGACATAAAATGTGCCATAACCTTTGCACAGGCTATGTTTTATGTTTTTTCCCTAATATGTTAAATTCAGCAAACAGTATTTATGTATTAAAATGTACAGAATTCTAAAATCAGCTAAATGTAAATGACCAGGGATGCCTAAACTTTTGCATACGACTGTATATCAGTTAAATCACAACAAATGCAGTTTTGATTCAGTTGAGTCCTGAGCTCTTTCACAGAAACCTCTGTGACTGACCTTATGACCCAAAGACTGACCTGTTACTGAACATCTTGCTACAGTTGTATACACTGATGGACAGAGCCTCGTCCTTCAAGATCTTCCCGTAGTGTGGCCATCTGAAGTGCTAGAGATACACACATACACTTACAGATGACTAATTTCAGTAAAAGGTGTAGAGACTTGCAAACAAATTAGCTAACTGAATCATTCAGTTCATATCACATAGCTGAAAGTAGGAGGAGCTATGATTAGCTATGTTCCACATTTTTAACAGACACAGATAAGAGTTTGCATATAATGGGAGCTTGTTGCTGCTATAACAATAACCATAGCAATTATTTGGTACATTATGAAATAAAAGTTTTTCCCTATAAGTGTTATAAGATGAACTAGGATGCTGTTGGCTTTCTGTATGTGAAATGTTGTGACTCTGTGTTGAGCTGCTAGCAAGCAGTAAGGGGTAAAAGGTGAGGTGTGAGAACTGCAGTGAAAACAGTTCATACCTCTCCACAAAGAGATAAATGGAGAGTCCATTTGCAGCTTTCTTGATATTAAAGAATCATGTCACTTGTCAAAATGTCATGGCAACTGCCACAATAAAAATAGCATTTAAACACAATAAAAACACTTGTTGACTTGCTTCCTCTCCTAAAACAAAGGAAAAATCCAGTTTGCTTCCAATTTTGTAAATCATACACAATTCCAGTGAAATAGATCACATCAGAGTTATTGAGGAAAAAATGCATAGTTCACCCGAAGGAACTCCAAAACAAATGAAAATTCTCACTTTAACCTCTTAAATGGCCTGGGATCTCAAGGGGTTAACAAATACAAGTCTAGAAATTCCTTCACTGTGTCCTAACTACATAAATATTTAGACTATGAGGTATTTCTTTTAGCACACCTCTTTGTTTCTACACTCTTTGCCTATTTTATCAGCTCTACTTACCCTTGTTAGTGTGTGTTGTGCTGGTACAAGTGGATCAGACACAGCAGTGCTGTTGGAGTTTTTCAAGTGTCCATCTATTAGACACACCTGGACACTGTTGGCTGGATATTTTTGGTTGGTGGACTGTTCTCAGTGCAACAGTGGCACTGTGGTGTTTAAAAACTCTAGCAGCACTGATGTGTACCATCATGTACACACGTGTGTACCATGTGTACACACACTAACACAGCACCATGACATTAGCGTCACTGCAGTGCTAAGAAAAATCCACCACCCACATAATACCTGCTGTGGTGGTCCTGTGGGGGTCCTGACCATTGAGGGACAGGGTTCAAGAGGGCTAGCAAGGTATGCAGAGAAACAGATGGACTACAGTCTGCAGTTGTAGAACTACAAAATGCACTTATATGGTAAGTAGAGCTGATAAAATAAAAAGAGTGTAGATATGTGGAGGTGTACTTAATGAAGTGGCTGTTTAGTATATATTGGGTAGTAATCTTAAAAATGTATTATTTCAGCTGGGCCAGTATTTAAAATATTAAAATACTGCCTCATTTTGTACTAATGGGAAGGGAACAGCAATTAGAATTACTGTTTATAGTTAAGACACAGCAATCGATTCACTTTGCCAAAACCTGATCACTCTTCAAACATACGGGCCTTTCCTTCAGTAACTTCTTAGTATTTGTTAACACGAGTTAAAGATTAACTGCAGGCAGACACAGCAGTGAAAATGTTGTAACTGTAAGTGTGTTTCTGTAAATGTGAGTTAAAATGGCTGAGGAATGACTAAGCTTGGAGGGAGCGGTTTGTGAACAGAAACCACATCTCCTCCCTGCCAAAAGCTAAACACTGACACCATTAAAACGCAGTACAAAGGAAAGCAGTCGGGCTGCCAAGTTACACTGTTGCTCAGGCCTGCACTGATTTCAGATGGTTTTCTAATAATGTTTCTATTCTTTAAACTGTTACAACTGATAAGTCCTTTCTGTCATTTGAGTGATTCGTTCTCGTTCATTTTCAGTATCATAGTTCAAATCATAGTGATGATCTGTATACAGTTAATACAGTTGTAGACAGTTATACAGCTGCAATCAGATTTTCAGCTTCCTAGCAGTAACATTAGCTATGTGCCTTCCTTCTGCAGTAGCTACCAAAAAAAGGTTCCTCCCTCCTTCTACATACATCATCAGAAGGGAATTTTCCTCATGTTTGAACAGGAAAATTTTAAAAGTGCTCTATGGAGTGGGTTCTATGGATAACCATGGCACTCTTCATAGAGTTAAGCCTTTATTGCAACATGACTATGGATGAAAAATCTCTTAGTACAGATTTGTCTAACAACTGTATATACTCAGTGTGTTTAAGTTTTTAAATATACAAGACACGCACAATTACTATATTAATAATTTGAATGAAACATGGAAGACAGTGCTTTAAAATCGGGCATGCTAGTGCAATACCAGACCTCTCGGTAGTGCAATACCAGAACTCACCACTCGGATGTGCATCACATCTATGATGGCTCCTCGCAGCAGAAGTGGAAGAGGGGGCAGCGAGGATCGTTACTAACGGAACGCACACGCCCTTGGCAGGTTAGCCTTAGCGAGCTAAATGGCTAGCCATGCAAACTGTGCAAAGCAAAACGTTTTTAAGAAGTTTGAGCGTAATGTTAATAAAGAGTGTGAGTAATTGGTTTGTCTGGAACTGTGGTGATATGTGGTGAAATGCCTTTTTGCTCTTGTTAGCCATGTAGCCCCTTAGTATGCTAACAAGCCAGCTAGCAGAGGAAAGTGAAGTTGCATCAGCAATCATGCCTAACAGGAGTTATACTTTGTAGCCATAAAGCCAAGAAAATCTAATGTTACGGTTTAGAAATGTTAAGCTTATTAAAGTAGTTTATAGTGATGAAGAGTTTTGTCTTCCGTTATTTTCGGGTTTGAAAGGGGAACTGCATCAGGTGGCAAGACTTCTGGGCAAGTTCTGCTGCTGAAGTCAACACTGGTGTTCATTCAATCCCTCGCCCCTCTAAAGGTTCATCTCACACCCTTTATTTGAGCTAATAAAGTAAAGGAAAAACCCTTAAGGTGCTGCCGGGGAAATGGCGAGGCCAAGTGCACAAGGGTTTGTTAAAACAGGTATTGAAGCAGGGGATAGGTACGGCACTTCCACTATGTTGAGTGTGTGTGACAAAGTGTAAGAGGAGCTGTAACTAAAACAGTGGACCAATAGGCACTTAAGGTCAACATCCTTCCTCTTAGACTCACCCATCTATAAAAATGTGCAAAGACTGCAGAAGCAAAGGGCTGAATAGAAAAAAGGAAAGGCAAGATTGGCAAAATAGTGGGGAAAATGAGTAGTAAGTGGACTACATATATATATATATATATATATATATATATATATATATATATATATATATATATATATATATATATATATATATATATATATATGAAGTCATTATGTGGGCGTCATCTGTTGTTGTTGCTGTGTTATTTTCATGAAGTCAAGCTTTTATATGTATATATATATATAAAAGTTTGACTTCATGAAAATAACACAGCAACAACAACAGATGACGCCCACATAATGACTTCATATAAACGTATCAGAAGTTATTGTAGTCACCCAGAGGTTTTTTTAAAACACATCAAAACTGCATTAATCTTAAGTGCCTCAACCTTGAACTTGACTAGCAGTGAGGTTCCTCTTACCTCATTGAAGATGGCGATGTTTTCACACTGAAGAATCTTGGTTTTGTGTGTAAAATCTGGATAATAAACATGGTTTTCAAATATGACATAGTTCACATCATGTAAAAGGCAAAGGGTTCAAGAAAGTAAAAAAAAAAATTAAAGGAATTATCAACATGAAAGAATGAAAGAAATGCTTATAAAATAAGAAGTTTTTCATCTTTTTGGAAAGTACATTAATTTAAACAAAAACAGCCCCTTTAATGATTATTTAAGTAGGATTAAAATCAGATATGTAGACATCAGACAAACATTTGGTTCATATATAACTGGACTATACTATTGTTTTTGATTTATGTCTGAAACTGTTAGGATCCATGGTGCTGAAAGTCGTTTTATATTATAGCCATTTATTTCAATTTTTTAAAAACAATACAAAAAAATCCTAGTTCCTAGTTACAAACAGCATTCCGTTGTACCAAAACTGATGTGTAAAAACATACTCTTCACAACAACTGACATTTACTTTGTATGCCTAAATCAAAATCATGGTTCATAAATTTGCATTCTTACCCCTAAAAGAAAGTTCCACTTTCCTGTCATATTTCCCAGGCAGGTTAGATATCCTCTTCAAATGGACTGTAATGGACATGTTTCAGTGATTGGAGTCTGTTTTCTTCACTCTTGAAAAACCTCCTTGAATGTCCTGCTAGTTAACATTTTGCTTCCAGAAATCCACAGTGTACTTTGGAACAGCAGTGAGAATGTTTGGAAACAGCTATTTCCACTCAGGCTGATGGTCTGATGGGTTGAAGACTTTAAACGTTGCAGTTGTCCAGTCTATCAGGCGTAGGTGCACAGGTGTGTCTCCTGAATGAGGCACCTTCAGGCAGCAGTGCAGTTTTAGTTTCCACTGTTTGCACAGGCTAATGTGACAGGTAGGAAGTGCTAAGAAAATCAATATAAGAGTCAACCTGAACTTTTCAGGATAAACTATAGAATGTTTTAGACATTAAAAAGGAGCTGAACAAGAGGTATATGTACAACCATAGGCAAAGGTTTGAATTACACGTTTTGTTGATTTCCTAAGTGAAAATAAGTTAACGCATCCTCTACAGAAAGCTATACATTTTTCTGCTAATTTTACTGCAAAATATCTGTTTATTTGATGGGTTTAATATATTGGGAAAAAAATAAAACACAGGATAAAGTGTGCCATAACTTTTGCACAGGCCACATTTTATATATATATTTTTTCCCCAACGTGTTAAATTCAAATAAGCAGTAATTGTGTTCTCTGTAGAAGATGTTTATTTTTTTCCACTTCCACAAAACATAATTTGACCAGGGGCACCCAAACTTTTGCATATATATATATATATATATATATATATATATATATATGATATAAGTTGTAGATGCTTTTGAACTTTGGTGCTGGCGAAGACTTTTAAGAGTAACCTGGACGGCAAAAAAAATGAACAAACGGATCCTCGACCAAATTAAGCCTCAACTCGAAGTACATATTGGACATATTGTGAGAAGAACACATTCTTTGGAAAAGACCATTATACTTCGAAAAGTTTAAGGTAGAAGGGGTAGAACATGACCAGCGACAAGATGGATGGATACAATTTGAGGAATCATGAACCAGCCTTTCAGAAGCCTGAAGACTCAAACAGAAGACAGGATATTCTGGAGAAACAATATCTATATGGTCACCAGAAGTCAGAAATGACAAACATACTTAATAATAATAGTTAAAGCTGCAAGTAAATAACTAAATTAAAGTGTTATTGTATAAATTGCACCCAACATCATTATATAAGATCAACAAATACCTTAAATATCCCTGTTGGTACAATTGATCAGAAAATATGCAAGAGAGTTCATAGAAGCACAACTAATCGTCCCAGACAGGTGCAAGAAAGATTTCTCTCAAACACTGAAAATTTATGGAAGATTTTTTCTTTTTAATATTTTGAAATTGTGAGTCCATCAGAGGGACCCTCATAACCTTGGGGAATAGCGGACGGTGTGCAGAGAAGAAAGGGACAAAATGAGCCAAAATGCTAAAAACAAAACAAAACAAAAAAAAACTAATTACTTCTTAACAGATTTCTCAAAGCTGTAGCCGCCAACAACAGCTTTGCAACAAAGTACTGTTATTAATTTGTTGTGTGAATGCTTTATTTCCTCTATCAAATTAATTTTTCTAAAACATATTGTTTATACTTTTAAAAACATACTTTTTTGTTAATATTTGTAAGTACAAAGTCAAAGGAGAAACGTATAAATGTGAAGTGTATATATGCACTGGACGTATATAAATAACAAAAACAAAAATGTCTGAGTATTTGACACACACACACACACACACACACACACGGGTGCATCTAAAAGTATCCAGACACTTTTCTACTTTGGGATGCACTCTTTGCTGACACAATTATGCACACACAGCTTGTATAATCTTCACAGAAAAGCATGGACATTAAAATGGGTTTCTCTGGAGCAGCCAGATATAAGGTTAACGTTCCCAATGCCGAGTTTTAGCTTGAGCAGTATAAAGTTCCCCCTTGGCACTGGCCCGTAAAGAAGTGGAATTGTGTTCCCTGCAGTGACGGAGCACCATCCAAAATGTTTGGGATGAGTTGGAATGGCATTTAAGATCTTATCATCCAACAACTTAACTTGACCTCACTAATGCTCTTGAGGCTGAAAGCAATCAAATCCTAACAGCAATGTTCCAACTTATAGTGTAAAGCCTTACTGCAGCAAAAGCGGGATGAAACTCCCTAAAATCCTTGATTTCAGAAGCATTGGATAAACAGGTGTCTACAAACTTTTAGGCATGCACTGTATATAACGGATGTGTGGACAGGTACTTTCAATTCTGATACACGTACCTCTGTGGGAGGCCATGTATGTAACATAATGCAGGTCATGTAAAATTGAGAAGCACAGAAGAGGCACACACAAAAAAAAAATCAACACCCAACACAGTTGAAATTTAATTTTTACTTGTAAAAATAAAGGGCACTTTACAAAGTGGTGTGTAAAAGATGAACAACAAAACAGAAGAAGCAAATGCTGACAGTATTTGTAAACTGATTGGTCAAACAACATTATTCATCTGATTTCCAGTAGAGATACTGGAAATATTTTCATTGTCACTTTGCAATGATCCCATAAGGCTTTATGTGGTAATGTTAAGTTCTATAATATTGCATTTAGACTTTGACAGAGTGTAGTTTATCTCCAAGACATAAGGTGCAAACAGTTGCATATTTGGCAAAAGTCTTAAAGTCTACTATTGTACTGTTAATAGTATTCAGTGAGCATCGGTTCTGGTTGAACTTTTAATAAAAAAAAAGTGCAATATTGGCCACAAGTCGTTGGTCTGTAGAACAGGAAACCTATTAAATCATCCAGCAATTTTACAACCAAAAAAGGAATGAATCTCAAGTCAATGCTGAGATTAATTTAATGCTGCTATCAGCATATCTACATGCTATTCTTTAATTACATAGAGCATTTCACTGCAGAGAACTATTTGCAATATCATGTTTTCCAGTTTAAAGTGGCCATTGATATGATTTAACCTCAAGCGCATTATTATAAGGCATTTCATGATCTTTAGTTAGACTCTTTAGAAGACTACCTACTACTATATCACTCTTAGGCAGCAGTTTGTTTAGCTGTTTATACACGTTATGTCAGGATGTTCTCTCCCTGACGCTATAAATGAAATAGAAAATGCAAGAATGTGAGTTTAACATCAGTATCTACCATTTTTCACTCCCAATTTCTTAAAATTAGACTTGATTTTCTTTTTATGTTTCACTGTGAATGAGACGCTTTCTTACTTAACTTACAAATATTTGCACAGAACAGTAACAGCATTCAACATTGAAAACAGGAAAAGCTGCTCTAATTCATTAATTCCAGTATCTGTAAACTGCTGCGTCAAACAACATTACTCATCTGATTTCGAGTAGATACAGGAAATATGCTCACTGTCGCTTTGCAATCTCTCAGTATCATTCACTGAGTAGCGCAAAAAAAGTTACTATTAAACAGAAGGTTGTAATTGCTTTCCACAAAATAAAAAGGCCAAAATCCAATCCCAATTAACACACGATTAAGGGATGAGGTGATTTTTAACATTGACACTGCATGAAAAGGTGGCTCAGAAGCCATACGGATGTGTAACAGGCTGATACAAAAAAGTCACTCAGATGTTTGCTGAATTCAGGTTGACAACTGCATTTTCTCAAAGCCATTATAGGTTTTTGAGCTTTTAATTAAAATAAGGAAGGTTTAATGATTTGGACTGCATTTAGTCCCTGATCTTGATTAAGCCACAAATGATAGTTAAATGGTACATAAGCCCATGTGTGAACAATGTCCTATCCTAAAGATGTCAATAAACACTGCGAAGCTAATTTAGTGAGAGATGTGCAATGCCTGTGAAAATCTAAAATATCACATTTCTCTGCTCTGCATTTAGCCTATTAACAGCCACACATGGAGAATGCCCAGTGGGATGAAATGAAGTATAGTTCTGTCATTCCACTGCAAATGTACCGCATTCACTGTTTCAAATGTACTGCATTCACTGTCATTTGTAGCCCAATCTTGGCAATAAATAAGTGGCTGTTTGACTATTATAATAATTTGGTTATACATCTCAAAAACCAATCACTAAATGATTAAATTTTAGAGTGTTTAAAGCAACACTCAAACTTCATTGTGTTATAATGCTTCTGAGAAAGCAGTGCACTCACAGTAAAATATCAGAAAGGTGAGGGGTAACAGATGTAGACAGCCAAAGATAAACCTATAAGATATGACCTCTAAAAGTTAAAGTTATTATAGCATGCATAATTGGCAAAATCTGAACAGCATAATACAAAACCAGACTTCATGTATATTTTTCTCCCTGTTAGAAGCCCTCTAGTGGCCATTCCCACTTCTGAAGACATCTGTCTCTACTTCGTGGGAGCAGGAGGATTAACTGGGCTGAGATTTCTCATCTTGAAGTATGACACCAGTTGACTGGGCACCTCAGCTAGAACTGTCTGGGCCAGAGATTCTCTAGGAGCCTGAGGAGGGAGTCAAAATTACAGAAAGAGAGAGATGTAAAATGAGAGATCAAACAAAGAGAGAAATTATACAATTTATGGTGTTTAAGTCAAATCAAGCGCAACATTAGGAGAGGTAAGACAATTACCACAGTTATTGCTTTACTGAGATCTAACACCTAATGATAATGCAGTCTCAAAAAGTAATAATTCCAATAACTGTGTCGTATTTGCATCATTTTAAAAAAAGGGACACAATCACTGCTACAGTGTTCCTACAAGGCACGAACCAGGACACTTCTACATGGTTAATTTCTAAATGGTAAACAGTAGCAGAGCTGGTTGTAATTTCGAACTATTTTGAAATGTATTTGATTTTTGGTGTTATAAAAAAAAATACCGCAGCTTCAACAGAGAATCTATCAAATACAGATCATTTCCATGTGTGCTGGGCACTTAGAATATTTTCAATTTATTTGAACATATTATAAATAATAATATTTACAAATATGTGTAATATACTTTGTAAATATTTTAATTGCTGATATGATGAACATTGGCCCCTCCTTAATTATAGATTTTTTGTCTTTGAATTAACGGGAAAAACATACGTTGATAAAGTCTTTGAAAGGCACGAACTGAACAATGTCTCTGGCCACTGGCTCTCCAGTCGGAGATTTAAGCACGCCGTTATCACCGTCCAGAACCTCCATGGCCTTGAAGTCAGCTTCTCCGACACCTACTACGATAAGAGACATAGGGAGCTTGGAGCTGTTCACTATGGCTTGCTTTGTCTGGTCCAGATCAGTGATCTCTCCATCAGTTATGATCAACAGCACAAAATATTGCTGAGGTAGGGAGAGCCGAAAAGAGAAAGACAGAAAAGAAGACATGGGATTATTTAAACAATAATGTTTTAAAGTAATTCATATTGTACCATATGCTGTGGGTGAGCTTTACTAGCAACACAATATCAAAGAAAAAGACCTGAACTCCAATTTAGTTACTTAAGTGTTAAAGAAACAGTTTCAAAGTAATGCAATTTTCTGCTTACTTACAAATGTAGTGAGTAACTTAATGTCCAACATTTGCTTCTTTAGTTTTGCACTGGCACTACAAGGTTAATGTAGCGAACAAGTAAAGGAAGCTTATACACCACCAATTAGCATCATGTAGACTGCATGCGAAAATAATCACACTTGATTCAACCAGGTTTACTCAGGCTTCTCAAGGCTACTTTAGGTTACTTATCAATGCAACACTTCCATTGTTTGTTGAAACCTTGTACCTTTAGTGCAAAACAATTTTCAGGCAGCAAATGTCTCTCTGCTGATAGACTACATTTGGGCTAAGGTTTAACATGTCTGTATACTGCTCTGTGCTGGGTTTTAGACTCACCGCTGCGTTTGGCTGTTGAGCAGCTGTGGCGGCAATACGGGCTACATGGTTAATGATAGGGGAGAAGTTAGTGGGGCCATAGAGTCGGACTTGAGGCAGAGCCATGCGATACGCCTGCACAATTCCATCTATTCCTGCATGAACACACAACAGATGCAAGTAGTTAATACTGTTTCATTTATCAGTGTATTAGCCTAAATTAACTCAGTATTGGAACAAAAAACAAATGTGTATCATCTATAATTAATTAAAACTAACTGCATGTTATTTTTTAAAAATAAGTTTTAACGTGATGTAAAAATCACAGAGAATATGAGGGACATAAGCAGCTTATATTAGATCTCATGTTAAGCCAAATGGCCAAATCGAGGTAGAGTTTTACATGAAAAATACTCAAAATAGAATTAGTGTAAAGCTGTGTGAGTTATGGTTCTGTAGATCAGCTACTGGGATATTAAACTACATGCCTAAACACAAATATCATTAAGTTAAATCAATAACTAGACAGAAATCACATCTTAGACTTGATCCATTATATAAACAAATGAGTTTTTGTCCCTTTTTTCTCATAACAATATAAGATATTATCCATGGTATATTTGAAAATGATTTGTTTAAAAATGCACACACTCAAACAGCAAGAAGATGGATGAAAGCCCATCCCTTATACAAACTAACCTTGGCAATAGGGGCTGCTGGGGTTGAAGTTTAGAGCAAACTCATGTGACACCTGTGGGACAAGATAAACCATATTTTTAGAAGCTCAAATTACATTTTCAATTTGTGAAAATGAAAATAAGAAACAAACCTTGAAATCTGGAGGCACTTGAGCACCAAATCCAAAAGCAGGAAATAGTTTGTCCCTATGGAGAGGGAGAGATTAAAAAAAGTACCGCTTTGAAAGAACCATACTGCCACCTAGCTATACCTAGTGGCAAGTGTTTAAAAAATTGTTTCTGTCCTAACATAAGAGGAGAAGCCATAATAACAAAACAAAAAAACAAAAAATAACATAATACTCTTAGACAATGCTTAATTAATTAAATATTAATGCTCTTGTTCAATGTTACAAGATTTTATTCCAATTAATTTTTGACTGTTTCTACTGGTCCATTTACTGTACATCTTAAATGCAAAGGACAGCTACCATTTTCCAATGGTGAAAAAAAAGTTTGATATGACAGTGGAGATCAGGCATAACATTATGAACACCTCCTTGTTTCTACACTCATTGTCCATTTTATCAGCTCCACTTACTATATAGGTGCACTTTGTAGTTCTACAATTACAGACTGTAGTCCATCTGTTGCTCTGCATACATTACATTTTACCCTGTTCTTCAGTGGTCAGGACCCCCATGGATCCTCACAGAGCAGGTACTATTTGAGTGGTGGATCGTTCTCAGCACTACAGTAACACTGACGTGGTGGTGGTGTGTTAGCGTGTGTTGTGCTGGTACACGTGGATCAGACACAGCAGTGCTGCTGGAGTTTTTAAACACTTCAGTGTCACTGCTGGACTGAGAATAGTCCACCAACCGAAACTATCACAAAAAACACACACTAACACACCACCACCACATCAGCATTACTGCAGTGCTGAGAATGATCCACCACCCAAATAGTACCTGCTCTGTGAGGGTCCATGGGGGTCCTGACCACTGAAGAACAGGGTAAAAGGGGGCTAACAAAGTATGCAGAGAAACAGATGGACTACAGTCTGTAATTGTAGAACTACAAAGAGCACCTATATAGTAAGTGGAGCTGATAAAATGGACAATGAGGGATTAAAGCCCTGCACTTACGCGTCATAGTCCTGGATCACCTGGCCCACAGACCAGATGGCAGTAAGGTACTGGTTCACGCCATTAGGACTGAGATAGTGCAAAGATTCAGAAGAGCGAGGATCTCCATTAGAGCCAGTGAAATCTATTCCCACCTACAACAATCACAATTCACACATTTGATCTCGATTAGAGTCAGTGAAATGTATCCCCATCCCCAACAATCACAATTCACATATTAAATCTTAACTTGTGTGACATTAAGGTTGGCACAAATCCAGACAGATTACTCCTCCCCCTGCGTGTTACATTCTTTGAGACTTTGAGAGTCTCTGCTGTTAACTTGAATTTATGTAATGTTACATTTGAGAACTGACAACCATATTGCACAGCTGAACCATACCAGTCAGTAAAGCACTATTACTAAGCTAAACTGTCGTTTAATTTTCGACCATAGATAGTTCACAATAGCCGATAATGGTTATTTTTGACTCAACGTACATTTTCAAACTGGTCAGACCCCAACAACACACAACCACGACAATTCCAACATGCATTCGATTTTGGATCCATGTTCACCAAGTACATTTTAGCCTAGTTCAATTATTAGCCTATTAGCCTGTACATTCTCCTTACCGTGAAATTAATTTGGCAACCTCCCATCACATAATCCAGGAATGTGTACTGGGCTTCTATCTGCAATTAATGGGTAAAGGATAAACATTATAAACACACATGGACTACAAAGAAGGGTAAAAGCTAGAGAACAAGCACACACAAACAAAAAAAGAAAGCAAATTTAACACAAAATTAGGTGATGCAGTTTCCCAAATTTTATTTTGTGACCACTGTTTATGACAGTGGTGACCATTTCTATGTCTCTGCTTCAGCTGAAAAGCTCCAGTTATCCCGTGTCACTTTTAACGAGGTAACTCATCAAAAAAGACGGAGGGTAAAACTGAACCAGAGAGCCATTGCAGGCTGTACAGTAGGACAGTTTTGCTTACATTTGAGATTAAAAATGCTCAGCTAGAAAATAAATATTAATTCACATTAATTCGCTTATATACCATCTTAGAAACTGTCAGAGGCTTGATTAAAAATCTTGAGAACGCTTCACCATTGTAGCTTGGTGAATAGTTTATTTTAACATAGAAATATGATGCTGTGTCATTTTGCCGGTTGTGGAGTTCATGGCTTTCGCTAACATTACTACATGTTCACAAGAGTGAAGTAGGAAGAATTAAACCTTGATGGACTTCATCCGCAAAATGAAGGGCAATAAGTACTAGTTCTTTAGTCTGTATTTAGGAATGTGTGAAATGGAGTTTAACATAAAGATCTGCTCCTGCTTAGCTTTTCAAAACTAATCACATGCAGATTCCTCGCAGTTCACACACGGATTTTTTGCGGAATGCGCTCCACCATCTGAACACAGCTACGTTGTCAGTGAACATGTAAATATCACAGATGTGCTTTCAAATGCATAATTTCCTGCGGGCTGAGCAGCACAGACCTGCTACCAGAACCAGTACGCTGTGGCAGAGTCATACAAAGTTAGATAGGATGATCAGATATTATTGCTGATGGACGAGTAACCTAATGGCAATCATAAAAGGTGATAATTGTTGTTTTGGGAAAAGAACTGTGTGAGAGCTAGGGAGGACTAATTTACCGTTAAACAGCTCGTAAATATGTTGTGAAATTGGAGAGAGCGAGCTGATAAGAAGCTGTTAGTTATCTCTGCTACATACTGTGCTGCTAGCTTTACGGCTCTTCACCTTCTACTTATTTTACTTTACATTAAGTTTAGCTTGTGTTCGTGGAATCAGTGCTGATACGCTTTTTACTTCAAGTTACTTCAGTGTGACTCGCTGCAATTAAACAACCATTATTCTGGAGCAGCTATCTATTATAAAGACAGATAAAGCAGTTTTTAGATGTTGGGTTGCTCAATTTTATATCATTTAATATGTGGTTTTATTAAAGTTGTTCATTAAATATTACAAATGCATATACACTAAAAATAGAATAGAAAGCAAAAAAAAGTAGAAAGTAGAAAAAAGCTGCAGCAGACCATGTGTACTTGTTTAGTGGGGTGTGATATAATTGATAATCACAATTTTTTTAACTAGAAAATACTGTGCTAAATATTTTTAGATATCACCTGGGCCTAATACAAAGTTCAAGTGTTTCAAGTCAAACTAGTCTTCCATCCATGCTGGAGGAAACTACCAGACTGCCAAATGCTCTCCTATTGGCTGTGCTGAGACTGAATCATTTAGAGGGAGGCTGAAAACCAGCAACCCTCTGTTGTCAAACCACAGACAGAAGTTTGATAACGCTACTATTCACAGCCAGATGTGACAACAATGGTCTATTATGCTCTCTTGGATTCCCGGGCACCGATGGCTGTGGCATTAAACACGCGATCTATTGACAGGGCCAATGCTTATGCAGTTGCATCACTTGGGAGCCAGGTACTAGGATTTTCAAGCACAATACCTGTACTCACATATGACAAAAACTGACCAAATACACACACTGCAGATATACATACCTTGCAGTATTTAATGCGGACCACACCAGAATTCTTATAGCCCTTTTTCTTCTTCTGCTTCTCTGGATGAATACACTCAAACTCCACCTAAAACAATAACAAAATGTTTAGCTTTTAATTACACTAAAGAAAGAACAGTACATGATGGTTAACGAGGGGAAAAAATAAAGCAAGCTGCTAGTAAAGACAGCCTCACCGCAGAACCACTGTCTGCTTTCAGAAGCTCGGACACATTAGTTTGGAAAACGCCAATCAGATCATGTGAGCCATCACTATCATAGTCAGAGCAGTGGACCTAAAGGGACAAAGTCAGAAAGAAGATGTTTAGAAGAATGTAAAAAGGCTGATTCCTCCTCACCCCCTGGTCCTTTGCCTCCAGCAGATTGGCTGCGGTGCAAGTGAACTCTCCTATTAAGTCAGAGCTGGTGTCCTCATCCTTATCATAACAAGCCACCTAACAATGAGACACATAGCATCTGACTAATGAGGTTAACACACTCAAAATCATTCTATTTAAGCAAAACAAATGTTGTATGTAACACAAATTGTGTAAATGTTCCATGTAACACAAACTGTAAATTGCATGTGTAAAACTTCAACAGTATATTTAGGATCTGGCTGCTACTACTACTGCTATTATCACCTCTACTTCTACTACTACTAGTAAAAAAAAACAATAGTAATAATAATACTAATAATACATTATTATTATTATTATTATTATTATTATTATGTTAAGCTATACGAACACTATTCACTTCAATATCATACTAGCAAGCATCACATGTATACTTCCAAGTAAGCCTAGCTCTTTTGAATGCTTTATATACATCTTTATTCAAATTTTCTTTTTCCAAATACGGCTGAACTGCAGTATTTAAACCAATTAAAAATCTACTGATCCCAAATATTTATAAAAGCATCTGCTTAAAAACAATATTAACAATAAGAAACAAAATGCATAATAATAACAACCCTGTAAAGCACACAGGTTTCCTGTGGGTCCCCATACCTTGATTGGTTTGTTTAAGTCACCACTACAGAATGTATGCAGAGAAACAGTGAACTTTTTCCAGGATGGATTCAAATTATTCTTAATGACCTAAATGACATGAGAGAAAAAAAAGGAATTAAAACTCAGATGGCAATACACTAAAATGCAACACAGAAACACAACGATTACAATAAGAAGAAATTAATAAAAAATGAAATATATACACACCTCTGTCCTGTGGACTAGCAGCCATTTGCCATCATCATCTTGCCTGAAGAACTCAAGGAAAGGATCAGATTTCCCAAACAAGTCCTACCAAAGAGAGAAAGAGGGTTTATACTTTGAGCTACAATGATGTTTAATATAAGATATGAGCATCAGTCTACCTTCTTGTCCAGGTTTCTGGCTTCCACCTCCAGCACAATGGCTCTGTTATCCTTCACTTCCTCCGCCACAATCTGTGCAAAAAAAAAAAAACAAAACAAAAAAAAACCCAAAACAACAAAAAAAAATACTTACAATGCATACAATACATACAGGTGCTTGACATATTTAATATACCATTATACTATTGACTGATAAGTAGGAACGTTTAATTATGACTACTATCAGTCAACACTGGAACTGCAGCTGATAATGACAACTAAAAACCTGTCATGTCGTTTTTTTTCTTGTGCATGCACTGGTGCTGCACTGCTTATCAGATAGGGTTGGGCCAAACAGCAGCCCTTTATAGGCTTCAAATACTCACTGATTTTACTAAACAAGTACTCAAATCCTCACTCTCAGGATCACCCTTAAAAACCTGTTAAAACAAGCACCAATTGTTCCCACTGGGGCATGCGAGTGAAGCGTAAACTACCTATAGATCCAGTCAAATTAGACACAGTTTCTACAGGATCCTGAAATATTATTAAAATAACAATTTACTTTTTTTTGTCGGTGTGGTAGTTGTAGGAGAGCTCCCAGGCTATGCTAAACCAGCTGTAAAACTGTAGTTAGAAATGAAAGGGAGGGGCAAACAAAAGAAGGAAAACACAAACAAAAAAAACAGCTTCTAGTTTGTTTCTAGTTACTCCGGTTATGTGACTGAGTCAGGCATCATAGGCAGCATGGATACATGGCTACTCTGATAAGGATCAATATACTTACACATTTGAGATTATTCATTCAACTCTTTGGTGCCTTGTTGTGCTTTTTAATTTTAAACTCCAACTCACTTGAATAGTAGACTGTAGTGTAAACTTATTTTAAACACACAAAAAAGTAAAATTATCAGTCACTGTTATTGATAACACGTAAATTAACAGTTATCATTATCGGCACCGAAATTCCATATCAGTGCATCCCTAAAAAAATATACTACACATCTTTACCAATGAAGTTGCTCACAATAAACACAGCACACAAGACTCAAACGAGAAGATGAGAAAACTACATCAGACACTGAACGATGGTGAACACTTATTAGGCATGGCAATGCAATGCAATATATTTGCCTTTAGATTGGCATCTACAGGCAAACACCAGTCCTCTTGACTGGAAGAATTTGTAAATAAAATTCAGCAGCTTCATCAGGCTCTTCTTTAGAGAGGAACCTTAACT
The DNA here is from genome assembly GCF_904425465.1 of Colossoma macropomum. Taxonomy (NCBI): domain Eukaryota; kingdom Metazoa; phylum Chordata; class Actinopteri; order Characiformes; family Serrasalmidae; genus Colossoma; species Colossoma macropomum. The sequence goes on from NW_023494810.1 coordinate 17,103,232, forward strand.
GTCCCACCGATAAGGATGCCACACTAAAACATGCAAATGCCACAAGTGAATTACCATAGTGTGCTTAAGGACTGCGAGGCCTGAAAAAAAGTCATCACAAAAGTAGCAAAAACTTAGTTGCTCATCATTCTAGTAAAAGTATCACATTATTATTAAAGAATATTACATAGGCATAACATAAGCATTTCAACACATACCGTTATTGTGCCTTTGCCAGCTGGTTTGCCTTTCTTAAGTTGAAGGGGGTTAGTAATCTTCTTACTTGACACAATCTATGACAGACAGAAGTAGAAATAAGGACACCTGAGATGATACAACCAATCCAAACTCAGTTTTAACTGCAAGAGCAAGCAATATTCTTGGTGGCATGGACACCACAACAATCTGCATGTATACAGGTGAATGTGTATGCACTGTGTATGTACAGCTTAAGGGCCAACTGCATCAAACAAAAAATAAAAAAAATAAAAATAAAATAAAAACACACAAGGACTTGTCATGAGCTACACAAACAGCTCCTGTGGCATGTTTAACTGTTCATACCTGGCCAAGGGTGCACTCATAACCTCCCAAATAGTCATCATCATTCAGGTCAACAGACTTGTTGTCAATGTCATAGACAGCCAGCTTCAGCTTCTGCACCTTCTCAAAATGATAGTCAATACATAGCCTCTTAGAGAACTCTGGATCCTGGCAGTTCTTAACTCTCTCTGTGCGGTCCACCTGCAGGAAACCAAAATAAGAATAAAAATAAGAAATAAATAGGTAAAATGAAAATAATAATAAATTAATCAAAGCACAAATGAGCCAAACCTTGATTATTAATCTTTCAGAACATTTGGCATACAACTGAAACATATCAACTAGTACAGCACTATTTAAAAAAAAAACTATTAGACTATTTTCTCCATTAGTTTTGTCCAAGTTCCTTAATCTGTATTAATGATCAGTCTGCAAAAGGTTCACATTGGTCATGGCTATAATTCTCCTGTCTTCCTTGGCAAATTAAGAGACAGCAGTTTCTAGCCCTAAGCAGTCTGCGTCAAAACTTTGAAATATGGCACAGACTAGCCACTACAGAGTCAACACTGCTTAGCTCTGGGATGCCGGACACTGGTCTTTAAAGATTTCCCTGCTCAATACAGATCTACTAAAGCTGTTTAGCAAGTCATGAGAAGAAACAGGAAAATTACAGCTACTGTTTGCACTGCTTTGTAGTGTGTGTAACTTAAATGTTTAATATGTAACTGTACAGTGACTCCCAGTGTCTATAATTAGTGTTTATATTCCATTTTTCCACTATTACTGAGTGCAGCTGAAAGAGTAAACACTGCTTTGCACCTGCTGTGCGGGAAAAATAAAGAAAGTTAAAGCTGCTCAGACTCAGACTTGGTCTCTTACCTCCGTCCACTTGTCATCGCCCACACTCTGCAGAAGGACGCATAGGGGGTCCGACTTAGAGCCCACATCTTTATCCAGGAGATTTTTACAAGATATGCTAAGCTCGACCTTGGTCACACACTGGGTCGCCATCTGAGAAAAAATGGGAGGAAAAAAAAAGTCTCAATTTAGCGTGAGCTCGACATACAAATTAAACAAGGAAGAGAAAACCTTATTAGCAAATTAGCTTTGAGTCACTGCATTTAGCCTCAACTGGGGAGGGAGAATCTTTAATCAGACAGCGAGTCTAAACTGAAATTAAAACGGGAAGAGAAACCCATCAGTACAAAAAGGCCGTGAGTGAAAGCAATGAAACTTTATACAGTTTGCATACGCCCATATCTTACAGCCCACACTACCACACCCTTCAAACTCAGCATTACAAAACTCAACTGCTAACATTCCACCAAACTGTCAAGATGCAAATCCACGGCTTATAAAATCATTCGTTTACTAATGAATGATTTTATGAGCCGCTACTAACGGCGCAATAGCCGCTCTATACAGCTGTTTACAGAGAGAAGCCAAGCTAAGAGCACGAAGCTAACAGACCTGTCCTTATTTGCCAACCGAAACACGAACCTAAAGAAAATTTGCGTTACTGTTATTGTTCCATAATCGCGAACTGTTAAACACAAGGCACAAAAAGATTAAGATACAGCACAAAATGAACAATTAAACAAGTTTAACCCCAACCTGGACGATTTTCAGCAGCAAGAACTCCCTCGGCAAAGGATAAAGACCTCTGAGCCTGGACTCAAACGGTAAAATCAAGAGGCGTGGCCAGGGACGATGAGTAACGCCATTAGTCGGAGAGAGCGAACACTATTGGACAAGCCACCTGTCAATCACAACAGTACGTCTGTAGCGTAAGGTTCAGCGTACAGCAATAATGCGGTGCAGCCACATTCCACACGACACGATTTTTCATAGCCACGCAGATTAAAATGAAGATTAATGTAGATCGAAATTAGATTATAGATGTCCCTTGCGCCAAATATCACCCCAACTGACACAGAACGTAAAACCCACAACACAGCAAAAGTGAGCTGAACATCACAGCGTGTAAGTAATGCTCTCCACTGCAGCGGTGTGTAAACGTGTTTTGGCTTGAAAGAGATTTTGTGCTGAAGGCGGTGCAGCTCGTTTACAGGCCAAATTAGAATCGTTAAAATGAGGACAGATCAGCCACAAATAGGTCTGTGAACAAGGCACGTATATTCGGCAGGAAGTCCAAACTAAACCACCACCAGACACTTGGACATAGTAAGAGCGTCTAGCAAGTTCAAAATATGTAAACATTTCGAACAATTCAATTCACAGGAAATAAATGAAATCCATGCCACGCCCTCCCCAATGATCTCCAGGCAAACCTCTGTACAGAACCGCGCCCTACTTTAGTTCTGCAATTAAAAAGCCTCCCTCAAATCACACAATTATCATGACAACTCAACCTACAGACATTGTAGGCAAACCATGAAAACGGCAAACAATCAAATAAAATACAAAAGTTTGGAATCACTGTTTTCAGGAATGTAGTGGAATAGATTTCAATTTAATAATAGTTGTCAAATAATTAGCAGGAATGTGTGAAAATAGATTTTTTAGATATGTATGATGTAGATGAACTATTGATGATTCCATAACTGACTGAGAAGACATTCGAGAATAAGGTTATAAGGAAATTAACATCCAGAATGCCTCATATTTCAAACACAAAGATCAAAACTTGAGGTAGATCAGTTATCAATTACTATAAATGCATAATTACAGCATATCATTTAACTTCTTGCTGTCTCAAAATAACTACAACTATACCATCTGGTGTCTAGATTTAGTATTTGAAGAGTTTCATTCCAAAATGCTGCACATCAATTTGTAACCAATTTTTCTGAAAAGAATTACAGCTAATAATGGAAAACACATTATTTTTCTAATAAAAGCAATATTAACCATAATATAGCATTGATATTTCCTTTATGTGTGAAGCACATTCTCAACAAAAGTGATTCCAAACTTGTTTGCATGGTTAGTATTGGAACACATTGGCCTCCAACCCCTCCATTATAGCATATGAGCACCATTAGCACAAACAAAGCATCAAAGCATTTTACTTGGAGTGTAAAAACTTTTGAACCTTCAGCTTCACTGGTTACATAACCAAGCCTACATACCCTGACATGGTGGAAGACCATACAACTGTGCAGCACCAATTTTAAAACAAAGCTCTGGCAACAACTCAGGCAACTAGTAATAGCTTCTCCATTAAAGAGCTGCATTAGACAACAGCATGACACTGAAACAATTGTCTGTGTGCATTTGGGTGGGTTAGGGGGGTATAATGACACTTTTTGCTTCAGCGGTAATCAGGAATTACATAACATATATGGCAGCCACAGAAGTGCATATATTGTTAAAAAAAAAAAAGGAGATCAGCCACAAATAGGTCTGTGAGGATGCACCAATATGGATACTGTGGGGTGATAATGCAGATATCTGATATATTTTATACCTGATGATGCTGATACGTAAACATTTACAAAATGTAGAAATTGGAACTATCTGCCTGTATTCACATTACGGAGAAATAAAGCATTTTTCTATTTCAGTATTACAAGTACAGTAAAATGAATAAAATCCAGACACTTTAGCACAGCAGTCCAGCATTGCCTTTTGGTGTACAATAAATACCCCATCAAATATCAGTTTGAAATATCTGTGAAATCTAAAAATCTGTCCAATACCAATCCTACCCATCTTTTTCTCTTTTATCTGCTGATACAGATATGAATCAAATGGCATTGTGCATCCCTACAATCTACAAGCAGAGCTCTAAATATAAGAACCAAATCAATGACAGAACTGAAAATGAAAACTGGCACAGATGCTAGCATTGTTCTTAAAACAGAACATTTAAAAACACTGCTAGTAGCAGAAGAGTTTCACAAAATGAGGCATTTGGAAATCTGTATGAATACTGATTAACAAAACACAGCTTATCAAATCTCAGTTTTATTTACTGACGTTCTGCCCAGCTTACATCCTATTTCTCAAAACTGCATCAGCAACTTTAGCATCAGTGCAGTATCCTGCTGCAAAAAACAGCATAGCCAGCATGTTGTCTTTTGGATACTAGTTTTGCTAGCAGCAACGGTAATTAATATGCTGATCACCACCAAAACCAGCATGTGTATGTTTTGGATGAATGACCATCCTGGTTAGCCAGCTCAATAGGCCCCAAATAAGTATAAACCAGCACAAACCAGTTTAGACCAGCATGGAATTCATGCTGGTCTAAGATAATCAGAGTAAATGAAGAACAGCTGTTGTAAAACTTCCTACTTGGCCTTAACATTCTGAAATGCTGCCAAAATTAGCAATGAGAAACAATGCAGTCAACAGGATCTTAAATGCAATTCAGGTCTGGAATCACAAACAATGCCAAACCCATAATTATTGCACCATCTGGTCTGGATTACAGTGCCAGACTATGCAATGCCACTGGTTGTCTTTATGGATCTGGGTACCTGCCAATACATGGATATAGATGAAGGTAACTGCTACTATTAAGAAAGTCAAACAGCTGAGTAAATCAATCTCATTAAAGTCCGCTGACAATAACAGCTTTCTCATAAACTCTATATATGCAACTTTTTGAATTTACTTGCAGTTCAACACAGGATCAGAGATATAAGAGGTGCTGAAAAGCACATTTTAGGTCAACAACCCCAAAACTTACCTTCAAACATCAATATTTTAATAGGAATCAAGCAGCTCTTAGTCACAAAGTGGTCAAAAGGCAAAGAATAAACCACTGCTCAACACAGCCGGAAGGTCATATCTATGACAATCCTCCTCTCCATCTTGAAGTTTCTAAATTGGTATTCACACACACCAACTTTTTGGATTAAGGCATCCACGTTTGTGTCTCTTGTGTCAACAGACAGTAAGCAATAAAAGAAGTGAATCTAGATGATGCTCAAGAGTTGCTTTATGAAAAGAGGCCTTTCCATAACAGAATGCAAGTATACCATTTTGACTAGAAATGGGCAATATATGGACAAACTTCTCGATTATTATCACAATTATTCGTTTTCCTAAGGTTTGATACATTGTAATGGACACAATGCCACATTTAAAAAAAGAGCTCAAAAAGAGTACAGGCTTTCAGACTCATGATCTCCAGACAATCAGGCAATAACCCTAAACAACATATAACGTAACATTCAGCAAACCATTGTTTAACTACTGACATTACTCACAATATTCTCAGAACAGACTATCATGACAACTATAGCATCATATAGTCCATCCCTAGCATAAACAAAGTGATGGTTTTGGTTTGGTAGAAGCATTCATCCAAATCTGTAACATCGACATTAACTTCCCAATCACATTCCCAATAGCATGTAACCCACATCGTTTACCATAGCCAAACAAAATGTCTTTGTGCAACATATTCAACCAACACCACAATCATTTTCAACCAACACTAAGTATTTTGAAACGTATGCAGTGCATTTGCCATACGTGTGACGGGCCTCGATGGGATCATATCCTTGGCAAGAAACACTACTTCAGAAAATCAGCAGGTTCTTTATCTTTAGGGTATCCTTTCACAAGAACCTCTCAGTTCCTAAATCTGGCTTCCTATCCAATTCTTGTAAAGTTGCTTTGTGTCAACCTTGATTGTTAAAAGCACTATACAAACTTCACTGAATAAGTAATTTCAAAGGGCACAATGACCTGTTTGCTGTGGAATACAAAATCTTGCCTTCACATAGCTGCTTATACTCTACCAACAGAAAAGTACAGTAAAAGTAACCAGAAAACAAATAAGCAAATGCTAACAACCAACACCAAAGCTGCTGACTCCTCTAACCTCCAGTATTTAAGCTAAATTTGCTAGCATTCTGTCTGAAGCTGAGCTGCACAGGGCCAAACATACAGCACCAATAGGTTTGTGTGAAAGGAAAAACTAAAATGCTAAAATATTTAACAGCTGCTTTACCAAGAGATTTTACATAATTTCTTCGTTAACCATGTGAAACATGAAAGCCAGCAGAGGAAAAAACAAACTTTATTCATTCATTTGTTGACTGAAAGAGAGAAATGAAGACAGGATAAAATACAATACCTGGCAGATTCATCATTTCAGGAATGTCATTTTATTGACAAAATAGTTGAACTGGAAAAAATATGTACAACAGCAAATAGCAAATAAACAGAACACCAAAATAAAGTGAAATGTTTAGAGCTGACATCTTAAGAAAAATAAAAGGAAAAAAAGCAACAACGCTACTGCATATCATAGCAAAAAACATCAAAGCAGACATTGTGAAAAGAGCACAGTAAAGAGAAGAATGAAAAGCTTTCATATACAAAACGTTACGCTGCCACATTAACTGCTAATCCATTTACAGTGGGTTGGGGGCGGGGGGGCTGACGCATTGGTTTAACTTCTTGTCTTTCTCTCAGGTAAGCTTCATCCCATACACTTTAGAATGGCAGTGGAACACACATTGACAGAACACTGACATGCACTTATAGCCAATGAAGAAAAACTGAGCAGTAAGAAAATATTTGGACTTGTGGGCACACACACCATGCACGGCAGCACTGGGTGTATACCCCATCTGAGAAAGCAGAGAACACACAAAGAGCACACATAAAGTGCAAAATCTTCAATAAACTTGACTTGTGTACAGAATATTAACAGAAAGAGTAACTGAAAATGATAAGACATGTTTGCCAATAAAGACGCTCCAGCATAGCAATCAGCTTACACTTGCACACACACATAGCAATTGTGTTCTTAGCAAAAGTATTATGTTTTTAAATACATTGTACATTTCAACTCTCACATGATTGGACTTCAGTTTCAAGCACCTTGAAGCTTGTGAGAGAGAAAAAAACAAACAAAAAAAAAAAAACTAGCCACCTCTTAAAAACAACAGAATCATGCATTTATAGTCAACGTAGAAACTACTTTTACTGATAAGCCTAGCTAGCATGTTGTTGTATCAAAGAGAGAAAAAGATCTACCGTTACCCTACTCTCTGTAAATAAAAACATGTATGTCTGTTTCAAAAAAATGAGAACCAGATTTTTCACCCCATAGTGATCTTTACTTTCCTCGCACCAATTGGCCTATCATTCAGGTCCATTACAGCAGCCATTGCTTCATCATGTGAATCGAATGCAACCATTGCTTCCCCTGTAGGCAGTCCTTTCTCACTGAACTGCAAGCACACCGAGCCAGGCAACACCTTGTATCCATAAAAGAAATCTAATATTTCATCAACCGTGACTGTAAAAGGCATATTTTGGATTTTGACAATGGTTGGCCTGGGAGTACCTGGACCACCACTTGATGATCCTCTGAGATTTTCAGAGGATGGCCCAAAAGCAGGTTGAGACCCTCCTGAACGCCCCTGGCTCCCACCACGGTTCTGACTTGTACTCTTCCTTGACGATCCATTATCGAAAGGTGACATGCCCCGTAAGCTCTCTGGTGCACCAACAAAGCCAGGAGGTGCACTGCTTCCAGTAGGCCGGAATACAGGGGGCTCTAATACAGGCCCTGGTAAATGCCCTCCAACCATAGGTGGAGGAACAGGAAGCGCAACGTCACCCAAAGTGGTGCCCAAAGGCGGTAGAGGCGGCGGACCTGCCAGTCCGTTACCTGGAGCAGCAAATGGGTTGACAAAAGGAGGGCCATTACCAAGGCTTCCTACAGCATTTCGAAGAAAATTGAACTCATCCCCAGTCATTCCAGGAAAAGCATGTGGTGCTTGGGCTTGGATCTGGGCTTGCGCTTGGGCTTGCGCTTGGGCCTGAGCTTGGGCCTGGGCCTGGGCATGTGCATGGGCAAGGGAATTTGCTTGTGCTTTCTGTCCTCTTTTGGTCTGTGGGGGAGGGTTTCTCTCAACCTCCTTCATCTGATCAAACGTGACCAAGTGGACGAAGGCATCCCTGCCATTTAACTTTTGCCTGTGTAATCGCTCAGCTTTTAGGGCATCCTCTTCAGATTTAAACTGCACCACAGCTTGGCCAAGGCCATTACCATTGCCGTCAACTAGTACTTTGAGGCTGTCCTCAAACAACTGAATTCCATCTAGGAACAGGCGAACGTCTTTCTTTGACACGTTATAGGGGATGTTTGTAATGTGAGCACAAGTTCTGGCACCCCTTCCTCCCTCAGATGAGCCACCTTTCTGATCACCCTGAGATCCCTGCAACCTTTTGCGGATTGCATCTATCTTTTCAAACATGTTTTTCTTTGAGATGGGATGCACCTGTATGAATCGACTACCCATGTACTGCATGTGACATCCAAGGGCAGCTTTGTAGTCCATTTCATTTCGGAACTCTACAAAACCCTCTCCAGTTGCCCTGCCATTAGGTCCATATGCAATATAAATACTGTCTTCAACAATGTCTAAGTTTTTGAAAAACTCAAATATCTGTTTGTTTTCTGCTTCATATGGAAGCCCTTTCAAATACACACAGAATTCCTGTTTGTGAGGTGAACGGGACCTAGCACGTTCTCGACCTGAAGGGGAACTTGAACTGGCACTCCCACGATGATGATGATGATGATGATGATGCCGATTATGTTCAGAGTCATTACCCAGTTTATCTTGTCCTGTGCTTAACCCCTGACTATCTCTCCACTGCCTCTCTGTAGCAGGAGATATTTCTACATACCTTTGGCCTATCAATCCATTGTTTCGTTTGAGAGACTCAAAGGAATCCTGGGGTGTAAAAAACTTAACCAAAGCCCTGCCATTGCTTCTGCCCAGGTTGTCTCTGAGTATTCTAACAGAGTCAACCCCTAATCCATGGAAAAAGTCTCTAATTTCAATTTCAGATGCACTGAAAGGAAGGCCTTGAAGCTGTACATACAACTCATCTGGGTTCCCCACTGCTGATTTCAAATGAGCCTGGAGACTGAGGGGATTTAGAGGGTTTAGTGGGTTCAGGAACATTGGATTTGGGTTTCCGAGAGACAGTGGTGGACCTGAGGCAGCAAGACCACCGGTCACAGGGCCAACTGGAGGAGGAACACCTGGATTAAAAGGAGGAATAGCAGAGATGTGTGGCATGTGTGTCATGGGAGGGACTGGAGGCACTGAGGTGAGAGGGTTAACAGCTGGTACCGGGGGCAAAGTGGACACTGGTGGTGGAACTGGCATGGGTGGCATGGGTGGTAAGGTTGGCATAGTGGGCAAGGGAGGTATGGGAGGAGGTACAGAACTTAAACTGGACATGGCAGTAGTCATAGTGGACCCCACACTAAGACTTGGGCTGCTGAAATTATTGAAGTTGGCAGGCATGTTGCCCATGGTTGTAGAGGCAAAAGCCGGGGCATTTTTGTTGTTTACAGGCTCGTTTGTCGAAACAGCTGTGGTGGCTGTGGTCGAAGTGGTATTACTAAAACCCTGTGCAGTGGTTGGCAAGCTACCCCTTCCACTTCCCCCAGTAGACGTAGGTGGCCCTGATCTGTTGCCATTTCCTGCAGCCCCTTCTGCACTACCAGTTTCAAAACGTCTACGGCTTAACTCAATCATGTTTTGCATCTCTGTTTTGCTGCTGAGCAACAGTGACACCTTGGAACCTTTGATCGACCCCCCTGTTCGCATCATTCCAAGTCTTGCATCTTCATCAGTGGCAAACACGATAAACGCTTCACCATGTTCACCCCCTACAATATGCACACCACCATCCGGGATGGTCAGTCCGGAGAAGAAATGGCGAATGTCCATGGTGCCCGCCACAATGGGGAGACCCTGCAAACGGATGACCACAGCCATGCTGAGGTGCTATAACACACACCTGTAGATGAAAGAAGGCAACGACCGTCAGGCTATGGCAAAAGAAAGGTTAACAGAAAAAGGTAAGACAGAAGCAAGACTAACCACAACAAAGCATTAGAATGAGAAGGATGGGTGTGATTGTACACAAAGAATCTGAGCATTCACAAAAGGACAACTGCAAAACAAATGTACCTGTCTCTTGATAAGCAAAGCCATTCACAAACAATCTTCAGTGTCAGAGCTTACATAATTACATAAAATGACTTGTTTCTGAAACCAAAACACAACAATCCTTCCACACACATAGCTTTTACAAACAATGATACTTGAAATAATGCTTGAAATAATACTTTCCATATATGATGAACACATACGTCACTTTTCTCTTCCTTGCAAGGAGCATTTAAATTTTGAAACTCACCTGAAAGCCACATGACAAACTTCAACCCAGTAACGCCCCCCTTTAAAATAATTTACTAAAACCAGATGAATAGCAAATATCTAAACAAAACACCAACAAACCAGAAGATAAATCCTCACACTACTGCACATTTTTAAGTTTTAAACAAAATTAATAAGGCATTTATTTTGGTCCGGCAAGGCAACATACCACAACACAACAAGAAATATCAGTCTTGTCCAAAATGGGTGCACAAAGCATATCTGAACCACCGTATCAAATTCAGTGGTGTAGTGAGCTGAACTTTATGCAAAGAAATCTGGTTCACACAATGCACTCCCAAACAGAATTGCTTACAATATTACTACCTACAAATTGCAATGCAAGTGCCCCTATTTATATCCAACTGTTATTCCCCCAAAAATCAACTTCCATCCCCAAACCCAATTTCACCCTTGCAGTGTATTTAAAGTAATCAAAGGATTAACATTTAACATGAACACAGAGTCTTATTTAGCACAGCTTAATTTCAAATGAATGTCACAGAGAATGCTTTTGTAAGACCAATATGTTACTAACAGAAGGGGAAGGGGGCCTTTACATGTGTTGCCATGATAAACCAATGCAAATGCCCCATTGCTGTATTAATGTAATAAATTTTTAAGCCCAATTGATTCAGCATAAACACAAGCCCAATCTGCTGCTCACAAATGCATTGCCCTAATTATCAATATGGTACATCTAGAAAATAGATTTTTTATAAGGCTTTCAAATGCTTCTATAACACCTCTAATTCAGTCAAAATATCTGTTATGTTACAGGGTGAACAAAACCCAATATCATGATCACCACACTGTTTTAGCAATATTGCAATATTGTGTTCGAATGAATAATAAACCCGTCAATTGTAGCACTGAACAGATGTTTGGCAAACTTAAAAAAGCTTACCAAGTAAACCATGTGCTGAAGTGTAAGAAAACAGGCAGTTTAGACTTTAGATTAATCCTAAACTAAAGGCTACGCAAATGCTTACCTGTGCAATTAGTGGCGCTTCGTTACTAGTTGTGGACGAAACCCAAGCCAATCTTGACGGCAAGCATTTAAAATCAACTCTCGACTGCAATAAAAGAATAAATGGAAGCAAAAACATCAATGCAAACAGCAAAGAAACCAGGAACGCCCAGTATGCATCTTGTACTATACCAGTCAGCACCAGCACTTTCCAGCTTTTAGAACAATGTGGTCAGATTCAGCAATCATTTGGATCACCAATCATTTCACACCAGATATTAAGATAGCTGCAAAAGCCAAAGCCTATTTTGAAACTGGTAAAAGCATGCATATGATGTATTTCATACTGAACCCAGCATAAACGGTCATGTATGACAGCAAATCAAACAATCTAACATTTTTTCCTATGATGCAGATAGCAAAACCAATGCTTGAGATGAAACAATCAATGAGTTCTCTCACAAACATCAATTTGCAGTCTCAATTTCTTAGATATCTATGCCAAAAAAAATTTGAGAGAGAACTATAATCAGAATGCTCATTGTTACATTTGTACATCTTTACAGCAGACCTGGGCACATAGCTGAATAAGGTACAACACATAAGTACTCAAAATATACCTACTTGGCTTAAACAGGCTGCTAAAAAGCGATAACAATATTCGTAGAAAAATTTTTCATATTAGCCATTTATTATTAATCATTTAGGCTTTCCCTAGGCAATCCCAGTTGTAAACCATATGCACTACTACAGGTGTACAGGTTACAACAACCAACAAGACCAGCTCATTCTCATCTCACCAAATCTGAAATACAGTAACAACTGAAAAAATACATAACAGAACAGCATATGATCACCACATAAATCTACACCAACAAAAAATAGCCAGTAATGATTCTATCACATATGGTATGAATTAGTGTAGCAAAAAGAACAGACGTTGAAACTTTTATTTTCCCAGAATCAAGGCTTTGGACCATGTCTCAGCAAAACAGACTTTTATTAACAGTTCTAATCAAAACACACACCAAAATCAAACCTTCTGACTTAATGGCTTAGTCTGTGACTGGTATAACATGCAGGTCACAGGGTAGAGTACGATACACAACACTAGTTAATAGCAAACAAAATATTTATCCATCAAGCAATACAGATAAGAAAAATGTAAAACTGCAGACCATCTTTTTAAAAACAAACCCAGTGGCCACAGAATGAAACCAGACCGAATTAAACACTACCAGAGGCGAGTGCAGTGTGTATGTGAGAAACAACTGAGGCGTCCAGAACAATAAGAGACAGAAAAAGAGCAGAACAGTCGGAGGATGAGAAGGGGGCAAAACAAACAGACATAAAACCAAAATTCAACCCAACAGCACTGGCAAACCTGGCGCACAGAACCGCTTCCAACAAGCAAACCTTCGTAAAATTAACCTGAGGGTGGAGCGGCCATTCAGATTCAGCCTAACAGTTAACGTTACCAACCAAGAGGACAAAATGGCGCAGAGTGGCATCAATGCATCTCAGCAAGGACTAAATCTAACTAACCACGATGCAAACACGCCCACAGATATGCGCTTAACACAAAGCAACGGAGTAAATACGTATCTCCCAAATCTGATAATCGCCAGTGGACCTATTTAAAGTCAAAATGTCCTCATCTTTAGCCTTTCTCTCTCTATCAGCGGACATGTTCAGATTCATTTCTGTCCCCAAATGGCGTCAATGAACAACTAACGTCACAGTTCAAAAACTCGGTGATCTGCTGCACTCTGCGTGTCCTTACCGATAATATCTGCCTTAACAGATCTTTGTTTTTTGGTTTTGTTTTACTAGCAAGCGCCGGGGCGTTCTGAGTCTCCTCTGTTTCGTCTTTCTTCTCCCACCGCCTGCAGTATCATTTCTGTGAGAAGACCGAATCAGCAATGGCGCCCTAGAAAAACACAGTACAGCCCAGTGGGAGTGCTACGCCCTCTGCCGGCTCCCCCAATAAAAACACCAGCGCGCAACTTAAAGCTTTTTGATCGGACGTACGGTTTTCGTACAATCGTTAAAAGACAATTTTCCCCAATAAGAATGAATAGGGTGCAAAAGTTGTGCACCCAGCTTGTATCAAGACGGTCCATTAGAAACACTGTATTAACCGTGTGGGGCACCATAGGAACGACATAGTACCCCCATCTATAGGGGGCTATACTTGTGATACCATAGCAACCACCTAGCAACAAACTGGAAATCCATGAAAAATGATCATCAAAACGCTTCAGGCGCCCTCTAACGGCTCTTTTAAAAATGATTAAATACTGAATGCTCTGTTCCAAATGACTGTCTATTAGACTGACAATGCACTATGGAAGGCAAGATTTCATGCCCTACATATTGCAGTATATTGGGGATTAAGAGTCAAATCTTGAATTGAGATTCAACCATCCTGGACATACTACAGTAGTAGAGTTTCGGGCGCCCTCTAACGGCTCCTTTAAAAATGATTCAATCCTTTCCAAAATGGAGAACACGATAGATCTTTCCTTTTAGCTTGATTTGAAAAGCACTACAAACTTCCCAGCACTCAGGCTTATTCAGTACAGACTCAGCTTAACATTACTGCACAACCTCTGATAAGATGATTTAGGCTATCAGAATATCCTAATTATTATTTTAATGCTGGTAACATTTTCTGAGGACATTTTCTCAGGGCATTCGCCAGCTTCTTGTTCGACTTTTCACGTTCCACCTTAAATGGAGCAGCAGTAACATTCTGAACTACTGCGCCATTTAAGGTGGACCGGGAAAATTCGAACAAGCATCGGGCGAAAAAGTTGCTGACTTCAGCTTCATGGAGGGTTAAAAGGCATGATATGAAGAGGTTGATCTATTTCCGCTTAACAGCTGAGTAACATTAACTTGTTGCTGTTTCACAGAACAGACGGGTCAGTACTGCTTTGTCCCATTTGCAAATGTTAGTGATAGCTAGTCACAACTACTGCATTTAAGGTGGAATGGGAAAATTCTAACAAGAAATTGGCAAAAACTAAGTTAAATTCAGCCTAGCAGTTTAAGCCTGGTAGTAATTTTAATAAGGAGTTTAGCCTATCAAAATATCCTACCTATAGGTTCTATTTACGGGTGTACCTGTAAATATGCGCTACGGTACAGCATTTTGATAAGGTAGTTAGCTTATCACAACCCCACCATAGCTCGTAGCTTAGTGACATCAAATTGATGCGCAGTAGCTTTAGCTCGCATGTTGCCATATTAGTATTAAGACTCTTTAAAGACCTCATAATTCCGAGGATCCAAGGAGCAGTATACACAGGACAAAACCTATCGGGTTCTGAACATTTTTATTTGACACAGGGTGCGACAGAAGCGATTCTTCGTAAACTTCATTCATTCTAGCCATAGAGTTCCTAATATGGGCATAAGGCGGACTACAGACAGACGCACGACTACAGCGGTCTGTTGCGTCATATTATGCAAATTAGCGATCGTGACGTAACCACCCGCCGTCCTGAACGTATTTATTTGCGAATTTGCATCAATACAAAAAGATGAGGGAAAAAAAACTGGAGAAAAAAAATATTTGAAATAATGAGAAGTAAACGTCGACAACACCGTCATACACACAAAGGTGTCTTTTTATTGATTTCTACTTTTAATGTGATTTATTCATTTATATGGGAGGAAACCGACGCAGACACGGGGAGAACATGCAAACTCCACATAGAAATGACCGTGGTCGCCCAGCCAAGAATCGAACCCAGGCCCTTCTTGTTGTGAGGGAACAGCGCTACCCACTGCGCCAGCGTGCCGGGTGCTTTGGTTTCTTCCCATAGTCCAAAGACATGCAGTCAGGCTGATTGGATATGCTAAATTGCCCTTTGGTGTGAATGTGTGTGTGAACGTATATGTCTGTCTGTCTGCCCTGCGATGGACTGGCGACCTGTCCAGGGTGTATCCTGCCTTCTGCCCAATGACAGCTGCTCCAGCACCCCACCGCGACCCAGAAGGATAAGCGGTTTAGATGATGTGTGTGTGTGTGTGTGTGTGTGTGTGTGTGTATGTGTGTGTATGTGTATGTATGTATTCATTTATAAATGAGAGAGAAATTTTAAAAAGTCATCTTAAATGTGGTAAGATGCAATACAGGCACAGTTTTAGCTGGACTGGGATAGGATTTTATACGGCCTTCGTTCACTTGTAAATAAAGAGGGGAAAGTTTTATATTACTACATTTCCACTTTTTAATTTGCTAGAAAATAAGCCATATTCTTTTAACTTAGCTGAGTTGTTGTGGGTCTCCTGCCGAATGTTCAGGTTAGCTGTGTGAGAAGCTGCCTCAACTAGTCACACCAGCCAAAACGGCTTCTGTGTGCTGCACAGTTAGTGTAACAACATCATATAAACTCTATCCTTAACAAAAAATTAACAATATAAAGAATTAGAAATAAATAAAAGCTAAGATATTTACACTGCAAGGATATCTTGCCCGAAATTCACATGGAGTATTGCACATGAGGTACTGATTTATATTACACATTGGATGGTGAGGAGTTAACAATATGAACATTATAATAGAAAAGCAAAAAATCTTAATACTATGGAGATATTTTAAAAAATATTACACTATAAGAGATATTTTAAAAATATTGCACATGGAATGTTGATTATATCACACACAGGAGATGGTGATGAATTCACAGTTTATGTTCTGTAGGTGTGTGAGTTTTAATGGGGGGTGGAGGAGGGTTCTACTGGGAGCAGAGCTGGTTGTACAGTCTAACAGCAGCAGGAAGGAAGCACCTATGATAGCGCTCCTTCACACATTTGGGGTGAAGCACCCTGTCATTGAAGGAGCTGCCCAGTGCTGCCAGAGTCTCATGCATGGGGTGGGAGCTGTTCTCCAGCATGGATGCTAGTCTGGCTAACATCCTCCTGTGTCCCACCGCCTGCACTGGGTCCTAGGGGGCTACCCAGGACAGAGCTGGTCCTCTTAATGAGTCTGTCAAGTCTCTTCCTGTCCACAGTTGAGATGCTCCTGCCCCAGCAGACCATGATAATTGCTGAGTCATCAGAGAACTTCAGAGAACTTGTGAACTAATAGTGTTAAATTGTGGTGTGTCTGTGTTTTTGGACTTTTTTGCTGCAGTTTTCAGTGTGAGAGTTGTTTGACCACAGACTGATGGATGACAGCAGGTTTTCAGCGGAGAACCCGACCCCCAATTCCAGAGTGTAAAACAATGTTTTAATGTTCTTAATCAATATCAAGAGCTTTTATAATTCTGCATTAATATGAAAAGTTTACACTTCTGCTTTAATATGATCAATTAATTTATTTCAGCATCAGTGTGAAAAATCTTTATATTTTTGCATGAATAATGGTGCAAATGTAAATAATATTTGAGTTGATGAAAAGTAACAGTTGCTCTTTTGTGTTTGTTGTTTGTGTGCAGGAGGAGAGATGTGCAGTTTCACTCCTTCATTTCCTCCATCACTCAGCACTCTTTATTTAATGCGTTCATTGTGATAATTGTCATCATCAACGCTTTTGTCATCGCCCTGGAGGAAGAGTACAGTAACTCAGGACTGTTCCGGGTGAGAAAAAGAGATACAGAGAGTGAGAGGAGGAGAGAGACAGACTGAGAGAGAGTTTATCAGAGACTCGTCTGAGGTGTGATTATTGTAGTTATTCTGTCCTGCAGGTGGCTGAGGGTTTTTTCTGCTCCTCTAGGTGTTGGAGTTCTGTATGAAGGTCTACGTGGAGCACCGTGGTTTTTGGAGAAGTGGCTTTAATATCTTTAGCTCTGCGTTGCTGCTGCTGTCTCTGGTGGCAGTGTTTCATTCTTCTCCTTGCAGAACTGAGTTTCATTCTTCTCCTTGCAGAACTTCAGACCTTTCTGCACCCTCCGGGTCCTAAAGACCATCATCTTCTTCACCTCAGTTCAGGTAAGGTGTTAATTAAGTGTAATTTCCTTAAATAGACTATTAGGTCATTTATCCTGTAGCCCATTGATATCCAGTACGTACGTTAACAGTGATAATAATTAGAATGATTAGTGTTTGTAATTGTTTTCATATTGTTCTAAAATGATCTACTCCACTCAGATGGTTCTAGAATGTTTCATATTTTCTAGAATGAAACCTCTCCTCCTTCCAATCTAAACGCCCTATAATTTTCCCTCCCTACTTTCTTTTTCCTGCAACGAAGTTTGTGCAATAAGTTTAGGAGTGACCTACAGTCAGCTCTTCTTCATCATCTTTATACTGATAGGCCACTTCATTTTCTTCAACATGTTCGTTGGTTTAGTCATCATGGAGGTTGAGGTAAATCTATCTTTACTTTTACGTTTATGCATTTGGCAGATGCTCTTATGAAGAGCTAGAGTTTAATCATGTTAGGAAATATGAATTTGAAAAAAATCCCAAGATCTGGACCTTGGTGTCCATATAGCCACCAATGGTGATGTTATTTTTTGAGTAAGTAAGTAAGTAAGCAAAAATCTTATTTTAGATAAAATTCCAGTGGCTGTCTCTACAGACAGTTACAATGGCTGTATTCCTTAAAAAATCATAAAAAGGCTTAGAAAGAGTATTAAACCTTTTTTTTTTTAATGGTTCTGTGTTATGCCATTCATGTCTGGAAACTAAAAGTAAAACTACACAATTAAAACAAAAAAACCTAAACCATGTCACCCACCACCTGCACACACACCTCACCTCATCCCAGCCAGCTTAAATCTGACTATAGCAAAAGTATAAAAGTTGGCATCTCTGTCACTGCTTGAATAAAGACAACAGATTTTGGCGAGGGTAGGGGCTAAGGGGTTTCAAAAGGGCTTTTTGTGGGGGCACTTCTGGAAGAGTTCTTATTAGGATTTTTTCAATTTATAGAGGAAGTGATTCTAATATTGTCGTATATACTGGAGCAACTATGACCTTTTCTTCACTGCAGGGTTGAACGGTTCTGAGCAGAAGGGTAACCGTACCTGCAGCTTTTCCACACGAACACGGGTCGACATAAAACGCTTAAAAACTGGGCTCAGCGTGTTTTTTCTGTCAGGGTTAGCTAACCGTACTCAGGGCGACCTTTTTTTTAAAACCAGAACAGTGCACAATTTTAAATCCACCACTTCATATATGTCAAAGCTTAAAGCTAACACCAGTTTCGAATTGCTAAACGGCATTGATAACCAAGAGATACTAGCTGGTTAGCATTAGTTTAGCGGGCATGCTGTTCCAGTCTCAATGTGCTCTCATCTTCTTTATCTTCTAAACAGGTAGTATTTGAACATCTGTTATTGAAACAGCTTGCCTGCGGTTGGTTTCACCTGTAGTCAGATAACTAGCTCTATTAGTGTTGCCCAGCCGTGTTCAGCTAAAGCACCACAGAACAATTCTTTTTTTTATCTTTCTGTCTCTTCAACACCAGTCAATCAAATTTGTGCTCTCAGATACGAGTATTTATCCTTGAAACGGGTGTCGTTAATCATCAGTTTGCTGGAACCAATCCTGTACTGCGGTAGGAGGCATCATACACTCGCGTTAGCTTAGCCTAGAAGGCTACAGCTTAAAGCACTACAGAACAGGTTCAATTTAGGCTTTCTGTCACTCCACCGCCAATCTATCGACTTTGCTCTAGCTGTTATAAGTTTTTTTATCATCTGTACTTGTGATAGCAGAGCAGGAGTTAGTCAAACCTGCACTGGGATGTTTGGATCACTTCAGCTGTGCTAAGTTAAATAGGAGAGAGGAGCTGGCTAGCATTAGCTTAGCTAGGAAGCTCCAGCCCCAGACTAGAACACAGTCAGTTGACGATTGAATAGACATCCAATTGACATTTCAGTAACATTACATCTGGTCCATTCAGTAAATATTTTATCTTAAAGTCTGAATATGTAGCTAATTATTTCTGAAGCGCCTAGTTAGCTTATGAGGTCAGGCTACTTTAATGCTTTGTTAATAAAATTAAGAAATAAAGTGCAGTATGTGTGAAATACAGTATGTTCTATTGTGTTATTATGCTGAATATAGCATGTGGCAGTTAGTGGCAAACACTGGCAAAGCATTTAAGTTAAAACAGGGACAAATGCAACTGGTTAGCTAAGTAGTGTTAGCTAACGGTATGAATAAACATTCATACTGTTAGCTAACACTACTTAGCTAACCAGTTGCAGTTAACATTACTAGAAAACTGATGATAAATGATAAACTGTGATAAAGTGGCTTCCTAGACCAAAACCAATAATGTTGGTAGGATTTTTTTATTCGCATGTGTGAAAAAATACACTTTTTGGGTTTTTACGGGCGCATTGTGAGAAATTTCAGGGAATTAAAGTTCCAGTGCACTGGACCAATTTTGACGCTCAGTGTGTCCCAATTCAGGGGCTGGATCCTTCGAAGGACGCGGTCTACGAAGGCGTGTCTTTCCAAGCCTGCTTAGTCGAAATGAGACGGTCTGCCCGATGGCAGATTTTCTGTTTGCGTCACATCACCACTGATCCCGCCCTTACCGTTGCGCCACAAAACACCGTTCTTGTCAAGTTCTTTTAAAGTTCTTTAAAGATGGAGCCAGACACTTTGATTTTAATTGTTTATTTTTTCATTTATTAGAGCTGGAGATGCTTTACCACCGGCTACTGATGAGATGAGCCATTCGCCTCAGTTTAAACCTAATACTTATATTTATATATATTTAACTTATATATAAGAGTGTACTCTTCAGCCACCGTTCGCTCCTCTAGTGGCGCTGCTGTGACGCAATCGGCCTTCAAATGCAGCCTCCGAAGGACGCAGCCCCTGAATTGAGACACACGGAATGAGAAGCTGACTACAGAACTAGAAAGCTCTTTGAGACACAACCATACACTCACTGAGCGTTTTCTTAGGAATGCCTGCACTAACTCATTCATGGATAGGTGAAAATAACTATAACCAAAATGCTAGAAAACCCATGTTAGCTGGAGATGTTGAAAGAGCTTGCTATCAAAAAAAACTACTTAAAGTGGCAAAAAGCTAAACACGCGCACATCCTGGCAGGGGGGTATACTGGGTCGTCATGGTCTGTAGTGCCACTGTAGACGTTTTCTACAATCACCGGCACCAGTGAACGAACATCTAGTCCCCGCCGAGCACTCGCTCTCTCAGATGCTGATCATTTTTGAGGGAGAAAATGAAGGACAAAATGCAACCAGCTTCTGGAACTGAACTTTGGAGGTGTGGAAAAACATCCCTGCAAAATTCTTTGAAAAACTGAAAACAAATCTCCTGAAAAGAATGAAATCTGTAATAAAGGCAACAAGACTTGATATCATATTAGTTGTTCTGGTTTCTGGGTAATTTTCTGTAAAAAGTATGTTTTCTGTTATTTCACTGATGCTGAAAGATGACATCTAATGGCTGTTTTGGCTGGAAATTAAATAAATGCTCTCTGATTTTTGTGTACACAGGAAAACAAGCTAGTTTCAGCTTCGTGTTTAAACTCTTGGCTGTAACGCTTTTGTCCACAGAACCTCCTAAACTAAATTCATATGTAGCTTATGTACATTTTAAGCTAAATATTAGATACAATGATATCAGGGTGAAGTTTTTTTTTACCGCGAGTTAATTAAACGGATAGTTCCGGTTGTAAATCTGATTGGCTGAGCCATCATCAAAGCCAAAGGTATGAAATACTGGATAAACACAAACCACCACACATCACTGCATTAGCCTGCATTAGTGCTCGGAGGCCAAAGCATGTTAACACACACTGCTTGGCGTAAAAATGACAATCATTTTACAATTAGTTACTACAATTATTATGAAAAACAAATAAAAATAAAATTAGGCTTGAATTATTATTTTGTGTTTTTGTTCGTTCCTAAAAACTCCCGTTAACTGGGGTAAAATCACTGCTCTACGCGTGTTCAGTGACTCATTATGTACCTCGTTTTGTTTCTTGTGCCTTTTTTTTAATTATGACATCATCGGCGGATTAGACTGGATATCCAAATATGGGCATGCCGATGACATCGTCTGAAACCCGAGGTTATAAATATAGGTCTCATTTTACTCATTTTTTTCTTTTCTTTGAAAAAAAGAATCGAATAGCAAAGAGCGTGTGCATTTGAATGCAACTTTTTTCCCAATAATGAGGAAACGGCGGCTGCTGAATCCTCTGATTGTGACCCACATCCCTTGTGATTGCCCTGGGACTGTGTCTGGACCTGTTTTGTGTGGAACTAGTTCTCTTTTCCCAAACATTCAGAAAAAAGAATCCAAACCAGTGTCGAAACCTCCAAATTATTCAAGTCCCACCATATTTGCACCACTGCCTGTGAAGTGTCTAGTTAGAAACTCTTCTGTTTGCCAAGGGCTCACCGTCAGTACCAGCACCAAACCTCCTGTGGACTCCCATGTGCTCAAAGTGGTAGGTGTAGTGCTAACTACCCAAAAGCAAAGCGAGGATGATGAAGCTGTTTTGAGGAAGCCCTATCCGCCAGCAAGCAGATCCAGGCCCATGAAGTCCATGTTGTCCCAAGCTATAGCTCCTGTGCGCAGACTACAAGAGAGCTTGCTGGACGTCGCAGTACAAGGTGAGGTCATGCGCCCCAGCCATCTATAGTGATTCCTCCGGCCCCTCCCTCATCTCCCATCCTTCAGCCAAACCCCCCTCCAGTAGCCATCGGGCAGAGAGTGCTGTGGCCCTTCCGCCTGATGCCATGCAGCTGGCGCAGGGAAACAGTGCTCCAGCAGAGTGAAGAGAGCACTGGTCTCGAAATCGAGGAAGATGAAGGAGACTGAGAGCTCTAGCTGCAGAATGGAGATGCTGAGAATGGAGATCATCTAGAGTGGCCCTCAGTACCACCTACTGCCCTGATGCCCCAAAACATCAGATATAGATCAGCACAGAATAACAGCAAAATAGAAATAAAATAAATAAATAAAAACACTGTATTGCCTTCCGGAAACTCTTATTTGTCTGTATGTATTATGTGAGGCTATTAAGAATTACTGTTGTTGTTATTAATTAATGCTTTCTTTCCTTCTTTCTTTCTTTCTTTCTTTCTTTCTTTCTTTCTTTCTTTCTTTCTTTCAATTAACTGGTCAGGCTTTCAGCCTTTTTTCATCCTTTTCTTTTTCCATATTTATCCATATCATTTTTTTTCTTTTATTTCTTTATTTCTCTTTCTTTTATTCTTTCTTTTTTCTGTCTGTCTGTCTTTTTTCTTTCTTTTTACTGTCTGTCATTCTTTTTTTCTTTTCTCTGTCTTTCATTTTTCTGAATGTTTAATCATTTGTTTTAATATAATCGTCATAATACAGGTACAGGGTCCCTCAATCAAAAGTCAAAGTTAAAAGTCTGAAATTTATTTTCAGCTCTGGCTTTGAACCAGTTCTGTAGAATTATAAGAAACAACAATTCTGAACTTGACTGAAAGTGGAAATACCTTTGGTCAAGTATTATATGAGTAAAACAGAAGTCCTCTGTCTCTCTATTGAGTTAGGTTTTCATATCTGCAGTACACGGGTCCCCTGTTCATAATAATAATAATAATAATAATAATGTAAATATAGTAACTCACCACATTTTTACTTTGGATGCTTAAATACTTTTAAAAGCAGTACATTATAATCATAACATGAAAAGAAATATGGACAGAGGCCTTATACTTTTATTCAAACAATAGTTGATCAAGACTTTTCCACTTTCAGTCAAGTACAGAAGTCTTCACCACTGAGGATGTGTAGGTAAGATTTATTTGTGGCATGAACTGGCAAAGAGAAACTGAAAGACCTTTCAATAAATTCAGCAGAACCAACAAAAGTCTCAGAGTTTCTCTGAATCAGTGTTTATTAACTGTGTACCTTTAAGCAGAACCTACTAAAACTTGTTTACCATAAATATCATCCCATCTTTCAGTACGATGACAGTAATTTCAATTCCAATGAGTAATTTCCAATTAAAAGAGTTAGTAACAGAATAGTACATTGTTGGGTTCCATTAAGATTTTTTCTGTGCTTTGACATGTTTTACTACATAACGCACATTAGACAGTCTGTACTGTAGAGTGAAGCATTACACATGTATCATGACAACAGTTGGCTTAACAGAGAAACCTAGTTTATTTTTCAATAATGTTTTCAATATTAATTTTTCATTTCATTACGATAAAATGTGTTTTTCTCTGTTCATAGCATTCATAAAAATAAATGATATAATTTATACATTCCTTTTAACTCAAACAGTATGTCTAATAAACAACATTAACAACTATTTCTGTTTCCTTTGGTCCTTGTTGAACTGAAGGGCCTTCAACACAAAGCTATATTTAAGCAATTTCATTTAGAAAACTTAGTTTATATATGATATTTATTTAGTTAAGCTACAAAATAGGAGTGCAGCCGAGACCCCAGCCGCTCCAGCAGAGGGAGCCGTTACACAACACAACCACACAAAAGAGCAAATACTGCATCTGTAATGTCACTGTTGAAAGGTAATATTTCTCTTTCCACATGAAGGGATTCACCACTGCAGCTTCAGTTTAATGTTTAAATTATACTTGTACTGAAAGTTGTTGATTGAAATGCTGTACACATTTAAATAGAAGAGAACAAACTTTATGATACGCCTGCAATATTACATACGATACTACAATATTACATCGCTGACTTAGCTAGTTTGGCTAATTGGCTGTGTGTAAATGTGCACTTTAATGACCTGTAATTGAAATTTTCCGACAGAAAAAATGTTGGTAAGTTTAACAGATTTATTCCACTGAGTGATAGCTCAGCCTTTTGGTGGAGTTCATGTTACTAATCATATAATAGTAACGTTAAAAGTACTAGTTAGACAGTTATGCTACGTTTGCTAACAGTTCCTTATCCACCGCTCTGTTAACAGCGAGAGTGAAGCTAGCAGAGTTATGACTGATACATGGGAATATTTTATGATTTATGACTGAAACACTGGGAATCTTTTAATACTTTTGACTGTTATAAATGAGGGTGTTTTTATAGTATTTATGACGTTGAAGCTGTAGCGTTCGAGTGTATTATGATGTAACTGCATTCTGCATCTGTTCATTCATGGATGTTTGAAGTATCAGCCGTTAGTCCTTCTTCAGTTTCGAGAAGATACTGAAGCACAAAATTTGTTCTCTATCTCTAAACGATCGGTCTACACTGACAAAAACGATGCCGTGCTTTCCATGGTGTACCACGGTAAAGTTAGTTTTATTTTCGATATTCGTCTTTTCGGCGCTAATAACATTTGATCGGACTACGGTGGTCAGCAAAGACTTACATATTCATTACAGTACGACCACAGAGAGTGATGCACACCTGTTCTTTTGCAGTTTGGGTGACATTTAACCTACCGCTATTTTGTGTTAATACCATAGAACTGAGACAAGTTTTTTAGTCGGAAGGAAAATCATGCACTTCTAGACCACACCTACATCCATGCACACGCCTCTGTTTTCCTCCAAAGCGTTTCAGTGCATTTAAATACACATTTTAATTGTTCATGCTAACAATAGACACCGCCAGGCAATAAAACGTCAATAGCTCCATAAACACTGTGTCCATGCACATCTGATTAATTGTGTTATTTGCTCTAAATTATGGTTAGAAATACACACCACTTTAATTTAGAGAAAGGACTTTGAATAAACCTATAACTAAAATGTACTTGCCAATACTTGTCCTAACAGTACTGAGCATACCTTACCTGTAAAAACTGATATTACCTGTATACTGATATAGCTAGTTAGCTTGATGACGGAGGTTCAGCAATCGACAGACATTAGCAGTCTTGAAGGTTCAATAGATCCTTAACCATCTAAAATATTAGTTTAAAAAATGAGAGTGTAGAAGAGAAAACGTCTTATTTAAGTGGATCAAATTGCAAATCAAAAGTTTTTTAAATCCATCAAACACTAAGTGAGTCAGATGTAAGTTTTAAATCTTGTACATTCATTCATTTTCATTTTGAATTTCGATAACATTTTAGACATTGAACATTTAATTCAGCAGTGTTTGGTGCAGATAAGTTTCAGTAATGACACACAAACTTTGAATTTTACTTGAGGATATAATGTAACTAAAATACTGCTTAGATTCAAAATGCAGCATTCACTGCAATTAATGCAGCTGAAATGCTTTTGAAGGTTAAAATACAAATATTTATATAAAGTAATTATTGCAGTACATTCAAAACTCAAAAGTTGTGTATGATTCCTGTAACTTACCTGCACCATACACAATTGTTTGTAGTGTTGGGTGTAATACAGCTGAAATGCTAATGAAATTCAAAATTGATAAAAGTTAAATCAATATATCCAAAATTTAAAGATGGTGCATCATTGCTGACACCTCACTGCACCATACACAGCTGTTTTTAATGTTATGTATAATTCATCTGAAATATTATTGAAATTCAAAATACATAAAATTAATAAAAAGTAGTTACAGCAATATATCAAAAATTCAAAGGCTGTGCATCATTGCTGACACCTTGCTGCTCCATATACAGCTGTTTTTAATGTTGTATATAATTTAGCTGAAATATTATTGAATTTCAAAATACTGAAAAAATTATAAAAAAGTAATTACAGTAATATATCAAAAATCCAAAGGCTGTGCATGATTGTTGACACCTCACTGCACTATACACAACTGTTTTTAATGGTGTAAATAATGCAGCTGAAATATTATTGAAATTCAAAATGCATAAAAATTAATAAAAGGTAGTTACAGCAATATATCAAAAATCCAAAAGCTGTGCATCATTGCTGACACCTCACTGCACCATACTCAACTGTTTTCAATGTTGTAAATAATGCAGCTGAAATATTATTGAAATTCAAAATACATAAAAAATAATAAAAAGTAGTT
The DNA here is from genome assembly GCF_904425465.1 of Colossoma macropomum. NCBI lineage: Eukaryota > Metazoa > Chordata > Actinopteri > Characiformes > Serrasalmidae > Colossoma > Colossoma macropomum. Next base: position 17,129,776 of record NW_023494810.1, read on the forward strand.
ACAGCAATATATCCAAAATCCAAAAGCTGTGCATCATTGCTGACACTGCACTGCACCATACACAGTAGTTTTTAATGTTGTATGTAAGATGGGCAAAATACTATTGAAGTTCAAATTAAATAAAAAAAATATAACGTATTGAATTTACTTCCAATATCTTTTATTACTAAATCAAATGGAAGTGATGTGGCAAGTGAACTGGAAGGCTCTCATTCACTGCTCTTGTTTGGAGCAGGATGCCATACATCTGCGATAAAATGAGCAGTTACGGTGAAATAAGATCCTGTGGCAATGGGTGTCCACACAGCAGATTATAGCAATTCTACCCATTTTCTTCAGAGATTTCATAACTTCGGTTTTGGTCTTGTTGTAGAGTGTGGGGGTCACTGTGTTGGTAAAATATCTTCGAGACCGGACACTGTATCTCGGCATAGCACGAAAGCCCTCTCAAAGACTGAGTAAGGATGCAAATCCTTGGCAATAAAAGTTGCAATAGAGTATGTAGATTGCTTCATCCTTTTTGAGTTGGGTGGAAGTTTTGACATTGCTTGATTGATGGTCCTCTGATTGGCAGCAACTACAACCAGGCGGAAAATGCGTGGAAACACGTAATATGGTTGTCCCCCTCAATTCCATATAAGCCAAAGTGCTTCCATACGCTAGCTCAGTGGTCGACAACCTCTTTTACTGACGAGTTGCAGCTCACATAAGAATCAGATTTCTAGGTAAAAATGAAATAATTCTCCTTTGCAGAAAAATAAAGCTCTGCTGAGCATTCTAATACAGTTTTAACAATAAATGATCTTAAACGCTGGAATTAATGTAGCCTATAACTGCTAGTTCGCCTAGGTAGTAGCTAACGAAAAGGCAAAGAAAAAGATTTCATCGATGTTGAACATCGATAATTTGGAGACGAATAGACTTATTTGCATTTATAATCAGTCAGCTTCTTGTTTGAATTTTCCCGTTCCACCTTGGTGCAGCAGTTACATTCTGGTTATGTATTTAAGGTTATTACATTATCAATTAAGAAAATTTAGAAAATCGATTTTTGACATTTCCCAATCATTTGTGAATCGATTCAGAATCGTCCACGTCTGCATTGCAATGCATTTAAGAATCGATTTTTCCCCCCACCCCTAGCAGAACTCCACTGATCAAACTGACCACTGATTCTGCTTTTCTGCAGCACAGAGAAAAACAGAGAAAATAATAGTTTAGCAGTTCAACACTGGATGGTGATCCTTAGTGTGCATTGTTAAACCTTTCTTTCTCTTTGTCCCTCTCTCTCTCTCTCTTTCTTTGCAGAATTCTGGTTCTGCAGCTGAAGAGGTTTCAGGTTTCTTCAGCATTTACTATATTAAAGCAGCATAATAGGGTCCACATAGACAGTGAATTACAGCTGACCCTACCAGTGCAGAGGTGACCACAAATACACACACACATAAACTTTTCTCTCAGTTTTTCGCACAAACACACACTTTGTGAAACTTAGAGTTTGTTGTGTTTTACAGAGATCCTGAAGACCACACCCACAAAGAGGCCATGCCCCCTGATCATCTGGGTCTACACATGCCTCCAGATGGTATGTCACAGAAACACAATATTCACATTACCCTTAATGTGAAATGCAATATAGACATATAATTAGACAAATAATTAATCTCAGAGGTAACAGACTATATCTGTCCACCTACACACAAGTCAGTACAGAGAGTACATTACAGAGAGAAGAAGTATTCATCACACCCAGAGCAACTGAACAGAGCTAATCTTTCCTTTCTGTGTTTTTTCCTTTATAATCTAGAAGACAGAAAAGCTGATGAGAAACAGACAGAGAGAAATGAACTGGTGAGGCAGAGAAAGAAAGAAAGAATGAAGCATACACTCTGGTAAGATTACACACACACAATAAAACCTAGCTGCACATTCATAAAAGTCAGATTCATAATGTTTTCTTTTAGAGTTTTAATGGAACTTGAAGAATTATACAGTATGGTGCTCTTATTTTTTCTCTCTCTCTCAGGACACTATCTGAGTGACTGCTCCAGTCAGTCTGACTCTTGCTGGCTGTCGTACAACGATGAGAGCGTCACCTTGATGACGGAGGAGCGAGTTGTGAAGAAGAGGCAGCGCAGCGCTTATGTGTTATTCTATGAGACAAAGTGAACTCTGTATAATGCTTAACCTGCTTTCCTCCCTCAGCTCCACAGCTCCTGCAGCCACACTCAGTCTCTGAGCCCTGAAGAGCACACCAGCTCTAATCTCTGATTGACATCTCTGTGCTCCGCCCACAGATGTGTTCTTCCATAGTAACTGTTACAAAGTTGGTCAAGCTTTACAGAATGCTGGCAAGAATCCATGGGTGCAATAAAACAGATGTGCCTAATGTCATCACGTTGCACTGCTAGCTTCACGCAATATTATATATATAAAATATATAATATGAGCAGATCACACAATGAGAAAATGATGGTCTGCTCATAATGTTAATTGATAGTATCATTATTAAATTAAAATATTTTTAATTTTTAGCATGCTCACTGTCACCATTGAAAAAGACATACTCTTCTCCTGCATTTCCCACCCCCCTTTAAAGTTTTTTGGGGAGGGCAAACGACCCAATGCCCTTCCCCATAGTTAAAGCCTATGCAAGAAATTGTAGTGTTTCAGTCAAAATACTGAAAGAGTGTTATTCATTCTAAACTAATTTTGTATTCATCTGAAATGTCACACTGGCTGTTTTTTTATCATGTAGGGGAGAGCAGAGTACAACCAAACAACATGTTTTTTGGGCATTTTAGCAAAATTAATATAATTGTTTTTTTTATTCAAACAAATTTCTGCTAAAAACTAGAACATAAACTTTAAACGGACATAACTTATACAGCATGGTGACAAATTTGTTGTCATTTCCAGGCTTTCCTGCCTAGTTTAGATTGGCTACAACAACATAGCTTAACATAGAATTTAGATTGGACTTAAATTAAAAACTCAACTTTATGAAATGAATCTAAACTCCAATCTAAATTAATTTGGTTGAATGGGATTTTTTCCAATGTTCTGTAGAGCTTTTTCAACCTCGCAACAGTTACTATGAAAGAATGCATTTGTGAGCAGAGCCGGATAGGTCAGTTGGACCACCCCACAGATCAGAGGAGGACTGGCTCCCCCGGTGAGTCTCGGTTCCTCTCAAGGTTTCTTCCTCATTTGGCGCAGCGGGAGTTTTTCCTTGCCACTGTAACCCTAGGAGTGCTCACTGGGGGCTTTGCGTGTCAGAAAAAGAGACTGCAGTTAACAATCATGTGTGGCATGAATTGGCAAAGAGAAATTGAAAGATCTTTCAATAAATTCAGCAAAACTAACAAAAGACTCTGACGTTCTCTCAGTCTGTGTTTATTAATTGCTTAATTTTGTGTATTTGATGTACTAAAACCTGCTGAAAATATGTTTGCCATTTAAGATCACTACAGACAGACAACATGCAATTCTAATTTGTCCAAGAACAACAGAATTTTAAGGACATCCCTGTCATCCCATCTTTGGATACAATAATGGGCTGTTTGATATAGCAAATAGCCTGCTTCATACTGCTCACACAGTATGCAGTAAGTGACCAACACAAATTTCTTAACCAAGAAATCCAATTTAGTAAACAACAGGCCTATTAATAATATCAAGAGTTTTAAAACAGGTTTGTTAACAGAATGTGTCCTCATTTAACCATCCATTTTGTATTTTACATTCATAAAAACGCCCAACATGGCGTCCGTTTACGGAGAAAGTCCTGCCCTTCAAGAAAAAGAGCCAATCGGCTTGCTGTTTATGCTGTGAGTAGAGAGGAGAGGAGAATTACCACTCTAATGTCTTCCGGGTTTCTGAAACGATAGAGGGAGCTCTCGAGCAAATCCAAAATTAATGGGTTAAGGAGGAGCATTTGAGCAAAATCATAGTTTATAAACGATTCAACATATTTAATGTAAAAGAATGCAATTATTTCCTTAACACTGAATAGCATAAAACATTCTAACACAGCTATTATAGTAGTTATAGTAATTTAAATGTACATGCCCTCATGTACATGTCCGTGACGTCTGTGAGCGTGAACAGCCAATGAGCTGCTTTGCTCACCCACCAATCAGCACCCAGTAATGCCACCATTCTGCTGCCCAAAACCTTGCTGTAGTAAAAAGGAAATATATAGGTAAGGTTCCTTTGCTTTTTTAGTGAAATACATCCTTCTACTTCCTATAATTAATGGAAAGTTCTAGGCAAGTGATTAGAATCTATTTTAACTTTTTGTTTTTAGCCGTTGAGCTCCATTTACTCCCATTCATTAAAGACTCACTCACGGGCGCCCTCTGCTGTTTTGTCCTGTTTTTGATATAACGAGGAAATAGGAAATGGCCAGGCTCCTCATAATCCCGCTCTGGGTCTAAACTCGATTTCTCTATCGCCATTATTACCCCCTGTGGTAGATAAAAATGTTCAGAAGGTGATACGTTTTGTCCTGTGAACATTCTTCTCTGGAATATCACTGGATCCTTTGAATTACGAGGTTGTTAAACAGTTGAAACATGAATATTGTTACATGTAAGCTAATGCTACTGCACATTGTTGACCTCATTAGACTGACAGTCTCCTTAAGCACGCTTTGCCAGTGTGGTAGCGTATTTCCATGTACAGACTGAGAACAGATTAAAATATATTAGAACAAAAGTTTTCTGTTCTTCATCTGATAATCCCTGAAAAACGATAAATCTTCCAGTTTTGTTCATAGCTTGATTTGAAAAGCTCTTCAGCACTTAGGCTAGTTTAGTACAGACTTAGCTTAATAGTACTGCTTACTCCCAGATAAGATGATTTAGGCTATCAAAATATCCTAATTATTTTAATACTGTTTTTTCAAGGACATTCTTTCAGAACGTTCGCCAGGTTCTTGTTTGAATTCGAGTTCCACCTTCAATGGTGCAGCAGTTACTGTTAATGCTTTCATTTTTATGAGTGCGGCACGAGTAGAGCTTCATCAGGGGGCGGTAACAGTGGTTGACTGATTTGCATACTGTGACGTGTCTTCCTACCGAAGTCATCCGCGCCTATAGACCACTGTGGTCGTGTCGTCATTTTGTAGTTGGTGCCATGTTCTTTTGCCCATATTAGGAACTCCGGGTCTAAGCTCTATTTCTCTATGGCCAGAATGAATAGGGTTTTCGAAAAGTCGCCTCTGTTGCATCCTGTGTTGAATAAAAATGTTCACAACCTGATATGTTTTGTCCTGTGAGCATTCTTTTCTCGAATACCACTGGATCATCCGAATTACGAGGTCGTTAAAGAGTTGAAATATGAATATTGCGACATGTGAGCTAAAGCTACTGAGCACTGAATTCACGTCATTAGACTGGCAGCCGCCTTAAGCAGGTTTTGGCAGTAAATATTTAACGTTACATGTACAGACTGAGGGCAGATGAAAAGGAGTCAGAACAAAATAAGCAGATTTCCCTGCAGTTTTCTGTTCTTCATCTGATGCTCACTGAAACACGGTATATCTTTCCTTCTGGCTTGATTTGAAAAGATCTACAAACGTACCTGCACTCAGGCTAATCCAGCACAGACTCAGGTACAGGCTTAATATCACTGCTGACCCCCTGATAAACTGATTTCGGCTCTCAGTATATCCTAATTATTATTTTAATGCTGGGAACACTTTTCCGTGGACATTTTGTCAGGACATTCGCCAGCTTTTTTGTTCGACGTCACTGCTGCGCCATTTAAGGTGGAACAGGAAAATTCGAACAAGTAGCCGGTGAAAACGAAGCTAACTTCAGCTTCATGGAGGGTTGAAAGGTATGATTTGAGGAGGTTTCTCTCTTTCCACTTAACAGCTGAGTGACATTAACTTATTTTTACTGTTTCACCGAACTAACATGTCAGTATTTTGTCTCGTTTGCTAATGTTTGTGATGGCTAGTCGCAGCTGCTGCACCATTTAAGGTGGAACGGGAACATTCAAACAAGAAGCTGCGAAAAAAGCAGCTAAATTCAGCCTCGTAGTTTTAACACGGGTAGTACTTTTGATAAGGAGTTTTAGCCTATCAGAATATCCCACCCAGAGGTTTCATTTACGGGTATACCTGTGAATATGCGCTACGGCAGAACATTTCGATAAGATAGCACAGCTCGTCAGGGCACCGCCACAGCCCGCCTTACTTTCGTATAGTTTAGTGACATCAAATTGATGCGCAGTATCTTTAGCTCACTTGTAGCAATATTAGTATTATAGCTCTTTAATGACTCGTAATTCGGAGGATCCAGTGGTATTCGGGAGAAAAATGTACACAGGACAAAATCGGGTTCTGAACATTTTTATTTAACACAGGGTGCGATAGAGGCCATTTTTCAAAAACCTTATTCATTCTGGCCACAGAGAAACGGAGATTAGACCCGGAGTTCCTAATATGGGCATAATGAGGACTACAGAATGATGCACGACTACAGTGGTCTATAGCAGAGTTGAACCAAAGAGGCGCTGCAGAGGCGGAACTGACCACGATAAAGATGTTATTTATACAGTTTGGAAAGATGTGTTCACATTTCAAGCAAGGCTGGTATTAGGGGTGGGAATCTCTAGGCACCTCACGATTCGATGCGATTACGATTCAGAGGGCTGCGATGAGATTATAAAACGATTATCTTGATGCATCTTTTTTTTTAGACAGTAGGAAAATAGAAATCCTGTATATAAAAAAAAAGATTCCCACCCCTAATACCAGCCTTGCCTGAAATGTGAACACATCTTTCCAAACTGTATAAATAACATTTTTAGCGTGGTCAGTTCCGCCTCTGCAGCGCCTCTTTGGTTCAGCTCTGCTATAGACCACTGTAGTCGTGCATCATTCTTGGAAGGCTTTCATTCATTGCTGTTTGGTGCACATGAGACGCTGCTGCCACTCATCTGCGATAAAATGCGCCGCTACGGTGAAATAAGATCCTGTGGCAATGGATGTCCACGCAGCAGATTACAGCTATTCTACTCGTTTTTTCCTCAGTGATTCTAGCTATAACTGCGGTTTTGGTTTCATTGTAGAGAGTGTGGGGTGGTCGCTGTGTCAGTGTGCAACACAGCGCGAAAGCCCTGGTTCTCAACGACTGAGAACGGATGCAAATCCTTGCCAATAAAAGTTGCGATAGAGTTTGTCGTTCGCTTCGTCCTTTTCGAGTTTGGTGGAAGCTTTGACATCGCTTGCTTGATGGTCCTCTGGTTGGCAGCAACTACAACCGGGCGGAAAATGGTTTTCCCCCTCAACTCCACATAAGCCAAAGTGCTTCCATCTTCTGACTCAAGGGTCGGCAACCTGCGGCTCCCCATCAGAATTAGATTTCTAGGTAATAATAAAATAATCCTCCTCTGCAGTAAAATAAAGCTCTGCTGATCGTTCAAACACAGTTTTAACAATAAATGATCTTAAACGCTGAAATTAATGTAGCCTATAACTGCTAGTACACCTAGCTAGTAGCTAACGAAAAGGCAAGAGAGAGATTGAAGACGAACATCGATAATTTGGAGACTATAGACTTATTTGCATCTATAATCACTCTAGCTGGTTTCCTGATACGTTTAATCTACAACGTCAGTTTCTCGTTCTCCAGCTTCTTGTTTGAATTTTCCCGTTCCACCTTAAATGGTGCAGCAGTTACATTCTGGCGCCTCAGGCACCATTTAAAGTGGAACGGGAAAATTCGAACGAGAATGAGAACCGACTTCAGCCTCGTAAAAAGTACGCTGAGAGACGTTTTACAAGAAACTTTTCTACTTTTGTGGAAAAGTTTCCAGCTGGTGATGCAAGAAAAGCGGCTACAGCTGAGCTAAAGCTTAAAGCAGAGCAAAATGAGTCTGCGTTTTTGTTTGTATTAACATTTTTAGCCTGTACTAAGACATTAGCACGTAGAGACACGTACAGCCAAGATGGTAAAATGGACTCAAAATGTTGTGGCTCCCAAGGTGGTTTGATTTTTGTTGAAAGGACAAAATGACTCTTATTAACATTTGGGTTGCGACCCCTGCACTAGCTTTTAATGTAGTGTGCCGCCACAGATTGTCCGGGCACTGCACTTCCGCACTTTGCAAAGTTCCGCCTTTTGTGTGCCGTCAACATTACGTTATTAATTAAAATTTAGAAAATCAATTTTTGACATTTGTGCATCGATTCAGAATCGTCCACGTCCGCATCGCGATGCATCTAAGAATCGATCCGAGGTTTTATTCATACTTATATGAATAAAGTTCCTATAATAATGCGCTATGGCAGAACATTTAGATAGCACAACTCGCAAGAACACTGCCATAGACCACCTTACTTTTGTGTAGCTTAGCGACATCAAATTGATGCACAGTAGCTTTAGCTTGCATGTAGCAGTATTATTATTAAGGCTCTTGTACACATTTTTATTGAACACAGGGATAGAGACAATGTTTCGAAAACCCTATTCATTCTGGCCATGGAAAAATCGAGCTTACACCCATAGTTCTTAATATGGGCATAGCGCGGACTACAGAATGGCACACGACCACAGAGCTCAGGGGGTGTGTATCATGAGAGGTGCCACACTCCTCACGTAAAAAAGAAACATTTGTTATTATTGTTGTTGCTGTTAGTGTGTAGTTGCATTCATTACAGTATGTGTGTCCAAAGAGTATGGGCTTTGTAGTGTAACAAGTGGTTAGAAGTGTCTACCATTCTCATATGTTGTATCCTCCCGCCTTACCCCCTCTCTGTGTTTCATATTGAGGGAAGCACTGAGCTGGGTGTTTCTTGCTGCTGCTGCAGAGTCTGTTCAGTATAAAGATCATTTGCCCATATGCTCAGTGTTTTTTGCGACTTCTTTTACGACAGTGCTACATTGGTGTCAGAAGTGGACGATGGCCTCTGAGCTGGAAGAAGTGAAGTGGCATCAACAAACTCAAAGGCAAATGGTGAAGAGGTCAAATCCCTGAGGAAGGGGGTACTAAGCTCTAGGCCTTCCTTCTCACTGACGGGAAGGCAGTGAAGAAAACAGAGCAGTGAGGCTCAGCAGCGGAGCCTAGCTGGAGGCCAGTGAGACTGCATGCATCCACTTACCACGCTTCAACGGCAAAGGGAGCTGTACTCCGGACAGCTGCACGTAGTCACCCAACATTACGGCTGAATGGCGACCGTAACCACAACATAGCTGTTTCTGGCACTGGAGGGGAAAGTAGTAAAGGTGCTTTTGGATCTGCTGCTGGAAGAGTATGACAACCTAGTAGTATTGACAATGGCCCTCTAGCGACGATTTGGGCAGGTGCCAGCGGCATTGACGGTAAACTGCTCATGGAGAGGTGGAGGCTAAAGGGACAGCAGATAAGCCTGCAGTTGGTGGAGCTGAACTCAATGGTTAGATAGGCATACCAAGCGGTGCTGGAGCACTTCCTGAACGCACTGCTGCAAGAGGAGCCAGCACATGCAGCTCGCTGCACCGGCCAGCTGTGCATGAGTTCTGGCTCACACCTATACAGGATGTGTGCATACCTGGCTGGGTGGCTGGGTTCAAAACTGTTAAAACTGTTTTCTATATAGCTTTAATTTAGGCTTGTGAATCCTGGAACTAATTAGGCAACGTTTTTCTGCATTCTCTGAATTTATCCAGTCCAGTTTACTGTATTTTATTATATTATATTAAGATAAGATAAGATAATCCTTTTATTAGTCCAACAACGGGGAAATTCTCAGTGTTACAGCACCAAAGGGATAGCAAGGCACTCAAGAAAAAGAAAAGAAGTGACGAGAAGAGAATTAACAAGCAAGTAATTAACTTAGTAAGTAGTTAAGTTGTTAAGTAATTAATTACTTAACAAGGTTTTTACAGTTTGTTACTTGTTACTATATAAACAATATATATAATACTAAAAGTAAAAAATAAGATAAAAATATGACCTCTATCCTTCACAAAAAATTAAGAATATAAAGAATTCTAAATAAATAAAAAGCTAAGATATTTACACTGTACGGATATTTATAACATTGTATTATATTATATTAGATTAGATTAGATTTATTCATTTAATGTGCTATTTTTAGCATGTGCATATTTTTAATGTTCCTATTCCAGTTCTGAATGCTTCATACAAAATACTGAAAATTTCTGCAATAAAACATTAAAGCAGCTTTGTGAATTCTTTACTTGCTCAAATCCGTCAGGCATCTTGTGCTGACAGATATAAAAATATTTATTCATAATTTTATTTTATTTGTTCACCTTAGTTTTTAAATTTCCATTTTTTAATTATTGTTTTGTTTATGCTTGTGCTATGTGCATGATTTTGTGAGGCATCTTTAGCTGCCTTTCACACTCTGCAGTGTAGAACCACACTGCGCCCTCTAGTGGCTCCTTTAAAAACGTCCCTCGTGTCTGTCACTGTAGCCACTGTGCAGTGTAATACAGGCTGCATTTCCGGCTTTTTCAGTTTGTTTATTTTCACGAGAGAGTCCAAGTAATATATTTTGCACATAAACATGTTTATTGTCATGTATTTGTTGGACATGTCATAAATTCAGAGTGTGTTGCTGTCCCTCGATGTCCTAAATTTATTCGGCATAAGGACTTTTATTTTGAAGTGTGAGTTCTGTACAGGAAATAATCACCCAGTTGTGCGTAAACGCATGTTGGGGAAACTCGTGGGCTCTTATTGCTCCGAATGTGTTGAGTTTATCGTTTATTTAAGATTTTGTATTGATATTAGTCCATCTGTTTTTCTAACTGAGGTAGTCTCTGTTATAAGGAGCCAAGGGAAGCATGGTTCGAGCAAGAAGGTATGTACGTTTAAGAGAACTTCAAAAATACTGAGACTGGTTTGAAGCTTAAACTTCATAATTTGGGATTCGGTTATCTTAAAGGGGTGTTTTGGTCAAAATGTTGAAAATGTTGTCGATTTGTTGAAAATATGCTTGCTTGCCTTTTGCAGCCGTGGTGCATTAGTCTATAAAGTAAGCTTTTTCGGTCTATAGACTAGGAAAACCTCCTGCTGATGATGTAGATTAACCTATCTTGAAGGTGGAATTACATTTTGAAAGGGTTTTGGGGGTCTGTTTGCTAGCTAGCTGGCTAATTCTTCGACTGAATTAGTGTTATTCCTAAGACAAAGAAAAACTGACGAACAGTTGATTTTAGTGCTGATAGTAGATCAGTAATATCAGCTAGCTGGTACCAACGTTGTGTTTAATAGCCTTTAGGTCCGGGACCAGCAGTCTGGGTTTGTTGAGCACCCAAAGAATTATCCATGATGTGTTTGATCATGAAAATGAATTCTGTCAAAGGAAGGAGGCATGCAGTGCTGGACTACAGAATACTACATGAACTGACAACATAGTAATGCTGATAAATACTAAAAGGCTGAAATGTCCCTTTAACAAAGCAATAATTAGTAGTTTATAAGTATTTTAAATATGTGTTGCACAATATTTTTTTTTTTAGTTTTCTGTATGCTGTTTATATATGCATAAGTTTTCGTGAGTGGACTACCCAGAATTATTTACAGATTTTGCTGTCTGTTAATGACCTCCCATTTCTCTTATTTTTCATCTGTTCTCTTCATAAACCGTTTTCTCCCCACAGGACTGTGCGCAGGCCAAAACGAAAGCAGGTGGAAGAGTATGACAGCGATGATCCTGCCTGCTATAAGGATGAAGCAATCCCAGATAAGGTACTGAACTCTAGTTGCTCTATATGACGTTCTGTAATATAATTCCAATACATTTAATATGTATCATGTTTTCTAGAATACTTTGACTTAACATTTGCTACTGGTTTCTGGTTCTCTTATCAGAAATCATCAAAGTATGTGGAGGATGAAATAGAGGAGTTCCACAGCAAAAAGATGGAAGTGAGTTGCTGCTCTGTCATGGACAGACCGGGGAGTGGAGGAGAGGAGGCCAATATGATATGTTATTGTGATAAATTATGTGATGACATGCTTTTATGATCATACTAAGAGTATTATGAGTACATCTAGAACACAAATGCATTTACATTATATGGCCAAAACTATGTGGACACATCTAATTATTGAGTTCAGGTGTTTAAGCCACAGCCATTGCTAACAGGCATGTACAGTCAAGCACATAGCCATGCAATCTCCATAGACAAACACTGGCAATAGAATGGGTCGTACTGAAGAGCTGTCACTTTCATTCACTGTTAGAGAATGCCACCTTTGCCACAAGTCAGTTTGTGGAATTTCTACCCTGCTAGATCTATCAAGTCAAATGGAGGTGCTATTGAAATTGAAGCATCTAGGAGCAACAATAGCTCAGCCATGAAGCGGTAGATGACAAACTCACAGAGTGGAGTTCTGATTACATACTAATTGTATGAAGTGCATTCCTTGTAAAACTTGGCTATTCTCTGTTGCATCATTTACTACAGAGTTCCAAACATAACACCACTGGACTCTGGAATAGCAGAAATGTGTCCTCTGAAGTGATGAATCACCTGTAAGCCAGGCATACAGTGTGCAATTTTAAAAAAAATCTTGTTCTTTGGTGACAGCTCACGCTGCACCTGTAAATCCGCCATCATGTATAGTCAAAGTCTACGATTTATGTACTCCCACTGTACGAAAACACTTGGTCCGACTGACATGACGCAACATGGGTGCTCACACTGCACGTGAAATGCAGCCCCTACAGACAGCTTTGTATGCAGACTATTTCCAATATTGCTGTTTCATTCAAAACAACATGCTGCACGTCTGAGTCCCAAGCAAAACGGTTATTATTCTTTGTAAATGGTCTGGGTGTGACTTTGAGAAATCGTTTTATGTGAATGCGCAGACTGAGACAAAATGTGAGTGTCCAAAATTTCTGATGCGTCAGAAACTCATACGATTGTTCAGCTGCTCAGTCGGAGCTTGTTTGGACGGTTAATCGGGCCTTGCTGCTCCTCTCACACGGCACAGCAAACGACGATGGGTGAAGTTGAAATTCTGCCCGATCATGAAATCTTAATCTTAATTTGAAATCTTAAAAATAGACTAAAATTGCCCAATATACGTCTGACTTTAATTTGGCAAGCTGATGGATAATTCTGGGTTTGTTGGATGCCAGAAGCACACTATCTTCTGGAATGCACAATGCCAAAAGTAAAGTTGGGTGGAGAAGGGATAATGATCTGGGGCTTTTTTTCAGGGTTTGGGCTCAGACGCTTAGTTCCAGCGAAGGGTAATGTTAATGCCACAGCATACAAATCATTTTAGACAATTATATGCTTCTTTTGAATGAATGTCTGTGGGAACTTGTGACCACACTCCAAAATCTTGTGGAACACATTCTCAGAAGATTTGAGGCTGTTATAGCCACAAAGGTGGCCAGTGGGGGGTGTACAACTTCTCATTTAGGTGTGATGGTCAGGTATCCACATACTTTGGCCATATAGTGCATCTTAGAAAGAAAAATTATTGCGAGTCTGTAAACAGCTGTAATGTGTTTGTAGGAACTGCATAAACCTTATAGTAGCAAATTGCTAATTGTGTGGCAGCTAATTATAGCATTAACTTACTTTGTTAGTTATCGCTGGCTGTTTGATTTGATCCCTTGTTGTTTTTCATCTTTAAATGGTTTAACTTTTTTAAAAATGAAAAGCAATGATTGTGGTACATATTGTGTATTGTGTATGTCTTCAGGTATCGTAATGTTGTATTTTTGCCATGTCACCCATTCTGAACAACTGTAAGGGTCCAGAATCAGACTGTAACTAAAACCTTTTTCTGTTTTGTAGAAACTTTTGGCTCATGGGGTACAGAGGGGCAGCAATCGGGAGGATGATGCAGACGAGGTAGTCAAATTACTCTCAAGTTATAAATATGGTCTTTCACAATGTTTCAGTGACTAAGTACTTAACCCATTTATGTTCAACAACTGACGTTTATAAGGAAAACACCACACTCAAAGTAATGAAATTTTGTATAGTTTTCTTCTGTTTTTAATTGATATGAAATATATATATATATATATATATATATATATATATATATATATATATATATATATATATATATATATATATATATATAAAATCAGCAGTTTTATTTGACCAAGAGACTTCATTTCTTGTGATGAGTTGTGTTGTGAAGTGAAGCATTTTAGAATGTTAGCCAAAAAAACATTTTCAGCTTAATGATAATGATTTTTGATTTTTGTTTCTCATGAATGGGTTTTTGTCAGTGTTCTTTAAAGCTTGTCCAACCTCATAACAGTAGCTATGAGAGAAAACATTTGTGACTGGAGCATAAAGAAGTCAATTAGTCATATTGTAAAATATGAAGAGCCACGTCAAGTGATCATTTGTGATCTGTTCAGGAAGAAGTAATGCCCCTGTCACTTCAAGATTCAGATGATGATGACGAGGAGGAGGGAGGAGGAAGAGGAGGGTGATGGAGAAGAGACTGACATGGAGAGTGACATAGAAGGGAGAAAAGATGATGGTAATTCAGTGACGTTCACTATAGTTCATTAATTTTTGACTCATCTAATCTTTCCCTGTTTTTTAATTATTTACCTTGATGATACATGTAAATATTTGAGTATTATTTTCAAATATATTATCATTTTTTTTTATTCTCTTTTAATAGATCTGCCAAATGACATGGCCTGGGGGAGCAAGAAGAAAATATTCTATGATTCTGACTACACTGCTGCAAGTATGTATATTATGCATTATATGCCATGTGTTATTGTTGGCTTGTCACTTTTGGTTATATTACTTGTTGAATAACCTGCTGATTTATTTTCATGATAAATCAATTAAGCAGTTTTAAACAATAAAAATGGACAAAAACAAACCCTCACAGAGCCTCTCAAAGGCTCCAAAATACTTTACTGGGAAAACATCAACAAAAACATCAAGAAAAAATAAATAATTATAAACACTTTGAGGTAAATAATTGCATATAAATGGTATTTGTTGGGCATAGTTTTACTATAAGAAAGATAAAAAGGGAAAATCTAAAATATGCATTGTCATGCTGACTGTCTACTAATTATCAAGATAATTGAGTAATCATGAAGGCCCTACATTGTAGAAAGCTCTTGACTGTCTTATTCTTTAATGAGGCTGAAAAAAACGGTTGCGTTTTATCTCTTATTTGCTCTTAGAGGGAAAATCATTAGAGGAGGTCGAGGCAGAGGATAAGGAAGAGGAGGAGGAAGCCAAGAACATTCAGAGACGACTAGCAGCCAACTTGAGTGAGGAAGACTATGATCTAGACCTGCTCCAAGTACGTTTCCAAAGTATCTAGAAAACGTGTGTGTGTGTGTGTGTATGTGTACGCTTCATCAGAACGTATTTATCTTCAATAATTGAACTTGAAAATGACCATGAAATGAACAGTGTTTCTGGATTTCGATGTCCAATGAGAGCAACAATGACTGCACATTTCATGATTATAGACCTCTCGCTCTCATACTGCTACTTTACGCCTTGTTTTGAGAGGAATTGGAGCTTTCCACTATGCTCTTGCTTTTGTTAGTTTGGGGCTTGTTGATTTATCCATAGTTCTGCTGTGAGCACTGTCCTGTGAAGTCTGCTGATGGTGTGCTAATGTTACTGATATTATTGATGTTGCTAACATCAGCTGAGCATTCTGCTTCGAACTCAATGTACTTTGGAGATACGCATGGCAGTAGCTGGAAGGAAATGACTTTAACTGACATTAATGGGTTGTAGGCCTACCTGTTCAGGTGCCAGCACTGGTGTTACACAAAAAATAGCAACACATTTATTATTCAAAAATACTCAAGGGAATCTGTAAGTTTTTGTGTCACATGAGTAAAGGAGGCTACCTCTTCAGAGTCTGTTAACTCTTACAGAGTTAACTGGTACAGCACTGGATGCTGATGAGGACTCATCGTCTTACAGGTGGACCTTGTACAGATATGTTAGTTTATCAGAGAAATGTAAGAGCTGACCTGCACTTTCTGCTTTCTTAGTCATGTCCTAAACAACGCATCATTGGCAGTGTGGCAAATTCTCATGCTAAGACACTCACTTTTTATAGAAACACAGTGTAGTATCCATACTTACTTTGATCTGATTTTGGCTGCCTTTTACTGGCTGACTTTGTGACTTTGAGTTGTTCATTCTGTTGTGATTGTAATGCAGTTATCTCTTTGGCTCATCAGGAGTTTGCAGTAGAGGCAGAAGCTGAGAAAACTGAAAAGACCAGAGGGAAAGAGCAGAGGATTGAAAAAGACCTAAACACAATGTCACAGAAGGAAAAGCTTAAACTGCTTAAGAAGGAATCTCCAGAGTTACTGGAGCTCATTCATGACTTCAAGGCTAAGGTATGAGAGAGCTTTTCTATTTGCAGTATTCTAATATTTTATGTTGCCTTCATTTATGCAGAAATATTTTACTGTTCACTTTATTAAAACCCCCTACCATCTGCTTTCACTCTCTGGCCACGTTGAGCTCCAGCTACCTTAAAAGTCCTCTATGTAAATGTACAATTACAGAATGTGGCCCATGTATTGCTGCACAAATGTATCAGCCACTCTAGCCTGTCCATCGCTGGTCATTTTGTGACCACAGGACCACTGATCAGATGTTATTTGGGTGCTGGACCATTCTGAACTGACATGGTAGTGGCATTGTAGTGTGTGGCACTGGTACAAATGTATTAGGCACAATGGTGTTGCTGCTAGGTTGAGAACCATCCACCACCCAAAAATGTCCAGATAGGAGTAGCTGTGTATTCAGAAATGGATCATTGATGAAGGGCAAGAGGATGGTTAACACAAATTGTGCTTCAACAGATGAGCTACAGTCTCCCAACTGTACACCAGTAAGGTCGAGCTACAAATTAGGGGTTTCTAATAAAAAGAACAGGAAGCAGAAGTAGCCTTTCCTAATTTTCTAAATGCTGTGGTTCTGTTTGTTTAGCTGACCGAACTGAGAGATGAGATACAGCCACTTGTACAGATGATAAAAGATGGAAAGATTCCAGCAGGAAAGGTGAGATAATCTCTCAAGCAGACGTTAAGACTGTGTGCATTAACAGAATTTAACCCCCCTCTAATGGCTTTATCTCTCATGCTTTCGTTGAACTTGTTTCTTCTCACTGAAAATATCTTTTTTATTTTCCCCCAGGGGGCAAATTACCTTATAACTAAGCAGCAGCTTTATCTCAAGTAAGTGTCCCTTAAGGCTTTTGTGCACATGTACATCAGTTCATTACAATTGTGGCACAACAGTGCAATTTGTTTCTCTTTTTGTTTGCAGTTATTGCACCAACATAAGCTTTTACCTGGTTTTAAAAGCCAAGAGAATTCCAGCACATAACCATCCAGTGATTGAGAGACTGGTGACCTACAGAAACGTAAGTATAGATCATTGTTTTTCAGTCTGTAGTTTAACAGGATTGTTAATTTTTAATTCTATTCATGGTTTTATTTATTTTATGGGTCATATACATACATACATACATACATACACACACAAACTTTATACACAGTATATCTAAAAGGATACATCTTACTGGAGTACATATTTTTAGTACTTGCCAGTACAGAGTTCAATACTATACTGAGTAATCTACTTAGAATTAGTAGTAGTAGTTATTAGTGTAAATGAGTTTAATGTACCTTAAAAAGTATACTTAAAATCTAGCTGATATTAAATGAAGTGCATTAACTAGCTATGCTGCATTAGTTACTTGAGTAGCGCTGCAGTGGAAGAGAGCTGGCAGAAAAGTGGTTCTGTACAGCTGTAAGTAAAGTACAAGTCATAGTTTTGCTTTCTGTAGCACAGAGACAGCAGGAGTCACATCAGAAGCTAAAGCGTCCGAGGAGCATATGTTTTGAGTTTGATGTCTTGTTCGGGAGTTTTTTGTTTGGCTGGTTGAGCTGTAGTTGGTGACTTGTATTATACGTTTGAGTAGACCATGGTGTACAGACAAAGCTTAAAGATTTATATGTGAAACACAGCCTCTACAGACAGCTCTGTCTACGGAAAGTTTCAAATAAAAAAGCTGTTTCATTAAAAATAACATGTTGCGTGAAGAATACTGATCAGAAATGCTGATAAACTGATACAGCATCACTGCTATCACTGTGCACTGAAGCTAAAAGCAGGCATTGATGTACACAATATGGCCTCTCTGTAGCTTATTTTACAAAACAAATCATTGTATTAATGTTCATACAAAACTTGCATACAAAACTTACACAGACAAAACTGGCCAGTAAAGATGACATCTGCAGTTGGCCAAATTAAAGATGACAGTATACTGCAATCGTAACTTTTACTGAACTGCGCTTTTATGTTATTTTATTAGGCAAACTTCAGCTCACACGTTGTCACTGTGTCCAGTTAGGGTCTGGCACCGTCTCAAAATTGCTGTAAGGAAAAACAGTCATGTGGGAAAAGTTTGAACACCCCCTGTCAAATGACATGTTTTATTGATTTTATAAGTGAAAATAAGTACACATCCACTACAGGGAACCAACTTTAAACATGACAGTTTTCTGCAAATGTTTGTGCACAATTTCTGTTTATTTGCTGGTTTAACATATTGGAAAAAATAGAACATGAAAATGTGCCTATAACTTTTAAACCGTTTTATTTTTCCCAATATGTTAAATACAGCAAATAAAGCAATTGTGCATTCAGGTGTACGGAAGAATGTTCTATGTAGAGGAGGTGTTAACTTATTTTTTTTTTTCTTAGAAAATCAACAAAAAATGTAATTTGACCGGATTATTGCATACAGCTGCAAATGGGTTTATATGTGTGATTCCTGTATTAAAAGTAAGATTAGCATTTTTCTTTTCATAGTTAATAAATGAACTGGGGGCTGTTGATGCTAAACTTGCGCCTCAACTGCGACAGCTGCTTTCTGGAAACGTGCAAGAGAGAGCAGCTAAAAAATCAGTGAACAGCAAACAGGCCAACAAGGCCAAGGTAAGAAGTTTACCTTTCTCAAATCAAGCAAATAATAACATTTTTTTTTATTTTTAATTTAAACATTCTATTTTTTAATTGAATTTTAATTTAATATTTCTCATTAAACCTAGATGTCACATTATTTTCTAGAATTAGTGTAATCAGTTTGCTAGTCTCCTCGGCTTTGCTCCCCCGTGCTGCTGCAAGGAGAGACGTGATGAAAATGCTGTCACATGACACTAAATTTATGCATTACTGCAAAAAACTTTCCACTCAAGTTTTTAAGTACACTCTATACAGTTTTAGTTGAGGGAGGAAATTTGTTTGAATTTGTTTAAATATTACGGTTAATTGCTGTTTTGATCTCTGACATGTAACATTGAAACATTGTGAGCGTAAAATCCCTCAGATGTAAAACTGCTTAATGATGAAAGCCCATTTTGAGAGCTGTTCAGCATGTGTGTGTGTGTCTGTCTGTAGGTATCAGAGATCACTGGTGTAGAGGAGGCAGAAGAGTCAGATATGGATGATGATGCAGCCCTGCTCTTCTATAAAGGCATTGAGGAAAGGATGAAACTAAAGAGAAAAAACAGGGAACTGCAGGAGGATGGGTGAGAACGGTTATGTTAATTTAACTCAACAGTGTCTCATAAATTGACTAATTGGGTCCATGTAACATTTGTCCAAGTTCAAATTTTACCTTTTGAACATTTGAACATTCAACCTGCTTTAGCTTTTTTTTTCTTTCTCCTTACTTTTATTACCTTAAACAATAGTCCGCCATGCTGAAGTCACTTATGTTGCCCCAAGGTCCACAAGGCCAGCATGAAAACAATGATCATAATGCAGCCATTTTAACAGACAAAGATATTTTGGGATGCCGCTAAAATGCTTTAATTGATAGATAAATGGGTTAAAATAGACTAAATCTGTCATAAGGAGTATTAACTTTTTTTGCTCCATGGTGGTGAGTTTTGGAGCAAGGTCTTGGAAGAACTTGGTCTGAATATTTTTGGGTTTGGACCAAAATTTCAGGTCTAATTTAATGGGCCAATTTTTTTTGAAAAAGAGTTTGATGTATAATGTAAACATTGTTAAAGTTTCCTAACATGCTGTTCATCCCCTTCCATATTTGGAAACTACAAATGGAAACGGTCTATTTTGAATGTATTGTTTTTGTGATGTCATGAAAACCAATGCTTTTAGATGGATCTGCCTATTCAGCCTTCAGCAGTTTAACCCCACCCATTCAAATATTAAGGCCTGTTTAATTCTAATAGATAAAGAGAGATTGGAAAGTGGTCATGTACAAATGAATTACGACTGTATTTGGTGCATAAGTGGTCATAAGTGGACCTCAGGGGCAAAACAAAATACAAGGAAAGTATAGGATATAGCCCCTTTCAAGGTGTACTTACTGTGATTGCAATGATCTGTAGGTTAATGATGGACAAGGAGGACTTGGAGGAACAAGAGTTGGACAGAGATGCTAAACGAGGCATTACTTACCAGGTACACTGAAACATCAGAAAAGAGAAAACATCTGTAACTGGTACATACAAGAGAATGTTCAAAACTATTTTTATGTTTCCGATCGCTAGTTCAATGATAATGTCGCAAGTTAGACATATAGAGCGTATTAATTTCTTGAGGCAACAGCCTAAACCTTCCCTTAATCCAAAAACATACATACAGTTCAGTTTGAGCTCAACATTATACCATATATTATTTTTTTTTTATGTAGCTATCATGATATATTCCAACCTCTGGACAACAAAGATGAAATAATAAACCAACAAATATTTTATTACATCATATTATTACATAAAGCTATTGTTAGATTTTGTATATATGATTTTTGTATATAATACAAGTACTTGTATGTATGCCAGTTACGCAGGAATTTGTGCCTCCAAATCTTTGTTTGGATTGTTAGCCAAGGACTATTTTACATGTCAGTTACTGCATGACGTAGTTTAAGTTTAGCTCTTAGTTAGCAAATACAGTACTCAGTTTACCTGTTGTTCTCTGCATGTTCATATATATACGTTTTTTTAAAAGATGGCCAAGAATAAAGGACTCACTCCGAAGAGAAAGAAGATCGACCGGAATCCACGAGTCAAACACAGAGAAAAGTTCAGGCGTGCTAACATTCGCAGGAAGGGACAGGTATGATGTACAGCACCTGGCTGAAAAACACTTCTCATGAATTTGTCTTAGGTTGCGTTCACATCTTATCATTTGCCTTAATCAGGGTGTCTTCAGTCATTCTCGTATCAAATGAAATACTTTTTAAGACTTTTATAATTTCCTAAAGACTAGATTTGCAGTGACTTACCAAATATATACATTCAAGAAAATAACTCCAGTATCAACAAGTAATGCTGCACATGCCCCTGCATCATGCAAACATGCCCAATACTGATCAGTGTTTGCAGTACCTGATGTCAAATCCAACAGATGTCAAAAAAAAACAAACAAAAAATAAACATGTCTGGATCCTAATCTCAAGATGATATACATTTCAATGTAAGACAATACTTAAAAAGGCCTTTAATTTTAATGTGTTTTTTTTTAAAACAACCTAAAGGAGAGTGGGCAGATTTTTCTTTTACTGTGCATGCGCATATTGCTGTCATCATCCAGTGTCATTATCTATTCACCCTAACCCCTGGGTCCATACAGTCCGTGAATGGAAGCAGCCTGTTTTAAATTATTTTGTCATGTCAGAAAAAACAACATATTTACATATATCTGCCCATTCAGCCTACAGCATTTTAGCCCCACCCACTGAAGTTATAAGTGGTGTTCAGCACTGCTTTTTGAATGAGACATAGTAACAAATTACCTCTCCTGATTGGAGAGGTTGCAAAGTGGCCATGGGAAAAAATGAATTAAGACTGCTCTTGGTGCATAAATTCAGCAGTTACATTAAATACTGCCATCACCATCCTTTATCAGCAGCTGCTAACCTGAAGTTAGGGCTGGTAAAAGCTGCAGAAGCATTAACCTATGGTCACACCCAACACAAATAAAATCTGCCTGGCAAAAAGGCCAATTCACGTGAAAGGAAAATGATGCAAAAAAAAAAAAGTTTCTTCTAGTAGCATTAAATTTCACTTTGCGCCTACCAAGTTCATCTAGGTGAACTTTTCCCTGTGAATGCATGAGCCTGGCAAGCAGCCAGCTAATATTAACTGGTTACTGAACTATACATTCTGTTCAAAACCACCTATCAGTACCGCTGTACTCGCCTGACTTTTGCTCCACGCCCGCATAGAAAATAGCGAGGTGACACTTCGGTGTGACTGCAGCTTTAGAGCATGTGCCCTTTATTATGCTCTTCTTGCCCCAGTCCTGGACAGCTGAGAGCTGTTCAGAGCTGATGATCTTCATGATGAGGTTCGTGCTATTCGTTCATTCGTTGTTCATGATGCATGTGGATCATTCATGCTGTTTGGCATCATTATTAGGTTAGGATGTGATCACATTAAACACATATATGCCTTAGTAACACACAAATAAGAACCATAAAGGCACAAAGACTGGATCTGAGTAAAAAAAAAATGGAATTAAGCAACAAGGCTTGTAATGTGCCTAACCTGTTTGTTCAGTTGCTAATGGTGAGAATATCTTTGTTTTAGGTTCTTGAAGTTCGGCGTGAAGAAACAAGATACAGCGGAGAACTGTCTGGAATTCGTGCTGGAGTTAAGAAGAGTATTAAACTCAAGTAATCTGTTTAGTTCCTGCAACCGATTAAAGTGCAAAATGTTTTTTGTTGTTGAGTTAAAGGGGAATTCCACCAATTTTTGTCTGATGTGGTCTGATGTGAAATGTGCCATTCTAGAGAAAATTGCTGTCAGAATTGTTTACAGTAGTGATGATGGGAACCAGCCATCTGAAGCATTTAATGCTTCTAAAAGAAATTATTACATGAAATGGTTACAAATGCACTGCCTGATTCCTAAGACATAATTTTACATTAGTTTGAAATTCTTTTGAAAATGCATTATTGGAAATCCATTCATGGTGGTACCATGGTACAATCAAGGCACTGAAAAATATTACCAAATATACCTTTTCAAATTTACCACTATTTTACAATTAAACATTTAATTATCAATTTCCTGAAAACATCTGTAGGTTCACTTGAAAATAAAATTGCTGTATGTGCATTGTAGACGTCACAACCCCTGGTTACTATGACCACCACTGTAAATGCATTAGAACTGGTACGTTTCTCTACAGTAAACCATCTCACATCAAACTTCCCCATTAAAATCAGTTTTGTATTCACAAAACATGTTTCAGTACTCTATTTGAAGTTTGTCAATGCTGATAAAGTTCATATCCATTAAACCTGTTAAAAGAGCAGTAGAGTGTTTATATGCAGCATTAACTTCGTGACTGATTACATTCCATTTCAAGATTTCTCAAGCTTATACCCTGCTGATAGTGTCTAACAAAGTACATCTGCCATGCAGACATGCTAAAATTCATCAGGACAAATTAATTCAGTTCTGCACAAAATGGAGTTGCATTTTCGAGCCATACAAGCACTAATCCACTCATAATCTTAAGTGTTATATAACTAACAACGACATGGCAAAGCAGATCAGTAAAATAGATATCTGGAAAAGACATGATTGGGAATGTTTTTAGGCTGAGGTATCTAATCTTATCCACAAAGGAATGTTGTGGCTGCAGGTTCCCATTGCAGCAAAGCAGGAGCACTTATTAACAGTTGTTTACAGACTGAGACTGACTGATTAAACGAGTGGCGTGCTCTTCTTGTTTGGAACAAAAACCTGGCCCTTTGCAGGTAAGATTGGACACGCCTGTAGTAGGGTTTTCAGAGGTACATCACATTAGATACTCTTCAGATGGATGAGTTCATTATAGTTCTACTCTAAATTACACTGAATGTAATAACTGGCTATTTGCACTGATCTACCTATTGAGACCCATACCTTAAACATTGGGTTGACCAAAATCAAATATACACAATTGTTCTGCCTTACCCCAAATGTAATTGTTTGGACATGTAAGGTGTCTGAATTTTATTTCTTTAGTTTTGCTCACAAGTAAAGGAAGCTTATACCAGAGAATTTCTATTGCCACTTAATAATGCCTTCTAGGTTAGTCAGACAGTAGAGGGCACTCCTGAGCAAGGCTGAAATAAAGGGGGTTCCTATAGGGCTTTTGTGCAAAATTGTAATCGTCATTTTTATACCAAAAACACATTCATTTCTCAACATAGAACAACATAAAATGTTTCAACTTGGTCATATTTTTGAGCCCTACTGAACTCCAGTTATAGGACTTTCTAACAGTGTCTCTCATATATTAATGATGTTAGTGAGCCGATGAGCTGATTTCCTACCACCCCAAACCCACCCTAAAGAAAAAATGGAAATATACTGGTAGGTTTTCTTTGTTTTTTTAATGGAATACATCCTATTACTTTCACAAATTAACGCATAACTGGCTATATTTAATTTTTCATTTGTATATTTTTTTTTAACAGTAATAAAAAGTTATTAACAATAATTCATTTAGTGTCAGAAACCAGGTAACCAAGTATATTTGAGATTACTTCACAACTTGCCACTGTTTGAAGCAAATGTATTATAATTTAGGCATGCAGTTTGCACAATGCTACTTGGTATACATAAGCTTCCATTACTTGTTGGCTACATTAGCCTCGCAGCTCCAGTGCAAAACTAAAGTAGCAAATGTCAGTTGGATTTTTGGCCAAAACATTGCTTTAACCATTTGACATGAACTGAACAACACGCTTCTTGTCATAAGACAGCTCATTGGCTTATGAACTGAGTGTGTGCAGCTAAGAGATTGCTGACGATTTTATCTTCGATTTCTATCTTCTTCTGAACTTCCTCATCTGTGAGAATCAGCTCCTGCTGAGTGTGTTTGGTCACAACTACTACGTAACCGTGCCGTGTGTCCAGGATGTTAGCCACCACGACCTGGTGATTATATGTGTCCAGAGCTCGACGAGCACGCTCCAGAAGGATGGACGGATCAGTTTCCAGCTTGAATGAAATGACAAAAGCTTGTGGAGCCCAGTCCTTCACTAGCGGTCTCAGCATCTTGGGAACCATCTTCATGCTTATCTGTTTAACACAAAAAAAAGAGGCCACAAAACCTGGTCACAAAAAATAAAAAAAATCACAGATAACAGATTTCTGTCTTTTATAGTATCCAGTGGTTTTATTGTTTTACATAGTTCCTACACACACACACACACACACACACATTTTTATATATATATATATATACATATATATATATATATATATATATATACACATACACACACACACACATACACACACACACAGATCAGGCAATCAGGCATAACATTATGACCACCTCCTTGTTTCTGTGCTCATTGTCCATTTTATCAGCTCCACTTACTATATAGGTGCACTTTGTAGTTCTATAATTACAGACTGTAGTCCATCTGTTTCTTTGCATACTTCGTTAGTCCTGTTCTTCAGTGGTCGGGACCCCCATGGACCCTCACAGAGCAGGTACTATTTGGGTGGTGGATCATTTTCAGCACTGTAGTAACACTGACATGTTACGTGTCCATGGGGGTCCTGACCACTGAAGAACAGGGTAAAAGGGGGCTAACAAAGTATGCAGAGATGGACTACAGTCTGTAATTGTAGAACTACAATTACTGCACCTATATAGTAAGTGGAGCTGATAAAATGGACAATGAGTGTAGAAACAAGGAGGTGGTCATAATGTTATGCCTATGATCTTTGTGTGTGTACATATACATTATATATACACACACACACACATATACACACACTAGAGGTGGGGGGAAAAAAATCAATTCTTAGATGCATTGCGATGCGGACGTGGACGATTCTGAATCAATTCACATATGTCAAAAATCGATTTTCTAAATATTTAATTTATAACGTAATGTTGGCGGAAAGCAAAAGGTGGAACTTGGAAGTGGGTAAGTGCGGCGCCCGGACAGTCTGTGGCGGCACATAACAAAAACACAAGCGGATGAGCGAGAAATCCGACCGGCACCCTCTGCATTAAAAGCTAGGTTAGGTCAGGAGTTGACAACCCAAATGTTAAGAAGAGCCATTTTGTCCTTTCAACAAAAATCAATCCACCTTGGGAGCCACAACATTTAATGTCCAATATGTCTCAGTATGTGTTAATGTCCTAGTATAGGCTAAAAAATATAAACGAAAACGCAGATTTACTTTGCTCTGCTTTAAGCTTTAGCTATAGCCGCTTTCCTCCCATTTCCACCAGAACACTTTTACTCAAAAGTTGAACAGTTTATTGTAAAATGTCTCTCAACGTTTGACTGTTTTACGAGGCTGAAGTCGCTTCTCATTCGCCAGCTTCTTGTTCTAATTTTTCCGTTCCACCTTAAATTCTGCCTGAGGCGCCAGAATGTAAATGCAGCACCATTTAAGGTGGACCGGGAAAATCCGAAAGAGAAGCTGACTTCATCTTCGCAACTTTTTAGTGTTTGACAGTCTCTCGTTGCAGATTTAATGTACCAGGAAACCAACTGCGCTGTTTATAAATGCAAATAAGTCCATTCGTCTTCAAATGTTCATCTTAAATCTCTCTCTTTGCCTTTTTGTTAGCTACTAGCTAGGCAAGACTGCGTTGCTAGGTGACCTGCAGTCTGCATGCCAGGGGAAAAGAGACCTGAATAAGAGCCATTGTGTCACACTAAACTAAAATATTTTGGAAACGACAAGCATGAGAAACCATATTACATTTTCCACCTGTTTTCCTACCGTTTGTACTTGCTGCCAACCAGAGGACCATCAAGCAAGTGATGTCAGAGCCTCCACCCAACTCGGAGGCGAATTACAAATTCTATCTCAACTTTTATTGCCAAGGATTTACGTCCGTACTCAAGTCTTTCAGAACCAGGGCTTTTGCACTATGTTGGACACTTTGGAGCCGAGAAACAGCGTCTCGTCTCAAAGATATTTTACTGACACAGCGACCCCCCCACTCTACAACGAGACCAAAACCGAACATGTGCTGCCATTGCCCATTGTCCATTGCCACAGAGTCTTATGTCACCGTAACTGCATTTTATCGCAGATGAGTGGCAGCCTGCGTCTCATGTGCTCCAAACAAGAGCAGTGAATGAGTGCCTTCCAGTTCACTTGCCACATCCCAATAGCACATTTGAATGATGTTCAGGCACCCACATACCTGTAGAGGCCCATTTGAAGACTGGATTTTGTGCTCTGGCATTTCAGATGCTGGGATGTAGAAATCAGAAACAGCCGCAGCCAAATAAAACATAGCCTTGGAACCTGAAATGCGTAAAAGATAATATTAACTCCAATTCACGTTAACTGGATACATGTGGACAGAGCTGGGCAATAGGCCAATGTGTTATTGTTATCATGATAAATACTGTTACAATGTACTTTTTCTGAGTATGTGATGTGTATAGTCAGTGCTTCTAGGACACTCAACAATAATAATAATAATAAAGACCTAATAATAACAACAAGCAGTGCATAATAACTACATAAACTGCATAGTAAGAAGTAGCCGATCATTTTTTATTGATGCGTTGTTACCATTTGTTTGATTTGATGGATTTATTTGATGCAAATTAAAATAAGAATCATTAGAATTAAAATAAAAATGTTGTACTCATATAGCTTTTCAAAGCCTTTTTTATGCAGCGCTGGTTTTGCTGGTACATTTTGTAAATTCAAACTTGTTTTTTTTTTTGTTTTTTTTTTTGCATGGCACCCACCTTTACATGTGTGTATTTCTGGGCTGTTGAATTTTGGTTCTGGTGGGCCAATGTCCAGCACTGTTCAATGATTTCCCTGTTCAGACACAACTGATTCAACTCTTCTGTTAACTGCCAGGTTTAGTGGGTAGGGGAATTACCAATCTGTGCTTTCCAGGACCAAAGTTTAACACCTGTGGTGTATATAGTGTAAGCTGTGTGGTGTTTACCTATTGAACTGAGCGCCTGTGCTGCAGCTTTGAGAAGGTGAAGATACTCTGACAAAGTGTTGAACTCCACTGGCAGTAGTAAGCCTGCTGCTTTCACGGCCTGGTAACGTTTCAGCACTGTCGCAATGTTTGGAAGCTCCTTTTGATCCACCAACACACGGCTAATGTCCTCATCACCTTGCTCAAATTTCAGACTGTCCAGCAGATTGACCCCTGTGTAGAGTCGCGTGTAAGGGTAGAGAGAGCGATGTCTGTGTAGAAAGATCACAGCATAACCAGAGTCAAGAAAATACTCAGCAGAAGAAGCCCCCCTCCGGCCGCTGCTGAAATTGTCAAGGAAGCGAACCGTTCTGGACTCCAGAGGAACCTTGGTGCCGCCTGAAGTGATCAACACAACCCTGCGGCCAGCAGCTTCATGTAGTTCAGCAAATTCTGACATCAGTTTCTTGACCTCCTCGACATGAGAGGGGACAGCAAACTCCTCGGCTAGGCTCCCAGCTGCTGCAGCAGACACTGGAACATCAGACTGTGCCATAGTGTGAACCCCTGTTATAATAACAATAGCACTGGATATAAGGAAGAGCATTAAGACAAAACCACCACAGGATATAAAGATATAATATATTCACAATACACAATCTGTATCACAATATTTCATTTTTTGGAGGTTTGAAAGCACAGAAAAAAGGACTTAAAAAGGCTATTAAAAACCATGAATACATTTTTTTTAATTCAACATATTCAAAAAATAAATAAGGAACTGTAGGATAAATTAAACAACTGACAAAGTACATTTAACAAAATAATATGATGCCATGATGGCATCACATACAATCAGCTACTTATTATGCAGTTACTGGACGCTGGTTGTTGTTTACAGGCTGTCAATATGTCAATAACATGTTGCCATGTTTTCCGCCCCTAACTGATAAAAGCATAAAATACTGGTTCCCACTTTCTTTCACGTTAACACCGCGTGCAAATTCAAGTGGCATCTTTGCATGGGACTGAACTACTGTAAAGAAAAAGCAACATTCACTGGTCAGAAAAAGACTAGAGTTGAACAGCCAATATCTTTAGAGCAAACTCAAACTTCAAACACCTGCTCGCAGAGATAAGTACTTATTTCTTCGGCTTTCCCTCAGTACAATTTTGCTGAATTTGTTATTTCCTCAATTTTTCTAAAAGATAAAACTTTCACTTTTTTTACTATACTGTATATTTGTGATTAAATGAATCTTCACTCATTTCTATCTTAGGCCTTCACCTTGCTTTGGCTTTTATTTCTTTCTATTCTGTTGGCTCAGCTCCTTGACTGCTCTGCCATTGCTCTCCTCTCTCACTTTGGAGTTCAGCATATTATTTCAGACAAAGAGAATCCAAAAAAGAGAAGAATAGCACTTAGCACACGTACTAAGCTCTTCTTTGGACCCGATACCTTTTTACCCAGCCTTGTTTTTGGTACGTTCTCTTACCATTACTCGAGTCATTACTTTATTACAATGGAACTTTTACTGGTGTAACGTTATATTTGTATTCAGCTCTTCGTCTAAATCCACTCTACTGCTGTTCTTACTCAATGGCTGGAAGAAGACATACGATGGTTAATAAACAGTCGTATTATTGCGCAGTACTGTTAAAATATATTTAATGACCTTACTGTATGTAACGCTGAAATAGCAGAGTAGTGCACAAAGCAGTGTTGAAATATTAAAATAAAGCTGACAGTCCCGATGAACTTTGGTTCACTAAAGTGACCCGGAATACACAAACTCCTCACTGAGTGCGCGTGCGTCAGTTTAGCTGCCCTGCCGGCGACATTCGAATTCAAAATAAAAGTTTCAGAAGCTCTTCGTTAAATTATGTGCTGACACCAGTACCTAAGAGGAAAATAACCTTACAAACCCGGATACATAATTATAATGTCCCCACTTTATATTTCTTTATACTACGCTAGGCTGCATGTCATTTAAATAGTATTTAATACATTATTTGTCATATTATGTAGCGTAGTATTATATCTCCCATCTCCCAGGGTTTGACAGAATTCACGATTTTGTTTCATTTTTCTGTATTCATCCATGTGTTCTCTCACTACAATACCCAACATGCAATGTGTAAATACGTCATACCCCTTTCCAACCACCACGACCATCCCCTCGCAGCGATTAAATAAATCGAGAAATCCAGGTCTAGACACTAATGTAGAGTCTAATAAATATAGATGTGATATTTGGCTTCCTATGAGTGTGTTAGCTATCCAACATCCTTCTGCATCAAACAGCCCCTCATGTATCCGCTCCAAAGAGCTTGTAGATTTTGAAAGTTTCTCCCACCCTCAGGATGCGTACTTCTTCAGAATGGGGTGTTCCTAGTCTTTAAACTGGACAGTCTTGCTCTAACTGGTGTTTCATCGCTGTAGAAGGCGGGTATATATTTTTACAACAGTAGTAGTAATTATGTTGTCCTATTCAGTGAATTAATGAATCGATGAATGTGGGATTACCTATACGAAACACCGTGTTTGTAATCCAAGCATTATGTTATGGTGGCCCGTTTTCAGCGCTAAACATATATAGCCGTTCAGTAAGTGAGTAAGTGATGATAATGAAATACTATGTCATAATTATGACTTATCATCTCATACATATGACTTGCTATCTCGTGCTAATGAGATACTACGTGATAATATTGACTTGATCAGATCCTGTCTTAAAATTACAACTTAGTATTTCAAAATAATGGCTTAACATCTCATATTTATGACTTAGTATTTCATAATAAAGGCTTAGCATCTCAATTATGACTTAGTAATTAGTAATTTTATAATAATTGCTTAGCATCGCATTCTCAATTATGAGAAGCTTATTAGTTTTGATCGATTTTAAAGAGAAGGAGACACTTCAGACAAGGAGCTTTTGTAATCAGAGGCGTTCTGCAAATTTCAGGGCTGTGTACAAATGTAGTATTAGTATCAAATATAAACCGGTACACCAAGCAACCTTTTAGTCTAGGCCCCCCCTACAGTGTCACCAGGTGGTCATTCCTATAGCTGGGATAGCGCTAGTTGTGATAATGCTGATGAAAATCTAATTTTACACCTTTAACCAGTTGAGAAAACTAAGGCAAAATGCCTAAATAAAAACTTGTTGTTCCCTTTTTAAATGACAGGGGGCGCTTTTGTACCTACAAAAAAGTAAGTGACTTTAACTTCCACTGCCTTTTCATAGTGAATTTTACCTCCTCACGTTTAAAAAAAAAAAAATACCGAAATGGTTACAAAAATGAGTGGCATCAGATTCCATTAATATAAATAAAGATTCTTTCATTGGTTATGAATATTTAATCCCAACAAGACAAACAGTCAATCAAATTAACTGTTTCAAATATCGCTATTGGTGTACTCACTGAAAGTGAGCCAAATGTATGTATTGTTTATTCAATGTTATTATTTATACAATATAGTGATGATAAGTAAGAATTACATGTAAATTATGTTAATGATTATTCCAGGATGTTCCAGGGCTGGACCGGGACACTCTGCTTATAATTCAGTTTTAATTCAGTTTTATATGTACTGCACTTTCTACAACAGCTGTGTTGTCCCAGAACAGCTTGTCCAGAAATGTGTTTGCAGTCCTATAATGAGCCAAGGAGACAGTGTAAAGCAAAACTCTACATGACCATGAAACACTGAGAGGAACAAAGACTCAAAAGGAGAATATATCCTGTGAGGTACACCAGGTAGTGCAGTTAAGATACAAGTAGGACAAGTTTACATGGAAGATTCAACAGAGTCACTGGGATCATACAGAGGAGAGCAATTCAGGCAATAAAGCAATGACTAATGTTACAATTCTATAGGAAAAATCATCTGGATGATCTGTTGTTTCTGTACAGGATGGTCGATATAGAACATGGTAAGAAAGAAGTTGTATAATTGTAAGGCAGTTTATTTTTAATGGTATTGAAAATGTATCTACAGCCAAGAGTCACAGCTAAGAAATGAAAGGGGAAATCCACCAATTTTTCAAAATGTCTGCTTGAGTAAATCAGTAAGATGTTTACAAAGTCATTCAGAGTGGTTTGGCATAAAATGCTCTATTCTAGAGAAACTGAGTCAGAATTGTTCACAGTGGTGGTGATAGGAACCAGACATCTGAAGAATTGAATGCCTCATAAAGCTACTTCATAGAAAATTATTACATGACACAGTTGTGAATGTGCTGACTGATGTCTGAGGTATTATTTAACTATAGTTTTGAGGTAAAAATCTAAAGAGTGGTCTAAAGAGTATTTTTTATGTACATTGGAGAGGTACCAGTAGGTACCTGTGGCAACATAGTCCCCAAAGAAAACGTATATTTTCAGATTTACAACTATTTTATCATTATCAACATTACCATTTTGGAAAATGGCTATTTGTGTCGTAGACATTGTAACCCTCTGGTTAAGTTTCTCTACAATTAATCATTTCAAAAAAATTCTCATTTCAAGAATTGAATTTTGTAGAAATTTGTAAAAAATGGTGGCCATAACCGTAGCTATTTTGGAAATAAGCTTAAAACTTTGTCCAAAAATAAAATGTAACCATTGCATCATCTGTTGTAAACATGCCTACTCACTTTCTACAGTGGTTCCAGCAGTCCTGAGATTTTCCAGTTTACAGGGGAACTCCACTGATTTTTAAAAATTTTTGCACAACTAACAGGTTAACGTGTCAACGAAATCATTCAGAGTGGTTTCCGTTCTAGAGAAACTTACTGAGTCAGACTTGCTCATAGTGGTGGTGACAGGAACCAGATGTCTGAGGAGTTTAACGCCTCTAAAAGCTCCCTCACAGATAATTATTACATGAAATCCTTATTGAATATGCTGCCTGATGTCTGAGACATTGTTTTACAGTAGTTTCGTGTTAAAGTTTTGGACTGAAATGTATTTTAATCAAATTATTTTAATCCATTCATAGTGGAGGGATACATGAAGGGTGTTCTAAGGTGAAATAGTCCCCAAAGAACACTTTTTTTTCAGATTGACCATTATTTTATCATCACCAACATTACATATATAAACTCAGAAGACGTTTGAAGGTTCACTTGTGGTTTTGGATAGTAAATAAAATGACTGTATTTGCATTGTAGACATCAGGACTCTTGGTTCCTGTCAGCACCACTGCAAAGAAATCTG
Organism: Colossoma macropomum; assembly: GCF_904425465.1. Classification (NCBI taxonomy): domain Eukaryota; kingdom Metazoa; phylum Chordata; class Actinopteri; order Characiformes; family Serrasalmidae; genus Colossoma; species Colossoma macropomum. Next base: position 17,162,919 of record NW_023494810.1, read on the forward strand.
GTTTCTCTACAAATGAACCATTTCTCATCAAACCACTCTGAATGACTTTGTTCATACCTCAACCACTGAATTATACAGATTTTTTATAAAATTGGTATAAAAAAGGTAGGAGTAACTTTTGAAAAACTACAAGGTGTTTCTTTTCTTTTTCCTGCTAGCTGGCTAACGCAGAAGAGGTCCATGTAGCAAACTTGCTGCTAGAAAGCCTAATATCATGTGTGTATTTATTAACCATACCATCCGCTGCTACACTAGCAGGCAGGATTTCATTATAGTGAGGGCAGTTGGTGGAATTTTCAACAGTTCTATATGATATATTTACATAATGCATGCTTGGTATTGGTGTCCCCATAACATGACAAATGTTGTATTCAGTACTAGTTTTAGGCCAGAATTACCCTTTAAAGGGGAAATTCCACTGATTTTTCAAATTTTCTGGTTGAGATATAAACAAAGTAATACAGATTGGTTTGATGTGAAATGGTTCATTTGTAGAGAAACTCACCAACTTAGATTTCTTTAAAGTGGTGGTGATAGGAGCCAGACGCCCTGATGTCTACAATGCAAATATAGCCAGTTTATTGACTATACAAAATCACAATTGAACATACACTTATCTTCTGAGGTTTTATATGTACTGTTGATGATGGTAAAATAGTGGTCAATCTGAAAAAATAAGTTCAGTAAGTTTTCCTTGGGGACTATTTTGCCTTAAACACCCTTCTTGTACCATTCCATCATAAATTGATTAAAATAAATTGATTACAATATGTTTTAGACATGCATTGATTGTACATGTATTGATAACCATTCCACATAATTTCTTTCTGTGAGGGAGCTTTTAGAGATGTTAAATTCTCCAGATGTCTGGTTCCTATCACCACCACTATAAACAATTCTGACTCTATAAGTTTCTCTGGAATTAAGCATTTTATGCCAAACCATTCTGAATGATTTTGTTGAAACATTAACCGTTTAATTATGCAGAAACTTTTAAAAATTGGTGGAATTACTCTTTAACGTTCTGTCATAAAGTAGTAACTCCGTCTATATAGCTGACTGACTTACCTGCATCATCCTAGACAGTTCAAACAACCAGAAGGCTGTTTATCTATAATGGCAAGCTAGAAGATGAAGTGAGAAGATGTGCTTTTTGCTTTGAGTCGTGCTTTTGACAGGCAGGAATAACACCAATGTAGCTGAGCTTATATTGAGGTTTGGCTGGTGCTTAAATACGTAGTTAGCAGGGTCATGACCTTAAAACATCTGTTGAGTGTTTGCCCAGTCCCTCCACCGACTTTGCCTTCAATAGATTTTTGACCAATATCTGTCGTGGGTACATGTAACAGCCTGGACTCATTTAGTCCAACTTTGAATCTTCTTTCTCAGTTTTACTGCACTTTACTGTTTGCTGCGTGATGCATTACTTACTGCGTATGTCTGCGTGCTAAGTTTTGTGCTTCTTGACAACGATTGGTTTTCCCCTTACTTACTCACAAAATATGCTTGGATTGGGGGAAACCTATTATTGTATATTACACTAATTGTTTTCCTTAAGTTCACGTTTGTCGTGGTGCATTAGAACCAGAGATTCGATTCAAAGTGTCAGTCATCTAATCTGTCAGATCTAGTTATGTAGACGGTCTGCGTTGAAGCGCGGCATGGTACATAATAACCGCGCACCGTTTTTCGGCTGAAGCATGGAAGTAGTCCCGCAGCGGAGGGAAGCAAGCGCCAGTGCCCGGATGTAAGTTGTCCGTAAAGTAGTAATGGTGAGTTCGATTCAGTTGAACGAACCGATTCCTTCGAACTGATTCAATGGATCGAACGTCTGGTTCCCAAACGCATAACAGACAGTAGAAATCAGCCACAATTTCATAGAGAGAGCTTACGAGCTATTTCAAAGAGGTATTTATTTTTATGTTACAATATGGTACTTTTTTGTGAGATTAAACTTTAGTGATGAGCAGAGCAAAGTTTTGTGAAGGTTTTGCAACATTTCATGTCTGCCCTTGGTAACATCTTTAGACACATGTAAAGAAAAGTCTTGTTTTATGTAATGACAACTAAGAAATTTGTCACAATCTCTTCTCTCACAAAAACGCTTTCATTGGGTTGTTTTTGAAATGCTTTGTTCATTTCTGGGCGAGGCTGGTCTGTCATCAGGTGATTCAGGTGGTTGCCTTGAATGTGGTAGTGATCACAGGCAGAAGTGTCAGGTATCAGGAATTTACTGACATATGCTGAACAATTGCCTCTGTTATCACATAACATGTACATTTGAATATCACCTTGTAATTGTGTTTCATAGGTCTGCATTTCAAAAGCTTATTTGTCTGATATGTCAGTATTCAGCATCCTATTTATATTAAAAGTGTAAAAAATATGTTACAGTTTTATTACAGTCCCTATACCTTCAACACAGATGTAAACTATGTCTTGTTAATGATATTAAACACCCCTTTTACATTAATTTTGAGTGACTTATCTACTATAGAACTCTATAGAGTACTTCTAGTGGACAAAAGGTGGATAAGAGATCCTTTGTTCTTACTGCAATACATTTGATTATTACTCCTTTATCTTTTATAATGGATTTGCTGTAATATATGTTTGAGTGTGTAGTGTATGGTGTTGTAGGCATATTGTATTATATTATTTAATATTATTATATTATATTACATTATATTATGTTACATTGTTATATTGTTGCCTAACAACACCCCTTTTATAAAATTACTTTAATTCACTGCTTCTCTTGGTTATTGCTTTATTCTCTTCTCTTCTCTTCTCTTCTCTTCTCTTCTCTTCTCTTCTCTTCTCTTCTCGCATAACAACACCCCTTTTCTGGTAAAAAATCAATTGTGTCTATTGTTCTATTCTATTCTATTCTATTCTATTCTAGATGTTATAAAACTTTGGAACATGAGACTTGTGAATCGACTCGTTTTAAAGAACCGGATCTCAAAGAACCGATTCGTTCCTGAGTCGGGCATCGCTGAAGGCGATCTGGAGGCGGAGAGGCGCAGCGGAGCCGCGGACACACCGGCGCTGAGGGACGGCGGAGTCTCCACCGTACGACGGACACAGAGCACAGGCGCTTCTGGATCAAGACCGGGGAGCTAGTTCTTATTTATTTCACCGAAAAGGAAGGGGAGGGGAGCAGTTAAAAGCCAGGCTGCCTCGCTCCAAATAGGGCAGCCGCAACTGAAGGAAAAAAATCCCCGGGTAAGTGTGAGCGGGAGCTGCGAACGAGCTAATGCGGCTAAGCTAACGCCGCGGAGCGAAGTTGAGAGTGAGGCCGGAGGAAGGGGCGAGTTTGGCGGCGTGGGCGGTGGAGTTGTACCGGGGGTTCGGGTGGAGGTCAGGGGGGTTGACTTTTCTTTTAACCTCCAAAGGGCCTTAGTTCGCAGAGGCTAATGTTGATGTAGACGCGAGACAGATAGGGGTACCCAAGAGCGGACTGCAGTTGTGGAGAAGTTGGATTGAAAAGCAGCCAGCTGTCAGAGAAAAGCCGCGTCGTTAGCTTAGCCTAGCATGCCTTAGCGTAGCTTGGCGAGAGTGACTGAGCTCAGACAGCCACGTCTTGCACGCTGCTCCAACTTTTAGCCCAGCCAAAGTACTACAAACTTTTAAATTATAAATGTCATGCGAGCTAGCGACATACCAAATGCTTTTTACTCGTGTATTTGCGAACCACTGCTTGCAAACTCAACGTTTTTCTCCAGTCAAGCAGCTGCAGCTGAGAGGTTAAGGCCATGTCCTCAGCTATTTTAGAAATAACCTTAACTTAGATGTGCTGTCATGAAGGAGTAACTCGACTTTAAGGGTGGTTTAGTCAACCTGGACAGATAACTGACTTCTCTGCATTGTCCAGGACATTCCTGACGACCAGAAAGAATAGGAACGTTTTAAACCCAAATGGAGTTGTATTCCAGAAATCTGAACATGAAGCACTGACAAACAGCTGTTATCTATAATCTACTGGCTAGTTTAATGGCATGCTGGATGAACTAGAAGATCATGGCTTTTGCTTTGAGTTTTGCTTTTGACAGGCACGAATGACAGTGTGGCTGAGCTGGGGTTTGCAGCGTACTGGGCTGGTGCCTCTCTTTTAATGCGAATAACTGGCTTGATTGGAGGGAAAAGGACCAAGACTGTCAATACATTTACTATAAACTGGAATAAATCTATTCATAGTTGTCAGCAACTATGAATAGATTTATTATTTATGTACATATTATGTACATATTGTGCAACAGATTTCTATGATGACATTCATGAACTCTTTCCATATGTGACAAAGTTGTTTTATTATTGTTGTATTATACTAAGTGTCTTCTTGAATAAAATGTTTTTACATAGTTTGTGGGCCGTGGCCCTTGAGCACGTTTTAAGTGTTGACTGTGTGCCCACTCTTTGCCGCCAGTTGGTTTTTGGCCAATATCTGCTCCATTGGTGCATGAGTACATGCGTTTAGTTCAACTTTGACTAATACCTCTCAGTTTGACTGCACATTCCTGTTTTTTATTCTTGCTGATACATTTCTTACTGTATGTGCCAGCATAGGCTGTCTGCTGCAGAGTGCCCACTGTCTGTCAAGAAAAATAAAACGGACAGTGATGGGATTTCCCCTTACTTACTCACAGAATATGCCTGCACTCTCACTGATCATTGGCTGTTGTATATTCGGCTAATTATCTTTCTGAATTTAAGGCTTTTTAAGGGCCTGTTGTAGCCAGAGATGTCTTAATATTAGCTGCTTGTAAGATTTGGCTCCTTCGTCAGTCTAGCAGTATGGCAGTGCCTGTAAAGATTCAAGTTAGCACCAGACCTGTTTGTCTTCAGGTTGTAGACTCTCAGAAAACAGAAAATGATTGAACCGTCATTTACTTGTCAGAACATGCCTGGTAGTTCCTCTGTTGAAACCGCTGACTTGTTGTATTGAGATCTGGGCGCATTAGGAAATAAGCTATAGCCTTTAAGGGAGTAAGTTATAACTTAAATGCTAAGTTTAGTGTCCTCTTAAAATTTTGTGTGGCAAAGGAGCTACTTTTAGCCTGTCAGCTTTCTTTTTTGTGTGTTTTGGCTGTATTAAATAATGTTCAGTAATATCTTTTAGCTTTGGGTTTTCAGTTTCACTGCTTGGATTTCAAGTGAAGTTAAACATACTGTGCTTTCGTATATTGTTAGGCCTGTATAACTATTGATCGATGTTGACGTTATACAGAAATTGGTTGCAATTAATGAAGAAGAAGAAAGTATCTATTGTAGTCTTGTGATTCTAGTGAACATATTGCCAGTTTTGCTGGGTTAGGCAGTTATTTTGTGTTAATAGTTGATATGGACTTAAACGTAAGACTTGCAATAGGTTTCTTCTTTTAGCATCTGTAGTGTAATCTTTTTTTGCATCTTCTCCATATCAAGTTATCTTGTTTGTTAGATGATATTTGCTGACATTTATTAACAATTTTGGTCTTTTTTTTGGCTTAATTTTGTCGATTTAAGGAGTATTTGATATGGATGCAAGTCTAAGGCCTGCAGTGGGCAGTACTTTTCTTTGAGCATCTTTGCCATGACTCTTCTTGTAACTATATTGTTTGTTAAATGGTACAGAATGGAAGCTGTAAGGCATTTGTTGTGGTATGCGGTAATCATTCCCATGTCAGGATGTTGTGAAGGTTTTTGTCGCAGCATTGCATACAGTCTGGCATCCCTCAAGCCCGAAGGGTTCACACTTAGCATCCTGCCGCTTAGCCGCTAAAACTTACCTGGAAACTGCTGGCATTTTGCATTCCTCCCTCTTTACTCTGTCTTCGCTAAACGATGCCATAGGCTAGACACCAGATGGGCTGGCATCATATAGCTAGATCCTCTTCAGCCTCTTCCTTTGATGCTTCATCATTGTGTTTTTTGGCTCTCCATGCATATTGTGCTTAATGTGATGAGGTTTGTCAGATGGTATACAGTGAATACAGTGTTTTCTGAGGTTTCAGCACAAAACCTTTTCTTTTTTTCTCTTCTAAATGTTGTTCTTCACCAAGTTGATTAATGAGAGTTTGTCCTACCTTTAGAAAGTTAAGCCTTTCTCCAGCTGTGCTGCCCAGTGCTTGCTCAAAAACATCTGTTCACTTGAATTTACATTGTATAAGATCAGTTCACTCTATTTGTTTTGGTGTAGTTTGAACAGGTAGTGTGTTAGACGGTATTTTGTTGTGCTTTTTAACGCTAAAGGTGATGAATAGAGTCGACACACTCTTCGATGTAATTCTCACCACTGTGAAGTGATGCTTCAAGCGAATATCTTTTAATCAGATTGAATGTACTGACATTAACATCATGTGTAAATCCAAAGTCCAGTGTCTAAGGCTGAATAATCGACCAATTGTTTTGATGATTCATCAAGATTTTAGAAAAGGATGAACACTCAAAATGGACTTCATTGGACAATAAAACGCCATGCAGAGCTTTTCAGTGTTTCTAAAATATGTTACTGGAAAAAGAAAGATTAGCAAGCCTTTAAAAATGCTTCAATAACCATAATCTAAATACACTGTTACATGATAAATAAATGCATATAAATGGATGTGTTCATCAGGCTCTGGCACTTACTGTAAGAGAGAGCAGTAGGAAAATTTTAAATATCCATTATCATGCACGTTGCCAACAAATCATTGCTGATTCATCACTGAGAAGTTTTAATTAGATTTTTTTAAAGTGTAATCATGACAGCCCTGCACTTACCTTTTTTTAAAAAACTTTTTCTTTGATTATTGATAATACATCTTAGACACGTTAAACTTCAATAGAAAAAAGCGTACAATTGCACGTAAATTTTAAGTGATGACAGGGGTTTGTGGATTATGTTCTGTCATTCAGTGTCTACTATAATGGCCTGAATTAACAGCAAGGTGTGCACAGATTTAGTGGACTGACGTGGAAGAGTCAAAGACAGCCTTTCCTCACCTTTTGCATACCAATAGCTTATTTGTGATGCAGCAGTGGCCCTCTGCCCGGCCCTGTCTCACTCGGAGGCTTTTTAATTTTTCCCCTTGTTGAAGTGATTATTCAAATGGCTGTCCGTGAGATGGAGTTATCAGACCCCTGTTGGTAAATGGGCTCCAGGCTAGCTAAAAACACTGCTTCCCCTTACTCAGAAGTCAGCCATCAGGTAGCCACTAGGGATCGACCGATACTTCATAGAGCGATATTAGCAAACTTCAGGCAATGGAACATCATCAAAAATGCTGGTTGGACCAGCTCAACAGGGTGGGCCACCATGGTCACCACAGCATCACATTAGGCTAAAAGTCCTTCTAAAAGTCTGTAATTAAATAAACAGATTCTTGAAACTCAAAAAAGGCAATAATTATATAATAAAGTTTAACTCTCAGAGAGTACCAGGCACAGAGTTTGCTTTATTGACTTCGCTGATATGATTGCTATTAATATATGTCATTTTGAGGTAATACCAATCGCAGTCTCAAGCAATTATGTACATATTGTGCAGCTCTATTTTACTATTAAATACATCAGCAATTTAAATTAACCTAAGTAGTAACAGTAGGCCTACGTTCTGCTTGTAAGACTGTGAAAAAAGGCCTATATGTGACGAGACAGTGTACTGACAGCTTTCTTTGGTTCACTAGAGCTTGATTTTTGTGTTATTTCTGTTACAGTATTAAATATGTTAATTGCACCTTTTTGCGACAAAGTTGCCTAATTGCTAGGGCTGCACCTTTTTGACAAAAATGGTAATTGTAGATGTTTCAAGTGACACCACGATGCAGATTAATAATTACAATCAACAGTGATTTGTGCACATCAGTGTTACCTAAAAGTGTGCTCTACAGAAATGGCTGTTTCTGATTTGTCTGTTTTTTTGTGATTCATTAATTTGGGACACTATATTTACAATTTTAGCTGATTTACAACTAATTCTGCAGTTCTAGGCACTAGACATTCAGTATGTAACATTTTTTGTATTTGAAGGAGCCCATGTGAAAATTGAGTTTTCCTCACTTTTTTTCAGATGAAAGAATTTGATATAGTATGTAAACACTTATAGTTTCAAAATGTACCATTCACTCTGCAGTTCATATATGGACTGTTTTTGTATGTTAGTCTCCATATATGGACTATGTTTGGACATTAAGCTGCAAAAAGAGTCTGTTTGCACATATATACAAACATATGATCAGTCTATTGACTAGTATTCGATTCGTCTAACTACCATGCAAAATTATGTGATTTCTGCTTTTTTTTGTCCAGCGAAACAGCAGAAGCCCTATTGCCCACTGCATTTCCTGTAGTGTATTGCAGTCTTTTAGAATGACCGCAGGAATCATATGAACATTCATAAAACATTATAGAGTGCTTATTACATTAATCAGCAGAAATCATATCACCCCCTACAGTGCAGCAATGTTAGGCTCTGACAGACCTAAAAGCCAACACCTGGTTAGATTCTCTTCAGGGTGCTTATCATTTATCTTGTACTTTTATCGTATGCCCTGACGATACTGATATTGCAGAAGGCTGTAATATGCTAATACTGAGCAGTCTTGAGCAATCACAGATGTGTTTTGGGTGTTTGGACGAACAAAGGAATTCACAGTTCTGGTCAAACAGGGCAGGCTGTCCTGATCATCTTGAGAATTGGGCTGTTTTTCTGAAGCTGAAAAAGTTTTGGGTTAAACTCAATGTCAGCTATGAGCAGGCAGATTTATGCTGACTCTAAAGTAAGCTAAACTTTATCGGGGTCGCTGTTTATGCTAAAGATCATTTCAATATGTTTAATTTTAGTGTTACAGACAAACATTTAAGATCAGTTAGTTAACTACTTAGCTTTACTTAACTGCTGATAGTATGGCTGATAGATCAAATAAGATCAAACAGGATTGTACAACGCTCACATTGGTTATTAAAACATTGTGTGTGATACATATTAATACACTCATAACACATGCCATTCTTTGTTTTATTTCTGTAAAGATTGCTGAAAGACCTAGTGCAATAGATGACAAGTTCTCCTCAGCAACAACATTGTTTTGACTAGCTCCAGGAGTAGCTTTAGCCTTAGCCCATCTTAATTGAGCAGCTTCTGTCGCTAAAACCTCCTCTATAATAAACATGGAACCCTACCGCTTTAATGCTGAATAACTACATTATCTCTCTGGTTTAAATGATGTAATTTTAATTTTTTGGTCCTCAAACATTTATGTCTACACTGAACACCTTGTAAAGCCAGAAGAGTTTCAAATGTACTCATATGTGTTTCTAGATTTTTTTTTTATTCTTCAGAACAGTAGTCTGTAGTAAGGTTTAAGGATGCTAGCAGGTAACCTGAACTGGAAGTTTGATGGATGTAGCAACAGTAAATAAGGGAGGTGGGTCTCAGAATTTTAAATACATTCAATACACAAGTTCAAATACAGGCAAGACACAACCTCCACACTTTCCTTATTGTCTCATCTAGCAGTATCACAATGTTTTTAATAACTGTTCATTTTAAAGTTTGTGTTGTTCAACCACTGTAGCAAAAAATAATGGATGTTAATATGCATATCAGAGCAACCCTATGCCCAAATGCTAAACCCTGCTTTAGCCTGGTATGTATAGGAAGTTCAGCATGTTATGCTTTAATCCCAGTCTGAATTTGTGTTGGAGTGAAGGAGACTGGAATAGCTCAGTCTTTGTTAGCGATGCCACACACATTACTAGCATGCAGATGAACCCATTCATCTCCTGGAAATGCTTCCCTGATTCCAATTTGAATCTTGTTTGAAGTCATATTGTGTGATCCCACTTTTCTGTGTTAAAGAAGTCTCTTTATGTGAAAGATCAGAGGGGATAATTGCACTTAAGTGAACCTCATTTAGAACTGGCCTGAGCAATTACAGTAACTGCACTTCTAGGCAGTTTTTGGACCTGCAGTAAACGGCTCTGCAGCTGCATGACTGCCATCAGATCAGTCATAATCAGCTAAAGATTGACATAGTTTGTGATTAGAAGTAACTGTTCATAGAAGAGTAATTTATTTTAATGCTAGTCATCATGCGTTCATTTGTGCTTTGCGTTTTTGCTAGTTTCAAATAACATTTAAAGTGTTATTTTAGTAATTATTAAAAATAAATTATTCTCAAGGTGCTGTAGGTGAAACCGAGCCAGCGCGGCTTCTTCAGGCAAAACCCCCTGGGCTTTTGGGGAGCTGTTTTATTATTAATGTTATTCAGGAGCCAAATTTTGAGTTTTGCTCAGCTGGGTGCTTTAATCTATTTTTGCTGTAAATTAATGAATTTTTAAAGAGCCCCTCGCTAGATATGGGTGAATGTGGGAATGCAGCATTGGTTCAGAGTTTTTCACCATCCCCACCACCCTCCCCCTGGGAAGGGGAGCACTATACTTTCATTTTTTATTAATGCTGAAATACACTGCCATAAATCCACCAGTCTCTCTGTGTGCTAAGAACTTTGTCAGATGTTGGACTGTACCAGAGCTTCTCAAACTTCTCTTCACATTGAACAACCCCGTGCTGATATCGAGCCCAAACTACTTCATTAATGATGATGTTTTTGAGTTCCCGTTTCACTAATTGTGAGGGGATGGAATCACTAGTGGCCATGCGATGCAATATTATCGTGATACTTGAGGCTCAATACGATTCCATTGCCGTTCTGAAGAATATTAAGTGATTTTCTTTTTTGCGATACATACTGTGATTTATCATTTTTACCATGACTTTACTGTGGAATTGTGCATGTGTCCCAGCTATACTACCTTGCTTTATAGTGTTGAAGGCACTAGAAGCTGCAGAAACGATGCATTTGCCATTAGGCCATGGCCTAATCCCATTTTACCTCTTGCCCCTACCACTTAGCCCTCACCCCACCTGTTTTGCATGTTCATGTCTAGGGGTAGGGTGTCCTGATTTTTGTTGAGATAGAGGGATAGGGTGAAGTGTTACATGGCCTTCTAAACGGAAGTTTTTCAGAGGCACACTCCAAATGGAGTGTTATGAGGGAAAAAAAGAAAAAATGGCAAAATGGCTACGCAAGTGACCGAAGAAAGAAGTTAGCTAAATTTCCCAATCCACCTTAAGTGGTGCAGCAGTTACATTTTGGTTGCCTCAGGTGTCAGAATATAACTGCTGTATCATTTAATGTGGAACGGGAAAATTCTAATATAGCTAGAGCTTCATATCACTGAAGAATTAGGGGTGGATGACAATAGATAATTGTTGCAACCCCCCCTTTTGAAGGCATATGATTCCTAAATTCAACTAAAGACCAGCAGTGAGGTTGCTGAACTTTACCACTCCTTTGCTATCACTGCAGACTGGCAGGATCGCCTGCAGAGCACCACTAGTAGCCTGTAAATGAAGTAATGTTCTTTTTTTATTTGAGGGTTGTCCCATTTCGTAGGGGAAGATTTCAACCACTACCCCTTGTAACTCAGTTCCAAGGGGCAAGGTGACACTCTCTTTTTAAAAGATGGGGGGGGGATTGGGGGGGGTAGGTAGGGGTAAAAATAAGAAATGGGATTGGTCCTAAAAGAAGCAGAAAGTAAATAAGTAAATGTCCTGTTCTGCTGTTTTGAAATATCCTGCTAAATCCCACAGTGCATCATATTGTGGATAGTGAAGACCAAGTACATTTCTCATTACAAAGAATGGATTTGTTGTCAGATTACTTTGCTAGAACAAACTAGCAACAGCATTGAAAAGAACGTACCAACAAAAGGCTGAGATGTTATTGCTAGTTAACATCATAGCCTACTTGCGAACTTCTTACAAGTGAAAGTCAGAACAAACTTCAATATTAGGCCTGGCTAAGACATCCAGGACATCTAAGACACCAGACATAGGCACACAACTTGCTTACAATAGAGAATTAAAAGGACTCTCAGATTTTACAGTGACGTTGCAATAAATTATGGCATTTTTCATCTGCTGATACAAAATGATTCTGATATCATTATGCATCCCTATAAAAAATGGTTATCACAGTGTTGTGATTCCAGTGGCAGCAAATTACTGCATGTCTAATACTAGGCAGCTTTAATGCTTGGTGTAGTTGGCGTTTGCATGTAAGCGTAGTAGATTAATTAATATTTTCCACTTTATATTTTGTTAAAGTAAAAAATGTGTGCATGTTTTAGTGTTGTTCTCATTGAGTCTTTAGTTGTATATGACAGAAAGAAACTATCAAAATTAAGCATTCAGGATCCGAAACAACAACAGCTTATTAGCATGTAATCGTGCATTCTTTGCACATTTCACTGTTGAGTGGGAGAAAAATATTCAAATAACATTTTAACCTAATCACAGTACTACCTAGCAATTTATTTAGTGTACAGTTTCAGTTTACTCTCTGTGTTACTTGGGGCAAAATGCAGGGTGAGTTGTGGTGAATGGTTGTGGTTATTGCTTTTTTTGGCATTGATTTATTACATTTAGTTCATTCATATTGGTTTATTTCCTTATGGGGGCATTTTTGCCCCATATCTTGGGCAAAAGTGTTAAATATGGCAGCATTTTTGCCTTTTGCCCATGGTTATTTTTTAAATTGATGCTGTCTAAAATGACAGGTTTCCTTTTTAGCCTATCCTTGTTGTCTGATACTGAAGCTGAAGTTGGTCTTTGTGTGGTTGGTGTGTTGCGTGACACAGTGCCACTCACTTTCGTTAGCCAGACCGTGTTACCTCTTTGACTATGCATGACACTCTTTACCACAGCCATTCCCAGAAAGCTTTGGGGATACACCGTATTCTACTGTCATTGCTTTCAAAATGACGACTGGAAATTTTTTTTGACTTCTCACTTTATGTAGGCCTGAATGAAGCCTTTCAATGGTATAAGTGGTAACCCACAGAATCAAAGCACATGTGGCAAGTAGGCTAAAGTTTTCCACTTTGATGCATTATGTTTTATTTAAAAAAAAAGTGTAAGTTCTTTCAGGTTTTAAACTTTCGATAGTTGCGTGATCGCTTTCGTTATTCTTGTCTATAAAGAGTCTATATCAGGCTGTTTTTTTTTTTACTGTTTATATGTGTAAAGACTGATATATGTAAATGATGTCAATTGGCTGCTCATTCGAAAAGCTGTCCAGACTGAAACACTCCTTATAATGTCATTTCAAATAGGCAGGGCTAAAGGGTTGTAGACTGCATAGATTCATGTAAATGTATTGGTTTTCACTATATCACAATAGCAGTAAATTCAAGCTCAATGTCTGTATCTTAAAAATGGACAGGAGTGAAACTTTTAACAAAGTCTAGATCAAACTCCTTATTTTTAAAAAGTGAGCTATTTCAGTTTTCCATGATATACCTTTAACTGGTTAAAAGAGATCACAGCCGTCTGGTAAAAACACGACATGTTTTCACTCACTATTTTTTCACAGCAATAGATAGGAATAGGGTCTAATTCAGCACAGTTTTGCTGGCTGTGTGCAGTGAATGGATTTTGCTAAGCTTACACAGCTTAGGTAATGATAATCAAGCTGTCCTAATACCATTTGATATCCATTTTAATTACTTTAGCTTACTGCACACTCAGCTGTAGTTGAAAAAACACCCCTAAAGAGATGCAGCTCTAATAACCCGCTAAAGATGGTCAATTATCTGCACCCTGTGCAGAGCAATTTCTGTCCCGTTCCCTCTGTGCTCTTAGAGTTTTTGGTAAGTGTCTCAGTGGTTTTTGGTTTAGCTTACGAAAGTCAAAGCAGAGGAAGTTTGATACAAACCTCTGATTAGCAAACTTAATTGGTTCAGAGCAAGAAGATTATTCAGAACAAAGAAGGCTAGCAGAAGGTTAGCATAGTGAAATAGGTATTGTTTTTGAGATAAGAAACTAATTAATAATAATGTAACTAGGAAGCATGCATAAAATGTTTAGTGATTCATTTTTTCACTGCAGCTTTTAGAGGCTTTTTCTGTCGTACACTCAACTTGCTTAAGTGCTAAAGAACATGTTGCACTTATTCTGCTTTTTTTAGCTTCATTCTTGAATGAGGTTTTCAAGGCTGTTACTATCATGCAGTGTGTTATGTTCTTTAACCTAGTGCTTAGTTCTCACTTGATTCAAAGGACTTGTAGAGCCTAACATTAACGGGTCTGTGTGACCAAATATAAATCTGCTGCAGGAAGATTGCTGGTATTTCTTTTGTTTTACCCCTCCTTATTTGCATTTGGCACTTCATCGTGCATGGTATGGTAAAGTGGAGTAGAGCATCAGCTTAGCTAGGCTGTTGCTGGTATCTGATTTTTGTCACGAACATATGTCAATGCAAATGTTGATGTACACGCATGTAAAAAATGTTGCAAGTCCTCCTAGATTACAATGTAACATAAAATGCAGATGTTTTAGCACAGTAGCCCAGAATGCCAGAGTACGTTTGACTATACCGATACGATTTAGATATCATTATTCATTTCTGCTTTGTAGCTTGCATTAGAGCTGCACAATATTGACAGAATACCATACTGCAATTATATTGCAACATATAATTGTGATTATGGTATGTCTTCCATGATATCATCGGTGTTGTGCCAGACCCTCCTAACTTTTTACGTTATTGTGTGAAAGTTTTGAGTGGAACAATAGATAAATAAAATGACTTGGATTAAGATTATTACATTGTCACAACTTTAGAGTTAAGAACATTTTTTTCCTTCTCATATAAAGGTGGGATATGAGGTTTTGTTGCATTAGACATCCCGTGATAGACTGGTCAAAATTATTTTTACACACATACTTTTTTTTTTACATGGGTGGATATGTGGATGTCTGTGGTTGGTCAGGAAGCTCACAACCCAACCACAATATTGTGAATGGTTAGAGGGCTCATTTGCATATTGCAGCTTTTTGTGATATAAGTAATGCTGAGGCCAGTATGCGGATAATGATTAACAAACAATTCATTGTGTAGCTTTAGCCCGCATTGCACAACAGGTCTGAAGAAGTTTTTTTTTTTTTTTAACTTGTATTTAATCCCAGTAAATTGTTCTAAACATTTTTCTCAAGGGCTATGATTCTGCAAGTGTGATTCAGAAAATCCCAGAATGCAGCCAAGGAAACCCTCTGCGGAGCTGCAGCTTTACAAAGACGAAACTGACACTCTGAGTGATGACTCCCCTTACCCATAAACCCCTCCGCCCCCCACAGCATGTCTCTCTTTTCTTTTTCTTTTTTTTCCTTTCTCTCTCTCTTCTTTTCTCACTTTTGGACTCTTACAGTGCTGCATTCACAGTCTGCTCTTCACTTAACAAACAAGCGCTCTGTGGAGATTTCTGAAGAATGCCTCATGTTACTCAAATGAGTCATATTTCCTTTGGACTGAGTGCGCTCCCTGCGTGCCGAGTGGGGGAGGGGCTGACTCATCCCGCCTCGACTGTACTGCTGTGGAGAGTTGGTCACTTCCAGTTTTATTAAACCGATGGTTCAGTCCAATGTACCCAATCAGCTAAGACAAGTTTTGTGTATGAAGTTTGCTTCTTTAGTTTTGATCTGGGGCTATGAGGCTAATGTAACAACTAATAACAAATAATAGAAGTCAGTGTCATACAGACTGCATGCCTAAATCATCACACATTTACGTCAAACCTCAAAACCTGTTCAGTAATCTCAGTTAGCCTTGCTTTTGTGGTTTCTGGCATATTGTTATCTATAAAAATGAACAAAAGTATGTCCCATAGCATAAAAAAACAGTAATGGCGGCCAACTTGAAGCCTGAGTTTTGCCTTCAGCCTTCCGGCTTTAGTGTAGAAGTAAGTAAACTTAAGCCACCAAACCTGTCTTGGCTGATCAGCTACATTTGGGGTTAGAGGAGAAATTTGGCAAATTTGATTTTTGGTCTAACCAACGTTTTAAGCATTGCTGCATTTATGATAGGATGTTAGATGTGTTGATCAATGGGACTTTATTATGGCACATCTCTCGGTGGTTGACGCTGGGCCGGACCGGCTGAGTCATCTCCTCGTAAATAGACCGGCTGGAATCCTAGCCCTTGCAGTGACCCTGCCAGTGGCTGCTTTTGGACCGCAAGGCCGGAGAAAGCTGCACCTGGTGTCTGAAGGCATTCAGACTTTTCTGTAGAATTTACTGCTGGATGTTATATTCTCTGTATTGTTATACCTGTGTTGGTGTTGCTCTGTGATACTGATTTGCAGTGATGATTATTTTTCAGAATTTGTGCACTTTACATGTGGTATTCATGACCGGACAGTAAATTGCTATGATAATCGTTTCTCATTTCCTTGCTGATTCAGGTTGTTTTGAAAGAACATTTTACAATAAAAGGTAAATAGTGCATTTCAGCAGTGCTTATGTGCTTCATGTCTGGTATATCAGGTTTGTAAGCATGCCATTGCTCAGGAAGCATTAACGTTAATAAAGCTAAATTAAATATCATTAACGACTGTGATACCTTGATGTGTTTGGAGATATCATGACATTTGATTTAATCACTACAGCCCAGCGCTAGTCTAAATATTTGACTTGATTGGGACTTTCAGGCACTGAAAGAAGATTCAGCTTTAGAGTAATATTCCTTTTTTTTCTTTTCTCATAGAACACACACTATGCCTAAAGACTCCTGGGTATATGCTGAAGACCTAGTTTTACTTTGCACCATGTACTATAAAGAAACCCATAAGTAATTAATGTCCTGTGCAAGAGGAGGTGCTTAGTTTGGAAATAGTAAAAACTATGACTGATTGAAATGGTTAAGACGTGACCTCTTTGCCAGCGAGCTTTAGTCAGTAAACTTCGTGCCTTCTCTTTACCTGTGCTATTTGGTTTCTTGCCAGCAATGGTGAGTCACCGGAGACTGCATGACCTACTTTTAAAGTCTTCTAGGAGTGCCAGAAAGAGTTCTATTTGCTGAATGATACACTGGATAAATAGGGGTCCAGACCCGTTTTGGATTGCCCATTGGCCACATCAGTGTGCATATAACCTTCAGAATTCTCTTGGTAAAGGAAAATAAGTGATAATAATCCTTTCAGGCATGGTTCAGCAGGAAAATAATAGGACCACTGATTTCAAGGGGCTAAATATTCTGATAACCGTTGGTCAATTTAACTTTTATGTATTTTTATGACCAGGGTCTTTTCTATGTGGAGTTGTCTTTTCTGTGTGCATGTTCTTACCGTATCTGTGTGGGTTTCCTCCGGGTGCTCCGGTTTCCTCTTAGTCTAAAGACGTGTAGTCAGGCAAACTGGAGATGCTAAATTGGCTCTAGGTGTGTGTGTGTGTGTGTGTGTGTGTGTGTGTTTGCCCTGGGATCGACTGGCGACCTGTCCAGGGTGTTTCCTGCCTTTTGCCCAGTGAGTGCTGGGGCCCCTGCGACCCAGGAGGTTAAGCGGCTTAGAAAATGCGTGCGGGCATGCGGGTGTGTGTGGGGCGTGTGTGCGTGTACTTTTTATTTTCATTTCGTTCTTCCATAATTTGTTTTAGTTTAGTTTGTGCTCCAGTGGAGCATTGTTGACGGATCCAATTGTCAGTTCTTAACCCCCAATCACCCCCCTCATGGCCCCCCCCAGCCCCACTGTAAAGGAGTTACAGCGTGTGTGCATGTCACTGTTGACAACAGCAACATCATTTTATCAAGTTCAGAGTGAACCGGAGCTTTCTGTGTGCTTCTGTTTCTATTACTGTGTAAAGATGCACAAGGCATCTTTTGTTGGATCCTTTTGTTGAATTTTGTTGCATTGTTGTATGCACCATTGAGCTCATTCAGTGTACAATACAGATCCACAAGTGCTCATTATTGCTTTGTTTAATTAGCATAAAAAAGGTAGAAAAGGGTAGTTTGTGAGACAAACTAAATTAAAAGTTTCCAACTTTGATCACATTCTTTATATATTAGAATAAATTCAACAGCAGCATGGAGAAATCATGTGATGATCTTAGAAGAGCAGTTTAAACAACAGGAATAAGGGGTTAACTGTCAAATTTCTTAAACCCAAACACGTCACAGTTCAGGACTACCACAATTATACCAGTTAGGCAATTATTTAAGCTGACCACGGTTATTAGCTTTCACAATCATATGTTTGTATTACAACAAACAGAATGAATTATGCACATTTTCACAGAGAGATGTCAGGGCTTTTACGCAAAAACGGGTGTACTAAGCTAACTTGGTACTATAATACCTTTAGAGTACTCTATTTCAACTTAAGCTGTTTCTGTTGCCAGTTGGGAGCTACTAAGTTCCAACAGTTAGAAAGCAAGATAGCTAATTGGCCAATTTTGCTACTTTAGGTTTGTACTTTAATAGACGCATATAAACGGAAGAAAACAAAGTTGATTGCGACTATTTATGTGGCACTACAGTCAGCTAAACTTTAATGATCGTGAAGAGCCTACTCCAGCAGCAGAAACTCTGAAAGTCTTAAACAATGCAAATATTTTTCCACTGTGTGTTGAGATTCCAAGAATTTATTTATGGGTTTGTTGGTTTTTGTTAAGAAAAATAAGTGCCAAATTGTTGTTCACCAGTTCTCTTCAAAGAGATGTTGTAACATTAATTACCTCCTGCTAACTATATTGAGGTTTTTGCATTCAAATTTACCAGTTAAGCCTGCAGATGGACATGATATTCTAACAAGACCCCATTCACTCCTGAATTTTTTTTTCTACATCAAAGATTCATTAGGATGTGAGGGTAGACACTAATTATCAGTGACGATTTTTTTTTTTTGATAATGAAAGTTCTGCAGGACCTCAATATCGGTTGATATTATCATCCAACTGATTGATCAGTCATGCCCTAGAAAAAGCAGATTAAATATCTGATTTGTATGTTTTGACAGCATGTGAATGCATAATGAAAGGAGTTTCAAGAGCTGTCTAGCTGTCGTCTACCAAGGTTTTGGTCTCAGATATTGCATGTGAATAGAAATCAAGGATGTTAAAAAGAGTGAGGGGATTTCCTAGTATCATCTCTCACTATTTGTTTGAATAATGAAAGCTGCAATGTGGAAAAATTGAGTAAAAGCAAACACCAAATGTGTATAACTTTTGGGATAAATGATAGAAACTATCAAACAACATCCAGCCTGCTGTCATTTCAATCAGAAATAATGCAGCTTTTTTCAGAATGCGGACCAAAGCACCTCTCAACTTGAACGCTAATAGCTGTATTTTGTCGTTTGTTGTCTTGCATCAAAGCAGAGAAAAATTAAAGCTGAATATGGCTTCTTGAACTGCTCTTTTCCCCTTTACAAGACTTTGCGACTTTGATATGTCAGTTTGCTCTGAATCCTGCAGCTTCGTCTGACATGAGTGGTCCTGAATGGTCCAATCCCGCAGAAACCCCCCGGTATGCACGCTCCAGGGTGTGTGTTTAGTTATTTAGTCTGCTGTTTCTAAAATATGGTTTGATGCCTCCACTTCCCTGTCTTGATTCACCCTCCCTATTAACATGCAAAAGAGAAAGTCGCTCATAAAAGCCTGCGTTCAGTAGGGGGTATCCGACTGTTTTCATGGGGACTTTAATGGCCAGAGAGAGTGACCACACACATTCCGCTCCAGACCCCACACCCCACCCCCCGAAAGCTTTGTAGTTCATTTTTTTCCTCCCCCGGAAGTTTGTTTATGATCAATTAAAAAAAAAAACAAATACTGCTGAGGATGAGCAAATTACAAGCTATTTTTTGACTGATACTGGTTATCTTCTGCCGTCGTTTGCTTCATGTGCATCTGCAATTTAGTCGACAGACTTGATTTTTTTTTTTTTCTTTTTTCTTTTTCCTTTTCCTTTGATTGTGTCAGTGCATGTGCAGTGTATGCAGTGAAAACTGCACACCATTAATTTGGTTTTAATTAGGGATGTCCCGATCAAGTTTTTCTGCCCCTGATCCGAGTCATTTAATATTGACCATCTTCCGATAACGAGTCTCGATCTGATACTTATATTTTCCTAGATAATACTATTGCACAGTGCACAATTCAAGTACATTACAGTTATTAAAATCAATCCAATGTATATGCTTCACAACTGAATAGCTCTGCAGTGCATTAAGAATAAAATTGCCTGCATCCAAGCTATGTTTTTTTTTATTATTTTTACAAAATAACAAAGTAAACAAGCTAAAAGATGTCTTCATAAGTAGCTTGGATAAATTCCACTTAGTGCAGCAGTGCAGTAGAAAAACTAGAACACTCAAAATGAGTAATTTAATTATAATTCCACTTTAAAGTGTTGTAATAGCTTAACATTCACAATCATGACAAATAAAAAACTAAATTCCACCTAGTGCAGCATTATGGTAAAAACAGTGTACTAAAATTAAAAATCAGAAATCTCAATTTCACTTAAGTGGTGTAGCAGCTTAACTTGAACTTGTAAAAAACAATATGTTTCCACTTATTAGAGTAACAGCATTACAGTAAAACCTGAATATCAAAATGATAAAGTTGCATAGGACTTTTTTGTTATCTGCGAAGGCCAGTTCTTAAAGTGCTTTTATTGGAGCTGCTACAATTTTTCCTTTCTCTTATTCAGTTATCTACACTCTGACTCTCACCTCAAAATGAAGTGAAGGGTTTTTTGAGGAAAATCAGCATCTCTGCTGTGTTAGGTGATAGCCGCGGTTCCTCTTCTCATCAACGATGTTTGAGACTGGACTAAAGAGTCGCTCACTGTCCACACTTGTACAGGGGACACAGAGAAACTTGTTTGCAATAGCAGCCAGTGAGGAACATTGCGGGATACTACACCACACACTTTACATCAAAAGTCGTGTCAATCCAGTGCGCCGTGAGGCTAAGTAATGACGGGGAAACATCAGAACTCCAAATGTCTGTGGTAAAGCTCTTATCACACATATCTGATAGAAGACCTCGCGCGTGCTCACAAACCTTGTTGTAAAGCTCCGGTATGGCCGTGTCTGGAATGTAGTGTTGAGAATGTAGGGCATAGCGTGGCTCCAAAAGATGGCAAAAACCTGTTTTCGACCACAGCGATAGGCTGGTCATCCAAAGCGATGAACTCGATTACTCTCTCAGTAATCTTTTCGGCCATGTCGCTGTCTTGAGAAAACGTCTCTTTTCTTTTAAAAGTTTGCTCTAGTGTGTGTTGCTTTGGTGCAGTCTTTGCCTGAGTTACCTGAGTAAACTCACTGTATTCCGCTGAGTGTTTACTTTTTAGGTGCCGTATCAGCTCTGTTACTACCGCCTCGCGAAATGTTCTCATTGCATACATTACACGTGGCTGTTGGACTGGTTTCGTTCTCCACTTTAAAATATTTCCACACGGCAGACATTTTAGCAACGTCCTGCAACAAATTGCGCTCTCCTACGACACCCATGTGACCGCTGACATAAAACAAAGGATTAGGCATAGATTCATGCTCAATAAAGCCGATACCGATCAGTTAAAAATGCCTTGATTGGCCCAATACCAATCTTTGAGATCGGATCGGGACATCCCTAGTTCTAATGTTTTATTGTTAATATACATTAAAATAAGAAGCCTTTTTTCAGAGACCTTTGGGTCCCTGTGTTTGCTGCCACTATAATTAGGAATATACAGTACTGTGTAAAAGTCAGTCAAAACAACTGTTATCCATTTTACAAGCTATCCTTTTTTCAGCATTAGGACAATAAGCAGAAAGCATATATTTGACAAAACACAGAATTCTTTTTTTTCAGTATTACAAGTTTGTTACAGCTTCTGTTCTGTTTTGGGAGATTTGTTTTCACTTTTTCGAATAAATCTGCAGGAATATTTTTCCTCCCAAGTTTGGCCTCTGGGGTGGTCACTACATTGTTCAGAGAACACCAGCAGCTTCTTTCTTTGATTTGCAAAATTTCTGTCTATTTCCTTTTCTCAGTAATGACGTCTTGACAGCCACACATCCTTTCTGACCCATTGCGTTTAAGTCTACGAGGTCCTGCATGGTTGTTACAAATCCTATTTTTTTAACGACAGTTTTGGCAGCTCCTGGTTTTCACTTATTTTCCTTTGACTTTTCTTTCCTCATGCAAGTGGATGTAGAAATGCACGATCATTAACGGTTAGGGCTGATTCTGATTTCTAGCCAGTTGGGTTTTGGCAGATTTTTATTAACTGTTTTTTAATCTGACTGTGACACATTAGCATATTTCATTGCTTTTTATTAGCCAAACTTGCAATTTAAACACTATTTTCTCCTTATTTGGCCAAACTGGTATTTTTGCCTGTTTATATAACATGAATCAAATAAAGTGCTACATCTAAAGTAAGAGACAATTGGCTGTTTAACACAATCAGCCAGAATTATGCTGCAACGTTTTGGTACCGTTGTAGCAGAACTTCAAATACAGTGCGCAGGCACTTACTAGGCTCAGGTTATTTCTGTCATGAAATTGCAATGCAGATCTGTCAAACAAAGGAATAAATTGGCAGATTCCTTTTTCATGTTTTCAGCAGAAATCTGCCAATTCCATTCTTGACTTACTCCAGTGGTGCATCCTTACTTATGTCTAATTTTTCTCAGGTCTGTTTCCTGAAAAATGACTTGGCTGTTTTTAAGTGGAAATTCAATAAATAAAGGGTGGTGTCTCCCTTTTGTAGCACTGTAAATGTTTAGATCAAACTTTGTACATCATTTATTGCAATTTACAGCATTTGAACACATTCTCAACTGTTCATTGCTGTTTTAGCCAAGAGGAATGGTCTAGAGCCCTTCCATCCAGAAATCTCATGTGTAATGTCCGTCAGTGTCATGCTGGTGACACACTTTTGTTTGGCGCAATTTAAAGTAGCGCCAAATCTCTTACTGTTGACTCTGTCATTGCCAGCTTGTATAGCAACAGTTTCTTAGATGGTTGCCTGGGTGGTGACATTTAGCTAGCTTGCTAGTGTCAGTCTCCAGTCCTCGTGAAATAAAACACTACAGACTTCAGCCCACTGCCTTATTAAACACCTGATTCAGCTTGTCAGCTAATTAGCCAGACATTCATGAACTGATTTCAGAGCGTTAGATGAGGGTGAATGCTAATCTCTGCGGCACTTTAGCCCAGAAGGTCTAGTCTGTAGGCAAAGAAACTTCAGTAGAGGATGGCCTAATGTTTATGAGTGGTATGTTACAGTCTTTAAGGTGGTTGTTTTTTCCCCCCTATATTAGGTAATCTATTTATTATTATTTACATAGATTACTAGCTATCTTGGCAAGCTTGGTATTTTGTTGTTTGTTGGCTAGCATTTCACAATCCAAAGTTAACTTATAATCACTTATTTTGATGCTGCTCGACTGTTAACTTGTGATGCATTGTTTTTTATTGCTTGAAAATCATACTAGTTGCTAATGTTTGTTTGCAGGTCTCTGAAGATAGCTAGTGAACTGGATTAGAGGTGTTAGCAATTGTGCTAGCTTTTCAGCTAGTGAGCTTTGTTGCATCATTCCAGATATCCACTGTAGTTTTCCCTGTTTTTCTTTGTCTTTCCATTACAACTGCAATGGGATATTTAACAAGAAAATATTTGTTCAAAGTATTTGCCGTCATGTGTAATAATGCCATGTCATTTGTTGAAAAAAATACGTTTGAGTTTATTATTCTTTTAAGCTTTCTTAAGTAAGAAAGGAAAAGAATGTAGCATGTGGCTATTTTGCTTTTTGAAGTGATTCAAGTGCTACAAGCTTCAAGTGCTGCAAGCTTGGAAAGCTATCAATGCTAATATAAGGCTCCCGGTGGACGATAATGGCAGGTCAGCAGTTTGCACCAGCGATCCTCTGTTCTGAATGAGTCATGCTGCCTGCCACATGACGTGTGACTTCTGCCAAGTGAGTCATCCGAAACAAGAGCAGTTCAGAGAGCAAGGCCTAGAAGGAACCGAATGTTATGGGCAAGAGATGTGCAAGATGTAGGCTTTTGTGCATTGGATCTTGCTGGAACTTTTGTTGAAAAGAGAAGGACCACTAAAGTCTTTATTTTTCGACATTTTTTTATTTCTTTTTTAATTAACTTGTTCATTAAGACTCCTTGTATGCTAATCAGGAATATCTGTTGTTACATAAATGAAAAGTGAGCAAAGAGCTGTGCATAATAATCAAATGTTAATCTGCAAGAAACTGAGGTTATGCTTATTGATTTGCCTTGCTTAACCCCCCTCTGATAGTGAGCTGTTCAGTCTTATAACCTCTGAGCTTTGAGGTAATTGAGGTTAGAAGTTGCAAAGGATTTTGTCCTGTAGTTGTGTCTTTTGAGGTGTAACCTCTCAGAGGAACTTCTATTGAAACCCAAATCGAGGTCAGAAGGGTCCTTTGTTTTGTTGTCATTCAGGCTAACTCAGCTGGAGCTAACTTGAGCTGAGCTGGAGTCCACTGATGTGTTGCGGAACCGGGTGTGTATTGAAAGGAATCTGTCGCTGGAAGTGTTTCAGGCGTTTCCACACCCACAGCTGGCAGAAATAGTAGCTGTGCTTCAGGCCCAGCAAGAGGTGCACAATATGGTCATAGTACCATATAGAGGTGGGCGATATGCCAAAAATATTATATCGTGATACTTCAAGAAATTTTCTTGATACATGATATGTCACAATGTTTATTTTTTCATATTGGTCAGTGGTGCTGCATTTTAAAAGATACTGTCAAAAACTGTGAGCACAATTGTATTTTATTCAATATTTGTCATAGTGTGTTGCACTAAGTCCAGTTTAATGGTACTAATTTGGCTCTCTTTGTAATGGAACCTACATTTGGTCAGTGTTCTGCAAGTACTGATATGCATGATATGTTTAGAAAACCATTATGTTGTATTGTGACAATTATTCATGATAATTATATTTGTCATATTGTGTAGCCATAGTACTATATTGCTATGTGCTGCTGTTAGGCTTGTTACAGTGTCATGGTATCACGAGTTGTAACAGCATAAGACTGAATCACTTCTACGCCATTGACTTTCCAAAAATCCAGATTACAATGCATTGCTGCCTGTTATTGTTATTCGTTCCTGTAAATTCCTTAAACTAAGTTCTCAGCCTATTTGGACCAGGGCTCCCTCACTCTCAACTCACTTTGAAATATGCCCGAGCAGGCTTCTTCATATTTCTCTGTGTGCACATATCTCTGTGTGGAAAACGTGGCATTACTAGCCCTAAACCAAACAACAGTACCAACGTCTGGTGGCTCTTTTGCAACTCAGTCATTCTGAACAAAGTGATATGACAGTTTTTTTATTTGCATTTTAGCATAGTTAGCTTATGATCACATCATAATATATTGCAGTATGCTTTTCTGAGTATATTGTGGGTTTTGTCATCATTAGTCAGCGAGAGCATCGTTAGTTCGTTAGTTAAATTTATTCAGTGCAACACAGTATGTGAAACATTTGAATGAGAAGTATTTGTGCTCAAAGTTTTTGATTTTTTTTCAGTATTACTACTGCCTGTTCCAACATTTCACTATATCGCCATATTGCTCAGCTCTATGTTGATGCACAAAAAGTCAAGTCAATTTGGCTGCTTGGCTAAGAGCTGTAGCCAGCTGTACCAGTGAGAGACTTTACAATAAAGCTAGGTGATACAGCAAAGAATGCCCTCCACTACTCAGGCAAGTGACATTATTCCAAATGGCCAGGTGGCGGCAAAAGAGCAAAGTTTTACATTTTGGCCTATGTCTCCTGAACCTACAGTCAAAGTTCTTTTGTTCACAGATTCCTTGGTTTGTTTCACGTAAGTGCCTCTTGGCACTATTTAGCTCCTCCCTCAAAATCTTGGAGATAATTGGCAAAATTTTCAGACTAGTCTGTGGTTTTTCAAGTTATCCAAACGGGATTAGTCTCAAAATCTTCGTGTGATCCCAAGAACTCACACATGTCAGGGTTAACATTGATAAACTGGTTTTGAAACTTTATTGGTGCGTACATGTACGCATTCTCTAACACCCCTTTAAAAATTTACTTTGGCCATTAAGGGGGAATTTAAAAAATAATAAATAATAAATAAAAAAAAAGCGACCATATGGCCACTGTGTTTGTCTTGTGGAAATGTTTCATGTTATGCAGTGCACCAAGAGTGACACTTTTGTAAATAAAACTAGTTTAGAAGTTGTAATTGTGCAAATTTTTAAATGTCATTTCTGAAAGTGTCCCTGAATTTGTCTGTGTGGATTTGGGTATTCTGGCTTAAAGGGCTGTAATCCTTTCAGGGATTGTCCAATTGTGACCAAACTATTCTCAGTAATAGTTCCCAATAATAAAATGAAAAATTGGAAACTAGTTGCGCACATGGTGCTTGGCCCTTTATTGCCACTTAGATTTTTTATTGCCTCAAAAATGCCAGCAGGGGCCACTTCCAAATCATGCTTTCAGTCAGAAGGTGCTGGCCTCGAATTCCTTCTGAGCTGTCATTGCAAAGATCGGGCATGCATGTCAGCATCATTTTACTAGTATCCTAAAGTCTGTGCAAAAGCCCAAAAGATTGATTGATTAAGTGTCAAAGTTTAAACATCATAGCTTTTAAAGCCTCATTGGTCCTATGATGCCTGGACCCAAATGATTATTATTAGGCTGTTGTTGTTGTTGTTGTAATTATTTTAAAGTTATATTATTGTGTAAAATAATAGTTGTGGGGGAAAAAATCAGTATTTGTGCCTTTACCAGTGCAATATATCGAATCAGTGCATCACTAACAATTAATAAATTATATATCGCGCAGCCCTAGACTCAGCGACCCAGCCGGAAAGAGGTTTATTAACCTCTGCTGTTTTTTGTTTGCCCTTGTCTACAGCATCCTTTCTCTTGGTTATTTTGTAATAACGTCAGTGATGAGAGAGAAACTCAGAAAAAAACAAGACAAATGATGATGATTCCAAAAACTGGCTCTTTAGGAGGCAATGGAGATTTATAGTAGTCTGAAAGCAGAGTTTTTAACACACTTGTCAGCTGGCTGCAAAAGCAATATGATTGATCTGAGATTATTTTCTGTGATGTATTGGGGCAGTATGCAGCTAAGGCTGTCATCATTGCTCAGTTAATACTTGAGTAGTCTCCGATTTCCATGTATCGGCAGAGATTGGCACGCATGATGATAATGCATATATTAAATTTTTCTAAGGCTTTCCCATATAAGTTCAGTTAGTTCAGTGATTTTGATTAAACTTTTTATTTACGTATGTTGCCTTTGTAATGAAACGTTGTTGGTCGGTGTTCTTTAAATACTGACAATATCTAGATGTTCAGAAAACAATATTGTGACATAAATAAAGATAAATATTGTCGTATTGCCAATGTCTAATACACATCTTTTTTAAATGAGGACTTTTTATGGGTTTTTATCTTCCCAATAATTTGTCCATACTTTGGAGTTTGGAATCTGTGAAAAGCTATACATGGCTTGACATTGAGTATTTGTTTAATCATAAAGGTACTTGATAAATTACTCAGTTATTAATGTAATTGATAATGACAATCCTGTGTTACATTTTGTGTGTGGTACTTTCACACATTTCTTCTTATTTATATACTGACAAAAACTAAAGATTACCTGATTGAGGAGGAGAAGGAAGATGTGTCTGGCTTGTGAGAGCTTTTTTCTGCCTGTTCCCCTCCCATCTGTGTGTGTATGTATGTGTGTGCGCATGTATATGTGATGCAAACATAGAATGAGTCATACTGTGCTCGAACTGTTTTAACGTACTCTGGCAAAAATATCTGTAATACATTATAAAATTCAGAGAATATCCCACCTCCCTTAGTTGCTATGTCCATCACACTTTCAGTGCAGGCCTACTTGGTAGCTGTATACTGTGATGCTGAGGCATAGCCAGAGAGGCTGAGGGGTCATTTACAAGACTAGGTATGTCAGTCACAGACTAATACTAATGAATCTTTTCCTTTTACAAGTATGGCACTTATTATCTGCACATAGGATTTCCCCTGGTTTCCTAAAGATCTGCTTCAGCGTGTGTTCGTAGAGGAAATGATGGCTGGATTGGTAGGGAAATGATGTGCAGACAAGCTGCCAAATTATCACCTTTCAGCCTGTTTCTCAGGTCAGTTTGCCCTTAACACATACTTGGCTTCAACTTGATTAAAATCTGATTAAATACTATGCACACTAAAGGAGGATGATTGATTTACATAAGTTTCTGATGCTTTTGCTTCTGGTAGGTCGCACTACAGCCTGTAATATGGCCACATCTAGATGCATGAAATTTTTTTTGCACTCTGGCAAGGGGTACACAGTGAATCGAAGTGTTTTATGACCAAAGGAGGAGGTTAGTTTGGTTGGTTCATTAATTATATAGTCTGCCTGCAACTAACAGTGTACAAAACCATGATTACTGGCAAAAGCAGTTAGCGATAAACACATTGAAAATAAAGATGCGAATTAGACTCACATATCGCCTTTTGTTTAAATGTGGTCTGCTGTTTCTTCTTTCTGTATTCTTTTGACTGTATATCACCAAACTTACGGACTAAAAGAAAAATGCTGAACATGTTTAAATGAGTTGAAATATGCTTGGGCAGGTGTCCGTATATCTGGTCATCGCCAAAGTATAATCTATGTATGGGAAACAATGGCATGCTGAAATATCGGTCTGAAATATTGATCAAATCTAAACAACATTCCGATGCTGATATTGACATGATTCTAATGTTGTGCATCCCTAGTGTGTATCCTATTGCTGCGGTCGTCACAAAATCTCTTATCTCCAAAATGATAGCTTATTATAGGAAAATCAATAAATGTTCTTAACTATATGTTTTTTAAATGAGGGGGAAAAAATCAGTGCAGTGGTTAAGCCCTGTTAGTGTGGGCCATTTAAAAGGCAATGATTATTTTTTTTTTCCCCTCCTTGCTTGGGCCTTGTGCCGTCAAATGAGTGAAGTCAGTCTGACGGAGGCAGCCATTGGGAGTTCTGTTTCATCTCTGCTCAAGCCGTTATGTAGCAGACATGCAAATCCAAGGTAATGAGCGCAGTCTGTTTCGTGTGGGGGCCAAGGATGCGTTGAGGAATTTTAAGTGGAGAAGAAAGAAAGGTGCGCTCTAGACAGATTTCTCTAAAGAGAGAGAAGAGAATGAGGAAGCAGTGCTGATAGACATGGGCTATGATGGGGAATCCATGCACATTCAAATCAAGTATTAATTAGCTGACTGGATTTCCGCTCTGTGCTTTTCTTTTGGTGATATGGTGCTCAAGGGAAAAGCTGTTAATAGTCTTGAGTAATTGCGTATCTTTAAACCAGAATGAACTGAGCCAGCAACAGAGTTGTTCAAGTTCAACAGAGTTGTTTGAAGTTTTAGTTTGGTTGATTTAGTAATAAGTCATTTAGTAAGTAAATGGCAACTTTGTCGCTTTAATGTATACTGCGGCCTTTCATGTGATTAGCGAGCAATTATATCATGCATTTGAGCTTATTGCATTTTGGTCTTTACTGGATAGATGCAGCTAATTCATGGGGGGTCGTGAGCAATTTTCTACCTTTTGACGAGAGCAGCTTATTTTTTGGACAAGTTATCTATGACTTTAATTACTCTGACATGTCATGTGTCTGTTAGCTCAAAAGAAGGACTTGTGAACTTGAAGCAGTTCTTATGTGCTGACTAAATGATGTTCCAGATCAATGAAAGATGCATCAGACTGCATTCACAGTCTATAATGCTCCGAGGATTTAAGACACTGTTTGATGAGCTGCTTGTATTGATTCACTGTAAATCACCACTTTAAACAGCTTTGACTTCTGTTTTTCTTTTTTTTTTTTCCTTTCCACAACTTCATTTTAGGCCATGAAAATGTGTTAGGAGATTCGACATTGATGTCATCTGAAGTAATGAGAGGAAATGAGTCAATGCTACTGCTTCCTGCCTCTACAATATCCTGTTGATATAAGGTGACATGAGGGAAGGACGTGGCAGTCTTAATTTTGGCTGCCAAACCATTTGTACACACTTCATGTCAGAACTTTAATTACTGACTGAAAATGTTTTGTTTAAATCCACCAAGTTTGCCTTTTTATCATTCTATCTGCAACTTATTAATAATGATGCAGTAACAGAACAGCTTTAAAATTTGCAAGTTCTAATAACAAACTTCTAAAGAATTAGTCACAGTCTTCTTGGGCCAAGATGCGTTTTCAGTTCTTTATTACTTTCTTATGTGTGTTTGTTATCTTGCATTAACAGTGTACTTGTGCAAACAAAGTTGAATGAGAAATTACACCTGAATCTTGCTTGTGAGCATTTATCATCAATGTGGCAACAGGAAATTATATTTATAGTCTTTAGCCATTTGAATTAAGCAGCTTTAAATTTAGTCTTGATAGTAGTTTATTCATGGAGGAAGTCATTGATAAAGGAACACTCATTGTGCTCATTTGAATGTAGTTGCTGTCATAAGGAAGCATTGTAAAACAATTTTTATTCTTATTTCATGCTCTATTTGGAAATGTCAGTTTGCATTGTGTGCATGTTTCTTGATGAATGACCATTAGACATTTTGAAGAGC
The DNA here is from genome assembly GCF_904425465.1 of Colossoma macropomum. Taxonomy (NCBI): domain Eukaryota; kingdom Metazoa; phylum Chordata; class Actinopteri; order Characiformes; family Serrasalmidae; genus Colossoma; species Colossoma macropomum. The sequence goes on from NW_023494810.1 coordinate 17,193,363, forward strand.
ATTCTTTCCATTAAGTTATATTAACAGATGTTTAAAAATAGCTATTTTCATTCACTTATAAACTTGTTTTCTGATAATCTTTCATGATAATCAGGTTTTCCAAATAAATAGTCATGCTTTCACTCTATTAATTTGCAGTCAAAACAGCTAAAACTAGAGAAATATCTCCTTCAGCCATTTTAGGTGCATATGAGTAAGAAATTTGCAAGGCAGCTACACGTTGCACTGACACCTTTGGGAACACCTTTTATCAGGAGTAGACATCTGTAACTAGTTTGTTTTAAGAGTGGAAGAGTGACAGTAGGGTACACAAAAGTAAGCAGTGGACAAATTAAATACTGATAGATTTGATATTGTACTACGTGTATATTGTCATTAAATATGTATTCATCTTTTTGTTTCACTGAAAAAAACTAAAACTTTTACTTAAGGGCCGTTTTCACTGGAAACTAATTAAATAGGTATCTGATTTTTGCACAGTACTGTACTGTGTAAACTGGTGTTCATGTTTGAATCAAGTAAATACAGTGCAAATAAATTTTTTTTCACACCAGGGGAACCTCCTATAGTGTGTTTCCACTACCATGGCAACAGGAACTTTGCTTTTTTCTGGACTTTACATGGAGATAATACTAGTTATGCTCATTATCTATCTATTAAATGACAAATCAATACAGATACAAATACCGGTATAGACTATAGGCTATATCACATACCAACCTGTCCAGTCTTGGACACACCCATGCTGAACGTATCCATCCAGAAACAGATTTTCCTTTCTGGGGCCATCTCTTCTGCAGCTAGTCTCACGTTTCTGCCTGGCTGAGTTGTCACACAGGAGTTTCTCTTTCAGTCCAGCAGCCTGCCGTTACTTCTGCCTTCACTAGTGTCTTAGCTGGCCCTCTAACCTAAGCGTAACATGACCTTATGTGGAGTCCTGTGGTCAGCAAGGTGCATGCACTCGTTCCTCTGCAGCACTATGTATCATTTGACATCCAAATGAGGGAGTCTTGTCAGACGTACATAGACTTTCGTGTCACCCACGTTTTGAAGCTTGGCAGTTTCTGTGGCTGTTACCAATGTTTGTATTGATTGATTTTGTGCTAGTCTGTCGTAAATGCCTATTTTTGGACTTTCCCCACATCTGTAATGGGGCCTTTTCATCTATTTAGGTCAGCTTCACGAACCAAGACGCTGCAAAGAATGTGGCACAAGCATATGCATTAATATACAAAACCCAAACTTACAACAATAGTTCAAAAAAAAAAAAAACAACAGCCTTAAAACAGAAATAAAATTTGTCATGTTCTACTGCAAGTAATTACTACAGGCCTTTAATTAAAAATATGTCAAAAGCAAGTTTTACCCTTTATTGCATCACTTGAAAGCAAACCTGTATAAATTTGCTTCCCTCAAGGTCCAGGGTTCCCTTTTGTCCAGAAGAAATCTGGAGGTTTTCCAGCTTCCACGTCTGAACTTGCAAAAGTGTCTGTTTGTAACTACAACAACTGAAACTATTTGTTACTAATAGGCTGAATGATGTTGATTATTTGAATCCTCGTTTTTGTCAAGCTCCTTCATATTTAGTGCTTCAACAATGCGGCTACTTACTCTTTCTTTAAAAAAAAAAAGCAAGACAAAGGCCTGACTTCACTGCATTGGAGAAGACTTTTGTGAACTGTGTAAACAACTTATCCTGGATGAGTGACGAGAGAGCTCCAGCCTTTGAGGATATGCTGGTTTGGCAATCTTCTGGGTTGCCATTAAATTCCATGTTAACTAGATTACCTACAAGATGTATTTTTAGCCCTTGTTTAATTTCAGCTCAGCTAAATGGATGCTTGTATTCCTGCTTTGAGTTTGACCTTCAGCCCTTACTGATTAATCATGATCATGCCCCGGAATCTCTATATATGGAGAAATCTTGAAGAATGTCAGCGGAATTTATGACCAGGTGTGACCAGATTGCATTACTTGGAAACCCTGGTCAAATTCCTCCTTTTGTGGCGTAGAACTGCTTCAGTTAATATTGTTTGCTAACTGTTGATTACATTGGTACTTCCTTAGCTGTGATACAAAAGTCTTCTGAAGTTTCATCTCATTGTGTAGTATTTTCCCATTTAGGTTAGATATGGCTTATTTTTTAGGCTCACCATTCCTTGCTATACGTGATCTGCGGTCACTCACATAATAATAACTAAATAACTTTTTTCGATTTGACATTCTGTTCCAGCACCATGACTTGAGTCACCTTTTACGTGGGGTCTTTTTGGTGCTTTGCCTCTGTAAAACAGCGGCCATAAGCTGGAACATCAACAAAAGATGAAACTATTGACCCATGATTTAATCCTCTAATCTCCTGCGTGCTGCGGTGTTGTGCAACCCTAGATTCTGATGCATTGTCATTCTGGGAAGAGGCCGTGGCTTTATGATGGTGGTTTACCCCAGTGCGGTAAAGGTTGCTTTTTGAGTCAGTTTTTCAAACAGACTGGAGGGTTTGCCCCTGATTTAAGACTGTGCAATCAATACTTACTCATAATTCTTAAAGGCATAGTTTGGTGAAAAATCGAATTCATGCGATTTTCCCCCTTTAACAAATTAGGTTGATTAGCAGTGTCTAACGTTTGGTTCTTTAGTTTTGCACTGGAGCTAAGATTCTAATGTAGCTTACAAGTAATGCATGCTTCCCCCTAGTTAATGTTGTGTAAACTGCTAAATTATGCAGTATAACTGGACCTATCAGTGGCAGCTGAATTTTGTCTGTACTTTGTCAATTTCCATAGAAAGCAGAATGTCATACAGTGTCAGAAACCACAAAGTAAATCTATTCGAGATTACTTAACAACTAGGTTTCCAGTTTGCACTTTCCAGTACTTGTTAGCTATGTTAACCTTGAAGCTTCAGTGCAAAACTGAAGTAGCAAACTCGAGACACCTAAACATATCTTGGCTGATCGACTACATTTGGGGTAAACTGCACATTTTATTTTTCACCAAGCTGTCCCATTAATGTACAGAAATTGAAATTGAAAAGTTTAATAATTTTCTGTGTTGAGACCCTGTATCTTATTTGACATTTATTTTTGTCTATTTCTTTTAGCTTTGCTGTCAGAGCACAGAGCCCCAGAGTTTTCTACATGGAGAAAGTTGTGCCCTGAAATGCTCCATCTTACTGGTTTTACAGCACCCATTTTTATTTGATACATTCATCAGTGATCACTGGTATTCCCCTTCTGAGTCAACATGTTTCGGTTCTTCATTTCCTCTGGGATTAGACTGCTGTGACGCATTAGACACCGAGTATGTAACCTCCAATTCATGACATTTTCCTCAGTGAAGGTCGTTGTGTTTAGTCTCCATCTACCTCTAGCTGTTGGTTAAGAGAGGCACATAGTTAGGCTTGTACAATATGGGCTTAATACTAGTATTGGGATTAAGTAAATATTAAGATTGTATCGCTTGCAGTATATTAGAAATGCAATGTGACATGACCAAAATTACATACTTGTGCTCTTGTTGAATTACATTGATTCATCAAAACACCCTCATAAGCTCATTAGGAACTGTGTCTGGTAAGGATGCACCCATACCACTCTTTCTCCTTCCAAAACGAATAATGTCTGTATCTGTCAATACAGAGTAACCTAACTACTTATTAAGTCAGTGTAGGTCAATGTAATATTTTTACCCCTCCATTCCAATGTTTGTATTATTTTGGTAAAAGCAGTGTTGTGTGTCACAGATAGAACACACTAAGCATGTTTGAATTAAATTTGCTGGTTGGAAAACTTAACATTTGAATAGTTTTCAGGGGGAACAAAAAGTTGCAGTTTAGCAGGGTGTATTTTTAAATGCTTAATTAAATTTGTTCTATTTAAATTCTTGTTGATCAAACCTCCCCTTGAAATACTGGTGTTACAGACGTTGCACTGAGCATTTTTACTATTGCTTGTCTAAAGTGTGAAATAATGCCATACCACAGACGTCAGATTTATTGCTTTTTTCAGTCAAGCTCCATCTACTGGTGCAAATGCACATGTCACTAAGTTAGCACACTTGCAAGTAAGAAATTGCTTGATGGTATCAGTATTCTTGATTGTAAATATCAGCACTGTATTTAAGTGTATCGGGGCCATGGTATCTGTATGGTATTGGTATCTGTGCAGCGCTATTGATTGTTAAAGCTGCTCAGAGCATATTGTGTAAAACATTCTGATTTGTTAGAGGTATAGTTGAACAATTTGTGGACGATTTCTAATTGCAATTTTTCTGACCAACATTGTGACTGCAATATTGTACTTATTTTCTATAAATTGAGATCCAGGTTTATTATTATAGCCAAGAAGAGCAGAATATGCACTTTTTCTGGCTTGAGGCTTGAACTCTTTCTGGCTTGAGGCTTGAATATAGTGTGCTGGACTGCCAGTTAATTGTGGTTGTCCTGTCTTATACACAGCACATGGTTGGTTTTGATTGGTCTAACTGCAGGCAAGTCACATGCTTCAAATTATTAGGTTGAATTTCCTCACTTGTTGATCATGTAGGCTACAATTTAAATTACAGCTTTTGTGATTTGAAAATTGCAGTCTCTCTAATTGTGATTTTGATATAAAAACTATTAATTTGTCAACCCTATTTAGCAGGCTCAAATTTATTGTCAACCGTTTGGTGATCACAGTATTGTAAAGGCCAGTATGGTAAACATATGATATGTTGTGTCCTACTGCTTGATTTGTAGAAAATTGTACCTTATAGCAGTTATATTACACACATTTGCAATATACCTTGTCATATATTAACATTTAAAAAATGATATTGTGCAGCCCTAACACATAGGCTTGGGTGCTGTTTATTAGCTTTTTTGTTTGAGTTTGGACCATTTTCCTTATTCTTTGTTCATTAGCTAAGAGAATAACCCTGCAAAGTTACATTACGATACAGAGCTGCATGTGTGCTTATACCCTGCATTACTGCTCTCTGCACTGGACCTGTGTGTATGTTAGTGCTCTTTTATAAAGGTCCATGTGAGTGTACATGAGTGAAGATAATATATTACCTTGTGAAAGGAAAATGGCAGCAGACTGTATTCGGGGGGGGGGGCGATGTTTGCAGTAAAAAGCTCAGAACTGACTGTAGGAGTCAAAGAGCAGGATTTTAACAGTTTAATGATGCAGCAGCATCCAGCTCTGCCAGGCAATAAACTCTTTAATATGTTGTTAATTATTTCTGAGAGATTGGATATTGATTAAAAAGCAAAACGCTTTTAATTATAACCCAAGTGTTAATGCCATTCCAAATGTAGACAATTTTAGGCCTACGTGAGAAGAACCTGAAATGACTTAACTCTAGTCACTATACATGTTTGTCTGCTTCTGTTTTTTCTTTTTATCATTATTTTTATTATTGCTTTTATTTTAATATTGTTCTCTCTGTATAGGCAGCCATTCTGTTGTTCACTAAAATAGCTCCATTTTCTTTAGTAATCTTTAAATTAAAAATCTGGTAACAGATTTGCTAGATATTGAGATTTCAGAGATGTCTTGTCAAAATCATCTTTAGGTAATATCCTGTTGTGCTCTTAACTATTTGATTGCATAAATTGATTGCAGCAGAACATCCTAGTAATGTAGTTCATGTGGATGAACGATTATATATAGTACTGTGTAAGTACTGTGATTATAATATCATATTTCTTTTTATTTATTGTGTCTACTGTATGCCTTTTATTACAGCTTCCAGGGAGACTTTCTTTTAGTTTTATAAAGAAATCTGCAGGAATATTTTTTAATGTAAACACTTCCAAAGTTCAGTCCTACAAGTTAGTTGCATTTTCTGCTTTTCATAATCCAGGTAATCCCAAACACTTTCAGTGATGTTAAGGTCTGGGCTCTACGATGGCCAGTTCGTTGATCTGAGAAAACGCCAGCAGCTTTTTTGATTAGTAAATTTTTATATTAAATTTTAGTTAAATTTTATCTTCTTGACAGCTACACACCCTTTCAGACTCATTATGTTGAGTTGTCTTCTCATGGTGCAAGGATGGATTTTTCCAGATCTGAAGCAAGACTGGAGCTTTATTTTCTCCTCTCTCTCAAAGACAAAAGCTTTAATTACTGTTTATCTGATGGTGACAGTGGTCCATTCGGTGGTCTACCAGGTTTTGCATGGTTGTTAGGAGTCCCATTGTCTCTGTATCTTTAAATAATTTTTTTGAACTTTCCCATTTTCTGCTCCTGGATCGTCTTATATGTAGAATTTCCGCAGTAATATCTCCTAAAAAAATGACTTACGTCTTTCGGCTTATTTCTTGCCTTCATCCAGGCAGCTTTTGTAGATTGCAACACCAGTGTTATTTGATTCCTGTGTATGTGCAGGAGTAACAGTGCCATTGAGTTCACTCTGACTGTGCTGTGCAGTGCTGCAGCATTGAGGCTTTCGCCTTGCTGCTTATTGCTGCAGAGCAGAGAGGAGCAGAGCATTTAATTGTTGCCCAGGAACGGATCGGGGGAATTCTGATGAGAAAAGGACTTTCAAGAATGTGCGGGACAAACGATTCTTTTCGCCGGGGCCTTAAGTGGTTTATTTGTGATTCAGCAGCAGGCTGTGGCGAGTGGCTGCCAGGCTGGCACTTGGTCTGCCCATCTCAGGGGGGAATATGTGTTAATGTGGAAGCCTCGGGCGAACGGAGGCAGTGTAATTGGGTTCGCATGGTTGGTGTCAGGGTTAGCACTGCTGCTACATACACAAAGGGCACCTCCCAGCCAAGCTGCTGGGGACATGGACACAATCCCCATACTGATCACTGTGGTAATTCACTGGAAGGGCTTATTGAATTACTGGAATGCCGAGCGTCCTCGTTGCCGCCGTTGGGGTAAGGGCTTTCAGACTGCACAATGAGCCCAAGGCCTTGTGTTTGTCAGCATGCGCCGCTCTTTGCCGCCCGGCTATGAAAGGCACGGCGAGTGGTGGCAGACTGCTGAGAAAATCTCTCTAATATCCCCAAATGGCATAATTACTCTTGCATAAATTCAAATGCCTTCCTCCCTTTTCAGTAATTATTTGAGTGTATCTGCATTGGAGGTTACAAAGCCTGTTGTCTCTGCTTTTAACCCCGTGTGACATCCTGCAGCTGATTAGCCTGCAAGGAATTTTTTCAGCACTCTCAGTGGGCAGTGGTGATGCATTTGCAGCTGGAGCTCCAGGCTGCTACACTCTTCAGAGATAAAGGACAAAAATGATCAGTTGTGTACTATTTTTCACTCTTCACATTACTCGCATTCCAAATCAAGCCTGCAATTTTGTTCAGAATACATATGCATGTATAACATTGTTGCTATTGTTTAAATGCCTTAAAATCAAACTCAACTCTTGCTCCAGATCTGAAAAAAATCCATGGGTGCTTCTCTCCATCCTTCCGCTGTGAGGCGACAGCTCAGTGCTATGGGTCTGAAAGGATGTGTAGCTGTCAGGAAGCCATTACTGAAAAAAGGAAATAGACAAAAAAAGAATACAATTTGCAAATCAACCAAAGTAGCTGCTGGTGTTCTTAGTACAATGGCACACCAGTGTCCAGCCCTCAACACCACTGAATTTGTTTGGAGTGCTTTGGAGTGCTTGTCTTTAGAAACAGAAAATATGAATTCTAAGGCTGAACTTTGGAGAACATATTAACAGGTGAACATATTAAATACTGAAAAAATGATGCATCATATTTAGTTATTGAGGCTTCTGTGTAACTTCCTGTGAAATATGTTTTTTTTATTATTATAATATTTTTCCCTGATGCTGAAAAATGAATAATTGGTGCTTGATGGCCATTGTGGTCTCTGACTTCTGTGTAGTACTGAATATATAGTTTTCTGAATCCTTTGAGATTTATAGACTGGAATTTTGTGACCATTTTGCTTAATTGCTCTTTTTAAGCTTTTGCTTCTTTTTAAAATCCTGTGGATTTTTCCGTGAACCCACCATTAGTGCAGTGCCACATTTTATGATGATCAGCTGCCTGGAATGTGTGCAGGTCTGTGTCTCCCTACAGCCTCGGTGGCACTTTGCTGTGATTGGCAGATTAATTATGGAGTACATGCATGCAGTCCCTGCAGACGGCCGTGGTGGGAATCGGCCCTCGTGGAAGGCAACGAGTGGGTGTGTGTGTTTGTGTGTGTGTGTGTTTGTGTGTGTGTGTGTGTTTGTGTCTGTGTGTCTTGTGTGCTCTGAGGACACACCACCCAGGCTGCCAAGCCTTATTACTGCAACATGGCTCCTCCAACAGTTGACAAGAAATCCCCAACATATCTGATATGCTGGTCTGGGCACACTCTGAAGCAGCAGGGCCTTTTACTGAAGAAGCCCAGCCACTCACAGGCTTGGAATCAGGCTCCCAGCTCCTCTGTCAGATGGTGCCTAGCCATGGCCTGCTCCAGGCAGTAATAAGCCGAGCAGTGCGCTCGGCTAGCAAGGGGAGTGAAGCAGTAATTGACACATCCTAAAAACGCAAGTAACCACTGGGTTATTAATGTTCTCATTCTAGGGGTGGTTTCAGCGGAACCATTAAGCCTTTAATGGAGAGCGAAGACTGGCATTAAAAGCCTTTGCCATTTACCTACTTCTAAAGATGAGCTGTGTTGCAGAGCAACCAATGACATACGATTACAGGAACTCAGAAACTCCGAAACACAAAAGCGGGCCGTTGCTATTTTTGTATTTTTCGTTTTTTGTTTTAAAAATAACTCGATAAGCCTCACGCCTTGGGGCTGGAAAAAGTGAAGAATCTTCCTTTTGACTTAAGGGCAGGTAAGAGGCTTTCCCACCCCACCCTGTTTTTCCCGTCTTGCTAAGACAACACAAGGCCTCTCTCCACACACACTGTAATAACGTTGTTGATATGGAAGGTATGGCCTGAGTTTCGGTTACGAGAGGAGATGCCAAGGGCTTGTTACTAGGTTACATCACTGTTGTTGTTGTTGTGAGGTGGTGTGCCAAATCTTCAGGCAGTGTGGAGGGATTCACAAAGTGCAATTCCCCTCTGCATAAGCCAAGTTACTGTCCTCCAGCAAGGCTCTCTCCACCACACCGGTCTGCTTACTAGTACTTGCGCAGTTTTTCTACATGCACAGGCGCACTCGCATACACGTGTTCACCCATAATGTCTGTATTTATTGTGTGATGTTTTGCTCACGCTACCAGGGCTTGGTTATACAGCAGAATTATTGCCCTGCTTTGCAGATTAACGTCCTGATTATGATTGTTGTTTTTACATAGGCAACCAAAATACAGCACTCAAAATCTGAGAAAGAAAAAAGAGAAGAAGCCATGAGCTCTACCCTGGACAGATATGCGTCTGTTGATGTTGTTGGCTGGACTGCTGTTTTTCCTTACTTTCATTGTTGTTGTTGAAATGTGGAATTCCATCCAGAATCTTTGCACAGCATCATCCATTCATCCGCAGAACAGGCAAAAAAAGGGAAGCAAGTCTTTGTAGTTTTTTTTTCTAACTTTATAATGAAGCTAATGCAAGCTGTGCTGCTAACAAGCTACCTAGCTGCCTAAGGTGCTGCTCATCCTTCTGGATATGAGTACCATTTTATTTCTTAGAATTGCTTCTACCTTTACAAAATGGCAGTATTATACAGTAATGTGCTAAAGTCAGAGGCCATCCCTCATTTATTTTCAGTCAGATGGCCATTAAGTTCAAGTTATTCATTTTACAAGGCATACTACAAGGCATGAGTTGTCAGTACATGCCAGATGATGCATTAAACTACATATCAACGATATGGGGGAAAGAAGAATGATCAAATACATTTCCTCATTATGAAGTTCTTCGGTGTTGTATCAATAGGCTGCTACATAGCTGATAGTATCTTCCTTTAGGGTTTGTTCTATTCTGCCTGTGATGATTAACACAGGGTTTGGCAGGTGCAGTACATCATAGGCTAGCTATGTCACAGTGACTCAGTTTTTCTTTTATCCGATAACAATCTGTGCTTTGCAGTGGGTTCTTTTTACATTCAACACTCTAACTTGAACAGTGATGTAATAGAAAAGCAGTAATTGCCAAATTGCAATGTTTAATTGACATTATGTTGACACATTTTAATGGTCCACTATAAATGCTTTGTAGATGTGCTTTAAGTAGATTATAAAATTCAACTTAACGTTTCCTAACTTTATAAAATAGTTAGGTGTAAAAGCAAATTTACATGATATTCAACTTAGCACAGATGTAGCTGCTCAGATAAGACATGTTTTGTGTCCAGATCTTGCTTCATTAGTTTAGTGCTGTAGCTATCATGCTAAGTCAATAAATCTTTTCTACAAACCCATCCCCAAAACCTCTCTCATCCTGCTTAAACCACTTCCAGGTCGCACAGTTTTGTTGGTGTGGTTTAGGACAGTATGACTTACTGTGCATTTCTCTTGTTTCTTTTTGTAAATCATTTTTAGTCTTGAATTTTTAAACTACAAATATAAAGAGATGCTAAGTAGAAACAACTGCAGTCTGATTGTATGGCATACATATTGCCTGCATGATATGAGTGTATGTGAAGAGTCAGTTTTTATCTTGGCTGTTTAACTACATCTGGTCTAAATGGACAATTGTATTAATTTGGTTTTTCACTGAACCATTCCTTTAAATTCACCGCCAACCCTAATCCTAACTCTGACCTTTACATTTCTGGTGTTTTGGTAACAATTTGAACACTAGTAGATAAGCTGCAAACTAGGGAGCCACCAGGATCAAGTGTTATCAACATTATTTCCTATCCTTAAACAACTATGTCATGGCGCAAAATAAATTAAAATGGGAGACCTGTATTTTTTTGAAAAATGACACTGCTTTTTTCCAGAGCAAGCAAAGCTGTTAAATCAAAGCACTTCCATGTGTTTGCTGTATGTAATCTGCTCCCGAGGGTTTGCTGGCTTTAGTGGGCTGGACTGGCTGACCTGTGAGTTTGCGCAGTGTGCCTGCCAGGGCTCTCACTGTCCCGTGCCAGTCAGCTCTAGCCCCCCTGGTGCCCTGCTTTGTGAGCAGGGCCTCCCCCAGGCCCTGCCCAGCTCTCTGGGCCTAGGCTCTGGAAGGCTGGGGCCTGTGAGGGGTGCCAGCGCTAATGAGCGGAGATGCTAGCTGTGCTTTAATGCCTGCCTCTGCAGAGGTACGCTAATTAAGATACCACTGCTTTGCTTCAGAGATTTTTCCCCTGCATCTGGATGATTTGCATGGGGTCAAATGGCAGCAGCCATGCTGGGAGAGGGTTATGGGTTGCCTTTTGAGGACTTTGGCAGAAGCCATATTGGAAGAGGGTCATCAGGCACCACAAACCATGTCAAGTTTTTAAGTAATCTCATATAAACTTGCTTATGTGGATTCTGACACTCTATGTTCTCTATTAAAATGGATAAAAGTAAAAATAAAAATCAGACTTCAAGATGGCTGTTGCTATGGTTCATAGCTTTGCAACATACATTTGTCCATTGATATTACTTAAACAAGTCTTAATACCTGAATTTTCAAGGAACCTTGGACAGTTCGATTCTTATTTATTCTAAATAACAACTAAAAACTTTTGATAATAGCACTTATTTTGCTCAGTTTTGTTTATGAAATCCACACTTCCTGCCATGGTCATCTTCTGATATCATCCATTCTTCCATAGCTTATTAATTGTGACAGTGTCTAATAAAGTTCTTCAAGCATCATTATATAGTGTTTGGGGATCTGAAGACCTGTCTGTTGGAAATATGTAATTGCACACAACCTGCGGAAGAACATTTTATAATGTGCTTTGGATCCCAACAATGGGATGAATTTGACTTTTGCGAGTGCGTAGAAAGAGTATTTCAAGAGAATGTGTCTTCTGAGGATGTAAGTGAATTACCTACTATAGTAATCGTAGCTTCATCAGTGTAATGTTGAGTTTGCATTGGAGACCTAAACATCGAGGTGGGCCTTCTTTTTGAGCCTATGCGTGTGATGTTATTAAGTAAAAACATGTAACGTGGTCCAAAAAACGCCCTGCCAAATCCGTCTTGGTACCTCTGACTTTTAAATGATTATTTCAGGCTTTACAGGGTGACTTACAGTGGCACATGCACAATGTATTTAATGTCCTCCATACTCAGTAATGCTACTTCTTTTAGTTTTAACAAAAAGTACTATATTGTGACGCTTTAAAAGCAAGTTGGTCCACTCAACTGGGGAGACGCATATTGGCATAATTATGACACACATGCCATAAATAATTGTGGTGATTGACAAAACTAACACACAAAATATGTATTTTTCATGTTGTTCTGGCTTAGTTTACGACCGTTTCTGTAGTCTCTCCTCAGGTAATATCTCTGCTGTAAGGATCTTAGTAACATTAGCCAAAACAACAGCTAGGACTGTCGCAAAGGCATCAGTAGTGTTAATCTGAACTTGTCAGTGTATGAATGGCAGGCTTGGCTCAGGGGAGCCCAAATGTTGCTTGGTCCAATGTTTCTGGTGGGCTGAAGACCAAAAAGACAAAACAGTATACAAATAAGGTAATTAAAACAGGAAAATAAAAAAAATTAAATAAAATTAATAGGTTTTAAATCTAATTACACTATATTTTGTTACTAACGTATTTCAAAAACAAGTTTAATTGAAGTTGAGTGAGAATTTAAGTTACATATAGTTTAAAGAGTTTGGAGTTTCTGGCTTGCCAAATCAAATGTCTGCACTAGCCAGCTTTGGCCTGATATCTGTTTTTATATGTTTTAATTATGAAAAGGTTATCAAATCTCTGAAAATATTGTTGTTGTTTTTTTTTGTTTTTTTTTACACTATTCTTTCAGCCAAAAATGTCCAGCGACTCAAACTGTCCATTGCTAAATGGCAAGTGGATGGCAGAACTGATAAAGACTCAAAGACGTTATATATATGTCTCTAAGTGCATGCATGTTTGATTAGTAATCTATTTGCTCTATTTGAATAAAATAGACATTGATGCATGGCCTGTTTGAGTTTGTGTGCAGTGTTGTGCGTTTTTCATTTGCTGAGGTATTAAAAAGCACTGGATTTGATTTAAAAAATTGTGCAGCAACCCTGAAACATCCATGTAGTTAGCGTTCTGATGCAATTGTTGGATAGGTAGGTGTATTACCATTGGACAAGTGTATTAGAATGGTTCTATTTCTCTGCTTTAAGGGCTTTAGGGTGTTGGAGGATAGTCTGCATCACACCACTGACAAATAATTCAGACATTTCCAAAGATAAGAATCAGTCAGCTATGAATTAGAGTTTAGGGTGTCTTTTGTGCTTCCTTTTTTGCCGTTCACTCCTGATGCCTGTCCTTGGACTGATTTCACGGTTGGTTGTGGATCCAGATATATTTCTCTGCACGTGTCCAAGGAGTCATATGAAGTATACACAGTGCATGATTTTGATTTAATTACCAAACATCCAAGGACCTTCCTTTTTCTCTCAGCATTGCTTTCATGTCGTAAAGGTAATGAATTTGAATTTTTAGTTGTTTTGCCCTTCGCAGAAAGTGTTCAGAGGCCTGTGGCCCTCATCTTTTCCATGAAAAATCTTTTAAATTAGAGGGTCATGATTCACCTTTACAAAAATGACTCTGTTAGGAAGAAAGGGAAAAAAGAAACAGTGTCTGTCATAGCAGTCTCATTTATCAGATTTCAGTGGCTTACCTCAATCTCACATTCACTGTCCCCCATTGTGGAGAAATTTCAATAAGAGTGTCTCTCAGAGGTCCCCTGAGGATTTAGAGGTATTTTTACACAGGGATTGTCGGAATATTACATGGGATATTCCCTCCGTGGTGTTTTTTTTTTTCTTTCTAGCTATGTTGTTGTCTCCGTGATAAGGGTTTCTAGTGAGTGCGTTTTGATCACGCTGTCTGACTGTGCACCTAGCTATGCCTTTGACGGGCCCCCTGCTCTAGCTGCTATTTTAAGAGTGGATAGGGCATGATGCCCAAAACACAAGGTTGTTTGTGGGTGTAGGGTGCAGCCACGGGCTGGAACGAGCGCCAGTGGACGCCGCGCTCGGCACGATGACAATTCTGTGCTTTGTTTACAGCCCAGTCAGGGGTGGATTGAAGGAATGGAAGAGACGAAGAGAGGGAAAGGAAAGGAAAGGAAAGCAGAGGGTTACTACCCTCAGGAGAATCGGAATTCCTCGTGAGCCATTCCTCCATTTGGCTGGCAGTTGTGAAAACAATTCCCCAGCATTTACTCAGTTTGCAGCTCAGATTACAGCCGTGTGAGTCAGCGTACTGGAGTGTGCAGGCCAGAGGTAGGCCAGACGGCCTTGCTTCTTTTGCCCTAGTGTGTGTGTGTGTGTGTGTGTGTGTGTGTGTGTGTGTGTGTGTGTGTGAGTGTGAGTAAGAGAGAGTGTGTGTAGGTCTCTACAGATCAGCGCCTTTCCTGAGCCACAGCATTGCCTGCTAGAATGTGCTAATTAAAATGACATTGTGGCTGCAGCTGGAATGACTTTTAGAGAAATAGCTTGGCGAAAATCAAAATTTACACAGATTTCCTCTATACCGCAAATGCAGTTGATCAGTCAAGACAAGTTTGGTGTCTGAAGTTTGCTTTATTTGTTTGTTGCACCAGAGCTATAAGGCTAAATGTAGCTCACAAACAGTAAAAGCTTATGTATACTAGATATTGATTTTTGCAATGCCTTTGTTAACAGTATTTTTCTGTTCTATGTTAAAAGTTGCTCATAGCAGTAGTAGGAAAGAATTTATGATAGACTACAAACAGTGCAAACACTTTCAAACCCCCCTGCCAAAAAAGTGATGTAATAGGGCTGTACAGTGTGGGAGTTATGATTAAAAAAAAAAGTGAAGATAAATTTTTTATTCAGATACAGTCATTTATTTACGAAGTCATATGCAAAAGTTTGAGCACTCCTGGTCAAATTAGATTTTTTGGGTTATTTATTTTTTTTCTGTGTAGAAATAAGTGAACAAACTTAATGTCATTTGCTGCACATTTTAGTGCACAATTTCTTGTTGAAAATATTAGAAAACAATTACAAACAAAATAAAAAGGTGCCATAACTTTAGCAAATTTTTATATTCTTTTGTTATTGGATTTTACGTTATGCTAAATTCAGCAGATAAACAGTAAATGTGCTATCAGTTGTTTAGTAGTGTGTTCTCTGTAGAGGATGTGTTATTTTCACTTAGAAAATCAACTAAACATAATTTGACCAGGGGCGCCCAACAATAAGACTGTATGTGTCTTCCATTTCATTTTCTTTTTTGCTTTAAGATGTTGTGTAGGTGATGAGTCACTCACTGTCTAATGTTACACTGGTTAGTTCTAGTGTTAGCATCAGCTATAGCAAAGCTAATCTAAAGCCTCACCTGACACTAAAACTTGCTGTTTAAATCTGCAGAGGTTAAGAGATGTTTATAAAAATCCAGAAAATATAATCATTTTGACTGGTGCTATGCTAATTTGCACAAATCATCATACACTTGCTACAGCAAGTATTTTTATAGACTTATGTGGCTATACTATTACCTAAATATACTGACAAAATTTAATCTTCAGGACAGCTGCTGCTGCTGTTTTTTTTTTTTTAAGCTATGCAATGTAATTTTTTCTGTTTCTGTAAGGCTGCAAAGAATATTTGAAATTATTAAAAAAAAAAAAAAAGTTATATTAGAAAACAGTGAAGCCATTCAAATAACTGTCACTTGTAGCAGTTCTGTGAAGCCGTGCACTTCCTTGGGACATGTTTCCATATCAAGGGATTTTTGGAGGCATGGTTTAAGCTACTAATTATCATTTTGATATGACAGGACCTATTTTGACTCTAGGTACAGTCCAAATAAATAAATAAAATTTCTATTTCTTAAGACCGCTAGCGTACTTTATTTCAGAGAGTACAGGAGATTGTTCTGGCTAACCCTGGTAACAATACTAATAATACTAAGTGATTGTCATATTAAACATTTTCAGTTAACATTCGATAGAATATGTGAAAATGATACTAGCTGCAGTCCTGGTAAATTTTATTTTTTTCTTTCTTTGTCAAACTGTTGCTTTAACCATGCAGGGTTTGTTGTGTAGATGTTGATGGATCCTCTGGCTTTCTCTGTTGTGCTGTAAACTCACTCCTCCACCGTGTGTGTTTTTTCCTGTAGGTTTGACTCGGAGCTGTTAAGGCACCTGGGCTCCGACATACGCACCTCGGCCAATCTCCACCCCCCCCACCACCCCCACCAAGCTGCTGCCATGACCTCAGAGTTGGAGAGCAGTTTAACCTCCATGGACTGGCTGCCACAGCTGACCATGCGGGCAGCCATCCAGAAGGCGGATGCCCAGAATGCCCATGGGCCCGGCATGGCAAAGAAGAGTGCCCTTCTGGACCCCAACACCACACTGGACCAGGAGGAGGTCCAGCAGCACAAGGATGGAAAACCTCCTTACAGCTACGCCAGCCTCATCACCTTCGCCATCAACAGCTCGCCAAAGAAGAAAATGACCCTGAGCGAAATCTACCAATGGATCTGTGACAATTTCCCCTACTACAGGGAGGCAGGCAGTGGCTGGAAGGTAAGAGTGAGAGCGTATGCAGCTAACGATGCACTGATATGGATTTTCTGGGGTGATACTGATGGTATGGTTTTTGATGATGACACTGATAACTGATATCTGCACAAATTAACACTGAGTTGTTGCTATTACCAATACCATCGACCGTGCTTATTTTTTCCTTTTGTAACAGATGTTGCAATGACATATTTCCATCAAAGAGGTCCCCAAATCTGCAGTCTGCATTAAAACAAGTTTGCACTATAGATGGCGCATTGATTAATTTTACCAAGCTATGACATAGCTAAACCAGATATGACAAATATTGTAAACAATTACATAGTAGACACTCTTGTATGGAGCGACTTACAGTGATAGGTGAATAAGCATCCATGGCCAGTATAACGAAAGGTCCCGTTAAGCTTAAACTCACATGCGCAGTTTGCGCATTAGCAGTACACATGAAACTAAACTTGGGAAAAAAAGGTGACGCTCGTCTGTGTAGCGGTATGGCTAAACATGCTGTGTTTAGGCTGGTTAGGAAGATGTTGGAATGCTATAGAAAGTATTTAGCTAGCTGACATGGAGCTCGCTTTTGAGTTGTTTTTGCCACCCTAAGTGGAGCTGCGTAGCGGAGTGCCACTGCACACTGCGGCCAGAGTTTGTTTAACTTTGACCTATGCTGTGCTCGTGTTTATATGCCCATGACTGTAGACTATTTCTTGTTCTATTTCTTCTCGCTATGGAGTTTAAAAAAAGCATGCAGTATGTAATCAGGTTTTCTTGAATGATAAAGTCATCAGTTTAAAATTTGCATTTGAGATGTTTTAAGTTCCTTTTGTCAGGAGGTTTGCCACCATGAGCGATGCCATTGTCAAGACTTGCTGATGTGTAGGGCAACATGCAACGTGAATTTGCCCTAATGTGAACATACCTTCATTTATCCAACAGAGCCGTATGACAAATTCAGTAGCAAAAATAAAGCAGATAGATTTTGTAAAAAATGGGAAATCTTTTAGCAAGTTTGGGTAAAATCAATATGCTAGAGCTAACTGATTAACTGTTAGGTGGGGGGCAGTCTTTGTCTTTGGCAAGGTAAATTCTTTCCTGCTTAGTAGATTATATGAACACTTGTCGAGGTAACGCTAAAATAGAGGAATAGCTTTCATTGTTAGCCTAGCTGCACTGATTTGCTTCTGACTTCTAACAGTCATTTTTCATTATCTGACACATTAAGGCACTCATGTTTTGTAGTAAAGTTAGCAAGGTAAAATAATGTACCATAGTAAGATGCATCACTGAGTGAGAAGGCACAGAGCTGACAGTTTATTAGGTACACCGTGTACCTCTCTTTGACAATTTTAATTTTGTAAACCTACTAAATGGTGACTCAGATACCAGGTTGTTCAGCTAAATGTGGAGATGTAATCCGTGTACTATGGAATAGACCTTTGTACGGTGTCGGCTTTTAACATGTTCAGTTCTACATGTGAAAAGTTAACCTGGCAAGAACTTTGCGTCAGCTTTTGACAGCTTTAATTTTCGTTGCGCCAGGAACATAGTTGACTTAGCCCTTTCTGGGTAGGTGGAATGAACAGGACCTCCCTGCCCCCATTAGAAGTGGTAGTTAGTGTTCTCCTGAAATTGTTACACTGTTCATGGTACTAGATTAGTGGCAGTTTGAAAAAATGTGGTGGTTGGCTTCATGTGTCTCCAAGGAAGCTTGTTCCTTCCAGATTGATAGCGCTTTGTTGTGGAGGGAGTCCTAGCTAGTACATAGCATTGGACATGACTCAGCTGGGTAGAAAAATAGGTAAATTTAAGGAAAAAAAAAAGATGAAAATGTCCTCTCTTAGGGCGTTTTCACACTTGGGCCGTTTCAGCGTCTGAAGTGGACCCAGACCGCTGAGTCATGGTTTCTTTTGCATATGTGAACACGCCAAACGAACTCAGACCCCCATAAACGGCCCCAAAAACGAACCGAACTGAGACCACCTCGAGAGGTGGTCTCAGTTCGGTTCGTTTGTAGTTCGTTTTGTGGTTCGATTAATTTGTGCATTGTGAAAACAAAACGGCCCCAGTCCGCTTTAGCTGTGCTTTATGGTGAAGACCTCGATGCTCACCGCACACACAGCCACAGTCTTCACTTTAGCAGGTAAACAGACCAAGGATCATTATGAGGTTCTACTCAGGATAAAGTCAGACAGCAGCGCTGACTTATTAAAGCGATCAGATGCGAGAGCTCGCGTGATTTTACCGTGTTAAAGGCTCGAGCTGGGCATGCAACGCAATTCTCAGCTGCTTTCACACTGAACGCTGAATGAATGAAAATTCGCCGGGTGGAGCTTCAGTGAGGAGCACAGCCGAACACGGAGCCCACCGCGGCAGACCCGCAGGGCCGTGTTTCCAATTTTGCGCGATGGACTTTGGCCAATCGTTTCAGCGCGGCCAATAGGAGAGCAGCAGGCGGGTCTGGTGGTTCTTCTCGTCACCTGATAGGTCGGATTTATCAGAGAACGCGGCCCACTTGGCGAGCGCTCTGCACACCGTGAGTGCTGTGAAAGGGGTCCGAGTTCTAATGGAGCTGTGGTCTGAACAAGAAGTGGTCTGAGATCTCAATGGACCAGAAAGAAAACTGAGTCCTCTTTAGAGTTCACTTACATTGTAAACACAAAAAGAACTGAGGTCATTTGCGGTTGGTTCCCTTCCAGGTTCACTTAAACAGAACTCGGTTCGGTTCTTTTAAAACAAACTATATGTGAAAACACTGTTAGTGAAGGATGCGGAGCTATGGGTTGTAATTATCAGCCATAGTTTTAGTAATTTCAGACAAATAATATTAATGACTTTAAATTCACCATTTATTGGCAGCTGATATATTGTGCACCCTTACAGCCAGCCTGTCCTGAGTAAATTATTTGTCGTTATTTACTTTCTGCCCGTCAGACCCATTTGCATGCATGCAAGTGACATTCCCCTCCACTTAAATTCAATCAGTGTACCAAATCAGCCCTGAATTCAGGCAGGAGGAGACAGCCAAGGTTAATGTGTGAAATTATTCTCATTTCTTATGCTGTCAAGTTGTTTTTGCAGAGGATTATTTTGCAAATATAAAAGTAGAAAAATGATTCACAAGCATCACTTTCATTTTTTGTGAAGGAAAAGTGTTCTGATCTGGTTAGGAGCATTAATATTTGACACAAGTCTCTTGTGTCTTTCAAAAAAAAAATAAAAAGGAGAAAATAGAGGCTGTTTTTCAGACAGAAATGTGAGCGTGGAGAGTGTTGATATTCAGGGAGGCAGCAGACCTAGCCGAACAAGCCGTAGACAAAATCTCCTATTCATGGATTGTATTATTCATGCCAGATGCCTTGATACAAGTCCATTATGTGCGAGAGAGCCATTGCTGTGTCATCATCTCAAGGAGCATATGATATACAGAGATGAAGCCAAGCTGATTGCCTTTTAAAGAGCGGAGATGGAAATTGATATTAGAATGAGCTTTCCAATCAGCTGACATTTATTGCCAATAGAATTGGTAGCACGGCTTTATTGCAGTCAAGACAAGATGTATGTGCTTCATATCCGTCAGAGACATGGCGTGTGCGTGTGCGAGCATGTTTTCACCCCAGCCTCTCTTTTCTTTTCCTTTTTTTTTTTCCTGCGAAGCAGATGTTTACATCCATCTATACAAGGCTTCTCAAGCTTATACAAGTTTAAAGATCAAGCGCATAATTTATTTTGCTTATTTGATGATTTATGTTATTTTATTTCCCCCCCTCATTTGATAAACATGGAATCAAAACCATAAATTAAATACTTTATTCTGTTTGACGGTGCAGCATGAGGTTGTCTGTAAAGATTATTTTAAAAAGCTTCTCAGCTGCTTTTCTACATACATAAAATAGGACAATTTCTGTAGGTCTCCAGTTAGCATCTTTTAGGAGATTGGGACAGTTGCTGTACTTTACTATAGGATATTATTTTAAAACAGTACTACAGGAAGATTAAACGTAGTTGTAAATATTATATATTTGTATGTATGAATTTTTACATTTTTTGTAGACAACTGTGTACTGTATACTGGTCTGTCGAAATCTTCTGGCTTCTAGCTCCTGTTCTTTTTCATAAGTGATGTTTTTTAGAAATGCAGTCATGTTGCCAGTAAAAAAAAGCCTCGTAATTTCAGAGAGGTGTGTTTGGGGTCAGGGAGATATTAATGCTCCCTGAAATCTGTGCTGCTAGATTGAAACATTGGGTTACTTGTTTGCTCTTCCTCCATTCTAACATATGTTCGTATTCTCTCTTGGTAGTACCTGGAAAATGCTTGAGTTAAATTTCTTTCTGAAGCTTTAATGCCTTTTGTGACATCTGCCTGTTCTTTTTGTCCCCGGCCTGCATTGTGAACCGACACAACAAATGGATTTCAGCATTTTATATTCACAGGGAAAAAAAAAAAAAGCGCTGTACAAGGCTACTGCCCTGACTCGCTCCAGCACCTTTCGCTGGGAACATTTCTCCATTTTGCCCCAATGTAACCTCAGCCAGGAAAGCACCTTGCATTTCTGAATAGCATTAGATAGAAGGAAATGCTACTGGTGTACTTTAATTTCTCTTATTGATGGACACTGATTGCCACATTCCTCCTGGATATCACATATTGTGAGAGCGCACATGGGCATTTGAATGGTGGTGCTGGTGAAGTAATGTTCTGCTGTAAAAGGGCAAATACTTTTTACACTGTAAACATAAAATCTGATCAGCTGAATGTTTTTTACAGGGGGAATTTCTTTACAAGTTAGTAATTCATCAGCTGGCAAATCTTGTTCTATAGTGACATGTTGCATTACAATCTTGTCTGTATTATGAATTTGGGAAAGCAAAGATGTGAGCAGGGAGTATTTTTCTTTCCGTTTGCGCGTGTAATTCTGTATGTAGAAGCAGCTGTGGTATTTACCCAAAGGTGGCTGCTGAAATCAAAGAGAAAAAAACGTGCCGGTCGGTCTCTCTGAAGGTTTTTTCCCTTTTTAGATTCACAGTGTGAGGCAGACGGAGCCGCTATGGTGTCTGCGTGTGTAATGTGAAGGAGAGAGTGTGTTTGAGAGGGAGGGAAAAGGGTAGGTTCACACCGTAACAAGGCTGCATTGTATGGAAATAGTGCAATAGGATTGGTGTAAAAAGAATCTTATAAGAACCGAATGAGCTTTTGTGACAGAAAAGAGAGTGAATCTCACCTGCTGTAGTCAAAACTCCCTTGTATCCAACAGGAATCCTTTTTTGTGTTGGTGCTATATTTACATTTTTGCACGTATGTATCGTGCGAGTGTTTGGGGTGAATGTAGGTCGGGGTGCAGTCACCGCTCCACCGTTCCCCTGGAGATGTCGGCGGCAAGAATTTACGACCCAACGCACGCGCGCGTCTGTTCTCTATGATAATGCAGGCTGTGCTGCAGAGAGATGAGCTATCCGGGCTAATCCGGACGCCACGGCAACTCATTTAATCATCTCAATAGAACTCCATTAGCTGCCGCTTTTAAGAAATATCAATAAGTGCTGTCAATAAGAAAAGATAATTCATCAAGGTCAAAAATTATTAATGCAGTATTAGCGGGGAGCGAGTATATGCTCCGCAAGCGTCCGTGAGCATGCAATTAGATTCCTTGGATAGAGCTGTATTACATCCTCTTAAGCGCTTCAGAGTAATTTCTGATAAATTTTAGAAACCACAGTCTTTTTCTGTTGAGATCCTGAACAAGGTTTTCAGCTTCAGTAAGCTAGAACACTGTAACTTCACTTCAGGAATTGTTTAGTGGTTGCAGATGACACTTCAGTTGATGGAGATGGCCATGTATTTCGTAATTTTTAATTCAAAGAAAGCACACAGTGCCATCCTTTGTTTTTATATAGTATGGCAGATTAATTTTCCTGTATGAATCTGGAAAATAGTCCTCAAAACCTTCATCCTGATGATCCAAGAGCTTCTGTGCGCCAGATGCCTTACTGTAGTTTTCTCAAATGAGGGTGCAAATGAGATTAATTTGGCCTCTCTCAGGTTGAGAGGCTCACTTGTTCACCTGTCAGTTCCACTCGTCATTGATGAGACATTTAATGCAGTGAAGATGCTTGGCAGCAGGTTAGCAGCTGTGCTTATGAGTCTGACACCAGCGAGGCCATGCCTTAACTGTTTCTAATGGGTTTAAAACCATCAGTTAAAAAAAAACTGCTTGACCCACAAGTATTTCCGTAACCTCACAATTAAGGCAGCACAATACATTGTTTACTGTTATTGTGATTTCATTGGCCTTTGTAATGGTGACACCTCAAAAGGCTGCATAATGCAAAGGAGGGCTGCCACCAATGACTATTTTCCATTGATTAATCTATCAACTGTTTTACATATTAGTCGATTAATCTAAACAATTAATTTTCCTCCGAAAATCAAATTATGGCCTTCCCTACACAAAGAGCTGCCTACAATAATGGCAAAAATAAGAGCCCAATGCACATGATCACACACTGGCACAATCAATCAACGTAAAATAAGCCCAGATGCTGGCCTAAACATATTCTCGAACACTTATTCAGTGGAAGTTCTCAAGTAGCAGGTAGATGACTTTGTGCCTTCAATAATGAATGTTTTTAGCAGCTACAGGGACAACACATTTAAAAAGCTCTCCCTAACTTTTTTTTAATAAACATGAATAGACAAACCACGTACAGCGATTTTGCTGGTCTATCATCCAGAATAGCACCTGTGTGTTATTTCTTCAGGTGCACGTGCTTCGCGTAACTGCTGCTGTGGTTGCAGTTGTCTTTATGTTTGCCAGCCCATTGTGCAAATGTTCCTGGTCCACCTTAAATGGTGCAGTAGTTATTATAACACCTGAGGTGGCAGATTGTAACTGCTGCATTATTTAAGATGGAACGGTAGAGTTTGAACAAGAAGCTGGCGAGAAAAAGCTTTGTTTGTGATATTCCATTGAAACTTTGTACAATGTACAAACCACCTTTTCGTTTGAGCTAATTTGAAATACTCCAATACTTTTGACACCTTGGGTCTTTGTAAACTTTTAGAAACCTCTTTCGCAATCCAGTCAGACTGCTGTAGCCGCCGTGATTTTTTTAAAACCTGTAGCGTTTAATGGTGCCAAAAACGACCGACGTCATGCATGCAGCAATTACATATTTGAAGCATTTTAAAAATCAAAAAGGTAAATACATGAAAATAATTTAGAAAACAAACGATGTGTTGGTTTAAAATATTGATGTCTGTACATCGACTAGTGCAGCAGCCCTAATGCAAATGGCCTCTAACTAGCTGCAATGTTTCTGAGTATCCTGACCAATTACAGTTCTGGATGAAATTTCTGAAGGTGTTTTGTTGAATCAAGTAATTTATGCAATCCAACAGAATTATTTTGGTCTAGGGATGCTATTTTTGGCAATTTTTTTGACTGATAGCTGATGTCTTTAGGCGACAATTAATTGTTGACTAACAAGCCTAAAATCAATCAAAACATATAAATTATAAAATAGAAACTTCCAAATCTAATAGCGGACTAGCAGAGCTATGTTGCAAGCCACTGTAAAATAATTGAAATACAGTTGTGAACACACACATCATCTAATTTCTGTATTAATGCACTAATTAATGAAATATTAGAATATGTTCCTTATATGGACTTTTTGGAACATACTGATAGGTGAGCTGGGCATATAATACGGTTAAAAAGAAACTCAATGAAAGCTCAGTGTACCTCGAGCGGTCCCTGAACACCAATATTTTTAGCTGCCTCTTCGTTTTTTTATGTGTACAGTTCAAAAACATCCCTCACCTAAAACATGTGACTACCCTGGTTAAATGAAGGTAAAATAAAAAATGTAAAGCTAAACTCACCTATTCAGATTGAGATAGCTGTTTATTGGAAATAAAATACAATTAAATACTTTTTTTTTGTATTTTTTTTTCTTGTCCAGTAGGTTTGGTTGAATGGTTGTTTATTTGTAATATAACTTAATCTGGTAATCATTTTAATCCACGTTTTTGTATAGAAGTAATTCAGGCCAATTTTAAACCTTGTCATGAATGATCAATGTGTTTGTGATATATTGCAAGCTGTATCGCAGTTGCCAAATGTAGAAATATAATCACAATGCTTTTGTCCATAGCTTGCAACATAAGTGTGTGTGTTTTGTCCTCCAGTGCAAAAAGTCTAAACATGAGTTTAAGGGCTTTAAATGTATGGAAGTTAGCAGATTATCAAGGACCCGGGCCATGTGAAAGCTCTTGTTATCCTGTGAGATTTAAAATCTCTGTTTACAAAACATGTTCATAATCCCACTGCGGTGCAAGCTATAATCTGATCATGCACTCTGAAAACGTGAAGCGTGTGTGTGTGTGTGTGTGTGGCTGCAAATAATGGCGGTGCACACAGGTGCACTTCAGAAAGGCTTTAAAGCAGCTGTCTGTCAACGTGTGTATGTGTTGGGTGTGGGTAAGTTAACTACTAGGGATGCACCATGATGTCTGTGACATATTGGTCAAATCATAACAAATGTGTGTGTTTTGTGTGTGTATTTCCTATACCTGCAATGTCAGCTCTCTAATAAAATAAATCCTGAAAATCACAACCAAGTAGAATTTAGAATTGGTTAATAAAGACCCCTGGTCATTTGAACATGAGTGCATGCATAACTTAAGCCCCTCAATTTTACTTTAAAAGGATGCACTCAATTCAAAGACCCAGTGGTGTCCACGAAATATGGTAACTCAGGGTATATATCGGTGCATCCCCATCAATTGCGTCATTTTTCTTAAAAGATCCTGTTTATCATCACAAACCAGTGTATAGATAGTATTTGATTGAAGATTGATGATGGGTATAGACGTGCGTCATTCTGTAGTCCTCGTTATG
This sequence comes from Colossoma macropomum, assembly GCF_904425465.1. Classification (NCBI taxonomy): domain Eukaryota; kingdom Metazoa; phylum Chordata; class Actinopteri; order Characiformes; family Serrasalmidae; genus Colossoma; species Colossoma macropomum. The sequence goes on from NW_023494810.1 coordinate 17,218,816, forward strand.
CCCATATTAGGAACTCCGGGTCTAAGCCCGGATCCAGTGGTTTTCGAGAGAAGAATGTTCACAGGACAAAACGTATCGGGTTCTGAACATTTTTATTTAACACAGGGTGTGATAGAGGCAATTTTTCAAAAACCCTATTCATTGTGGCCATAGAGAAATGGAGCTTGGACCCGGAATTCCTAATATGGGCATAAGAGCATGGTGCCAACTACAAAATGATGACACGACTACAGTGGTCTATTGTGAATGCTATTTATAGAATGGCATAGTAACAAGTAGCTGATTGGATGTTAGCCCGTTATGACATCTTATTGTATTCACTTATTTTTACCAGTTCTTTCTCCTGTTCCTTCTTAAACAGTCTAATTTGCAAATGGTAAATTTACTTCACTGCCCTTTTTAAATGTGGCACTACTGGCCCACCCATTGTGTGTGTTTCTGTGTGTTTCTGTGTGTTTGTGTGTGTTTGTGTGTGTTTGTGTGTGTTTGTGTGTGTTTGTGGCACCCACTGGTAAACATGAGCAAAACAGGCTGTAAAAAACTTTCTTTATTGCTTATCCCTTTGATCTTTCATTCAAAATATTAGCAAAAATCTAAGGCATCTGAGACCATTCCTCCATACAGAACCTCTCCAGATCCTTCAGATTCCAAGATCAACACCGTGGACTTTTCTCAGGGGTTAAGGTCAGGGCACAGGGGTGATTCTGGCAAAACCTTGATTTTGTGTTCAGTGAATTTTGTGCGCTTTGGATCATTGTCCTGCTGGAAGATTCAAACAATGGTCCAGTTTTAGCTTCCTGGCTGAGGCAGTCAGGTGTTGATTTTATTTCTGCTGGTATTTGACAGTCTGTGATACCCAGTATGTAAATAAATTGTCCAGGGCCTTTGGAAGAAAAGAGTATCACAGATCCACCACCATACTTTGCAGTGGGGATGAGGTATTTTGTTGTGTCGTCTTTGTGTCCACGCCAAACTCACCCCTGGTGTTTGTTTGTCCTTTAGAGCAGAGGCTTTCTTCTGGCAACACCCCAAACTGGCTGTGGTCATATAGAAGGTGATTGATTGTGGTCGGGAGGCGTTTTAAGATTAATATTATTAGTCCCACAATGGGGGAAATTTCACCTCCGCAATCTAACCCATCTGTGCAGTGAAACACCACATACACACTAGTGAAGACACATCCTAGGGAGCAGTGAGCACACTTGCCCGGAGCAGTGGGCAGCCCTATCTGCAGTGCCTGGAGAGTATTTGGGGGTTAGGTGCCTTGCTCAAGTGCACCCCAGTCATGTACTGTCGGCTCAGGGGAACGAACCGACAACCTTCCAGTCTGGTTCCCTAACCTCCAGCCCACGACTGCCCCAGCAAGACCAAACTCATTTTTGCAATTCCCCATCTGTGATACTCAAGAGATTCTTTGTCCATTTAAAACATCATTGGGAGTTTGACCTGCGTTTCATCTCATATATATTCCCCAGTGAAACAGGAAGTCATGTCTGACTATTTAAGCGTTCCTGATCACTCAGGTGAAACATAAAATTAATGGGTATATACTTCAGTTAGATTTCACTCTTAAGAATTTATGGGGATGCCAACAATTGTGGCGCACACAGATTTAAGAAACAAACTTATTTTATGACAAGATTTAGTTTGTTTTAATCATTATACCTTAAATAAGGGTTAGATTTTTGTTAATATTTTAATAAACATACATACATATATGTGTGTATGTAAGTTCATTCTACATTTAACCCCCTCCTCCAAATACCTGTAATACTATTCCGATAATTGCTGGCCGGATTTTTGGTCACTGCTACACCCGCGCTAATTGCCCCAATCTCAGCAGTAAATTTTTTTTCCAGCGTTGAGACGGCCTGTCTGGAAAAAACACCAAAATGGCGCAAAAGGAATTCCCAGCAGCTTCTCCTTTGCAAGTGCCAGGATGCCAAAGAAAATCCTGAGCGGTTCTCAACGGGTTTAGAAATGCTTGAAATGTTTGTTCTTGGGCTTGATCACTTAAGGTGGTTGTTGCTACTGGCATGCCTTTTTTTCCTCCTCCTCAACACCTGCATGCAGCAAAAGGCACAAAACAAGAAGCAGAAGAATGCACGAGTGCGTTATTGCCAAACAAACATTGCAGCGGCTGACGTTGACCTTTCAAATGGATAAGCGTGGTTACCCAGCCTGAATCTGCCGCCATTTAGAAGCCAGTGTGCAGTGCTGGCCTCTGTAGGGGCCTTGGACCTAGCTATTTGATCTCATTATGAAATGCAAATAGCCAGCAACCTAAACAGATCAAAGGTTGCTTCCACCATTGGGCAGCCGGTAGAGGAATAGGCACCTGAGGCGTTTCACTATTTTTCTATTAAGTGATTTGGGTGGCTGCTGCACCCCTCCTGGGCATTATTTGCTTTGGAGATAGTCTTCCTGCTTGTAAGTAACTGAACAAGTCAAGCCGCTGCCTCCTGCAGCCGTTATTTAAATGTAGCGGCAGCGGCTCAGGTAAGAGTATTTCGCTTCCACTATCTCTTGGCCCAAGCTTGAGTTTTGCCAGGGTTTTGGAGTCCTGATGTAAAATCGCTTCAGTTCCTCATCTTTTCCCCAATTCCTCCATCTGGTCCTGCAGCCTGGATCATCATTACAGCGTTAAGCAAGCATTTAAATTTTAAACACTCTTCTGATATTGAATAATTCAATAGGTGCGATACAGTACATATTTGGAGGAAGCCCATTTTTGCTTGGTTATTTATTTATTTATTGTAAAATATGGTCACTTCGCAGAACATCAGATCCAGTCATGTGAAATCTGCTGCAGGATTATTAGCTTCTGTGGTTTGTTTGAATATTTTTAGCTCTGTAGTCTCTCTCAGCTCTGCTCTCTCCAGATTGCTTTTAATTGTGGCAGCAGAAGTGGCCGTGTTGGTGGTGGGAGTGGTGGTGATTCATGCCGAGCCGGTTTGATCCTGCTGTGAGACGGCTCCTGTGTCAGGAAGCTCCCGCCTGGTCTCCCGCCCACCAGCCTCACCTTGCCCCATCCCACTCGTGCCCCTGCGCCCGCTCAGAGTGGGTGGGCAGCGAACCGAACGTTGCTGAGCGCCAGGTAGACCTGGCACAGACACAGAGCTTTCTGTGCAGAGTGGAGAAGCTGACACGAGTGAGGCTAAAACAGGCTGATGTTGCGGAACAGCATCATCTGCAGTGCTGTTTCATTTGATTGTGACACTGGTGCATTATTGTCACTGTTAGAGACCTAGATCAGGGTCTGACATGGTCTGAAACAAGGTCTGAAAGTTTTTTCCTCCACCTGCATCTGTGGAGAATGACATTTTTTGAAAAGTGGGTAGTGGAGAACGGAAAATTGCTGCCTACCACTTTTGAGATCTATTTTTAAAACGGAATTAAAACAAAGTCTTAGGCCATTACGTTGTGTGAAATATCTCTTTTTTTTTCTTTCTTTTTTTTTAACCAGTATCCCCAGTGTCTCTCTTTTCAGGAGGTTTAGCAGTTCCTGGAAAATGTTGCCACATATTGTAGGTAGCGTAGAGTACCATGCAAAAGTCATAGATGTTCATTTGTTCAGGTCAGTCTTTGAAGTTGGTTGCATTTTCTGAGTCTCACAATCCTTGTAATTTAAACACATTCACTTTTGAGTGAATGTGTTGAGGTCTGGGCTCTGTGCAGGCAAGTGCATTGTTCTGAGAACACCAGCAGCTTCTTTGTTTGATTTTCAGAATTTCTTTTCATTCATTATCTCAAAAATGGCTTTCTGACAGCTGCACATCCTTTCAGACCCATAATTTTGAGTTGTCTTCTCACAATGGACAGAAACATCTGGGATCTTTTAGATCTGAAGGAAGACTGGAGCTTGATTTTCTCCTGTCTGTTAAAGATGAAAGCTTTCAGTACTGTAGACCATAGACCTTTTTTCATGGGATCAGCTTTGTTAACTAATGATTTGTAATCGATATTGTCAACTTTGTTGATTAATTGTTGTTGACTAATGTACTTATGTCTTTTCTCCTCCATCTAATCTGAGTGTTTAAGAAGACTTTAGTTCCCAAACTGAACAGAGGTGTTTTCCACACTCTTGCTGAGCATCAGTCATTTGTCTTCCATTGACTGATTCTGGCTCATCATCCATGATAATGAGATCTGTTAAACAAAGTCAATACTTGGTGCAAGGCTGTGAATGCTCAAACATTCATTATTCTGGTGCTGGTCTAAAACAGTGACTAGAACTTTCTAGTACCTAGGAATATTTCCCAACTTATACACAAATGTACTTCTTTACTTTGACATTTTACCAGAATATTGTTACCCATAGTTTAAATTCGAAATTACTGCTAAATTGCTAAGTATATTTCAATGAAGTTTTTTTTTTTTTTGGCTCTGCGTTGGTTGCGGCAGTCACCCACAAAGGTCCAAACTGCGAATTTCCTCTGGTACTGCAGCTTTTGAGTTGAAAAACTGCTGAAACTGCAGATGAGATTGGCCTTCAGGATTGGAAAACACTGGCCTAGAACGTTGACAGCCATGTTTAAGTTATCGGTTGTGTAGTAAAAGATGTGGTTCCCTGAATCTCTCTAACAGAGCAATGGTTTTGAAGCAGTTTAAGGGTTGGGGGAGGTTGGGATGTTCTTGAGCTGTTGAGGTTTATGAGCATGTTTTAATAACTCTGGAGAAAGGCAGAGAAGTGCAGAAAATGTATATGGCTTTTCCAGAGCACTGTCGGCTTGCGTAGAACCTGAGATCATCACCTCCAATAAGCCGTGCCCTCGCTTTTGTCTTAGATCTGTCAAATGTGTGGCGCTGGAAATGCAGACAGTTAGGGGGAGGTCACCCTTTCAGCATAGCTAAATTTGTGAACTGTGAGGAATCTGAGGAACTTTAAAAACAACCCATAAAAACTGGAAATATCATTAGCTACTTCTCAACTACTGTGCAGGAGAAGAATGAAAAAATAAATAAATAAAGAGACTACTGCCTTGCTGCATTGACGGGCTTTGGAATTGAGTTGTGTGATGTTTTGTAGATAAGATTTGATTTTCATACTGCGCACTGTCATTTTGTTTACATTGACTCCTTAATGCCTCCCCCACCTACTCACCCTTTTTTTCCTCTTCTCGCCATCAGTAAATTGCTTTCTTTTATTTAAGATATTTGTTTTTGGTTCACAGCACGTTTGTTTCCTTTGCACACGTTTTAGAATACAATTTATTTTGGAATTCTTCAGCAGTAGGGCATGAATTCCATTAAGCTAAACAAGTCAGCAGCTCCGCTCATTTGAGGAGGACGCCCATCTCTTCATTAATTGAGGCTGGGAAAGGCCTGAGCGTGGCCTGCCTCTCGACGCTGCCGTGATTTAGCCCCGAGAGAGAGTGAGGCGGTGAGCCATGATGAATTTCTGCATGCTATAAATAGACCCTGGTCCTCGGAATCTGCCTTTAACTCCGAATCTGCCCTGTTAAATCCTCCTAAGCTGGGCTGGCCTGTCTGTAGCTGCCGTTAGCATTGCATGAATGGATATAGGAGGGGGATATATACCTTTTTTCTATATATATATATATATATATATATATATATATATATATATATATATATATTAAAAAAAAAAAGCTTTGTAGGGACATATCTCTTTGTTTCTTTTTAATGGATGAATTACAAGTTTGACTTAATTTCTCATTTTTCTCCTGTAGGCCTCCTGGTCTTTGTTTTTAAAATTATTTAAATACTTCTGTAACTGAAGTCGTCCTCTCTCCCCATAGATCTATTTTTCCCCCTTTGGAGCCATGTGCTAATTTGTCAGATATTCTATCATTCTGTTTTTCAGCCTTCTCCCTTCTTTTTTTAAGATGATTACAAAAAAAGATGCAGGGCTAATTAGCAGAGGCTGGTTGGCAGTAAAGGTAAGTGGAGCACAAGAATGTGTGAACCAGACTGATGGGAAGGGACTTCAGATAGTGTTCGGTTTGAGCTCTGTGGAGTCAGAAGAGGTCATATGTTACAATGAGAAGTGGTCTTAGGGGTGTAATAATACCCATTTTCAGGTTCAGTACTATTTTTTTTTAAATGTATATAAATCTTGATTCTACAGAGCTTTTTTTTATATACTACACAAACTGGTTTGAAAACTATTCTCTTCAGCTCAGTCTCAGAAGTTGGATTTTATGTATGAGCTCTCTGCTGGACCTTTTTCAATGCTTGCAACATCAGCAAAACAATGTTAAGTCGATATCAGTTGTTTTTCATGCACATATCTGCTGATGTAGATACATAAACATTTATAGGAATTGGAACTATGTCTAGATTACCACTGAAAATGTATTTACTTATGTATAGTAAAATTAATGAAATGCAGATATGTTATCGTACTAGCCCAGTGTTGCCCGTGTCCTCTGCTATTTTAGTTTGAAATACCAGTCAATTTTAAACATCTATTCAATGCTGATGCTAATACGAATTTATCATTGTGCATCCCTAATAATAAGCACCAAAAATTGCAACCTCTGGAGTTAAGAAACTACTTTAGGGAAAAAAAGCCCAGTCGTTTGAGAGTTGATGTGGGTGGAGTATAACCCTTGCTGACTTTATTCTAAATGGATTAACCAAGGTGCCCAGTTTTGATCATTTCAAGTCCTGCTGTAACAGTGGAAGCATAGACAGAAACACCTGTGGACTTTTTGAAATATGAAGCAAGAGTGGAATCCTTAATCCTTAAGAACTGTTCATCTGATGGTGACAGTTTTGGTGGCGTACCAGATTGTTAAAAGTCCCGTTTTCTGCGTATCCTTAAGCATTTTTTTTTAAATTAAAAACTCCTGTTTTTAAACTTATTTTCCTTTGACTTTGTGCTTCCATAGAAATATCTCCTGAAAAAACTTTAAAGGCTGTGTATATATGTAGTATATATGTAGTATTGTATGTGTTTTCTATAGGGGACTTGTTTCTCTTCATTTTTTGTTTTCTGTTAAACTAGGGAACTGCTTAAAGCCAGTCAGTGCAGCTGCAGTGCACAATGGATAACAATGAGAATGCTCAAACGACTGCAATGTTTCATCAGTTTTTATGCCTCTCTGACATGGTTTTAGCAGACAGGAGCTGTAGACAGAGTGGCACCGTGTGTGTGCACGCGTGCGTGGTGTCACTGAGGGTATGGCACGCCGCCCAGGGGTTCCATGCGGAGTTCCCCACAGCAGAAACGTAGTTTATCCGCCATGCTTTTCCTCTCTGGGTTTTGGGTGACTAAGGTTTGTCTGTGCTGGTGGCAGGATTTTGAAGCCTAATGAGTTGGCAGTGCTTTTTTGGACGCAGCAGCTAGCCGAATATCTGCAGAGTCAAATACCCGGGAGCTTGGAGACACTGAGAGAAATTATATGATCCTTCTGCTTGAAAGGATAGTGGAGAACTGAATTATTTTTTGATTTTTTTTTTCTTTGCACAACTGAAACCTCTCATTTCTTTAATTGCCTGTCTGTAACGCTGCATGCTGCACATTTTTGGGGTCGTCTCCAGTTGGCCTCTGCTGCATAAGGGTCTGCAGTTTATGGGTCTGCAGTTCGGGGATTGAAATCTGAGAGCATGATGCTCGGTGTCCTTACAGGGGTCATCTGTCTGGACAACCTGGTGATGGATTGTGGGGCTGCATGATATGGTCAGAGTACCATTCTGCAGTTATAGTGCAGCATATCACGATTGTGATATGGTTTAAAAACTGGTTGGCCTACAGTATTTTTGATGATAGTGATGCTTTGAGAGGAAAAAAAAAAAAAAGATTTACCCACTTTTCCCCTCTACCACAAATGCAGTCAATTAGCCACATGTCTGGTGTCTTTGATTCGTTAGTTGAAGCTATGAGGCTAATGTTGCTAACAGATAATGACAACTTTTAATTCACCAGTTAGCATCTTAAAAACTGCACGTCTAAATCACATGCTTGACTCACACTAGAAAGTTCTGCCTTTTTTTATTTTTTTAAGTCATTACAAAGTGGTTTGATGTAGAATGCTCCGATCTAGAGAAACATACAGACTCAGAATTGTTGACAATACTAGTGATACTAACCAGACATCCAGAGAGTTTAATGTCTCACATGAAGTTGTTCCAGGAAATGGTTATGAATACGCTGCCTGAAGCCTGAGACATTGTTTAAAATCCATTACTTGTGGAGAGCTGCTGTAACAGTATTGTATGATTAACCACTGTTTTGCCATTATCAGTGTTACGTATAAAAGATTAGATGTGTTTAGGTTCTCAGGTTGATTTGCATAGTAAATACTAGAGAGGAACCGATGTGAGAAGTGTTGCCGATATCAATATCTTCCATGTACTTACTAGTCAATGCCGATTTCAATAAGTAAAATGTAGAAATTGGTGCTAAATCCACCTGAATTGCCAGTAGCGTTCATTTGTAGAGGTTTAAAACTTATCTGAATTTTATTAATTTTACTATGTGAACACATGAGCCCAGTATCATTAAAAATTTTTCTGCTCATCTGGAGTGCAATAAATATATCATCAAACGTTTGAAATATCAGTCAAATCTAAACATCTGTTAGATGCCAATCTTTTTTTTTTATGCAAATATCTTTTGATACTGATCACTGGACATCCTTACTAAATAAAATTGATATTTGCATTTTATACATTGCAACCCCTGGTTCCTATCACCACCACTTGTTTTATTCAAGTCGTTATGTTTCTCAACAATATACCATTTCACATCCAGCCACTTTGAATGACTTTGTTTATATCTCAGTGGTTGGATTATGCAGAAATTTTGAATTCTATGGATTCCCCTTTAAGTAATCTCAAATAGACTTGATTTTGTGTTTTTTGACACTGTATGATGTATTGTTATCTTTAAAAATAGACAAATGCACATCACATCGCTTAAAACAGCAGTAGCAACCAACCTGCTCTCCTCCACTGCAAATACTGACAAGCACAACTCCGCCATTCCCTAGATCACTCCGGCTAAATCTCGGGTCATAGCAGTTAGGGATATGACACATGAATTCCTCATATATGATTGGCCCATTTGTCAATGTCAGCATGTCAGAGTTCTGAATGGTATGTTTTTTTCTCCTGCTAATTTATTGGCACAAAAATTCCTATTTGTAAAACAAGGTGATGGTAACAATATGCAGTAGTAGCTTACATAAGCAGAACTGCCTTCGTTCCTTCTGAAGGCGACGTGGGCTTTCTTAAGCAGTGAGGGTTGTGTGGGGTCAGTCTGACAAGCTGGCCGTGGTGAGTTTGATGGGTCTAGACACAGAGGAAGAGAGAGCAAGAGTGAGGGAGGCAAGAGAGAGAGAGACATTGCTGTTGGCTGCCGGCCCTCTAGCCTCCGTCCTCCTTATCAGGGCCAGCTGGCCACAAGGCCGCAGCCTCTAACCGCCAGCTAATTGCCTCTGAATTAGACAATTAATGTGGCCTTGTAGAGGGCTGGAGTTTGTGTGTGGAGGGACGAAGCAGAGCAGAAGGGTGTCTGGCCTCTCCTCACCTCCGCTATGTATTATTTATGGGTCATTGTGCTTGACAGTTCTGCATTAACTTTGCTAATGGACTGTATAGAAGGCTTTGACTCCCTTTTAAATCAGTGCTAACCCGAATACAAATAGCCAAGCTCAAGGATTTTTTTTCTGATTATTTTTCATTTTCCTACAGTTTTCTACAGTTGACAGTAGTGCTGGGCTTTATTGATAAACTTTCAAATCTTGCTGTTTTCAAATATATCATGGTATCATGGTGTCTAATGATATTCACGTTTGCATTATGTTCATGTTTTGTTTGGACTGATTTGTTCTGGTCTTGTTCTCTTTCAATTACACCAAAGGGAAACCCTATGCAGTATTGTAAAGGTTAACCCAACATCATAGATTTGCCCAAAGGGTGGAACTTCAGGGTCTCAAAGTTCAGGTTTAGAGCATCAAAGCAGTAATTTGTGAAGAAAAAAAAATTGCAGTTATTCCATTTGCATCTACAGTACTGTGCAAAAATCAGAGACCACCCTTTGTTTACTTGATTTCCAGTCAGTAAGTCCAGTACTGTAGCTGATCAGTCAAAAATTATGTCAGATTTTTTTTTCACTAGAGCTGTAATGGAAGCTTACCTCATCAATTAATGCTTATACTCTACTAATTAATATTGTAAACTGCTTGCCTGAATCACTCACTTACCTCAAAACATGTTGTGTTGTTAAGTAATCTCAAATAGACTTGCTTGTATGGTTTCTGACACTATGTAACATACTGTTGCTTACTGTTTTTAGCCATGCTACTTTCATCTGTTTTTGTAGATGGCCCCAAACATGCCTTGGCTGATTGACTGCACAGGGAAAATTGGTGTGAATATGATTTTATGCAAAAATATTCTGAAGTCTGCTTTGTAGTCGTTTTTTAGCTGTCTGCCATGCACTGGACATTTGAAACATTTGGCATTGTGGCTTCAGGGCCGGACGTTTTCAGAGAGGCTAATTGTGGCCATTTTCAGACAGATGTGTTGGGTTTAACTGTGTGCAGAGCAGAGTGGGCAGGTACTGAGAAGGCAGTAGAGATTTTGGCTGCATTGTGCGGATTGGAGCTGGATTGTCACCTCTGCACCCCTCATTAGCTCCATTGGCTGTAATAGTGGTTATTGACTGGATGGGGCTTTAAGCACCTGTAAGATTAATGGAAGCCCTCCCAGCTGCATGGCACGAGTGCCGCTTCGGCTAGCGCTGCTGAGGAGCCTCTTCTGCATGTGCTTCATCAGCCACTCGTTCATAGTGGCTGTTCCAAAACTCTGTTTTTGTGGTGACCCTGCGTATTTACGCCTGCTCCCCGGTTGGTGGCTGTTAAAAGTACCAGTTCAAGAGCAAAGGTCTTTTTGGAGCGTGTGCGAGTTTATGTGTCTATTAATGCTAATGGCTTTGTCTTAATGCAGACTTTGAAACAGCATTTAGCTGCTGGCACACACAAAATACATCTACATAAATATGGCTGTAGAAATAAAGAAATCATATTGTGATCAGATTGCAACAGATTGTGATGTACCTTCTGATATGTTAAAGAGACACAAATATATTTTGATGTGGTTAGAGATTGACTTATCATTTTTGACCAAAATGATTCACGGTTTTGCTTCGAAAACTCCTCTGTATTGGTCAGGATGCTCACAGTACGCAATAAAGAAATCCACTGATTTGAATATTGTAGCCTTCTACAATATCAATATCACAAAGGCCAGTATTGCAAGAATGATTGACAAGCAATACATTTTGTGGCCCTGCCGTTAAATACAGAAAATAAACAGTTGAACATATGAATGTGATGACCATTTATAATAAAACAAACAGTACAGTGCAGAAGTCCAGACACCTTTTATTTGATTTCAGTTAAAAGATTAAGTACAAGTTATTTAATTTTCAGTTTCAGGAAAAAAGAAAAGAACAGAAAATTACACAGATGCCTTAACAACTAAATATAATCTCAAAATTTTTCAGTGTGTCCATTATTTGCCTTTATTACAGCTCCCAACATTTCAGGAAACTTGGTGTCAGTTTTTTACAGAAATCTGGAGGGATATTTTTTTAACACCTCCAAAGTTCAGTCTGAGTAGTTGGTTGTGCTTTCTGCTTCTCGTGATCCAAGTAACCCTTAACACATTCACTGATGTCGAGGTCTGGACCTGGACAATCTATTGTTCTAAGAACATCAGGAGCTTCTTTGCTTGATTTGTACATTTTCTTCTTGCTGCTTCCTTTTCTCGGCAACAGCTTCTTAACAGCTGCACATCCTTTCAGACCCATAGCATTGATTTGTCTTCTCACATTGGAAGGATGGACAGAAAGACCTGTGAGTTTTTGTAGTTCTGAAGAAAGAGTGGAGCTTGATTTTTACCTTGTCTCTCAAAGATGAACGCATAAAATACTGTTAGTCTTATGATGACAGTTTTGTTCTTCTACACTGTTAGAAATAAAGGTGCTGTGCAGGTACATTTTTCATTCATCAAGCTACAAACAATGTAAATGTGCCCTCAAAGCTACAACGTAGGTTTTAAGGTCCAATTGTGTACCCTAAAGATTTAGTGTACCTGGTTTTCCGTGCTTGTTAGGAGTTTTCTGTATATCTTTGTCATTTTTTTTAATTCCAGTTTTTTGTAACTCTTGTTTTTTCATACATACCTTGCACTTAGTGACAGTTTTAACTGGAAATTGAGTAAATGAATGTTGGTCTCTGACTTTTGCACAGTACTCTATATCAGCTCTGCATGGCTCTTTTAGTTCTAGTGTCTGTGAGATGCTTCATTTTTGCCAGCGTGTTTGGCATTGCCAGACCAATTAAAATGCGCACTGCTGCACAGCATGTGTCTGCTCACTTCTGACTGGTACATAATTAGCCTCTTTATGACATGGTGCGGTGAATGCAGAGGCCTTATTTCAGCATTTTATTTGTCCATGTGGTTATCAGGAAAAATTAAATGCCATTTTGACTGTAATTGTCACAGTTACAGCCTTGCTTTTATATATATATATTTTTTTCCCCTGTATCAGCGTATCAATTGAGGTCCTTCATTCAATATCATCTGATCACTGGTCATACACCGTTGGTTAAAAGCAAGGTGACTCGTTTCACTTTTCACTGCACTTTTAGTTTGCTGTATCATGGTTATTTATGAGTAAATCCAATGGCTACACGATAATGGCTAAAAATGGATTATGCTCAGTATTGAAATGTATCAAAAGTATTTATGATTTTTTTTTTAAATCTTTTTTTGTTGTTATTGAACCTTTTTATTTTTAAATAAACAAGTTTTTTCTTTAACATTTTTAAGTCATACATTGTGAACCTCCCTTCAGATGTATAAATCTTTGAACCTAAATAAGACTACTCCTTGGTCCTTACTACCTTTTAATTACCAAATCTAAATATAAAACAAAATTATAGTCAAATAAATATTCCACCATAGCATGCAACTAAATAGAAACGATCTGTGCTTACATAAAAAATACAGTAATATTATGCTCAGAGCTTTTGCCAGAAACACAAGCAACAATGATTTAATGCACTGCAAATAGTAAAAAAAAGCAAAAAAAACTTGTTTGCCAGTGAGTTAACCTTGCTATAATTTTACCAATATCACAATCAATTGTTTAATTACCTGAGAAGTCCAGTATTTGTGATCCTGATTAAAATGTTGTTTGATGAATGAAATGTACAGCCCTAATAAGCTATGTCATGTAATCATGTAATTTCCTCAGTTTCCAGCTTTAAACATGCCTGTCAGTATAACAGTATTTGGTTAAGCTAAGAAACACTTCATCACTGAGGACTTTGAGCACCATTTTTGAATGACTGTCAGTTCTCTTTCTTAGCCAGACACCAGTTTGATTTTCATTCTTGCTGTGCAATTGAAAAAGGAGGAAGTCCTGAACACAGATGCTGTAAATATGTGATACTTTTTATCATCGTAACAGTAAAACATCTAAATCATCTTGTCTTCCTTCCAAACAATGTGGCGTGAGAGTTTAGCAAGAAAAGCAGGCAGAAACCTCTGTGTCCTCTACAATATAGCGGAGGCAAAGAATGCAAAATTCAGTTTATTGCTTTTTACACTCATGTTGTTTTGAAGCCAGTGCCTAGATTTGGGGAGCAATATAGTTTTACTCCCTTCTCTCACTGCTAGGAAAAAACAGATACACACAAAAACTTGTATCATCACTATCAAGAGAACTTCTTCTCCAAAACAGAAAACTTTATAGGCAAATAAAAAGCTCCTAACATCTATGAATTTAGCTTTACAATATCTAAAATATCTATTGTTGGTCCATTTCACTTAAAGTAGTCATATGAAGTTGTAAAAAAGAGACAATGTGGAAAAAAAAATAGTAACAAGGTTTTCTTGTGATGTGAGCAGTATATCAGTATGTGTACACTGTTTGAAAGTATGTGGACAACTGACTTTAGGGTGTATAAGCACTATGCATTTCCGTAGATAGCATTCTCGTGGCATCTGCCAAACCCAGATTCCTTCATCAGCCTGCCAGACAGTGAAGCGTGATTCATCACTCCAGGTTTCTTTAAGAACTACTAAGCTTTAAGTTTAGTTTTTTTTTTTTCTTTCTTTTATTATTACATCATATTATTACAATAACAAAAAGTGAGAGCTTTAAGAGTGTTTAAACAATAAAATGTGGTTAAAGATTTCTTCTGGACGCCCCCAGCCATCACACGAATATCAATTAAATCAATTTTTTCACAGTACTGTATATAGGTGTATGTGTGTGGCCGTATATATAGTGATGCATCCATACTATTTTTTCAGGCTGAGTATGAGTTGAGTACTCACTGAGTCCAATACCATGACGAATTACGTACTTTGAATGAAGAAGTTGTTAGTGTAAATTAGTGCAGTGTACCTTTAATAGTTACATCATTAAAATCCACCTGATTTTAAATGAAGCTATACGACATTGATTAGTTTGGCTCAAGTAGTGTTGCAGTGCAGAAGAGTGGGTTTTGTTCCATGCCAAGAGGGCGCTTCTGTGCTGCTATAAGTACAGTATTAAGTTTCATAGTTTTGATGCTTTTCATCGGTCTCTGTAGCACAAAGTCTCTGTGTGTCTGTAGCACAGTGACAGCAGGAATCACATCCAGGAGCTCAAATGTGGAGTTATACATCTGAAGTCTTTTATTTGGTTGGTTGAACTGTAGATAAGTGTCCTCTAAAGCCAGACATACACTGTACAGTTTTAGCAATCTTGTTCTTTGGTAAGTCGCACTGTAAGTTTGAACAGTCCATCGTGTACAGACAAAGCCTGCGATTTATGCACTCTGTACAAAAATGCTCGGCCCATGCTACATGAGAAGCAGCCTCTACAGACAGCTCTGTTTATGAACTGTCTATTTCTGTCTGTCTATTTCAAATAAAGCCATTTCATTCACAGTAACACGCTGCACACTGAGTACTGAAACACTCTGCGAAACTAAGCTACAGCAGCTAAGCTAACCATACTGTGCACTGAAAAGTTTAAATCAATGGTTATACCAATTCTATTCAGTCAAACAGAGTAAAGTAGGTATACACAAACTTTAGTAGGACATGCTGACTTTGTGCCTCCGTTTTGTTTGCCTACGTGTCGCCACCTGTATTGAGGAACTGGTGGGGTGTGTGTGTGTGTGTGTGTGTGTGTGTGTGTGTGTGTGTGTGTGTGTGTGTGTGTGTGTGTGACTGTGTGGGTGTGTGTGTTTTAAAAACGGGCTAAAATCGCACAGTGTATTCCTGGTAGGAAGTTGCCGACCTCCACTGGGTCAGAAACACTTCACTGTGTGAGCAAACCCTCTATTACTACCAGCTTGAGTCGTGTCTTCATTAGCACGGCAGTGTACACTAGGCTTACGTCACATGGTATCAGCGGGTATCGGATGTTGATATTGATGCATATACATGAGGTCGAGTACAAGCAAATGAGTGTGTTTACAAATATCGGTATCGATGCGCATATGTGTGTGTGTATACATATACATATACATATATATACTATATATATATATATATATATATATATATATATATACATATAAAAAAAGCAGGAACATTGCGATTTATGGCATATATGGATTATAGATGCAAATATACATCTCTCGCTGTTGTACTTTAACCACATGAGCTTTTTCAGTGCTAGGTATCGGATCGGTGCCATCTCTAATATATGCATGTATAGTTTTTATTAATCATCTATGTCCCTGACAGCTGGTTTTAGGCGGTGCTGAATAAGGCTCCAAAGTGCCGTTGTGTGTGCTTCAGGCCACTGCTCCAAGCTGCTGATAATTAAGCGGAGGGACTGACAAACGGCTCTCATCAGATCGTTCGACTGGAACTGAGAGCAGGCGAAGGCTTTCAGGGAGGATAAACTGCGACATGTCTCTTCAACTCCAATCTTTTTCATAACCTTCCGCACACAGTCCTCTTTTGTGCCACACATAGTGACGACGTACGTTGGTTGCTAAGTTCCCTTCTCTCTCTCTCCCCGATTGAGATGTCCCCAATTTTACTGCCCTGATGTGTCCTTTTTTCGCTCATTCTGCAACTTTAGACACTGCCAGCATTTTGGAGTGGCTGGGAAGGTCACTCTAAGCATAGAATAGGTTTTGGGCCCTCTGAAATTTAGAGCATGTTTGTAAGTGTAGAGTAATGATGAAGTTTGGATTTGAAAAAATAGTTCAGTTTGGATATTGATTATTTTGCCTCCTGGATTGACAGCTGCTGCCCATGGATATAATTAGTTTTATTTCTTTTCTGTGGTCGTGACCACAGGACATTAATAAAGATTGGTCCAAGTGTCTGTGAAGACATGGCATCTAGGCTTTAAAACCCCATATCCTACTTTTTTAATATTCTCTCAGGTTCATTCATAATGTTTGTGTGGTTTTATTAAACCTTAAAACAGTCGGAATTCATTTTCACATGACCATCTTTTTATCCTAGAATTAATAACCTTCATTATTGTGTCTTTAAGATATAACCTTCTCTACTGTGCGTTTAAGATGGGTACTTTTTGATGGCTGTCCTGTATTGTGCCTCGTTCAGAAAGCAGTGCAGGTCTGAAACATTCCCTATAACTTTAGCGTGAATGGGTGGGGCCAAACTGCTGCAGGATGAATAGGAGGATATATGTAAATGTGTTGGTTTTCGTGACACACAAAAAACCTGTTAAGAACAGGCTGTTTATACATCTTACTTTTCATATTTAGATTGTATGGACTATGAAGAGAATGGAATGCTCTGAAAGTTTAACAGTGTTTACATACTACATACATCACTCTTATTTAAAAGAAAAAAAAGGAAAACGTGTTTTTCCATTAAATGGACCCTTAAAGGCAGTTTCATAAAGTCTGTCTAGTTATCTCATCTTAACTAAAGTGTCTTATTCTTTTTGTTCAGCTTTTGTTGAAATGGTTGAATCAAGTGTAATCCAACTTACCTTGAACTTTTTTTTTTTTGTATTTTTGTAGAAGCTGCATTTTGCAGTTATATTTGGTGTACAGTATGTGATTGTCTCACTGCAGTTGGGTGCAGCCAGGCCAATTTACACTCGATTTAGCGGCCTGAGCCCTTTTAGCGCATTTTGTTTCGGATGTTGGTAATAGAGGATTGCACAGGCCGAATTAAGCTGAAACAATCCACTTAATGGCCTTTTTTCTGGACCATAAACACCATAGAGTGAAAATGTTTGAGCTTGTCTGTCCATGGCCTGTTTCCTCCAATATAGTTTTCTGCTTCAGAGCCTCTATGGATTGGAAAAAGCCCTTTTCAGTTTCAAACACTTGCCAAGTACAAGTGCAGAGGAGGATTTTGATTAAAAACTGCTTCAAACAAGTGTCCTATATCTTTTATAATTCTGTTGACCTGTCATTCACCATTATATGTGGCAAATTTTTTCCCTTGGGGCTTTCAAAGCTTCAGGTAAATGCTTGTGGCATTTAAAAGGGAGCACTCTAAATGCAGAGATGAGGTGAATGCTGACGGCCTTGAACAGCATCCCGAAAATGATCCACAAGGTTTTGAAAACTCCAGAGTGGCTTTGCTGTATGAAACGGCATGGGTCTGAGGTTATCCACAATGTTAGAGCACCTTCCATAACAAAGACAGCCTATCTGTGGATGAAATTCTGAATGAATAACCCTCGGTTTTGTATTGGCTAAGAAACCCCAGTAACTCATTTGTGCACTGATTTTTGAAGTTTTTCATTAAAAAAGTTTTCACATTTTTCCCTGGAAAGGACATGGGAAGTCATCTTGTGTGTGTGCGTGTGGCTGTGCACATGAACCAGTGCACTAAAAGATTTTCAGATTTGTCTTTTAAGTGTCTGTGGCTGTTAGGGATTCTTGTCAGTAAAAGTGAAGGAACATTATTGAAAATTTCAACAATACAGCAAATTTAATATACTTAAATGTATTTAGACACTCGAGCTGTTATAGAAGGCATAGTTGGTTTAAATGGCAGCTGGCGTGTTTTTGAAAGATTGCATTGAGGGTAAGCCCACATTGGCTGGTTAGCCATCTTGCTTCCTGGTAGGCTGGTAGCTCGCGACTGACCAAAGAAACAGCTCCAGCTGTTTCTGATGTATATCACAAGATTGAAAATATGGTCTGTTGGGGTTAAAATAATAAGCATAACAAATAATATGATGTATTATGGACCTTCATACCTAGTGTTTACATCTGTATCCTTTATACAACAGGATTTCTGTTCATTGTACATTATTAGCAGCCCAAATTAAACATGCTTGAACATGGTCACATGAAAGATGGGTTTAATTTAAACACCAAATTAGTCAGTTCCCCAAAGTGTCGTCTCATTTTATGGGGCATTCTTGAGTGTTTAATTACTCTAATACTTCAGATAATCTAACTGGCTGTTATACACTATAATACTGGGTATTGCATCAGATGCAGATTGACCGTTCTCACTTCTGAGAGTCTCTCGCTCTACAGTCGGGCATTTGTATTTGTTATGGTTTTCACCTTGGCATGCATTTTGCTGCTGAAAGTCTTTACGAGCGAGTAGAGATCAGAGAAGTAAAGGGCTTTAAAACCTTGCATGCCAACACGCTACTACTAGATGCCAAGAGAAAAAGATCAAATGCCTTTGAAGCCCTGTTAAAAAAAAAATTGAAAGTTAAAAAATCGTTGTGCTAGACATCTATGGTTTTTGAATTGTGGGCTCTTTGTCAGTCTTGAGTTCGATCTGGTGAAGTTTTGTTCAGCTTCTGGCAAACAGTCTTAGCAAAAAGGGTTCTACATAGTAACAAAACAAGGTTCTTTGACTTGTAACAATAGCGTAACCCTTTTTGGTGCTATTATAATAATAATAGTTTGATCTAAAAGAGCATATAATAACTGACCATCATAACCTTGTTGAGGCAACTGTAGCATAATTTGAACAGCACACATAAATGAAGCATTCATAGTTCTTTGAGGTTGCCTTGGTTCTATATATACACAACTGCCTTTACTGAAGGACCCTAGAAAACCCCTTTTCTTAAGAGTGCAGGCTGTAGAGTTGTGGGTGAGAGTTTTGCATGTAAATGGGTTTAGATTTATTAGCATGTATTCTCACACGTGCAGATTTGAAGGCAATCCTTTTTTGCAGCCAGGTATCGTATCTCTCTGAACCGAACATGTACAGAGTGGCATTTTACTCCTTAAGCATCTACAGGGGGCCTCCACATGTGTAATGTTTCTTATCTCCAGTTTCTCTCTCAGTCAATCACAGGCTCCTCATCTCTTAGGCCAAGGGTGATGGATTCTCCATGCTGTCTAAGTGGATTATCCCCCAGCTGCAGCCAGTCACACTATACTTAAACACCTTTACTCTCAGGTTGGGTCTGTTAACCATGGGGTGCGAGTTCTAACACCAGTCAAAAGTTTGGACTCATTAGGGATGGACCATTTTTTTCTACCAAAATATCTGCATTTTTAAATGAGTAGCATTCACAAATATGAATTATATAATAACATGGAAAGTTTAGCATCCTGTGATTTAGTGATTTGTCTTAGTAAATCACTGTTTGAGACAAATTTACCATCTTTTTATTTCACCTATTAACATAAGCAGTATCCTGCAAAAGTCAGAAACCACTTTTTTAAATTTCCAATCAAAATGCCCATTATTCCTTTTTCAGGTGATACTTCTGAGGATTAGGTTCAAGATAATCCACTTGCATAATGAAGGGGAAAGACAAAGGAAAATACATGGGAAAACAAATGTCTCTTGGTTTCCTCTTGGTTTCCAAGAGATTTCAAAAAACTATTAATGGATATGGAGAAAAACATAAACAAACAACCATACAAAACCTCACAGACCACCAAAACTGTCACTGTGAGATAAGCAATACTTCATTAAAAAAGGAAAATCCGTAGGTGCTTCTGTCCCTCCTTCCACTGTGAGAAGGCTCAATGCTGTGGGTCTGGAAGGAAGTGTAGCTGTCAAAAAGCCATTACTGACAAAAGGAAATAGATAAAAAGAAAGAAAATTTGCTAATCAAAAAAGAACCTGCTGGTGTTCTCAGAAAAGTGAACTGGTCACCTCAGACCTCAACAGAAAATGCAGCCAACTTCTAAGACTGAACTTTGGAGGTATGGAAAAATATGTAAAACTGAAAGCAAGCCTTTTGAAAGAACATAAGCTGTGATAAAGTTAAAGGGTGGGCGATACCTACTCATAGTAATGATATTATGAGTAGATGGTTGTTTTCCCCTCAGAGTAGTAGTAATAGGAAAATACTAGGGGTTTAAATATAAGTTGGAATAACTGCTCCCATCCCTGCTACACACAAAAATGGTGTTATTCGTTTTTTACTTTTTCCAAGCATGCAGTGTTAAACAGATCCAAACTATCTCTATTTTAGATTCTTCAGAGTAGCCCCTCTCTTGATGGGGCTTTGCACCCTTTTGTCATTCTCTCAAGTAGATTCATGAGGAGCCACCTGGGATGCTTTTCCAACAGGCTTAAAGAAGATGCACATATGCTCACACCGTGTTGATGCTCAACTACTTGTTGTGGGGCCTTTTGAAAAAAAAATTGTTTTAGAAATAAATTTGCAGATAAGCAGCTACTTTTATTTATTTATATATATTTGTTCGTGAAACAAAATTTGAGGATTTAAGCAGAAGTCTTTTAGTCAAAATGTCCTTAAAATTATGACTTTAGACTAGTGTTTTACCTCTTGTACTTAATAAGAGATGATAATAATAAAAATAAAAAAATAAATAATAATAATAATAACAACAACAACAAGAAAAAAGGTTTTATTTTAAAGTGTTCTGGCACCTTTCTCAGGCCCAAGGTCACTTATTAAATAATAGAATAGACGGCATAACATATATTTGGAAGTTTAACAGATTTAACAGAGCGCTCTTCTTTCCTGTCCAGGCCTGGCATTTTCCCACACCCATTTACAAACGGAGCGAGCTGATGTGCTAAATTCCCTAACCTATGTGCAGAAGCTTGTCTTCAGTATTTGGAAGATCCCCGACTGGTGTCAGATGGAGAAGAGAGCATGTAAATGCCCATTTGTCTTAGTAGAGGAGAAGAGAATGGTGTAGTCTGATTGGCTTGAGGGAGAAAAAAGGTTTTGCTGTGTGAGGTGGGGTTGTTGGTAAGGGAATCCTGAATGACATTGAGAGCAGAGAGGAATGTTGGGAATTCCACTGAGCCCACCAACAGCAAACTGGATGAAATACTCATGTTCTCTCTCACACTCTAGAGATGTCAGAAGAACTGGTAGTTCCAAGATTGTGCCAGTATAAAAAAGATAATGGTACTAGTTTTATAGGGTGTCCTTTGTGTCAAGTCAAAGTTATTTCCACATTCCTCTCTGTCTACATGCAGAAAAAAACTTGGAAGCTCTTACGATACAAGAGCAAAGCAATGTGATATTGGCATCTAAATGTGCTGCAATGATAGCACTGCTGTATAACAGTAAATGAAAAGACAGCACTGAAACTTTCATATTGAAATGCTCGAGACAGATAATAAATGTAACCTTGCCAGTGCGCATTTATTACTGCATTACTACATTATTATATCTTATTTAAGACTGTATTGTTGGAACAATACGTGAATGATGGCTATAATAAAAATGTGAATAATAAAGGCTGGTTTTCCAGTCTTCTCTTTAATTGTTAATGTTCTTTTTTTTTTGGGAAAAGCAGTATCTGCTGAATGGAATTTCTGTTTTTGTTCTGATATTGAATGAGCTTTCGAGAATTTTACTGCTATTGGTATTAAGTACCAAACTTCTGGTACCATGGCGTCTGTCTGACACCCTCTTGTCTTCAGATTTGACAGTTTATATTTCTATAATATAGCTTATATTTCTGTTGCTCACAAAAATAAGTTCTTTTAAGTCTTTCTGTATTGCACCTCCCCCTCTCTGCCATCTTTCTCACAATATTGGTGCCATACATATATTAAGGATGGCTGATATGCCAAAAATACATCGCAATCCCCAAAGACATTTAGGAAACTAAATGCCTAAAAGAAAATAAATAAAAGTAAAAAGAGTTACCTTTTTATCATGCAGGTACTCTACACTGGTTGTTGTTGTTTACAGGCTCTCTGTAGTTGCTCTAAATCTGTTGATGAGCTGTGCAGTTGTTCAGTGTTCTAGGATCTTCTGATGATACCCATGATATTCTCAGAAAAGTGCATCATTTTGTAATTTATCACAATAACAAAACTACATATAGCCTATCTCTACAATGCAGTTCAAAGCAGAGATGGGTCACATGTGGTCTCGCTCATGACTCAAATCGAACCTTACAATTCCTATTATTTCAAATTAAAAAAAGTGGACAAAACTAATTAAACAATCTTAATGCGGTAAATTAATGCAACCCTTCATTTCCAACCTTACGTGTGACACTGGCCGGTCTGTTTTGATACAATCATGCAGCTATTTCTGCTGTTCTGCCGCAGCTCACTGCAGTGTCACATTCAGTATGACTTCAAATTATGAGCCTTTCGACATGCAGTAAATGTGATGTTTACACAAAAGAAACCATTGGCTTGCATGCAGTTTGGATTGCATGCATGCTAGCTAGAGCAATAGCTATGAAAGCTGAAGTTGTCAGCTAATCTAGCTGAAGTTTTAGTACGTTACTGGTCACATTCTTTTAAAACCTACTGAGCTTTCTTCTGGATTAGTTATTGCTCTAGCTAGCTAGCTTATGTGCTATATAGTACACAGACTAATCAACTGTTTCAAGCTGCTTCGCCTCTTTCCTTTAAACACTGCATTTACTGTGTGTTGTACTTCAGTTCTGTCCTCAAGGCTGAAGGTTT
Organism: Colossoma macropomum; assembly: GCF_904425465.1. Classification (NCBI taxonomy): domain Eukaryota; kingdom Metazoa; phylum Chordata; class Actinopteri; order Characiformes; family Serrasalmidae; genus Colossoma; species Colossoma macropomum. The sequence goes on from NW_023494810.1 coordinate 17,241,643, forward strand.
TTTCTGTAATGACAGGCTCAGTGCCTGCAGTTAATAACAAGATTAAACTAATATTCTCTGCTTATGACTTGAGACTCAACTTGCGCTCGCAACCCAGAGACTCAAGACTTGCCTCAGACCCTAGAGACTCGAGGCTCTACATGGACTTGCATAAATCGACATGTGAAGATCTCTACTTCAAAGTATTTGTTTATAAAGAAATTTTGTACAATTTCCCTCGTATCTAGTCAAGGAGGTTGAGCAGACAGCGCAAGTAATAAAATAAATTAACATTATTTGTATTAATGAGCATCTGGAGTTTAAACTCCAAAAATTGGAGTTTAAAATCTGCAGCTTGTGTGCAGTAGCCTGGTACACTAGCTGAGTTGGTGCAGATGCACTGTGTATTGTATAACATGTATGGCAAAAATATATATTATTTATCAGAGGGTAAGCTACTGTTCCCTGCTGTTCTGTAGGCTCAGTTTTATGCTGTTTGGAGGCAGCAGCAGGCTGTGTTGGGTGAGAGAGGTGAACAGTAGCCTAAAGCACACAGCATTGACTCCCCGCTGGCTATTCAGCCCTGAGAGGTAGGCGCTGAAAAAAAAAACTTACATTTTCACCCTCGCTGAGTTGGCATACCTAAAATAGACATTTGGCCCAGGAGGGGGAGGAGGGGGCACTTTAATGAGTACCATGGAGTCTAATTGTTACTTGAGCTGATTGGGCAAGTCTATCACATGTTCGGTAGGGGGGGGAATCTCTGACCTCACGACTCGATTTGATTATGGTTCTTTAGGAAATCATTCATCATCAAATCTCATTCTTTAGTTTATTTTAGCATTATTTTTTTAAAAATACACTGAATACCAGCCATGGGCCCAGGATGTTATTGAATATTGCGAAAATCTTTAGTGTGGACATGATACAAATTACTGTTTTGTTTTTTGTTTTTTGGTTGTTGTTTATTGCTTCGCCTTTATATGATCATTACCTTTGGACAATCATTCTAATCCGTTGTCAGGTAAAATATCTATACAGTAGAAAATAGATTATACAAAGAGAACGTCACCAGCTAATTAACTACACACATACATACTTTGAAAAGCACTTGGAAAGATTAAAATTTAGATAATCAGTTTGGCAAAGAATGCAGGGATAGATGAAAATTAAATAAAAAAACTCTGGATCACGAGATCTACTCTCTGATAGATAAAAAAATGGACAAGCTTGTCCAGAAGAATGATGTCCACATGCCAGTTTGGCAGTAATTTCGGTTTCCAATCCAGCAAATGCAGATTGACACAGTACTCATAAATTATAAATGATAAATTATTAAGTAATATTAGAAGCTAGCCCAGTTTGTAAATATGTAGTGATTATATTACCATCATGGAAAATGCAGCTTATAGGGTAAGGCTTCATAACACTTTGTAACTTATTGCACTTGGTAACTTAATTTGGATCACACAATTATTATAACAGTAATAAATTCTGTAGACAGTTATAATTTGTTTATATTTACATTACTGTCCAAGCTTACTGAATACTAAGAAGACACTGGTCATAAACGTTTGTTGCAAATTTGTTAATGGACGATTTAATAACATATTTTTTAGCTTTTTTATTTTAACCTGATGCTCACGCTATGAGGGGGAAAAAAATCAGTAGCGTATTTAATAACATGAGTAAATAAAATGTTGTATTGAAAGTAAGATGCAGCTGGCTATTTAGCACAGGTTATGCAAAATTATGCTACAGCATTTTTATATACAAGTAGCAGCAACATTCAAATACAGCACGAATGCGCCTACATGACTCACGTTATTTACATTATAAAATTGCAACACAGATCGGCCAAAATTAAAAATAATAAATTGCCCGATTTCTGATCGTGCTTGGAGCAAAAATCTGATGATTGTATTTGTGAACCCCTACTGAAAACTGGTGGAACTCTTTGTAGAATAGTAATGTAGACAAATGACACGGTTTGTGAAAGTAGTCCAGGATTTTAATTTGGGCCAAAAATTGGGTACACACTTTACTGTCATCAATTGTAATGGATTCTAGCATTGCAAAACTGGTCACATCGTATAGATTGATTCATCATAATGCATCAGTCATTTCCTGAATGTGTGGAAATTTTCTCAAATTGTCTTACCACTTGTTTGTTTTCATAGACCATATATAAATGTACTGATGTTGCCCTCAGTTTAGTACTGTGATTAGTGATTGTAGTGCCATTATCACACTAGTGTGGTGCTGTATTATAATCAGTACAATACAGCCAGAAAGACGATGTTGAATACCAACCTACCTACAGTTGCATGATGTGAGCCAGCAGGTTAATCTTGTGTTCTGTTCCACCCATGCACATCTAACTATTACAAGAACACTCTTCTAAATTCCATCCTCCCATTCTAACATTGTGAAATCTACATATAGTTGATTGAGTTATGGTTATGAATCACTTTGTAAGTTTGAAAAAAGAACAGGGGAAACACTGTCATTCTAAAAGACTGCAGTACGTCACAGGTATTGTAAGAGGTGACATTTTTGTTAATTTACTGCACCACAAAAGAAGAAATTGTCACACAGACAGAAATTTTGAAGCATGGCAGCTGCAAATGAAGGAGGCAAAATAGTTAGTATTTGACGTATTAATCTGTTATAGAAATAGTTGTTAGTTCTACATAACTAGTTTGCTAGTAGGTACTGAATTATTTGTAGTAGCTCCTTTAAGCTTTAAGATTAATAATGGGATGATGATAGTAGTAATAATAATAATAAGAAGAGTAATAATAATAGTAATAATCATAGTATTATTATTGTTATTACTATTATTATTATTAATAATAACTGGATAATTTGGTTTTAAGATGAATAGGCAAATAATAGGTAAAGGGTTAAAGGGGTTAAGTATCTGTGAGCCTCCCCATGTTGCCCAGTGCGGATGTCAGGCTGGATTTGGTGTAGCCATGACACTGTCGGCCCCAGCCTGTCCCTTCAGCTCACGCTGAGGAGGTCAGCCTGACCCACTTTCCTTCTCAAGCCCTTCTGGTGGGTGGAGTGGTGGGGGCAACTGTCAGCGGGTCTACAGGAAGGCTCCAGACGGCCGCAGCAGTGCGGAGGAGGCAGGATCCACTGCTGTGAGAAAACGGGGGACTGGGGGACCCCTACTGTGGCGCGCAGGTACACGCTGGTCCATCGGGGAGAGAGCCGTCAGCAGCACACCCCGCAGAGTAGAGTGTCTGAATCAGTTAATGCAGAACCCCTACGCTGCTTTCCACTCTTAAAGTGAAAGTTCTGTGAAAAAATCATCTTTACACAGTTTTCTTTCTGTCTCCAGCTGCAGTCGTTTAGCCATTATTGGCAGTTTGGTTTCTTCTGTTCTTACAAGCTCAACATCGGCAGAACCCTTGGTGCTATATAGAACCCTTTTCAACAAGGTTCTCTGTAGAATCATCTGCAGTGCATTCTCCATCATTCCTAAGAACACTTTTACGATGCAAAGGACCCATTAGTCATGCAGAAGGTTCTCTGAGTGTTCATGGTTTTGTATAGAACCATTGTCTTTACTAAAGAACCCTTGAAGAACCATCTTTGAAAGTGTAGGCAAACGGCACAAGTTAGCAAAGCTGCTGTAGCACAGTTTCTCAGCATTTTCTGCTTAGTGCTTGGATGCACAGTATGTTTTGAATGAAACAGCTTTATTGATAATCGTCTTTAGACAGCGCTGTCTATAGCTGGGGCTGTCTGGGTTTGCGTTTCACATAGCATGTCAATCAGATCGAGTGTTTTCCTTTTGGTGTGAGCATATAAATCGTAGGCCTTTGGTCGTACGTGGTCTATTCAGAATGTACAGTGTGAGTCACCGAAGAAAAAGATTTTTAAAATCGCACAGTCTATGCCTGGCATGACGACGTTCAGCTACAGCTCAACCAGCCAATCAGAATACTCCAACAAGACATAAGACTTGTGAGCTCTTCAGATGCATTAGCCTCAGATGTGATTTTGTGTTGTCATTGTGCTACAGAGACTGTTGTTAGAAGAGACAGATGAGAAGCAGGGATCAAAACTACTAGCAGTACAGAAGCGCTTTTCTGACGTGGAACAAAACTCCATCTTCTCCACTGCTTTGCTACTCAATCCAAGATAACTAATGTAACATGGCTAACTTCATTTAAAATGATTTAAATGTTAAGGTATAAATGTTAAATGTTAAGGTATAAATGTTAAATGTTAAGGTATTGCACTCATTTACATATTTACATACCGAAGCATGCCTAATTCTGATATCACTGTCCATCCCTACAAAAAAAAAAAAAACACACAGCAATCACATGCGTAAAGACAAAGTACACAAGCTGGAACTACATAGAGAAAGAAGTTGGTAGATGTTTAAGCTGGGATGATTAAGTGTTGAAGAATAAATAACTAAAACAACAAAATAAATAATAATCCCAGGGGCTCTGGCCACCACTCTGGTTACAGATCAGTCAGCCTGCTGGTGTTTTTGAGCGCTATCAGTCAGAACGATTGTAATCTATACGGTAACGTAATGTATTCGTCAGCGTTAGCCACACGTCACTTTATTTGACATCTCTGAGATACATTTACATTCATGCTTGACATGCCAATTTCCCCCTTTTTAAAGAGCCTATTGCTTCACAACTTGGTGACCTTTCAAATGAAGTGGAAGTAGCTATCACCCACGCTGCACAGTCGAGAGCCCACAGTTGTTACGTGTTTAATACTTCATCACACTCCATTGGAGATTTCCCCACGCTCGTGGGTGACCTTCAGGCGCTTTAGTTTCACACCAGTAATGCGTACGCTTAGACAGAAACCGGTGTCGGACAGAAAGAAGCATGTAACCTCACGGAGGAACTGTCATTGAGGCATGCAGGCAGTGGTAGCTCATTAAAAAATAAACTTAAATGATGTTCTGGGCTGGGCTGAAAGACTATTAATGTTTTAGGCGGAGAGCAAGTTTTTGAGTGCATGTGTGGGTCTGAAAGCATTATAGGCCTGTCCCACTAACAGGCAGGTCCAAACCGAGATTGGGGGAGTTAGCTTTAAGTGCTTTCGGATGTAACTCACCCTCAGGTTCTCATCTCATGGCTAAGTTGCTAACGTTGCTAACATTAAAGTGAGGAATACCCATTCTCCACTAATGGATTCTGATGTTTGTTAAAGTGTTAAGCCTCTGCAAACTTGTGTACATTCACAAGCATGAGCCAGGCTTTTTGCTCTTTTTATTTTCACATGCGCTTTGAAGGCTATAGCTTTTTGTTTGTTTGTCTGGATTTTTTTATTTATTTATTTTTTCCCAGGAATAAGGCTGCATGATATTGTTTGTTAATCGTTATTGGCTGCAATAAGGCTCCAACAAATCCCAGTTTTTTCTGTTGTGTTTAGGCTTGCCTCCATCATGAAATTTTAGCTGACAGTTACGTTCCAAATAAATAATTGTGATTAACAATTGAATTACCTTTTTTGGGTTAGTTGTATGCAGCTATAAAGAACAACATAAAGTGACCAAATTGGCTAGCTTCCTAGCTCCCAACTGATGACAGACACAACTCAAGCTCAAATAAACAAACGTTACTCATTATTGCCCTTTTAACATGTTGTAGCAGCACCCACAAAGTAGAATTTTTGTTGTTTTTGTCAGACCTTTTATATGTCTCAATAAATTAGTTTTTAGCTTTATTTCATTTATATGCATTTGCCACAATCCTACTAACAAAAAAGCACCCAATTCAAATTTTGTTTGTTACGGTGTGACCATGGGATGCTAAATGTGGAAAATAATTGCGGTCAGCTTAAACAAGCATCCAGAGCATACTGACTGATCATAGACCTTATTAATGAGTTTGAATGGTTGTTTGGTGAATCAAGATATATTTCAAGTCATCCAACAAAAGTAAATTATTTTACTGTTCTTTAACCATGTCACATCAAAGGTTTATCAATATCTCTCTCTCTCTCTCTTTCTCTCAGACACACATGCACACCCACACTCTCTTGGTCAGTTCCGTTGATGGAGAGTTTGTAGTTTACAGGCTGCACTGATTAGGGCCTGCTCTATCTGCAGAAACCCTGCTGAGAGACAGATAGAGAGAGAGAAAGAAAAGGGGAAGGGGAGAGAGTGAGAGAGCGGGAGAGTTTGTAAACCCACTTTCCCTCAGTCCTGCAGTCTCTTCCTAATTGATGGATGTCCTCCTTCTCGCACACACTGCTTAGCTTCATGCAGACTTGTGTTGTCTAACAGTGTCATCATGGTAGATTTTGAGATTTAAGACTGAAGAGTTTAGTGCTCCACAGCAGCATTTTATTTGCATCCTGTAGACCTCTTTGTGTACAAAAGACAGGAAGCAGCAATACATGCTATGGTGGACAGTAAGGTACAAGTAAGATGCAAGACAAAGTGGCAAGACATTAAGGAAAGTAAAAATGCTATAAATCGGCGTTTCCCCTACCATTAAATAGGCCAAGTAGCTAAACTCATGTACCACCAGGCTTGGATGAGATACAGACATTACGATGTAAGTGACAGGCTAACATGTCTTTCATTGTGTTCGTTCTTTGTGTGGTCATTTGCCTCATTGGGCCAAAGTAAAATTCTCACTCTATTTTCAAATGTAAACAAACATGCCCTCAAGTCCTGTGCAGAACCAATCACCGATATTATAGCAGTGTGATATAGCATTATGTGGCAGAGGCGGGCTGGTTTGTACTGGAGGAGTAGTATCTTGCACTAGTCTTCTGAGGTTGGTTTCCTAGACATGTATTAAGCCAGTTGTCACCAACCCTGCTCCTGGAGATCTACTTTCCTGCACGTTTCATGCCCACGTAACGCACCTCCTTCAGCTAATCAAGGATGTCTGAAGGCAACAATTTGATGGATCAGGTGGAGTTCATTAAGGTTGGCACTAAAGTCTGCAGGAAAGTAGATCTCCAGGATTAAGCCTAGTCTTGGACTATATTGCAGTGCCATAATAGTGAATCACCATTTGAAAAATGTTCTTCTTCTAGGCTTAGCCTTGATCTGCTTCTGGGAAACTAGACCATCTAGACCGTCTGTCACAATAAACTTTAAGAAATATTAGTTTGGCCTGGGTTTATTTAAATATGGTATTTATAAGACATGATACCCAAATGCAGTGTTTCATGTTTACCATTTTATTGAAGATAAAACCATTGAGAGAGCTCCGCTCATGGGTCTTTGCAGACATAAGCAATTAACTTTCTGTAGCAGTCTTTAGGCCCTAATATGCAAAAGCACTTTTTTTTATTTATTGTAGACTTACAGAGAATATAAAACTGAGTAGGTGAGTGTGGACTAGAGGTGTAAAAATGCATCATGATGCATCAGTCTGAAGGTAGCGATTCACCTGCATAGATCTGTCAATTTAACAACTACGCTTTGTTTTTTTTTAAATTTTGAATCCTAACAAAAACTTGTATAGAACTCATCTTCTGTGATGTTATGGAATTTCTCTGTTCCTCCTTGCACAAATGATTGACCTTGGCTGGTCTTGGTGCACAAAACATTTTAAGTTTTGACTATAAAGCATGTCTCTTTCAGCAAACAGAATACTAACCCTTTGCATTTAGGTTTAGGCGTATTAAAAATAACTGTTGGAGAGGTTGAATGATATGTTGGTGATATTGTACAGTACAGTCAGCACTTCTTGAACAGTCAACAACTGCATGTGTCATAAAGCAATAAGCTAGAAAAAGACAGCTTTACAGTGATTTTATCATGGGTAGAAAGGGTTGTTGGGCACTAGGCGGAGCTAACAGTTTCACACATTTGTTTTTCTCTAACTGGGTTTCGTACTACTTCTGGCAGATCTACCATGCGTATGACTTTTGAAGCTAGAAAGCCATTTAGGTAACATTGTTTACTTTGTTACTTCAAATCAAAACCTAACATTGCATCTTAATAGAGGAGCCTGCAAGCCTGTTTAGCTGTCTGCGGAGTTGGTCATCCTAATTCAAGCTGGTATGAAAGTAAGTTTAAAAAAAAAAAACATGTTCTTACATAGGACATATTTTGTAGTGTTTCGAGCCATTAGTTTCATATACATGCTGATTCCTGGTCCTACCTATGAGTATGATCAGTGGTCCATGCAGGCAATATGACAGCACATTAATAAAGCATTCAGTAGTTGGTTCAAGTGAGGCGGTCATAGGTGTCTGTATATTGAATATTTTACAGCCAATCGGATCTGTTTTATAAAGACAGATTTAAACCTGAAAACAACAACCAGTGTATAGCATTGTAGCATAGTAACAAGTAGCTGATTGACTTTCGTGATGCCATCGTTTTATTTATTTTAAGTATTTCTACAAATTGTTTGAGTTTTTTGTTATATCGTTAAATATATTTTGAAATACGCAGCCTTGTTTAAATGTGGCACTGCTATTTTGCTGGTGCATTTAATGCCAGCTTGTCCACAAACCTAAGAAAAACTGAACATATCATGAATGTGTTCAAGTGTTGTGATGTTATATATTTTATTGTATCATTTGCCTTTGCCTATTAGTTTCTTTGCTAAGAGTTCTGTAGATGTTCTACTACAAGACAAAGATGGCTGTAGCAGCCTTGTATTTTACTGACGCTCATGATTGTGCAGTTCGCTCGTTATTCATCGCACGCATCCTCCACCGCCGCTTTATTTGCCCTTTGACCAAGCTCATTCCATACCACTCCAGCTCCGAGAGGATTCCACGGCTTTTTAGTGCGCCCATCTGTCAATACAATTTTGCAAAAATGATTTGAAAACCTGTGCATTTATTGTGTCTCCGTAAGCCAAGAAGCTGGCCAGGCTCCAGTTGGAGCTCATGTTAAGGGAGTATTAAGGCACCCTCTTCTGTTCAAGCCACTTTCCTGCTGATTCATGGCTGAGAGCATGATGAATTACCTTTGGGTGGTTAAGGAATCGCATTAGAAAGAGTTAAAAAATTATTTGCATAATTCATCACATTCCCTAAAGACCCATGATGATTTATAAATTACCGTGCAGTGGCACTGGATATATGGGGTTGGGTTTTATTTCCCCTCTTCTTGTTCTACAGGAGATTTTTTTTATGCTTAGACTCTTTTATATCAGTTTTTTTTTTCTTCTCATTTGGCCTATCTTTTATACCGGGGCTTAGACTTAGATGCCAAGCACCGCTTGGTCCTGGCTTAGAACTCATTCACTCACATACTAACTCACTCAGTGATGTACAGTACCGTGCAAAAGTTTTAAATGCATTGTTTAAAACCATTTATCTTGGCAATAAGTGTGTTTTTGCTTATAAGATACATAGCCTCTAAGTTGTCATTTTCTCCAGTACCTAAAACCTTTTCACAGTATTGTATATTTATTTTAAAAATAAAACACAGAAGATAAAATACATAAAATACCATATACGTATACCCCCCATTTTCTTTTGCAACTGGGTACTTCAAATTTTGGGCTTCTGGTTGGTGGGTTTTAAGCACACTTTAGGCTGGATATTTTTTAGCAACACTGCACTCAAGTATCTTTCAGTGCTTCATAAGAGTGGGACTTTGTATCACTGACACTTTGTGTCCTTTGTTTGTTTGTTTGTTTTTTTTACTTTTAGCTTTAGTTTTAGCTTTTCATTGTAGCGGTGATGAACCTTAAAAAGTTGGTGAGGTGGGTTTTTCTCGTTGTATTTGATCTTATTGCATTTTATAATTCAAACATTTCAACCCTTCAAGAGTCCGACATTCTAGCCACTTTTGAGGCGGCATATCAAGATAAATCTCTTCAATATACTGTTGAATGTTGCGCCGCTGCAAAGATGATGTGATATAGGCCTATGTGCATAGTGCAGAATTGTATTTTTTATATATATATATTCTGCTATTCACAGCCTCTCTGCCCTTTCAGTGCTCCACCACTGTGTATTATTGGACTATTGGCTGTATGGAAATGAGCTGTAATCTGGTGCTGTATTGTAGTGTGCTGTGACTCATGTAGCATGGACTGTCATTAACCTATTAAACTTATTCCTCCGTCTCTCTCTCTCTCCTCCCACAGAACTCGATACGGCACAATCTCTCGTTGAACAAGTGTTTTCTCAAAGTGCCTCGCTCCAAAGATGACCCAGGAAAGGTAAGGCATCCTGTTTTATTATTTCATTTCCTTTTTTTCACTTATCCTTTTTATTTCTTCTTTCTTTTTGTCTCCTGCTTGCTTTTTTTTAGTGTAAGTTGTATTTTCAAAATCAAGTTGCTGCATTTTACATGAGGTCCGAATGATGCATTGCGTTCATATCGTTGAGCATTTCTCTGGTGAGAGCAGACTGCAGATTCAGGAATTTAAGAAATACATCTTGTGGGGATAGAGCGAGCAGACTGAGAGAGAGAAATGCAGAAATGTTGTAAAAGTGCTCTCTGGATGTCTCTGTGGGTCGAGCAGAAAGCACTTCAGCCAAGCACTTAGCAAAGCCAAGAGAAGTGCAGCACCTGCTGCTCCTTCACCAGCAGACCAACTTGCAGGACACTGCCAGGGCACAATGGGCCAGCCTGCTAATATAGTTTGCAGTGACCGTGGCTGTAGCCAGCCATGAATGCAGTGAAAGAAGCACAGTCTTAGGACCTTTTCTTTAGAAAAATGCTACTTCTCTCAGTTAATGGTGTAGTTAAATGTAAAATCAAATTTACACAATTCTCTGCTTTCTTAGAACATATTTCGTGTGCCAAGACATGTTTTTAACTTTGTGACATGCTTTTGTCCTTTGTAATGAATAACACTTGTGTCGAACAATGTCAAAAACCACAAACAGATCTGTTCAGGATTATCTAACAATTTGATTTACGTATGCACTTTGCTGATTAGTGGGGTTTAAGCTTCCAATGTTTGTTAGCTGCTTTGGCATTGTAGCTCCAGTGCAAAAATAAAGAAGTAACCTTAAAACACCAAACATGTCTTGGCTAATTTACTGCAATTGGAGAAATGGGCTAATGTGTACTTTTTCTTTTTTGTGCAAATTCTTGCAGTAAAAAAACAAAAATAATATGTGTTTGAGTATTCAAGTACTCATTCAGTAACTTCAGCAAATATTTTAAGCCTGTGAAATGCTGTTCGGACCAGATCTAGACCAAATTAGCGACAGACTTTTTTTGTCCAAGTTGTGTAAATGTAAAAAGCCACCCACAGCTAAAAATCTACCAGTAGAAGAACATCATAGAATTAACTGCAACTCATAGCTGATAGATGACGCAAGTAGTATCTCCCCATTGTATCCCCACATCGTATGCCAATTGTCAGAAAATCTTTATCGTATAATCTGGCATGCAGCCCACATCAGCAGAAATGTTATCACGCAGTCTGACATAGAATTTGGCTGAGATTTTATCATCATCATCTCATACTGTGTTGCATGCAGTTTGCAGCAAGCTTTAGATGCTGCTCATATCACATCATGGAGTGACTGACTAGTGGTAGGCTGGTAAAAATTTAGTCACGCTTCCACCACGGCACTGGCTGCTTTTATGAATTGCATACACCCTAGTGATAAATTACATGTATCGGAGCAAAACTCAGTCCGAGTCTAAGTCGCGAACTCGAGCCCAAGTTCGGTTAAGTCATAGACAAACAAGTTTCAAATTGTTAATATTGTGGTGAAAGGTGTAATTTTGGGTTCGTTGGTGGGGATATGTCTTAAAAGGCATACCATATTTCCAATATGATGAATGCATCATTCACTTTCATATTTTTGCTAGCAGAAGCAGCTGTATCTTGATATTTTACAAATCACTGTAGTCTAATTCCAGGACTCTAATACTATATCACCACTGATGTGTGATGTAACGTGATGTTACACAGAGAAGTGGGAGGTTGGTGCAGTGGGAAAGTGCCTTTTTTTCCCTGCAGCATTTGGGGAAGCACTACTTACTTCCTTACTTACTGCTTACTTCCTCTTCCCGTCATGACTAATAAAACACATGTTGCAGAGCCCGAAAAAATATTAGTGTATCTCTCTGGTAAATGTGCATGTAGATTATATCTCATATTTAGCACACACTCATATTGTTGCCTTCATTGCTTTTGGATGGTTTATTGGAATATGTCAGTGAGTGATTAGTCTGGATAGTGAACACCAGTCCTAGAGGGCCGGAGTTGTGCAAAGTTTGATGATTGTTCTGCTCAAAAATACCTGATTCAACTCAGCAGCTAATTGCCAGGTTTAGTTGGTGTGTTATCAGCAGGAAAATCACACAGCTGTGCTGAACAGCAGCTCTCTGTGATTGCAGTTCTCTAGTTTGGACCCCTCTTTTCCCATCTTAAATACCCATTCAGGCTGTTTTAAGAGCGCACACATGTGTATATATATATATATATATGCTTATACACACTTGTTACCTTACAAGTTACCTTATAGTTGTCCCATTTGTGTCTTCCGTATATATGCACTTACCACATAGGTGCACTTTGTAGTTACTGACTGTAGTTCATCTGTTATATATACTGTGTGTATGTGTGTGTGTGTGTGTGTATTTTACATATAATTTAAACTTACCATATGGGAACACTTTATAGTGAGTGTACTAACTCGTCTATTGCTGCACAGTTTGTGTTAGTTATCCTCTAGGGCACAGGACGCTGCCCACAGGACACTGTTGACTGTATATTTTTGGTTGGTGGACTGTTCTCAGTACATCCGTGATACTGAGATGTTTGTAAACCTCCCAAATAATATCTGATCTGTGGGGGTCCAGACCATTACAGAACAGGGTGCAAAGGGTCTAAAAAAGTATACAGAAAAATAAATGGACTACAGTCTGTAATTGTAGAAATACTGAGTGCATCTGTATAGCAATTAGAGCTAATAAAATGGACAATAAGTGTAGATGCAAGGTGTACTTGATGCAGCCTGTCAGTGTATGTCTATTAATATCTCTGAAACTACATATGAAAGTATACAGGACTTCAAAAAAGATATAGAGAAAATGACCCGACCTTACAGACTTTACAAGAGCTGGTTGACCACTAAAACTGTCCCCATCACATAAAAAAAAAGCTCCACTCTTGCTTCCGCATAGGTTAGAGCGAAGTGAAGATGTTATAACACCTTAAAATACTATTAAAAGTACCCTTTACATTCACTAAACAGGAGTATTATGTTTTCTTCAGTATTCACATAGCATTCAATAGGGGTGGGAATCTCTAGGCACCTCACGATTCGATTCGATTACGATTCAGAGGACTATTATGCGATTATAAAATGGTTATTATTTTTTCTATACAGGATTTTTTTTCTCACTCTGTGATGACCTGTTACTTTTAAAGCAAAATACTTATAGTCCATAATGAATTTACTTGCAGTATCTTTTATTAATAAATCAAATGGAAGCGATGTGGCAAGTCAACTGGAAGGCTGTCATTCACTGCTCTTGTTTGGAGCACATGAGATGCAGGCTGTCACTCATCTGTGATAAAATGCGCAGTTATGGTGAAATAAGATCCAGTGGCAATGGGTGTCCACGCAGCAGATTACAGCAATTCTACCTGCTTTCTTTAGTGATTTCATAACTTCGGTTTTGGTCTCGTTGTAGAGAGTGGGAGGATCACTGTGTCAGTAAGGCTCTACAGTGGGCAACATAGCACGAAAGCCTCGGTTCTCAATGACTGAGTACGGACGCTAGAGATGAAACGGTTACCGCTTTCACGGTAAACCGCGGTAAAATTAATGACGGTTAGTAGTACCGTTTGAACTTTAAAGTATCGTTAAAACCGCGGTCGATTACCACGGTGTGAAAAACTCGCTGCACAGAATCAAACAAAGGCAGAATCATCTCTCAGACGCAGCTCTGTGTGTATGTAGAGGGGGAGGGGGAGGGGTAGAGAAGGGAGAACATGGCGGAATGTAGTGACAGAGATTCGGAGATATTTCAGCCTTCGTTGAAGACCAAGTCTGACATTTGGTCATGTTTTGGGTTTTATAAGGATGCAGAAGGAAAGTTAATTGAAGATGACCACCCTGTCTGCAGAACAGGCCGAAAGAAAATAGCGGCGAAAGGGGGCAACACATCAAACCTTATGAGTCATCTTCGCGACCACCACCCGCTACTTTAGAGAATGCAAGGTTAACTTTAACGGAGAAGTCTGTGGGGACTTCGAAATAGAAGAAATGTCATGGTCTGTGTGGTTTAACTAATGCTTATGGTTCATTAATAATATAAAATGAAGCTTTAAGCGTCAAAAAAAAAAAAAAGAAAAACAATCGGTGAATCAACTGTGAATCGAAACTAAAGCTTTTAACACATATTTCTGTGGAGCAGAGTCTCCAAAATGAGCTCTAAGTTATCAGTCACACAAGCTCTGGAACGAGACGCTGCAGAGGTTCAATCTGCACAGCTCCCCTTTCTCGCTTGCAGTGTTTACTTTCTGAGAAGAGAATAACTCACTGTGTCCCCTACATAGTGCGCTACTGTTCAAACAAACACGATCATCATTAACAAGCAGCTGAGTTTTAAATAGGGAATTTGTAACCTATTGTTAATATATTGTTATTGTGAACATTTCACGCACTCTTTGGGTGAAGGATTTGCTATTTCATGATCCACGAAGTGCACTACATAGGGAAGATAGTGTGCTTTGGGACGGGACCTCGCACGAGTAAACGCTGTGTGTTGATTTTGGGAAAAGCAGAGTTTCAGAGATTAAACTTTAGGAGTGTTTCTGCCGCAGCTCAGATGCGCGTTAATTTTAAGTTATGTTTTAGTTTTAAAATGCTTTTAGAGAAGCAGCTCCACAGGTGAAGACACACTGTGAATTCTATGCTGTCTGCTCAGTCACGCAGTTCCTCTGTGATTTTGGCTGTTTTTCCTGGTGCGCTGTGTTGATTAAGGGTTCAGCGCCACAACGGCACAATAATGCTGCAGTTGCAGTTAGGACAGAAATCCCCCGAGTGCAGCACTTCTTAGAAGTAGTCATTTTCCAGGTCTTTCCAAGACCCACCTCAGAGTTGGTCCAGATTTAATTCTCTATGCAGGGAAATCCCTAATTATTGCACTTAATAATAATAATAATTACAACGGTAATAATAATAATAATTATTATTTACAACAGTAATAATAATAATAGTAATAACAGTAATAATAATACATTTGCTATTCTTTTGTTTACAGAGTATTGTAAGTAATACAAAAGTAATACTACAAATGTATTGACTATTTTTTTTAATGTTTATGCAAACAAAAAGTGCATATTGCTGCCAATTCTATCTGTGTTAATAAAAAAGTTGGTGAAACGAGTTTCAGTTTGTGTATCAGTATTTATTTATTTATTTATTTTACTTTTCAACGCTTTTAAACAATATCGCGATAATATCGATAATCGTGATAATTTTGGTCATGATAACCGTGATATGAAATTTTAATATCGTTTCATCTCTAACGGACGCAAATCCTTGGGTACAAAAGTTGTGATAGAGGTTGTAGTTCGCTTTGCCCTTTCAGAGTTTAATGAAAGCTTTGACATCGCTTGCTCGATGGTCCTCTGGTTGGCAGAAACTACAGCCGGGCGGAAAATGGGTGGAAACATGTAATATAGTTTTCCTCCTCAACTCCCTAGAAGCCAAAGTGCTTCCATACGCTAGCTCAGGGGTTCTGCGACATACGGCTCTTTTACTGGCCGGTCGCGGCTCCACGTCAGAATTAGATTTCTAGGTAAAAATAAAATAATCCTCCTTATTAGTAAAATAAAGCTGTGCTGATCGTTCAAACACAGTTTTAACAATAAATGATCTTAAACACTGGAATTAATGTAGCCTATAACTGGTAGATCACCTAGCTAGTAGCTAACGAAAAGGCAGAGAGTAAAAAGTAGAACATTAAGAGACATTTTACAAGAAACTGTTCTACTTTTGAGGAAAATTTTCCTGCTGGTGATGCCTGAAAAGCGGCTACAGCTGAGCTAAAGCTTAAAGCATAGCAAAGTAAGTCTGCGATTTTGTTTGAGACACATCTACAGCCAAGATGGTAAAATGGACTCAATGTTGTGGCTCTCAAGGTGGTTTGATTTTTATTGAAAGGACAAAATGACTCTTATTAACATCTGGGTTGCCAACCCCTGCGCTTTTTGACATTTGTGAATTGATTCAGAATCATCCAAGTCCACATCGCGATGCATCTAAGAATCGACCCCCCCCCCACCTCTAGTATTGAAATACCAATGATTTTCACTATTAGCTCAAATAAGCATATTATGATGTGATATATCACAGTAACAATAAAATATATATCCTGACTCTACCTATATGTATTAAGAATTTCCTAAGCCTACCACTAAACTGATCCTTGACCTCATAAAAAAACAATTAGTTTAAATAAAGATGCATGGAGCTTTTGTAAGAAGCACTTTACTAATTCTCAGCCAATTTTTTAATGCTGTAGGTTAGCCCTGTTTTTCTCTGGAGTTTGCAAAATCAGGATACTTTTGTCCTAAAAATATACGAAAACACACACACACGCTCAGACACAGACAGTGAGGCATAAAGAGTGGTACTGAGGCATGTCAGAGGATGGGGACTGAATGCTAATTTCATGTTTTGCTGTAATCCTCTGATATTGACACTCCTGGGAGCTGCTCTACTAAATACAAAATAATCTATTGCTGTATGGATTCGATGCCGAATGCTCGGCCAACAAGCTTGCATCCCTAATGTTCAATTTGGAATTTGCCTCTCTCCCCACCCCCCGAAGAAAAACTTCAAAGCTGCGCGGGGCTCTCTTGATATGTTCCATCAATATTGTAATACGGCAGGAATATGGGGCCTGCTGCTAGCTCGAGATAGTAACAGGAGCATGTCTTTCAGAGAGATGGCAGAAAAGATGATAAAACCCTACCTCAGTATTCATGCAGGATGCAAGAACGTAAGGCCCTCTTAGCATTGCGGTTACTCCATCAACATAAAATTTGGACAGATGCAATCATGTTTGCTCCAGAGTGCCCTCATTTCAGAAACATGAATGTCAAATTGATGTTGATGGGAAAATTCAGCTAGGGCTGTCATGATTGCTTGATGATTAATTAGTAGTTTGCTTGGTGATCATGCATTTTTTTTTAATTCTCCTAATGCTTACTGTTACAGTAATAAACTGACCTTGAAGAAAACAGCCCTTCATATTCATTTATTTACCTCATACTGTTTTTTCTTTTTTTTTATAAAGGCTTCCTACTAATATCTACTAATATCTACAATTTTTCATGTATTCATGTGTCATGTATTACTCTAAAAATGTATTCAGAGCAGATTACTGATTACATATCAAGAAACTGAATATGTAACCTAAACGATTACTATATTAAAGTGACGTAATATTATTATTGTTTCAATACTTTTGAATTATGTGCCTTTTTAAAGTCCACACTTTTTTGTTAAACAGGGAAAAACTGCACTGCTTTATGAAACAAAAGTGTATGTTACAGGTTACATATAACTAAGGCCAGCTAGGAATTATGTCCTTAAGACATCACTATAAAAATTGACAACCAGCAACCAGAGTCCTACTTTTTACAGTGCTAGGCATAGATGTCTATGGTACAGTGAGGAAAAAGTGAGGAAAAAGGCAAAAAAGCGTGAGGATGCAAAACTTCTTGTTGTGCTGTTAAAAAAAAAAAATAAAAAAACAGCTTCAACTGACAAAGATATCCTCTATTCCTCACTTAAAGGGGAAAAGGGTCACCACTGAGTCAACAACTTTACATTTTGGAAAAGCGAAAGCATTGTAGAGACTTCACACAGCTCAGATGACTGTAGCCCAGTTTGAGCTCATTTCGGATATGCAACACCATACGTGACAAAGGAGCAAACAAATTAATCCTTTTGATGCTTGTTAAAAGTTGTACTGACTGGGATCCAACTGTCCCAACTTGCCATCTGAAAAACATGTTTGGTGTGTTAGTGGTAATGTAATCACTGTTTTTATAATGTAACTGTAATCTGGATACTTCCTGTAATGGATTACAGTTACATTTTGGTTTCAAAAAAGCAAGTTGTTTAGCATATCTACTTTGTGCCATATGTGACACAATCAATTTTTCCAACAATTGTTTACAAACAGATTATTTCACTTATAATTAACTATATCAAAATTCCAGGGGGTCAGAAGTTTACATACATCAAGTTGATTGTGCTTTTAAATTGCTTGGAAAATTCCAGAAAATGGTATCATGGCTTTAGAAGCTTCTGGTAGGCTATTTGACATTATTTGGGTTAATTGGAGGTGTACCCATGGCAGTATTTTAAGTCCTACCTTCAAGGCCTACATGCCTCTTTGCTTGACATCATGGGTAGATCAAAAGAATTTAGCCAAGACATCAGAAAAAGCATTGGGGACCTCCACAAGTCTGGTACATTCTTGGGAGCAATTTCCAAACGCCTAATGTAACATATTCATCTGTTCAAACAATAATATGCAAGTTTAAATTCCATGGGACCACGCAGCCGTCATAATGGTCTGCCGCCTAGAGGTGAACGTACTTTGGTGCGAAAAATACAAATCAGTCCAAGCACAACAGCAAACGACTTTGGGAAGATGCTGGAGAAAACATGTACAAAGGTATCTACATCAACTGTAAAACGTGACCTATATCGACATGACCTGAGAGGATGCTCAGCAAGGAAGAAGCCACTACTGCAGAACCACCATTAAAAGAGCCACAGATCGTACTTTTTGGCGAAATGTCCTCTGGTCTGATGAAACAAAAATGGAACTGTTTGACCATGATGACCATTGTTATTTATAGAGGAAAAATGGGACGCTTGCAAGCCAGAGAAAACCGTCCCAACAGTGAAGCATGGGGGTGGCAGCATCATGGTTTGGCGGTGTTTTGCAGCAGGAGCGACTGGTGCACTTTACAAAATAGCTGCCGTTACTAAAATTATGTGCAGAAATTGAAGCAAAATCTTGAGGCATCAGTCTCAAGGACGTTAAAGCTCTGCACAAATAGGTCTTCCAAATGCACTGTGACCCCAAGCACACTACCAAAGTTGTGGTAAAATGACTTAAGGACAACACAGTGAAGGTAATGGAGTGGCCATCACAAACCTCCGATCTCGGTCCCATTGAAAATTTATGGGCAGAACTGAAAAAGCATGCATGAGCAAGGAAGCCTACAAACCTGATTCAGTGACACCAGTTCTGTCAAGAAGAATGGGCCAAAATTCCAGCAACTTGTTGTGAGAAGCTTATGGAAGGCTACCGAAAACGTTTGACTCAAGTTAAACAATGTAAAGGCAGTGCTACCAAATATCATGTGTATGTAAACCTCTGAGCCACTGTGATAAAAGAAATGAAAGCTGAAGTAAATCATTGTCTCTAGAATTATTCTGACATTTTATGTTCTTAAAATATAGTAAAATATAGTAGTGACCCTAACTGACCTAAGAGAGGAAATGTGTACTTGGAATACTTGTCAGGAATTATAAAAAACTGAGCTTAAATGAATGTGGCAAAGATGTATGTTAACTTATGACTTCAACTGTAGGGCTCTTTGAAGGGCTCTGTATGCTTTGTTACTGTTCAGTTTTCGTTGTTCTTTTTTATTGATTGGCCTTTTTCTTAGCCCTATATTTAGCATACAGTGAGCTTTGGGGAAGCGTATAAGCTTATATGTCAGTCAGTGACCATTATTGAGCCACTTCAGCCAACATGGCATTAACACGTATTGATTTCCACTTAGTGAAAGAAGGGGGATATATTTATGTGTGTTTAGAAATGTGAAAACTGTTGCTTTTATTTTTTTTTTTGTATCAGTCTCTGAGGATGTACGCTAATAAGTAGATAATAGACAAGGAGGCTCATTGCAGAAGAAAGGAGCGTAGTTATTCTGTCTATTCTGGTGATAAATGACGTTTAACCATGTCACTTTTGTAGCCACGTTCATTGTGACTTCTACTCAATCTTGTGTATTTGTGAATAATGTAAGTGTTCTTTTCGTGGTTTATGCTTTTTTTTTTTTTCCTGTGTGGTCTCTTGGGATGGAGTTAAAGTAGGCAGAAACTTCCATCCCAAGGGCTTTCACTTTAAGATTTTTCAGCTAATTAAAAGAAATGCTACCCAGCCTCGCCTCCATTTCCTCTGCCGGAGTGGCAGAGTCTCATTTAAACAGAGTGGTGAAAATATAACTGATTGCCATCATTCTCTCTCACCTTGAGCTGTCCTTCAGAAACTTCGCGATGATTATGCATCTGCACTTTTACGAGAGGAGTAACAGCATGGAGAAATTTTTCTTTCTCCATACGGACGACGGCTGCGGAGCGCCTGTGTAGAGGTGATGCTCAAAGAGGGATTAGGAGTGAATGATGAGGTCATGTCTTAGTGTCAGTTAAATGATTTGGTGCTGAAGAGCTGTACTAATCTAATCTGCTTTACTGTATAGTAGCACCCTACTCACTGCCTGTGGCTTTAATCATTGTTGGCCAGCTTGTTCATGCCTTATTTCATTAAAATATTTCCCTCTATTTTCTAAAGATAATCCGTCACAGGTTTGTGGCTTGTCACTTTTTTGTGTGTTATTCTTAACCGCTATCCTTGGATCTCACACTACTTTCCAGACACGTTTTTCTTTTCATTAGTTGCAGCGACTTAATGGCATATTCATCAGGAACGCCTCAATAGCGATTAAGTTTGCTGAATGTTTAATTAATGCACTTTGGTTCAGCAGCTGCTTTGCCCTGCTGTTTCTGACATTGGTTGACCGCTGCAGAGCGATCATTATTTGACCATAAATGTTTTTACATTTGGATGGCTAATTGTTTAGTTTGCCGTTTTGATAGATGTTTATTATGGTCCATCTTCTCATCTGGCTGTTTCCACTGCCCTGCTCATTAAGTCCATAGAGGGCATTTTAAGGCAAGGTGTGATAGTGCTTCTGAACCCAGCAATCGGCTGAATTTTTTTAAGTTGTCGCACCTACATAATATATTGCAGTAGTGAGCAAGTGTTAAAATGGCAATAATGAGCACTTTTCATTGGGCAAACAAAGGACACTGCATAAAAATGTGCTCAGCCCTTTTGGGACTAAGGGTTGCATGATATGGAGAGAAAACCAAATTGTGATTATTATGCTACATTTGCAGTTTTAATATGTCTTGCAATATATAAAAAAATCATTGTTGAATCCTTTGAAAGGCTCAGTTCATCCAATTACCTGAAGAACATTTATTCATGTCAGGATGCTCACAGCACAGTAGGCCTGACCGATACCTAAAAATAATTCAAATATTTATATACATTCAAATATAGGCTTAAAAAATTGTGGTTACCGATTATATCACCCATCTTCTCTCCCAGCCACTGTAACTTTCTGTTTTAACTTTAGTTTATATTTTTTAAACATTATGTTAAATTGTTCAATAAAATTCTTGTATTAAATAATGCAGTAGTGAGTAACATTGAGCAACATACTCCTGTCGTTTTAATAGTTGTTGCATTCATGAGCTCCTTTTGGTGTATGTACATGGCGACTTGCATGCTAGTAGGACCGCTTGATGGAGAAACTTCAGACACACATTCAGAATAAAGTCAACAAGAGAGTCACATTTATTGCAAATCACCAAAGGTCTGTCCCTTTTGGAAGTCTATTTGCTCATGTATATTTCCACAACATATACAAAATGACATCCCTACATTATCAATACAAAGTGATGCATGCAGCAAGCAGCAGCATCATGTGTTTAGTTTCACTTCATTTTTTGCATCGTGCCTCTATAAAATGCATGTATAAGGTTTAGTGGGTTTAGGGGGCATAAAGACTGGTTAGTGGTGGCACTCCTGGGTCTGCTAAACCACCGGTTGGTGGGGAACATTCTGCAAATTTTTGTGAGACTATATGTAACACTCTCGGAAACCTACAGCAGAGACAGTAGGGAAACTGAAATCATTGCTGGTGTCCATGTGTTCATTTGGTTTAATATTATTTTGCAAGCTGTTCAAAAGCAAATTTGTCCTTTCTTGTTTTCTGTCAGTTTGCTAACATGGAGATTCTTTGCCTTTTAAGCATTGTAATCGGGTTACTTGTCAATCATCAACGATATTCCATTACATTGCCCTATTGCCCAGGCCTACAGCACAAGCATTCAGTGATTGTTTTGAGGCTAATAATTCGAGCCTTCAGCAATTTTAGTATCGTATTCTGCAATAATGATAAACGAGCTATATGTTGTGCAGCCTTATTTAGAACAATATAAACACATCCTGAACTGTTTTGTGTCATGAGGTATGCGTTATTGTATAGAACTCTGTTGATATTTATTAGACATGTATCCTGTTTGCACTGTCACTCTCCCGGCTTTACAAAAGTACATTTTGCACAAGTAATTTTAAAGGTCTTGATCTCCCCTTCTCCCGACAATTGAGATCTTATCGCACGTAATATGAAATATTTAAAAACAAAACCCAAGCCTAGGGGTGAGATTTCTTTTTTGACCAACTTTCTTTTTTTTTTTTTTTTTTTGGGGAGCCGTTGTTGCCTTTGGCTTCGGAGGGTAAAGAGCAGCACTATTGAAAAATAAATTAAATGGGAAGAATGCAAAGATAAATTATTCAGCCAGAGTCTCGTGTGTTTGGATTCCAGCAGCCCCGAACCTGAGGTGTGCTATTCTCTGCCTGATTATCCGTGAGCAAGACCTGAGCAGAAAACCCAACACCTCTGTGTCCAGCCCAGAGCAGGGGCAATCAATAAAGCAGAGGCTGAGGAAGAGGGGGCTTCAGGTGGGGCTTAGCATTTTACCTGCTTCTGCCAAGGCTCAGGAGAAGGGCAAAAAGAGAGAGAAAGAGGGAGAGGTGATGGGGGGGGGGCGGGCTGACTTCTCCATGAATGTCTTCCTGACATGATGGGCTTACAAATGAGCTCACTAAAACTTTGATGAGCTGAAAGCTGTACATGATGGACATTGCTTGAGTGGACAAACCAACCTGAAATCTAATTCTTGAAAGTTTCACTGCTTCTCATTGCCAAAACTGAATCGAATGTGCTGCTACATCTCTCTGATGATTATCTCACTCAGTTAAAAACTGTATTTCATGAACTTTCTACACTTTTTAAAAAGTTTTGGAGCTTTTAACATGGGCACTTTCTGAGTGTAGCTACAGTTCTTTGTGACAAGTTTTCTGCCTAATGCTGAGTTTCTTGTTCTTTGTAGGGTTCGTACTGGGCGATTGACACGAATCCAAAGGAGGACACATTGCCCACACGGCCCAAGAAGAGGCCACGGTCTGGAGAGCGGGTGAGTGTGTGCGTGTGCATGTGTGTATATATGTATTATGTGTGTGTAAATGTGTGATCTCAGGGACCCCCTGGTGGTCAGTTTTCAGACATGCACACATTCTTTGGCCAAACACAGCTCATTAGCTGGAGTCTGGGAGTGATCAAAGCCCCGAACACAGTCAGAGTCTTGCATGGTTCCAGCTCAACGTCACTGATGCTCCTGGACAGCTCACAGGATGTAATGCATCACCACTGCATGTACTGCTTCCACACTTAACACACTGCATAATTTTTAACATGAGCGGTCATGGTGCCATTGATTATTTTGCGTTTATCCCTATAAACTTCTTTCTGTGTCCACATTCTAAGGCCTTTTAACTACTTGCAAAACAGTGTAAAACTATTAAGTTATTGCAGGAGTGAGGACTGACAATCCGGATGGGCCTTTGAAGGTTAAGGGTTTAATTAAGAGTAAAAGGTTTATTGGGCTTTTTTTTTTTCTAATCATTTTTTTCATTTCTGGGTTTAATGTACTTTTGAAGTTACCTCTCGCGAGAACTCAACAATGAGTCTTCAGCTAGCTATAAGAAGAA
Source organism: Colossoma macropomum (assembly GCF_904425465.1). Classification (NCBI taxonomy): domain Eukaryota; kingdom Metazoa; phylum Chordata; class Actinopteri; order Characiformes; family Serrasalmidae; genus Colossoma; species Colossoma macropomum. Next base: position 17,265,464 of record NW_023494810.1, read on the forward strand.
GCTAGCTCGGTATTGAAGCATGGGCATCATAGCAGATGCTCTGAATAGACCGAAGAAGAGAACATTATTGGATGAAGTGAGAATGAGAAAAGAGAGACCGAACAAGAGTAAATCCTGGACTGGCTTTTACTTATTGGTGAAAGCTAAAAGAGATAAAATGATGCAAAACAGTGTCACAGCTGACAGGGAAAACAATGAAAATCCAACAGCATAGTGTAAATCCTTGCAATTTAGCTCATCAACAGTTGCACGTTTACAGCTGTCCACGAGGCGGGGCTTACAGTACGATTTATATTTACGACAGTGGTGTAAAAGGGAAATACCCTCAAATGCAAATGTGGGAAGAACACAAGCAAAAAATACGAATGCTCCTATAATGCTGCTCTAAGCCACACTCACTTCAGTGAAGGTACCACAAAATATCTTTCAGAAATTAGTATTGAAGGCAATGTATTAATATTAGTGATGAGGAATTTTGAGCAATACCCAGCCCTGGTCATAGAATTTTTATTGACCCCATGTTCTTAGAATAACTGAACATGCCGATTTCAACTATGGTAACTGTTAAATCAGCTAGCTGATTTCTATAGCCTCCCTGGAATTTGATTATTTTTACCAAGACAATGTGTAATGTCTTGTTTTCTGTGGAATTTAATTGGCCAGTTGTTACAGGATAAATTACCTGCTTACTCAGATACCCTGGGTTCGAAATGTTGCCTAATTGTTCGCTTCAACTTCATCGTTACCCCGTAGGACACACTGAATAACAATAACAACACAGCGCATGTCTTTTAGCAGTTTTATTGTTTCATTAGTGCGAGATGGATCAGAAAAAGAGTATTATTATATAAGGATAATACTGCACCCACATAAACTCTTTTTCCATCTTGTTGTGATATGTAGTGTTTTTACTTAGGATTTAGTGAGTTTGTCACCCTTTCTGACACTCCATAAATATGAGTAGAGCTATTTCGGTCTGTTCACATCATTCAGACTAGAAACACTGTTTCCCATTGACTTGTACACGCATAAACACACACGTGCACTCATACAGAGGTTTACCGTTTTGGATGCTCGTTGCGACTTGCTTTTTATATAATAGCCTCTCTCAGTGTGGCTCCAGCTTATCTTGTAGAAGAGGGTCCAGCTTATTAATAAACTGTGCCCCAGGCAGCTATTACATACATTGCTTTCTGCAGTCTGTTTTTTTTAAGCAAACATCAATTAATGCAGAGTTTCTTCGCTGGTTATTTTCAGCTGGAGCTTTTTGCCTCCATTATTTATGAGTGGAGCTGGCTGAAACGCGCGGCTCCGAGCGGCTCCCAGGTTGACCTGCCTTGGAGGCATCTTGCATCATTTTGTCCACCTCTGTGTAGTGGATCAGAAGCAATTCAGTCTAGGGGTGGGGTCGGAGCTCCTGTCCCGCTGACTGTGGACATGCTGAGGGATAATAGCTTGCGTAGTTTCATCATAGCGGAATTTAGATTTGTGGCACGCAATTTGACTGATTGATTTTTTACAGACCTAGTATTCATTAACAGTACCCAAGTTTGTCAACAGTAAAAAAGAAAACATACAGACCTACAATTAAGTATTTTAACTGGACTGTAAAATGTGACAATTTTGCTTTCTGAGTAAGTACACATATTTTCAGTACAGTTTTCTACTAAAGTTGCAAAGGATTTGTTGTTAAGGATATGGCTGAGAAGGCAGACATGGTACGGCTGGGTCTGGCATGTCTTTTTTTTGTTAACTAGGCTAACTACTCTAGCTGATGTTAGCTAGTTCCTTCCACTGAGAAGAATAGACTTCGAGTAGAAAACGGCAAATCCTCATCAACATCCAATATTGCACAGGTTAGCTGTAGTGTTAATTCAGTAAGTTAATCTGAAAAAGCCTGTTTTACATTAATATTTATGGCTTTTGGCAGACTTACAACTCAATTATAAGGGTGGGTGAATGTAATGGTAGTAATCTTGCCCAAGCACTTTTATTGGTACAATGTAATGTGCTTGCCTGGGCAAGACATCGAACACCTTTCTTCAATGTGGAGGCTAGTACTGTTACTTACCGTGCTATACCATCTGCTATCCAACTATGGCCATTTTTGAATAACAGAAAATGTATTCCGCTGCATGCTACTTATTTTTTGAGCTTACGTTTTTTTTGTTTTTTTGTTTTTTTTGTTTTGTTTTTGTTGTTTTTTTTTGTGAATGTACATAATTTTTTAATGGATGTTGATAATGGTAAAATAGTTGTAAATAGGGAAAAATATATTTTCTCTTGGTACTATTAAGCCTTTCAATGACCTGCACATCTCTCAAGTTTAATGTGTTTGTAAAAGAATACGAGGTATGCCAAAACCTCTTTGCAAAAGTATCAATGTGTTAGGTATTAACTGTTTCCTGTAATAATTTCCTGTGAGAACTTTTAGAAGCATTAAATTCTTCAGATGTCTGGTTCCCATCACCGCTGTTGTAAACAATCCTGACTTGGGAAGTTTCTCAACAATGGGTTATGCGTTTCATATCAAACCACTCTAAGTGACTTTGTTTGCATCTTAACAGTTTAATTATGCAGTTTTAAATTGGTGTAATACCTTTAAGTGAAATGCTTCAATTAAAAAAGAGAAAAAAATATATAAAATTAGAAAAATCGGCTCAACATTACATAGTTAAGGTTTCAATATCGGTATGTTCACATGAATAGAAAAAATGGTATCATGATATCTGTGGTGTGTACGTGTGTCCTCAGTTGGGCTGTTAAAAATGCAGAGCTGTGGGCTTCAGTAAGAGGATCAGTCACTCTGCCCTCAGGCCACACACACACAGGCAATCTCCATTCACTCAAATCAAAAACCACCAATTAGACCCTCTTTCTTTCTAAGTCTCAAAGAATACTGCAGGATAGATGAGAGGGAAATGGACTGTGTGTGTATTTACGCTTTTGTGTGCGTGCGTGTGCGTGTGTGTGTGTGTGTGTGTGTGTGTGTGTGTGTGTGTGTGTGTGTGTGCGTGCGCACTGCACATATGCACTCTATTAGTGTTTTTATACACGCACATACACACTTTCTCTTTTTTCTTCCCCTCCCGCTGTCTCGTTTCAGAAATTCTCAGACATTAAAAAATGTGACTTAGTGAAATCTCATTTATGTTTATCATGAATTAAAAATCGCATTGTTGCCAGGCAATCCTCTTATAATAAGCAGTTTTTGGAGACAGGCATGCTAGAGTTATCTTCCTCAGCGCGAGCGCAGAGCACTTCTCCTCTGCTCTTCATCTCTGCACAGAATGGTTCCAATTTTGACCTAAATAAAGGTGTTGCTCTCTTGTTATTCATAAGTGCTTGCTGCATTTTATTTATTTATTTATTTATTTTTAAGTGCATGCACACTTGCCTTGACTTTAATTCACCAAGGTAATATTAAATCCCCTTGAACATGTAGTAATCAAATGCGGTGCAGATTATTCTGCATCTCTTTGGCCTGTATGGCTTTGACTTCCAGTGAAAGCTCAGCCTTCTCCTATTCCACAACCAACACATCTGGACCTCCTCTGGCTTGTTAGGTTTCATTTTAAAGGAATAGTTCATTGTTTGTTGCCTGGCATGAGGCTAGTATAGGAAACAAGTGTTGGAAGTGGCAGCTATCTTGCCTCAATTTTATATGTCCATCTTGGTAGGGGCTTAATTTTCATTATTTGTTACCTTGCTAGCTTTTTAGCTCCAGTGCTAAACCAGACAATGTTTAAAGGAGAAAAACTGGAATCCAGCTGAATGCCTACATTCAGGGGTAAGGGCAAAAATGTGTACATTTGATTTTTTTTTTCCTAAGCTATTCTTTTAATGGGAGCTTCTGGTTTCTCTGTAGGCTTCCACACCCTACAGCCTGGAGTCAGAGTCCCTGGGAATGGATTGCATCATCTCTGGAAGTGCCTCTCCAACGCTGGCAATCAACACTGTGACTAACAAGGTAGCCCTCTACTCTTTTTGTCCACTGAGATCTGATCCTTTTCCCAAAGAGCAGGGTTGCATGATATGGACAGAGTACTGTATTGCGATAAATTGTGGCATGCTGTGGTTGGGATATGACTTGCACTTTGGTAAATGCACTTGGGGACTATGATAAAAGCTATATACATCAATATTTTATGAGTCACAACCTTCTAAATGTAAATGTGTTCAAACTGAATTGAATACGTTTGAATATGGTTCAATATTATAGATCCAAGAACAAAGGCACATATTTTCAACTGTTTTTCTGACTTTAACTTGCACATACTGAATAACAATAAATTTTGTGTACGGTCTGTGTGCAAAAGGGGCCCACTGCGTTAAAGCTTATAAAAACTTGCTGATTAGAGTCTAATAGCAGTACAGCACAATTTTGTGTGGAGCAGCAAAACATGTAATCATATTTGGCCGAGTGAATAATAAACATAAACTAAACTAGCTTAAAATGTGTATAAACAACTACCTCTGAGGCGTGGACTTTAGCATGTTCTATACTCTGATGAGGAACTGCAGCTGAAGCTTCCTCAGTCTGATTCAATGCCTGTTCTTCCATACCCCTTTTGTTCTCCTTCCTTTATGCTGTCTATTTTCTTTGTGTGCTGTTGGCCTTTTTGGTTCAGGTATCATGTTGTCAAAACTGTTAAAAAGTTAAAATTTTGTACAATTAGGGTTATATGCAACAGCATTCCAAACAACAGCTTTTTAATATAAACCTTTAGGCAAAATAAATTATCTACATTTTTTCAGACATCAGTGAGGTAGACTGCCATTTGTAGCCTGATGTTTCTACCTGTATGCCCACATAATTAGGCCTGTTAAGAAATGGCCTGACTTACATTGATGTACAAACCCAGTTCCAAAAAGTTAGAACTTCATATGAGATGCCAGTAAAAACAGAAAGCCGTGATTAGTACATTGTGTATTAAATAGAGAACAGTACAAAAACATGACATTTGATACATTGCTCTCTGATTATTTTTTTAATGCTCATTTCAAATATAATGCCTGCAACATGTTCCAAAAATAGTGGGACAGGAGCATTTTTACCACTGTGTTACAGCATCTTTCCTTTATTTAATAAACATTTGGGGACTGATGACACCAATTGATCTGATTTTGAAAGTGGACTTTTTTTTGCCATTTTTCAGCTACGTAAGTTTTTTAACCATACAAGGCCTCCTTGTCATATTTAGTGGTTTATAATACACCACATTTTCAACAGGAGACAGGCAAGGCAGTCCAGCCATGATTTTGTAACATGAGCAGAATGTTTCTTTGTATTGTCATGATGAAATAAGCATGGACATCTCTGAAAAAGATGGCGTTTGAAAAGCAGCATATGTTTCTTTAAAAGGTGTATGTGTTTTTCAGTGTTAATTGTGCTTTCAAAAAAAACATGTGACGATAGACCCTGGCTGGTAAAAGTCTGTGAGGTCCTTTTCGTCTTTGGCCCCAAGAACACATCGTCTAGTATTCCCATAAACAATCTGGCTGGTCAGACCACAATATACATTTCCAACATGCTTCATTCCACTTTTGATGAGCTCAAGCCCAGAGAAGTCACCAGCGTTTTTGGATGATGTTGCCCAATTACTGTGCATTGTATAGTCTTAACTGGCATTTGCGCAGCGCCGAACAGTGTTTGACAATGGTTTTTCAGAGTATTCCTGAGCCTATGTAGTGATATCCATCACAGAAGCATGCCATTTTATAATGCATTGCTGTATGAGGAGATGAAGTGGGAAAACATACTTTGTTAGATATTCATTCATCCTTTAAGCCACTTTTCCTCCTGGGTCACGGGGTTGCTGGAGCCTATCCCAGCATTCATTGGGCGGAAGGCAGGAAGCACCCTAGACAGGTCGCCAGTCTTTCGCAGGTCAGACACACAGACATACACATTCACACACAAACTTACTAAGGACAGTGTAGTGTCTCCCTTTCGCCTGACTGCATGTCTTTGGACTGTGGGCGGAAACCGGAGCACCTGGAGGAAACCCACGCAGACACAGGGAGAACATGCAAACTCCATCCAGAAATGACCCTGGTCACCCCAGACTGGGGAATCGAACCCTGGATCTTTTGTTTGTTTTTCATTGGCCACCCAGTCATCTTTTTAAAAATACAACATACGTTTTTTCTGTTTTATGCCTCCCCTTTATACATTCATATCTATTAGGAAAGTGTTCAGATTTGTTGGTCTGTTAACTGGAATTAAGTTATGACTATGGCCACAATGATGATGCCACATCAGTGAAAACAGTTTGCTGAATGACAAGCACCTTTGTGGTAATTATTCATTTGATTGGCCATGGTCACTTAGAAATTAGTGTAAAATTGAGCTGGTATGTGTTCAAAAGAAGAACCCTTGATGTAACATGATTTAAAAACTGGTTTGCATTATACTTACCAAAGGATTCACATTTATTTGCTCTTGAATGAATACATTGATCCATGAAAACACCCCTAGAAACTCATCTGGAACATTGTTCAGAAAAAAAAGCAACAACTCTTCTCCATAAATATGATCTGTTAGCCATTCACACTGCACTCAGCCTCCATAGACAGTGCAGTGCACTTTGTAAATGTTCAGCCTTTATTGGAGTGTTTGTATATATTGTATGTGAAGTATGAAGGTCAGTACTGTAGTGTTGGCGCTGAATGCGAAGCTTCGCAAATGCAGGTTCTTATAACTCTCTAAGCCTCCGTACCTGTATAATACTCCCAGGTGGAGCACTTAAAGGGGCATCACTCTCCGACCTGTCCTCAGTAACTCCACTATGGAGAAAAGCACAAAGAGGCAGGGAACGCACCACTCTGAAATTTAAATAGGCTTTTTAACCTTAAGGCCTCCACTCTTGGCCTGTTGCAGGCTACTCTCTCTGGAGTGCTTTTAAAGAGCCTTACAGCATCAGCTATTAATTTACTCCAGGCATTAAACCAACAGGATTTCACATTAACCATGGAGTTTTGGGAGAGAACCAAAGAGGGATTTTTTTTTCCCTAAGTGAGGGTGCCATCTCAACCGCATGTTGGGGTGAATTGTATGATTGTGTATGTTAGTTTTGCTAATAGAAAGTTGGTGCTTCTTGGAAAGGGGCTTCATATGGTTGACTAACAGCAACAGAAGCTTATTCCTGCAGCTCTGGCAGTATGGTTCTTTAAAGTACATTGCAATTAGAGTTGTAAACCACACCATGATATTTGTTCATGATATAGTCTAACAATAAGCCCACGGCCTCACCATGTGGTAAAAACTTTCAGCATATTTTTACTTTATGCGACTGAGTCTGACCTTGCATTTATCAGGCAAGGGTAAGCTGGTCACAAATGACAAACATTGAAGGGGAATTACACTGATTTTTCAGAATTTCTGCATAATTAACCTATTAAGACATGCACCAGGCTCTGATCCTCGCAGGCCAAAACACTGCAGACTTCACACTGCCTCATTAAACACACCTGATTCAGCTCATCAGCTAATTAGTAAGGCCTTCATGAACTGAATTCAGAATGAGGGTAAACGCTAATGTCTGCAGCACTTTGGCCTATAAGATCCCCAGTTTGACATACCTGCATTAGGAAGTAAATAGTCATACAGTGTGGTCTGGTGTGAAATGTACAGTTCTAGAGGAACCAAACACCGAAGAGTTTAATGCCTCCAGAATCTCCTTTTCAAAAGCTACTAATTGAAATGGTTAGGAATGTATTGTCTTATGCCTCTGACATTTGTTTTACGATAGATTTGATATCAGGTTTAAGCATAAATGCATTCATAGCGGAGAGCTGCACCACAGGTCATTGTAAGGTAAAACAGAAACCCAAAGAAAAGGTGAAAGAGTGTTCCCTGGCAATGTCACAGCCGTCTGTAAGTCCATGAGAGCAGAATTGGCCTACTCACTTAGCTAAGTAGGACAGCCCTTCCTCTCCCCACATCACACAATTGCCAATGTAGGCATCTGTTGGCTGACATAACAGAATTAGCAGTTATTATTCTCGTCCAAGTGCATTGAACTGTCCAGTGACATTGTGTTGGCAGCTGTTTGAAAAGATGCAGTAGCTGGCTTCAAGTGACTTGGAGGAAGCATGTGCTAACCTTCTCCCTATCAGCTTGGTAGCACTTTGTGATGAGGAAAGACCTAGCTAGTGGGTTGAAATTTGCAGTGACTAAATTGGGTTTGTTTGCAGGCCCTGTATAATTGACCTAAATCCACATTCTTATACATTCATTTATTTAGTGTTTTTAGAAGTACCATAGCCATGATATACTCAGGAAATAAATGTGGCATATATATATTTTTTTTATATAATTTAACCTCTTCAACTCCTTGAGACCACCGGACTTTATATTCTTCATAACTTTCGTATTTCATAAGCTATATTCAAAAGGTGGGTGTGATGTGAGAGCTGTAACTGTCTTCTTTCCAGTCAAATAGATGGGTAATGTAATTTTAAACCTTTATAATAAAAGAAGCTGAACTCAGGTTTTTTTTTGTCTACTGAAAGTTGGCCCATTTTTCCACAAATCTGATAAATAAATATATAAAAATGTACATTTATTTCATGCAGTTACTGAATAATTTGCCTTACGATTTGGTCATGTAAATTCAGATGGACAAACCAAAATATACCCTGGAGAATAAGAGGTTAAAATCTCCAGTTGCCCTTTACATTGTATTAAAATTTCATGATGGGGGAAGAACATATTTTCAATACTGATGGCAAATTCCTGTTTCTAATATTTTTATTTCTGACAAAAAAGTCAGAAATACTCCACCATCTGTTGAGAGGTGGCTTTCTCAAGCTGCAACTCTGCTTCCCTTAAAAAAACTGACCTACGACCTGTGTAACCAAACAAATTCTGGAAACTTTGGACAATCCGTTGTATTGTTGTCAACTGTGTGAGATCTAAATGTGTCACTGTAAATACTAAATAGAGTGCAATAAAAAAAAAATGAACGAACTAACAAATAGTCCAGAATTACTTGGAAAAAGTCTTGTTTTGTTGACCTCCATTACAAGTTTGTCTGAATCGTATCTGGATAAACTGTGGCCATATTCCATTTACACTTTTCACTAAAATGTGTCACTAGTGTGACCAGATCGGATCCGATTTGACTTTTCTCGCATAAACAGCATCACGCATTCTTTTTTCTGTTTTACATTTGATTGCTTCAAGAAGCTCTGCTTGGACGCTTTCATTGACTGAGAGTGCTAAAGGGATCTAGGTTTGAGGATAAGTCCAGTCTCACGTATCCTCCATCTTTCATTTCGTTGTTTATCCCCTTACTTGCTAGTCAGCACTCAGCAGACACTTTTCCACTCACATAATTGTATACAGATAACAAAAAACGCATTCCGTTTACACTTGTGTTTAATGCTGTCAAGATCCATCTCTAACCACCTCCAAATGTGGTTTGAGTGATCCAGTCATAATCCGATCACAATGTGTCCTGGAGGTGTTTACACCTGGCTTTTCGTGCCATCAGGTGAAGCCCACGTGTGATCCAGTTGACGAAAACATATGTTGATGCAAGGTGTAAACAGGCCCTCAGTTTAGTTTGAATCTGCTATTCTCTCCCTTCAAGGAATTTTCCACTCTTGCAGTGTTTCACAAAGGCCCACTGTCTGATTTAATCCCTTAAACTCTAATGGTCCATATGTGGGTCCACAATTCAGTTTTCCAACCACATAGATAATAAACTTACACGTTAATGTCATAGTAGTTACTGAATAATGCGCCTACATTTGTAAGGGTTAAGCTGTTTTTTTTTTTCGGCTAAAGACCTTACTCAGATCAGTGCCATGTTAAAGCCCAGCTGTGTTCTTCGGTCTTCTTTCCTTTTTCTCCTCTTCCGCTGTAAATGATGATGGAACAAAAGTGAAACAAGCAGGAGACAAAGTGGAAAACAACAGATCTGAGTGCCGTTTTCTCCTTGGAGAGGTTGTTTCTCAGTGATAGTGCTGTAAACACAGCAGGCCACGCCTCTCTCGCTGATCCATGCCAAGCCACAGGAATTCCCTGTTTCTCTGGCTTTCCCGCCTGCCGCTGCAGGCCAGTGAGAGCTCAGCTCACTACAGCTCAGCACAGCCACCTTCGGTCATTCTGCACACATTCTAACTGCCTGCCATCTCCTCAACAGTTAATTTAGCTTTGTTTCTGTCTGACTAAGTGCCATCCTTTTTTTAATGAAATTTAATAGAAAAATGAAACAAAAGCATCTTGTTACAAGATGTCATGTATCACTAGTCAGTACATTCTCCAGTACCACATGAACACAGAGCTAAGCTGGCAAACAGTGCAAGTAAAAGGTGAATAGATCAGTAATCAACTACATATATATATATATATATATATATATATATATATATATATATATATATATATATATATGTATGTGTGTGTGTGTGTGTGTGTGTGTGTGTGTGTGTGTGTGTATGTGTGTATATATATACATAAAATGAAAACAGTGCATGTATTTTTTCACGATGCCATGCATGGTGTTAAGTACATTTTCAAGGAGATTGGAGTGCACCAGCTACACAGTTCCAGGACATTTAAAAAGGACTATGAGGATACTAGTGTAGGTCCTTTTATCGGGATATATAGAGAATTCCTGGTGATGCAACAGCCGTCTGTGAGGCCACCAAGAGAGCATAATTAGCCTGACTCTCTCTAGGTGAGTAGGATAGCCATATGTTTCCCCATCACTCAAATACTAGGTAATCTGTTCGCTAATGTAACAGAATTGTCAGATAATGTTCTCCTCCAAGGGTGTTGAGTTGTCCAATGACGTGGTGTTAGCGACAGTTTGAAAAGATTTGGTGGCTGGCTTCAGTTGATTCAGAGGAAGCACAGGCTACCCTTCACCCTCCCAGATTAGTGGCATTTTGTGATACAAAAAGACCTAGCTAGTGGGGGCATGACATCATTAGGCAGCATTAGCTGACTTGCTAATGCTGGTTAGGCACCAGTTGTCTTCTGTTAGCTAATAATTGTAGCCAGCTTAGCTGGCTTTCTAGCTAGTTCTACTAATTCTGCCATGCTGTTGGTATGGAGAAGGGAGGTTATGAGCGTTGCTCAAAACAAGTTAATAACTCTTATTGGGCAAGAAAAAACAGGAAGATAAAAATTAATTTTCTGGCAACAAAGCTGGAAGAAAACTAGTGGATCGAAAGTGTGAAAAATCTGCTGTCTTTTTTTTTTTCTCCCCCAAAGCACACACCTTTCTGTTTGGCCATCATCTTTAAATCCCAGACAGGGGGAATCTTCTCTACAGTGTGTGCCATTGTCTAATGCACCTGGGTGGATTTCTCTTTGATTTCATAATCCACGTCTCATGCTGCAGATTAGTCTTCCTGTGTAAAAGACACCGCTGGCTTTTGACTTTAATTCATGGCTAAATATAGGCCTAGCACTCCTGTTCCACCAGCAAACACCCAGGAGTATTTGTAGTGGATTTGTTCGCCCCTTCCTTTCTCGTCCGCGTCTTTTTTCTGTCTGAGTGCGTGCCGTGCCCTGCTGCAGCCTGTAGGCGTCTGCTTTTGGGGTATCAAGCTAACCACAGCGTGGGGAGCTTTTTCAAAAAAACTTAGGCTTTATGGGTACAGGGAGTAAAAATAGATTGTGGTCGGCCATGAAAGGCTTAGGGCTAAAAGCTCCTTTTATGGCTTAATTACACATAACATTTATACTTGTTCGACGTGCTCGGGTTTGATTGTAATTGTGACCGTTTTCTGCGTGATTGAATTTTTTGCCGCGTCTGTGCCCTTGGTCTTCAGAGGCTCCATGGGTTAGTGGCAATATAACACTGGAGCCCAGCCCACACTGAGCTGGAAAAAGGTTGTAGTATGCAAATCAGGCCATGATATCCTCCCCCTCCATCCGTTGCAGCCTGGATCTATTATGCTTCTCCTTTTGATGTAAGATGAATAATAGGATTGGGAGGCATTCATTCTGCCTGAATGATAATTCTCTGTAAGAGACTATGACGTGACTATTATTTTATTTATTTATTTTTTTCTTTTTCCTTGTTCTCGCCATCTCTCTCTCTCTCTCCACATTTTCCTCACTGTGCCGTCTGCCTTGCTGAGCAAAAAAGGCCACGGCCTTAGCTGCCTTTCTGCTGCTAACAAATGTAACGGGAAACAGCTGGATGCTAGCATGTTAGCCATGGTTCAGCGCAAACCCCCTGATCCACTGTTTTGACACACTGTGCCCGCTCCCCCTCCAAAAAAAAACAAAGTAGCATTGTGTTGTACACAGTGCCCAGTTTGTCTCTGAGCCATGCTAAGTGGTTTTAGCACCAGACTGGGGCTGCCAAGACATGTAGCCTTGTGACGTGAGCACAGCTAGCATTGTTGCAATTCCATTCATCCTTTCCTACCACAGGAAGCTCAATGTAGGGCTATTCTCTCAGGATCTCATTATGTTCATTTACATATCATTTCTCCAATGCCTTATTTACTCCCCCTCTCCAACCAGTGCATATTTGCAGTAAAGCATTTCAAATGATAATTGGGATTGCTATTTGAAGTGGAGAGGAGTGTTTTTTGCTGCAGAACCCCCTGTATATACTGTATTCTTCCTTTGGATGGAAAGGTCACAGTCTCAGTTGCACCAAGGACCTTTTGTGAGCTGTCCCAAACCAATTTACACTGGCCAAGCTGATGGTTCTGACACAGCCAGCGCCATGACCTTTGTTGAAGGAGAGCTTTACCCCCTCTTTGCCGTCTCAGACAACCACAGTATCTACCTGACCCTCAGGCACAGGCCCTCAATACCTACCTCAGAAGCTCCACACACAGAGTTACATGGACTGACTGACTGTGCATCATCTCTCCCGCATGTCGCTGTTTATTGATATGACAGGAAACAAACTTATTCAATATTAGGCATATTTCCTGTGCAGGAACATTTTCAGGAGCTCTGAAAATACTTCTGTGTGCGTTTCCACCTGAAAAACCAAGGCAGATTTTAGTTCCTGGGACATAGTTTGAAGAAACTTTTTAGTTCCTACTCCACATGAAATGCTTTTCTGTGGATCAAGTGGTCCTTGCTGTATTAAACATCTGTGATTAGTCAATGGCAAGCTTCACAGTACGCTCTTATTGGTAATTGTTAAAAAAAAACCCCAAAAAAATCAACCACAGATTAACACGAAAAGTACAACAAAGACCTGCAAGTGTTGCTCAACATCTTAAATGTCGATATCGTCCGTAAAGTATGTGTAACATAATTTTGTCACATTCATCGGGAATTCAACATACTTAGGAAGAAATTAAAAAAACTAAAAACTGAAACGTCAGTTAAAGCATGATTTTCACAAAGCAACGCAATACAATAAAGAAACCAACTTCTCAGCCTTCATGTTTGCTGTGTTGCTGCTGAATGATGTAACCTCTGCACAGTATGTGTTACTTTTATTTCACACGTCACTGTTCCTGTGGTGCAGTGAGAACGCAAAACAGGAAGTTGTTTAAAAATTGTGTAGTTGTCCTGCAGGGAAGTTCTGAAACATTTAACTAAACGGTTCCTGAACCTTGGTGGAAATGTACTGCTTTGTTACGCCAATACCCATATAATGGTATAGATTATATATTGGCCAGAATTAGGTAAGGCAAGCCAAATTTATTTATATAGCACGTCTCTTACACAAAGGCAGTTCAGTGTGCCTTACAAAAATAAAAGCAAGTCAGAAGGAAAAAATAAAGACCAGGTGAAAAAACAGTGCTAGAGCTTAACCTCCAGGAGGGTTGATTAAAGTGTTATATTGTTATACTCCAGTTATTTCTAGCACCCTGAATGGAGTCATGCATTTCACTGGATACATGGCAGCCCTAACGCTAGCCAGAATTCTGATTTTTGAGACTAATCAATATCAAACCCAGCATGGGCCAGTGCAGTACAGCATTGATATCATGTGATAACTGATAATTGATGCTGACCTCATTTGCAATTTAGTCTAGATTGATATGCTTTTATATGCTTTCCCATTTCTTAAATGCGAAAGCATAGTTAGCAAGACCATACTAAGTGCACCCTTTCACCAGTAACCCATCAAAGAAGTAGCAGGCTTGAGGATGTAATGAGTGTTTGTTTGTTTGTGCTCTTTAAACTCGCATAGAGATGGCACAGTATCACCATTTATTTTCCAATACCAGTATCGCAACATTTTCTGCTTATATGAGCCCAGCTGATTGGTGCCATTTCTAAAATTTGATGATATGTGGCAACAAATGGAGGATAGTAGCCGCCCATTTGCTTTATGCCATGTGCATGATGGTAACTGGTGACGATTCACTTAAACTTGTTTTAAGCAACATTTTGACTGAACTGTTCCTTTAAGCAAGACCAGAAAGCCCAAGTGCAGACTTTGGGTCATCTCAGTGTTCTGCACACAGGCAGCCCTCATACACCCCTGCCCACACACACACCAACATGTGTGATGTAACAGCCGGCAGTGTTGTGACAAGCGGAGAGGATTCCTCTCTGCTGACCTCAGAAACCACCAGACAGTTTCTGTTTGTTTGCCTCTTTTTCCCACTCCACCCTTGTTATCTGTGCTACATGCCTGGATTGTGTTGATTCTTAGCATCATCTGTGGAATCTCCCTTAAGAAATACAATGACCTTTTTTTTAAATTAGCAATTATTATTATTATTATTATTATTATTATTATATTATATGTTTGTGTGGATTATGTGATTTGGTCATTTGTAAATTATTGTTATTAATATTTCTTGATTTTTACTTTTATTTACTATTATCGCTAAAAGCAGTAATAATAATAAGATTTTTTATTGGCAATCAATAAGGGTGGTGATATTTATTTTCAGTAAAGTAAAGCTGTGTGGGTAAGTCCTCAATAAACAATATGGTAAATAATAATAATAATAATAATAATAATAGCTGCCAAATAAAAATAAGATACTAGGAACAGGAATAATGACATGAGGTATAAGTGATTATTAAATTAAGTTAAAATTATTTTAGTTGGCCCACGACCCAGAAGGATAAGCGGTTTAGAAAGTGTGTGTGTGTGTGTGTGTGTGTGTATGTGTTTGTGTGTGTAGTTTTTTAATTAAAATTAAAACTTGTGCCCTTTGTTCTATGGCCAGATTGTGTTTTATAGTTTTATTATTATTAATCGTATAAATAGTAGCAGTATTAGTGATAGTAGTAAAAATAGTTTTAGCATTATTATTAGTAGTAATATTATTATTTCTCCTGTTATCTTTTCAGGTGGCGTTGTACAACACAGACCAGGATGGTAGTGACAGCCCAAGAAGCAGCCTTAACAACAGCCTGTCTGACCAGAGCCTGGCCTCAGTCAATCTGAACAGTGTGGGAAGCGTGCACAGCTACACACCGGTAAAGTCCAGCAGCAACTCTTACATTATACAGTTCAGATATTCAAGATTTACAAAAATAATCATTTTTGTAAATCTGCCACCTTGGATAATTTTCAAGACTTATTCCTATGAAGATGCAGAAAAGACAGTAGCCCTGGCCAAGACATAAAAATGACACAAAACAGGAATGATGCATACAATAATTCAAGGCACAGTGTGTGCTTTAGAAATAAGTTATAGATTATGGTCACATTCTTAAATGTGTTTTAACCACGATTTTGAAAAAAGGCATAACGTGACTAATTCTAGTGGATCCTGTTGACATGTATGAAACAAGACTGTAAAGCGTAGTTTTGGATGGTTTACAACAAAGCCATTCCATTTCTTTACTTTAATACACCCATACCGAGTACCAAAAGTGTTAAGAAGCAAGCATACAGATGTGCAAACTTGTGCCATATTGTGCACTGAAAATAAAACATAAGAAAAGTGCGTGTGTGTGCATGTGTGTACATGTGTATGCGCGTGCGTGTGTGTGTGTGCGCGTGTGCGTAGTAGTGGGGCAATATGGCCATATATGTGTGTCACACATATTTTATGTAATTGTTAAAGTTAAACCATTTTTAGATACTTAATTAAACCTAAATTTTTGTAGATTAACAGTGGCTTAGTATTTTGAGATGTCCCTTCACTTTTAACAGGAACCATATTTAACAACAGAAACAGATTTAAAATATCGTGCAAATTAGCTTAAACAAAACTGAACATGCAATATACAGTGTTAGATATTGTGTCTTATACATGCTTTTCATACACTCATACATTCCAACCCTGCTGGAATTTATTAAATATTGCAAGTAATTTACACTATTGGAAGCAGCTGTTAAGCTGTTGTATATTGACTGTATTTGAGGACCAGGCCCCAAGACCTCACTGTCGTCTGATGCAGCTGATCTAGACAGCATTGCAGACTGTGTGTGTCATGTAGTGTATGTTAAAGCATAAAAACACTAAAATGTACATGACGAGGGTTGTCTAGGTCTGGGCTTAATAAACTTTGCACTGGGCAACTCGCAGCTTTCTAGCATTAGTATTCCAGAATTTTCACCAACAGCCAAAGCAGAAGTTGCAGGACTCACAGCAGTTGGCTGAGAGTTTTTTTGCAGATTCCTTTAGTGGAGCTGTGGAGAGTGTGTGCTTTCCTCCTAGCGAACTCCCTGAACACACATAACACGCTGCAGAGAGCGCGGAGGCCCATGCATGGGGGCAGGCTGACGCTGGGGTTAAGGGAATGAAAGGCAGTGAGCATGCTGCTGGAGCTCGGCTAAAGAGAGCCGCCGCCTCTGAAGTTCTCCCACCAGAGACGCCCCCTGCTTTGTTGTGGTTCCCCCGAAGCCTCACGCGCCCCATGCTTCAGGCTCCAGCATTGATCCACTACAGACACTGATGAATTCAGTACAGCAGGCCAGACAATGCTCTCTCTTTCTATCTCCTTTTCTCTCCCAATCTCGGTCTCGCTCACTTGCTTCCATACTTACTGAAAGCCCGTTGATTCTAAAACACACATAACCCGATAATAAGCAGTGCTGCAGCAATTCATCAAAGTTGATTATTAAATCTGTCAATTATAGGATAGTGTTCATTTTCAAAAACAAAAATTTTAGTGACGCTCTAAAATATGCATATGATCCATGCAGTTATCATGTGACAAATTGCACTACAGACAGTGTAGGGGGTGATGTCGTTTCTGTAGTCTCACCCTTCAATAAAAAAGAAATCACTTTTAAAGAAGAACGTTTAACTTTGAATATTGGCAGCAGCACAGAGAGCAGAAATTAAGAAGGTATAGTAGTTTAGTCAGTTAACTGAGTAATAGTCGATAAGTGTAACGATAAAAGAATTGATTGTGGCTCTAATTGCCGTAACACATTGCCTTGTATCTCCAAAATGGTAACTTCTTAAAGTTATTTTATATTAAGGTACATTAATATAGCGATATTTGGTCCATTCATCATGAAATGTTCACACATTGTAAAGGACAGCCGGCTGTTTTAAATGATATGTAAAAAAAAAATCATAAAAATTGAGTTACCAGGTTTTGATATGGTAGGAACAAATTGTTAGTTGAAGCCCTTATCAGGACTGTTCATCTCTCTAGTGATGCAAGTGTGTTGGGTCAGAATCAGCTAATGCAGCACACTAACAAAGCCTTATGTAAATCATACTGTTTTTGCCATCATTTCAGCAGAGTGCCTCTTTACACATCCTGTTGGATATATTTACATGTAACCCATTTGACTCTGCTTGGTGGTAAGGTATGTAAATCTGAGCCTCTATATTTGCACTGGCAGCTGAGTTTGGACTGAGGAGTGGCTGGTAATGTGCCTGCTTTACCTACCACAGAGTTTTAAGATAACTCATTTTGATATTTGTATATTTATAAATAATTAATGAACAGATATTCATTCAACTGACAGGATGAAAAAAGGGATGATTTCAACATATCTTAAAAAAATAAATAAATTTCCAACTACAACAAAGTTTTCCTACAGTGGTAGCGCATGTGTATTTTTGTTTGACGAGAATTGAAATATTGAATGTTCAGCAAAAGCTTTACTGAATACTAACACAACATTATTACAGGTCATTTGTAGTTGTAACTCATAATACACAAGCATAGTAATGTTTAAAGGGATGCTGTGGCTAAATTGAAAAATGTAACTATTGCTATATCTGTTGTGAGCATGCTTGCTCGCTTTCTACAGTTGTACCGAGAGTGGTCTCTAGAGTGAGATTTTCCTATATAAAGAACATGTATTTTGAAGGTGGAAGGAAAAGGTGTGTTTTGTTTTTTTCCCATTAGCTGGTGAATGCAGAAGGAAGGTAGATATATATTGTGGATAGGAAGCCTACTATCTTATTGCAGGCCTATGACTGAAGTAATTGTGTTTAAAGATACATTACAGTAGAGAAAGAATTTGGTTGTCTAGATACTTCATCTCAGTTTTGCTTCTTCTTTCTTTGGCTGAAAGGGTGAAAAAACTCTTCTATGGTGTCAATTTTGTGCTTAATTAGAAGAGACTCGCTGTTTTCTTTACTATTTATTCATTGGCTGAGGTGGAAGAATGCTTGCTTAGTTGTATATATTAGCCTATAGATCAGTGGCTAGGCCAACAGTCAGGATTGTGTGACATTCCTAATGGTTGTTTGATGTATTTGTATAATGCATACTGGGTACTGTTGTGCGAAAGCATTGATAAACGAAAACATGACAGCAATATAAAATTGTGAATTCTGTCAAACTCGTAAAATCTGTAAGACCATAGCTCTGACACAGACATGCAAAATTACATAAAACAGGAATGATGCATACAATAATAGGTAATAGATTATGAAATAGAGCAATACATTTAAAATTAAGCCATGTTAATAAATCAATGTTATTTTTTTTAGTTGAGTCTGCCTCTTATATATTTGAGTAAAATACATAGATACATACAGAGCAAACGAGCCATCCATAATATTTTCTTGTAGTTAAACAGCAGATTGTGATAAATATATCACTTTTCCCTTGTTAGTAGAGCTAAAGGTTCATACCCTGAGTAATGTAGTGTTTAACCATGAGAAATCTGTTTTAGGATGGCTTGTTCACTATAAGCCCTGTCATTGATTTTACTCTTAAATAGGTTGCTGCTCACCTGTGTATTGCTTTGTTGACAGTTTTGCTTAAAACTGTCCTAAGCTTGTGAATACAAAACAAGCACAACTTTAGAGTTTTCCCCAGGAAATGGTCTGCTCTATTCTAATTAGTCCCAGCTTGACTATATTTAGTCTGAGTTCTGCTCTGTTTCAAAGTCTTATGGCATCGATAAGAAGAATAAAAAAAAAAATAGTCCTAAAAATAGCATTTTTCAACCTAATCTCAGATTGATGCTTCTGTGCCATTGTACCATCGCTTACTACAAACTGCGTGTACAGTACGTAGGTAAAAACAAAACCAATTGACTGAAAACACATGTAGAACATGTAGTATATAGATGAGATTAGTTTGAAAAATGCAGAACTATTCCATTAAATTTCGCTCATTTTGTCTGAGGCTGTTTGAAACGACCTGTTTCACCTATTGTAAAAGAGCTCAGACATGTTTTTACTTCTGTGATTTTTCCCAAGACCTGTAGCTGTTTGTAGCTGTTGTCCGATGCCTGAAACCTAACGCTGTGGTCTGAGGACAACTGAAAATGTACATGATACCATATAGGTGGCTTTTTGTACAGATGTGATGTTTGGCTGCAGCACTGAGCATGCTTAACCATCAAAGTTCAACAGCTGTGTTTCTAGAACAATCTCATCATAAAAAATAAATTAACAATGGATTTTAAAACGAAAGTAAATGAGTTTGTGTCATCACTGGGGGCTGTTACTGTGGTAACTATGTTTACTGCCACTGGGGACAGCCTTCATGGAATGCTATAAGGGTGTAGCAGTTTGAGTACAGTATTGAGAAATTGGGGGGGAAAAAAATGAACGTTGGAAATTTAAAACTGTATTGCCAATACATCCAACAGTCTTTTGTTTACCATCTTTCATGGAAACCACTGTCTGTGATCAAAGGCAGGCATGGGATGCATCCTATTACAGTAAAGTACACACCCACACTTGAAAGACTTGAAAAACTTTTTTTCCTCTAAAGTCACTTATATGGTTGTGTGTGGTAGTCAAGTTGTTTTTTATTGTTATTTTCTAAGTGAAAATATGTGCACATCCTCTACAAACGTGGACTTGAATCTTGATTTCAGAATCAAAAATTGTATCAAACCTGAAAATGTGTGTCATTACACCACTGCTACACTACAGATAGAAATTCAGCTGAAAAAAGCTGGAGTTTTCATTTTAAGTGGAGATGGATAGAGCAGAGCAGTAGAGGAGGGCAGTATGGCTTCCTGCAGGTTTTCTTTGTGCTGGAATACAGCGAGCAGCTCCAGCTCCGTTTGTTGAGGTTCGTGATGTTGAGTGCTGTAGTCAGGACTGTCATTTCCTATCTCAGCTCCAGTCCGCTGGCCACAGTCACTGAGTGGGCAGCGCTGGAGTTAAGAGTGTCACGGCCAGTTTTGTTCATTGTGGCTAATCTTTTGTCCTTCTCTTGTGTTCCCCCTCCTTCTCTGATGTAAAGTGTCCTTGGGTTTGAGAAAGACACTGTAACATATTACATCATATGTCATAATGTATATTAACACATTTCATCATTATTATGCCTGTTACATTTATTCAGTTAAATTCAGTTGATTTTATAAATCTTTCATTAAAATGTAACTGGTTGAATAATCGGCACTAATTAGCTGATAATTGCTTGATGTTAATGCACATTTTAAACTCTTCTGCATCTCTCTGTTACAGTAATAAACATAGCCTGATTGACGCATTGTTTATATGCAGTTTTTCCCCATCCCATTTTTGCCTGTACTTTTTAATGAAGACTCGTTTGTCTATTTCCACTAAAGAATTTTGGAATCTTGGAAAGAATATGTATAGTTCGTTTTTACTTAGTTAAGGTTTTTTTTGTTGTTTTTTTTTTATTGTTTTGCCTTTTTTAACAATGCTACTTATGTAATTAATTATGAAATTGATCAGTAGTTTACTCAATTACTAACATAATCTAATAGTATATAACTTATCTACCTACCTACCTACCTACCTATTTATTTACCTACCTACAGGTGACAAGTCATCCTGAGCCGGTCTCCCAGTCGCTGAGTCTGCAGCAGCAGCAGCCCCCCCAGCCCCAGTACAGCATCCCTGAGCGGGATAAGCAGCTCCTGTTCTCCGACTTCGAAGATCTTAGTGCCTCATTCCGCAGCCTTTACAAGTCTGTCTTTGAGCAGTCCTTCAGCCAACAGGGTAAGCAAGCAGCAGTAGTAACTTGTGTAGCATTACCAGTGAAACAACATACCAAACAAGGGTATACATTGATGTGATTTGATTACATTTCTTTACAGCAATTCAGGGGGTCATACAATTTAAAATTTCACCACAGTCCAATATAATTAAATTGTTTTTGTAAACTGAATGCGACAATAGTGGAATGTAGACATATTTTTTTACATTTGAAAGCAGTCTAAAAATTAGCACTTTTTAATGTTGTTGCTTATAATAAATTCTGACTTTACAAAATTAAAGCAGTTGAACTGATGCATGCGTCATTGTATTTTGACACCCCTAGCATCAAAGGAATAAAAGCACATTTTTGTCACGTTGCAAAATGGCCATGTTTTTGACTGTAGACATTCTGAACCCATCACTGGCCAATCTGAAAGTATGTTTATGGAACCATGATAATGGCATGATATAAAGCAAGAATGATTATCTCTTATCTCTCTTTTTCCGCAGCATCCTAAACTGCAGGTTTTTCATGTTTTTAGTCTCTTGGAGCATACATTTCCTAGATTAAAAATAAAAAAATACATATATAACAGAATTGCACTGAAATCTGCTTGATGGAAGGGAGTTTCCCCTTTCAAATGGAAGCTCATAATAAAACGCTGAAATGCTGCAGTTCAGGCATTAGTGCGGCTGCACAGTAGGACTTTCCAGCCTTTTAGAAGTTAAAACCTTTTGTTTGTAATCTGATTAACTGATGTACAAAAAGCACTTGACAAGCATGGGTTTGTGCATGGTAAAGTCGCCCCGAAACCTTGCTCACCTAACCTACTTTTCCCGCAAATCAAATGCATTCCATGTTAATGTTTTCGGAGTGGTGCCTCTCCTTTAATCTATCATCTATGTTTCATTAGTTGAAAGTTGTTACCTTTTTTTCACATGCATAAAAGTGAAATCTCTTAGTCAGACAAGCTTGGGCAATTAAAACACGCAAAATAAGCCAGCGAGAGGATTTCACACCCCGGTGCTGGAGACACTGAGCTAATTCACTGGCTTTGATAATAGGTAATGAGCTCGCATTATTATTCAGGGGGGCTGCCGGCTAATTGCTTTCTGTACTCTCCCAGCTTGGACAATGGGCTTTCTCTAGCGATAAGAGATGCCCCTCCGTCACCCAGCCGATGAGTGTTCTCTGGCGATTGCGGAGCCGGCTCTAAAAGCACTCCACTGAAATAGGTTTAGTGTGCCAGCAGTGTGATGGACAGCAGCCTCTTAAGACCAGCAGGATGCTGCCTGTGTGTGTGTGCGCTTTTGAGGCCAACCGATATGAAATTTGTTACCAATACAGTACCATGTAGTGAATAAATATACCCTAACTTTTACATGCATCTGTATGAAAGAAGTGATGCTCAAGTCCTTCAAGTAGTCCTTGTAAGGTGTTGGTGGATTAAGAACAAGAGCCTGACCTAGTTCTTGTCACTGACAGAGATGCTAAGGAACTAAAAAAATTGGATTATTTCAATTTATTCTCTTTACAATTTGGCATATATTAACATCATACCGAAAATATATTTAGTTTTCCTCTGTGGGTTTCCTCAGTCTCTAACTCTTCTCTTTTATTTTGGCTCTGCCAAACATGACAGCTTATTATTCCTTTATATATGCACACAC
Organism: Colossoma macropomum; assembly: GCF_904425465.1. Taxonomy (NCBI): domain Eukaryota; kingdom Metazoa; phylum Chordata; class Actinopteri; order Characiformes; family Serrasalmidae; genus Colossoma; species Colossoma macropomum. The sequence goes on from NW_023494810.1 coordinate 17,288,375, forward strand.
CTACACATACCATCGTATGAAACCGTTGGTGCACCCCTGGTGAAATTACATATTTGTATTTCTATCCTTTACAGGAAACAAACCTAAATCCAACGTGTCTACAAATTTAAGTGCACGTTAGTTGCACAGTTTGTTTTCTGGGTTTAACGATTTGGGGGGGAAAAACATACTATATAAAATGTGCCATAACTTCTGCACGGGCCAGATTTTATGCTATTTTTTCCAATATGTGAAATTCAGCAAGTAAACAGTAATTGTGAGATTAATTGTGCAGAAGAGCGTTCACTGTACAGAATGTGTGAACTTATTTTCACAAATTAACAGAACATAATTGAACCATTGATGCCCAAATGTTTGTATACGACTATATATAGAGCAACTCAAGTATTTACCATTAGTGCTTTTATATATATACATAGATGTGTATATATGTGGGATTTCAGCTGATCCTAATAAATCCATGGAAGTTTAACGTCGACCAGTTTTATCGGCCAAATGGTATAAAGGCTGGTTCCTCGTGTTCTCCCTCTCACTGAGTCAGTAGCACATTTCTTGGAGCTAGCATCACAGCTGTTAAAGAGAAGCCTTGTGAGATGGAGGAGAGTCCAGGGACCTGAAAATAAGCTGAGTCACTGCCTCACTGTCTGCAGACGCAGGGAATTATTTGATTATTTTTATTTTGATTTTGTGGTGGAAGAGAGCTTTTAAACTAGATCATAAATCTAATCTTAAAGTGACAGTTTGGTGAGTCAAATTTCCATGATATTCCCCCTATAGTTCAAATTTAGTTGATCAGCCAAGACAAGCCAAGGTGTCTGAAGCGTGCTTTTTTTAGTTTTGCACAGAGGCTAGAGTAACAAGTAATGGAAACTTATGCTCAATAATTAACATCATGCTAGCTCTGCTCTTTTTAAATATATAGTGTTAGAAACAACATAAACAAGTCTGTTCGAAATTACTTTAACAACTTGACACAATTTCAGGCAGACGTGTGATGATTTAGGCATACAGTTTGCACAACGCTAATTGCATTATTTGTTAGCTACATTAGCCTCGTAGTTCCAGTGAAAAACTAAAGAAGCAAACTTCAGGGATTATGTTTATTTTTTTTTTTTAACAAAACTATCACTTTAGCCTATTTTGAAAGTGTATAGAAAGTGTGATGCTGTGGTGCTAAGTGTGTGTGTGTGTGTTTTGCAGGTTTGATGGGAATGCCGACGGAGTCGTCCCAGCAGACACACACCTCTTGCTCCTACCAGCACTCCCCCAGCAGCACCATCAGCACACACCCACACAGCAACCAGAACAGCATCACCAATTCACACCCCAACAGCATCCCCACCAGCGGCAGCCAGGTGCCCCTGTCCCACCCCCACAACTCCCCCCATGGACAGCACCTGACACAGCACGGCCCGCACTCCCAGCACCCCCACGCTCAGCACAGCCAGCACTCGCACACGCCACACACACCACATGGCCAGCATGGGCAGCACCAGCCCCATAGCCAACACACCCAACATACCCAACACACTCCACACTCCCAGCACTCCCAGCAGCCCCAACAACATCAACAGCACCAAAACCTCTCTCACCAGCCCCATCCAGCTCAGCAACAGATGCCCTGCGGCACCGGTAAGAACCAAGCTTTCTACACATACATTTAACATGGACAGTTATTAGAAATACCTGCCTAGTAGCACCACTTTGCTCCTGTGCAGTTGCCCATCTATTGATGCATTTGTGTTAGCTGTGGTCAAACTCTTCATCGTTGGTCAGTTTCTGGCCACCAGTGCTGGGTATAAAGAGTTACAGTAGTGTAATTTCTTTTTTCCTGTAATGAAGTAGTGTAACACATTACTGCTTAAATTCTTTTAATCACATTATAGTTTATAGTAGCATTACAGTTACTGATTTAAAGGGGAAAATTGTGCATAATTCAGTTGTTGAAATGTTAACAAAGTCATTCAGAGTGGTCTGATGTGAAATAGTTCATTGTAGAATTTTTTATGACTGGTGCTGATAGGAACCAGGGTCACATCTGTCCACATCTCAAATACAGCCATTTTATTTAATATCCAGACCAACCAGGTATCCTACATGTGTCTTTTGAGTTTTCATGTATAATAATAGTAAAACAGTGGTAAATTTGCAAATGCACGTTCACTTTGGGTGCTATTTTACAGTGGAATGTCTGCATGCAGTTCTCTGCCATAAATACCAAATTGGCCAAAAGACCAAATAGGCTAAAACCATTCTGATTGACTGTGCAATACAGCATGGTACACTAACAGTTCTGAACCCCAAATTGTCCATACCCTGGTCAAGTACCTATGTCCCTTTCTCACCACTTAGCAGTACTGTGAAAGTAGGCAGAGTTCTACTTTCTACTCTCGACTGACTCCTGGGAAACCGCATGACGATTCTGTGACGATTATATGGAACCAATCAGTGGTTTGCATCATTGCTTGCTCCACCTATATGTTCCAGCTCAGCATGTTTGATTTCCCAGCATGAAGAGTAACCTAATTCAGCATAGGTACTCGGTATGGAATGGTTCACTTGGCAATGGAAAATGACAAAATGAGTCATCATGGATCCATACCACACTGCCTGGAGATAAAATTCCTTAAGATAGTGCTATGAATTTTGTGCGATACATTTTAATACATTTTCTATATAGATCGTCTATGTCTGTCCTTAGTAATCTGTGTGTGCAACCTGCATCAGCTGACTGTGCAACTTTATGTAAACCACTTGAGTGGTCTGTTTAAGCATCTTATTATGTTAAAAAGGAATTTTGCAGATTTTTTTTCCCCCCGGATTTCTGCATAATTCACTGATTAAGATATAAGCAGTAATTCAGAGTGGATGTGAAATACTCTGTTCTAGAGAAACTTGCTGAGTCAGAATTCACAGTGTTGGTGATTTCAGAAACCATACATCTGAAGTTTACTGCCTCTAATAACTACCTCAGCCTAACTTATTTTATGAAATGATTACAAATACACAGCCTTATATCTGAGACATTGTTTACAATAGTTTTGAGATAAGCTTTTTTTATCCATGCATGATGGAGACGTACATGCAGGGCAAAGAGAACATGCAAAAAAAAAATCATAAATTTTCAGATTTACCACTATTTTACCATTTTCAAAATTACCTAAAACTTGGGTTGGTTCTCTTGTGATTTTGTATAGTAAATGAATTGGTTATGTTTGCACTGTAGGCATCACTACTCCTGGTTCCTATCACCACCACTGTAAAGAAATCAGGATCGATAAGTTTTGCAACAATGCACTGTTTCCACTCAGAATGACTCTGTTTACATTTCAATGACTGAATAATGTAAAAAATTTGAAAAGAGTGTATAAAGATCACCATGCTGAAAAAGAGAAAGCTCCAACCTCACCTAAACAGGGCAGGCTCGATTTTCATTCAGGAACAGCTCTGTAAGCTTTACATTTTATTCGTAAAGATTCTATTTTATGTTAGCTGTTTTTGTTTTTGCCAGCTAGTTTCTCGATTTTTCTAAGAGCATCAACCATTCATTTTTTTAATCATCAAAACTGGCTGTGTGTTCAGAGTAAAGGGAGGCCTCGTAAGTTATGTGTACTGTTTTTTTTTTTTTGTTTGTTTTTTTTTATTCTTTCTAAATAAAATACTAAAAGGAGCACTGGGCTTTCTCTTGTACTTTCCACTTAGAGAGGTTTGTTTTGGTTTTAGGGAGTAACAGTAGTAGTAGTAAAGTAATGAGTAATAAGATTATTTTTTCCAGGAAGTGATCAGTAAAGTAATCTCATTAAAATTTAAGAAACATGATTTGGAATGGTTAACTACCCCCTGACCACAGAGCCACACTTGGCTGGTTGTTTCTGGGTGGTGAAACACTCTTGACCCGGCACTGAAGTGTTTAAATACATTGCAGTGCTGAGAATGGTTCGCCACCCAAATAATATCTGGTCAGCATTGGTCCTGTGGTGTTCCCTGTCTGTTGATTGATGGGGTAGAGAGGGCCGATGAATTGTACATCAGGAGATATGCTACAGTCAGGAATGGTACGCATATGAAGTGCACCTATGTGGTGAGTGTTTCTGATAAAATGGCCAATGAGTGTAGCTGCCAGGAAGCTAGTAATGAACTGGCAACAATGATTTCCACTGTTCTGTTTAAAATAGACCAACAAACTTTTGTCCTGAGACACCCAATTTTATTCCTAACTCAGTTTGACTAGATACCATTTAGCAGGTACTTTTATACAGAGCACAAATATATTTACAAAATACAGCAAACAGCTGAAGCTGAACTGATGCAGAGTTCCTAGAGAACCTGAAAGGATTCATCAAAATACCATAGCTTATGGTAGATCTGGTTAAATAAATACAAACATCTCTGTGCCTCTCTTTTACTTCATCAAATATTCTTCTCGCTCAGTCTTTCCTGTGCTCTGCCTCGTCTTTCTCTCTCTCCATCCCTCCACGTGGGCAACTCTCTGACAAGCTGATTTATTCAGGCTTCTTTTAATAGTCATTTGCTTTAGATTAAAAGAATGTATGGCAGCTTAGGGGCTGTGGACAGTAAATCACCATCTGATTTATGTTCTTTGCTTTAATGAGAACAAAGCAAATACAGCAAATAAATTGCACACACACTGTATGCAGAGCCCTATAGCAGAGGGGTCTGGCTCCCCCTGCTGGTGAGACTGAAGAATATTTTATTTTCTTTAAAGACCCCTCTCCAGGAATGCTCCTACCTAATCTCTGTCTGCTACATTCATATTGTGCCATCACCTAACACAGATTTACAGCTTTATTTATAAATACTTTGGTTTGAAGAATTTATGAACATGTTCTTCAAACATGCTGTTTATGTAAACATTTACTGATGGAATTCAGTAACTGCCCATTGGCTTCTATTTTTAGCGAGTTTTGAGTCAAGAGGTTTTCTGTATTTTTCTAAATACAGGGAAATATGTTGAACTTGTCTGGTAATTGACTGTATGTTATAAATGCAGCAAATGGAGATTAGGTTGAAAAACACAGGAGTATGTTTTTTAAGCCACATCAGTCAGTCGAGTTGCTATGTGTTGCAACTTGCTGCAGTAGATAAATCTTTCTGCCTTTTTCTGCAGGTTTGCTTAGCGACTGGTACCCAAACCTGGATGCACTGAAAGAAAGCTGTCGCATTGCCAGCAGCTACAACTGGGCCGATGTAGACCTCTCACCTTTTCAAGGTACTGTTAATCCCCCAAATTTATTCACATAATATTTCAATCTCAAAGCGGTGGCTTTGAGCATTGAAGCATTAAAGCATTAGGTTTTAGCAGGTCTTTAGTTAGACACTAGGCTAATGTAGATAACAAGTAATGGAACCTCTGGTACTTTTATGGACAAAACAGTTATCATACAGTGTCAGAAACCACATAGACAGGTCTGTTTAAGATTACTTAACAACTCAACATAGTTTGAGGCAAGTGTGACTATTTAGTCATGCAGTTAGCACAGTGCTAATTGGTGGGATTTAAGATTCCGTTTCTTGGTTCCGTTACATGTTTGGGGTAAGGAGGGATTTTGTGTCAATTTTATAATTGGCCGAACTATCACTTTAAGCAACACTCAGTTAGGGCTGGGTGGTATAATATACACACGTGCATGTATGTGTTTAAAATAGTGATTATATTTAATTATCTAGGTGCTTCAGATTGTTTTGAAAGAACAGTTTAAAATCTAAGTTTAATTCCTGGAAATTTGCTTTCTGTCAGATTAATTTCCACAACACTGTTCAAGGCATGCTTTGGTGTATCATCTGATAAATATCATCTGATACTCTGATACATGATGCTTTCATCCTGCAGCTGCTCTCTTAGAAGTGCTTCTCAAAAATAAGAGTAATAATCTGGAATTAGGTGGTCTTCTACAAGTTATCAGAAAATCAAAACATTTTTAAAATCTTAAAATCTTTCAGCTTCAGCCCAACCCATTTAATCCAGAGGTTCCACCAGAATAAGACAATTGTGGTCACATTCTCTAAACCTCAGAAAGCAGTTTTTGTAGAGGTAACACAAGTAAATGGAGCAGTGTAAAATGTGTAGACAGGCTGAGAATATTAATTTGCTATACATATGAAATGCAGGTGGCCTTTTTTTTATTTGGACCAGTGTATGATTACTATAAGATCATTGCGTGCTTATCATTGTGGTCAGAAATTAATGAATTGATGAATACATTGTAAAAGGCTAAGGTGACCGATGTTTAACTAACACGCTTTTTAAATGCTTTTTCTTTCCTTGTGTAACTGAGCCATCGCCAATCAGTAGTCGGTTTGAAGGAGCTTTTTGATTTAAAAAAAAAAGCATTGCCTTTTTAAAAATTTAATTACTCCACACTGATGTGCTCAGTGGGTCACAGAGTTTATCCAATTATGTGCTAAAATTGCAAGGTAGGGTTTAATTAGATATCACAGGGAAAGGTTACTTATGAAATTAAATCATTTCAACAAGGATAAAAGACGTGTTCAGTCGCCTCATGGCATTTCATGTTCCTTCTACATGTGGAACTTTAATCCTGCAAGTTGTTTTCAAGTCTTGTATAATGGAAATTAAAATGACAGAATCAGGTTTGATTTACTGTAATGCAAGGCTTGAAAAGATTACTCCACCATCACTAGTTGGTATGTTGATGGGGTGGACAATGTGACAGTTTCATCTATACTGGGAAAAATTGCTATATACATTCCTGATCATATTGCAGGACTTCTTACTAAATGCAATAACATTTTGTTCAATCAGCTTGACACTTGGAATGTTTTGCTCATGCTTTGAGTATTTACGAAGATGACTCAATAAAATATGGCCCACGACAGCCAATTAGATTTCTGTAGGCACGTTTTTAAAATGAAAATCAAGTATACTTTTTACTGTTTTTCACTTAGGAACATAAAGATATAAATATGATATAAAATTGAAGAGTTTCTTTCCAAATGCTGTGTGTACTTGTGTAACAATTTTGGATATAACAAGTTTTTGAAAAGAATACCAGTGGCTGTATAATGGAAGACCCAAGTTTCTCTCACTAATAAAGGTGGTGTTAATCATAATGTCATTGATATTTCTATGTATAAAGCTCTCTCCCAACAATATATATCAGCAAAAAAAAATTCTTGAGAGGAGTCTATAGTATAGCCCTTCAATTTTGCAGTGACAAAAAATCTACTTTATCAATAGAGATATTTTGCTAAATTGCACAGGCTATCAGCTATTTTGATTCAATACTATTTTTCCCTAAACTGAGAAGGGATGTGCTTAGTCCTGATGTCATAAACTAAAATGCTCAATTGGTCATGTTTACACAGTCTGCAAAAAGGAAAGTCATAACAGTAATTGCTAAGTGGGGCTTACTTGCAAAACAATGCTTGGAGCCCACAGATTGCTGCTTGCTTCTATATTTTATTTCATTTTTATGTTTGAAATTAGCCTTGTTTTGGCCTAAAGGTTAGTGTGTACTATATTAAATATTGCCACCTTCAGATTGATGCTTCAGTTTTTTTTTTCCTCTGTAGGTTTGAGAGAGAGTATGCGGCAGGCAGAGCTGAATAACTGGTCTTTAGAGCCAACCCAAATTGCAGACCTCTGCTCCTCCATCAACCAGTTCTTTGCCCGCACTGGAGTCATCCAGCCACAGGGGGCAGTGCAGTCGCCTGTTTGTCATGGCTCCATGCACTCCAACAAACCCAGCCAGCACATTAATACAGGTGATCACAGATTTAGTGACTTCACATGTGCTAGGACCAGAACATGATTGTTCGGCAAAAAAATTACACAATTTTCCCCCCTACCCCAAATGTAGTTGATGAGCCAAAACATCTTTGGTTTGCTTCTTTAGTTTTGCACTGGAGCTAAGAGGCTAATGTAATCAACAAGTAATGAAAGCCTAAACCCCACCACTTAGCATTGTGTAATGCTGTCTAAATGATCACACACCTCCCTGAAACTGCGGCAGGTTAAGTAACCTCAAGTAGACTTGCTTATGTGGTTTATTTATTTTTATAGATAACATCATACATACAGTATCAGAAACCATATATGTAAGTCTGATTCAGGCATGCAGTGACTTGTAAATGAAGTACAAACATAAAGAAGTAAACTTTGGACACCACATAGGGCAACTTTTGGGGGTAATGGGAAAATTGTTTTGAATTTGATTTTGACTGAGGCTACAATCTGTGTCTGATAAACTGTTTGCTATATGAACAAAAATATATGTGGACACCTGACCTTCACATCTATACAAGATTTTGAGTTTTTTAAAGTTTGTTGGAATTTGTGCCCATTCAGTCAAAAGAGCATTTCTGAGGTCATGCACTGATGTTGAACAAAAAGGCCTGGCTTACAGTCAACATTCCAGTTCATCCCACAGGTGTTTAGTGGGGTTAAGGTCAGGGCTCTGTGCAGGTCGCTGGAATTTCTCCACACCACACTCATCAAAACATGTCTTTATGGGCCTTGCTTTGTGCACAGGGCAGACATGCTGGAACGGAAAAGGGCCTTCCCCAAATTGTTGCCACAAAGTTGGAAACGTAATTGTATAAAATGTTTTTTGTATGCTGTTGCATTAACGTTACCCTTCACAGGAACTAAGGGACCTTTAAGGGAGATCTAGCAGGGCAGAAATTTTCTGAACTGACTTGTAGCAGAGGTGATATGTTATTACAATGCAACGTTTAAAATCTCAGCTCTTCAGTAGGACACACTCTGCTGCCAGTGTTTGTCTGTGGAGATTGCGTACCTGTGTGCTCGATTTGAATGACCTGAATGAAATAATTAGAAAGGGTATCCACATACTTTTGGCCATATAGTGTACTTTTATCTCTCCTTCAACATCAAGTCAATGACATTTCTATTGCTATGTTTCAGGAAATATGTATATGGACACAAGACAGAGCATGTCCTCCATGATGGGTCCTCCAGGATACCCACATATGCCTCCAATGAGCAGCGCAGGCAACACCATGACAGGTTACCTTCCACCCTTCTATCATTTACTCTTAAAGAATTCCACAGATTTTTAAAAATGTTGGTATATTTCAATTGTTGAGATTTTTACAGAGTAATTCAGAGTAGTTTAATGAAAAGTGGTGCACTGTAGAAAAATTACCAGTGGTGGTGATAGGAACCAGGGGTCATGATGTTTACTACGGCAATTATAGCCATTTATTTACTATCAATACCACCAGTAACCCTACACATCTTCTGAGTTTTATAATGTGATAATGGTAAAATAGTGGTAAATATGGGACTCCCGAGTGGCGCAACCGCCTAAGCGTTGGCCCTATCATCAGGAGATCGCGTGTTCGATCCCTGGTGATGCTACAGCCATCCGTAGCCGGGAGTCCAAGAGAGCACAATTGGTCTCGCTCTCTCTGGGTGGGTGGGATGCCTGCCTTTCTCCCCCCATCACTCACTAAGCACGATGCTAGTCAGCGCAGGCGTCTGTTAGCTGACGTAACAGATCTGGCGGTTGGCGCTTTCCTCCGAACGCGTTCAGCTGTCCATAGACGTTGCGTGAGCGGCAGATGCGGTGGCTGGTTTCACAGGTCTTGGAGGAAGCCTGTGTTAGCCCCGCCCTCCTAGCATTGATAGCGTCGGGTGTGATTGGGGGAGACCTAACTAGCGGGTGGAATTGGCAAAGACTAAATTGGGGAGAAAACCGGGTAAAAAAAAAAAAAATAGTGGTAAATATAAAAAAAATCTCAAAAAATAATGTTTCTGGCATCACACAGTGTATTTGTTATCATTTATGTAATAGTTTTCTGGCATGTTACATCAAACCACTCTGAATGACTGTGTTTACATCTTAATGATCTGAATTATGCAGAAGTTCTTAAAAAATGGTTGCAATCACTGGTTACTGATAGGATATAGGATATTAAATATAAACATTGCAATGCATGTTATAGCCTGTGAACTGGATTACTTCAAGGTCAGTTCAAATTAAACAATCGTAACCATATACATAAATCATACATATGGATTTATGTGTTGACTATTGCTCTACCATGGTTTTACTAGGAAAATAATGTAATATGTTAGAAACGTCTGTATTATTGCATTTGGAACGTCTTATGCATCCAATAGATTAATGCATAACCTGAGTAGAACTGGGGAAAACGTTTTTGATTTCAGTGTTTATACCAAGGGTAGCATCACAGTCCTTGTTACCAAAATGATAGAAACAAAAACAAAAAATAATAGAAACAGCTGTCATCATGTAAACTCAGTGTTTATTGAATTTAAAACAGAAACATTTTTGAATTGTTACAGAATAATCAACATCTCTGATTTTTGAAGTTTGAATGAGTTCAGAGGGCATATTCAGATATGCTAATTTGACTCGCCTATAGACTGAATGCAGCCTCAGTGTAGTGGTAGCCTACTGGCCCGGATCATTTGAATACTCTGGGTTTTCGTTATGTTGGTATTCTTTTCGTTTTTGGTATTTGGAACTTCATTTTCTGTTGGCGTTTTAGGCCCCACCAGAATTCTGAAATACTCTAGGTTTCCTGTAAGTTTTTATAGCTAAAGGCTTGTTTATCACAATGAGATGGAGACATAGCAGGTTAGCTAATCAGTTTAACTGATTGCTGTTAGATATGAACGGCTGTAAATCTGTATGAATTTGGTATAAAACATTATAAAACATTAAAATATGTCAAAATTGTCAAGATTTATGTTCACCTATCCAAGTTATTTCACTCATGGTGGAGTTTGAACTTGAGATGGATAAATGTGAAAAGCTAATTTTTACAAATCAGAGACGGGAATATTCTGATTAAAAACCAAACTATAAAACAAAGGAGTGAACATACTTAAAGTTAGGTTGATTAATAATTAATTAAATGTAAATATTGCTTTAAAAGGGTGGCATTGAGAACGAGTATTCAAAGCCTGTAAAATGCTTGTTTACCTGTTGTAGTTTTGGGAATCACTGAACTTTCATTCAATTGTACAGCACTACAGTAGATATGATGTTGATCTCTACATGAAGGACCACTTTTTCTGTTTGTGGACATTGAGGCTCACATGTTTCTATATATCTCTATCCTTAGGCCATCATGCGCAGATGAACCAGCAGCACATGATGCCTACTGGAAACTTCCAAATGCGGCGCATGCCCACCGATGACATCCAGGATGACTTCGACTGGGACTCCATCGTCTAGCATCTGTCCCAGAGGAGAAGAGCGGTGTAGGAAAACGAGAGACGCATGGAGGATGAGAAGAGTGTGTATGTGCGAGAGGGAGAGAGAGAGGGCTAGACCCACGCTGTCTGCACGCCCCAAGGCAGGAGGCAGATTGAAACAGTGCGCTTAAAAAAAAAAGTGCAGGTGTCGTTTTTAATGAGCTGAAAGAGACTCCTGTTGTCATGGTGTTTTTAGGAAATGAAACAAAAAAGAAACAAAAAAATTTTACTTTGAAGACAATCACATTTACTAGGACATGTTTAAGTGATTGCTTTTGTACTTGTCTGAGGGACAAGTACGCTCATGTTCATGTTAAATGTAAAACCCCTCCCGTTTCTCTGTGGCAAACCCCCTTTTCTGTGTCCTAACCAACTGCCTTTCTGCAAATCTGCTATTAGGCCAAGCTCTTCCCTGTCCTTAACTGTTGTGTGATTTATTTTTATTTGACCTTATTTTATTTTTATTTTATTTTATTTTTTCAGAGTGATATGTTTTGGCTTGTTCTCTCTCCTCTTGGCTCTCATTCGTCATGTGATTGTTCCCTCTGAAAATGCAGGCCACTTTTCAGACAGGAGGCAAGCTTTTCAGGTAATGTCACTCAGTGAGACATAATTATGTGACACAGTCATGTGACACTGCCCGGGTCACTCCCTCTGCTGGCTCTGTATATCTCTGTGAATTCTGGTGCTCCACACATCACCTGAGCCTTTACTCTGTAAAGGGCTGCTTTCCTGGACGTGGATTAAGCCTAGTCTTGGACTAAATTGCAACGCCAGTGTTGTTAAAAATCATAAAAAATCATATTTAGCCTTGGCTTAGGCTTAGTCGAGGTCTTTGAAACCAGCCAAAGGTGTACAAGTCCTCAAGCACCTGAATCGGATCTCTGTGCTAGCAAACGTTTAATCCGTTAATCGTTTTAATGATGAGTGTGGCTCATAAAACATTTGTAAATTTAACCACATTACCTGCAGTATTTGTACTTACTTGTATATCTTTGCTGTCTACAATGTATCATACTCCGTGTCTCTAACGTTTTTTAAAACAGTTTGAAACGGTGCATCGAGAAGTGACATTGATTCAGCTCTCACCTTTTTTTTTTTTTAGTAATCACTTACTCATTTTTGTTTCACCGTCCACTCTCCATGTGTCTGCATGTGCAGTCTTCATTTGGTTTTCTACAATCTTCCATTGCAGTCTCACCGTCTCCTGCTAGCACTGTGCTACTCTATCTAGCCTTTTTTTTAAAGCCTGGCTACTCAAGCTGGCCTACTCGGGGTTTTATGCTTTGTTTAGAAGCAATGGCTGTTCAAAAGGGTGATGAGAGAGATATTTAAGAAAGCCCAGTTTTACATGCATTGGGGGGAGGGTTTGGAAGGCAAGGGCCTGCTGAGAAGCTCTGCGCAGTCAAGTTTGAGGAAAGGATGGAAGAGTCGCATCAAGGCACATTTGCTTAATGGACCGTGCTATAAGAGTTGTCTATATTTTATATCCTTGGACCAGCCGACATGAAACTTCTAGCTGTTTCAGTCCTCTGACAAGGACTATGTGCACAGAGGATGCACCCAGTGCTTGTGGAGCGAGAGGATTGGGAGGTACGCTGTACTGTAGAGGAAAGAGGACAGTAACATTAAGATAGCATTGCTTTAAAAATTTAAATTGGGGTGGCATTGCTTTAAACATTTACAGTTGCATCTTAATCGCCACATGTGAGAGAACTTTTGGTTATCCTCACAAACAAGTGATGCTTTTGTTGCAGTTCACGATATACCAGTGAATTGGGAGTTTAGCAGTAGCTAGTAATTTTGGGAGTTGGTTGCTAGCGAGCCGGCTAATTCACCAACTAAACATTAAATTCACGAAGTATAGTAATACCATCAAATCCAGCTTCCTGACTGACTGCAACAATGCCGCTTTTGTTGTGTATTCGCTTACGGTTTGGTTGAGAACAACTAATTAAAATTAGTGTTTCCTTCATCTTGAATCTTCAGTGCTGCTTTATGAAGCCCCGTCCCTTTGGAGGTCAACGCAGCTGAAGCATGTTATTGGTCGATGATGCAAATACCTGTGTCAAGCTAGGTTTCATATGCAAATTGATGCGAAACGCTAGTGTGACTGGGCTTTAAGAGCAAAAACATTAAAGAGACCTAGTCCCAAGCCAAATTGTTTCAGTGTAGGTTAACTGTTGTGGTATGTGCTTGTGCAATATTATTAATTTAGGGTTATTGGTTATGTTCACAATCATTTCTACCAATAAGCACAAAGCTAATGGAGGTAGATCTAGTTTAGACTAAACTAATCCCATTTTGGAGGTACAGGCATATTTTAGGGTATGTCATGGAGAAAGGTGGTTAGTGCACTTTGCTAGCATGTGGTGAATGCGATGAGTTTTAGAAGACTTTTCATAGAATTGACAAGCCATAGATTTTGGACTCTGATGTTGGTCCTTGCCCAAGGGGACTTTGTTGCTTTATTAATCTCCTCATTAATGGAAGTGTAATTGCACATTATTATGTCTTATCATGAGTTATCATGACTATGGCCTATTGACAATCATGTTTTTGTATTTCAGTATTATAGAATCTACAGACTGAGTATTTGAAACTTAAACTCCACTTCTATTGGGCCGTCTTCCTTTAGGCCCATGATGTAATGGATTACATCATCAGTAATGGATCTGTTTGAAAGAAATAGTTCTCCTACAAATAGTTTTTTGTAAGGTTTTGATGGATTAGGAGTTAGAACCTGTCACAAATACCAATTTTAACAACCTAAAAATTCAGACTCATGAAATCAGCCAATATCATTTATATGGTCAAAATGAAACAGGCCCCAACAGTGCTCTACTGACTGATCATTGACAGTTTTCAGTAATATTTCAGTCAAAGATAATCCTTAAAAGTTCTCAGAACTCAACTGGCATGGCTGTCTTAGGTTTCAACCTTTCATTAAGAAAATGGGAGTTTGAATCTCGACGATGCCCAGAGTCTAAGAGAGAGACATAATTAGCTCTTCTTAATAGGATGCATAATTAATCATATTTAATTGGTAAGCAGTACCTGAAACATTGAATAAAAACAAATAAAATCATTGTACTCGCTTTTAAAAAGTAATGTTTAAATGTGGCACCACTGCAGCATTTTGTCTGTTGAACCTGATCAAACCTCAGCTAAACAAAATATGATGCCTATTTCTCAAAGTTTTGTGATGTTATTCTTACCATCTTGCCCACCCCTTGCCTCCATGGATAAGAAGTTGCCTCACTGGCTTCAGCTGTCAGAAATGTAAACTGTTTAGCCTCATACGTATTGAATTACGTATTTAATTAGCACCAAACTCGTTCTGTTCAGTGTAATGGGTTATTGATAGTGATAGTTTTGGGAAGGACTTGCGTATGCCATTGTTTTTATTTGAATTACTTTTTTACAGGACAAATTCTAGTCATGCTTTTTATGATATGACCCTAATTAAAAGCTCATCTTTAAGCAAGTGTTTACTCCTTTTTTTCCCCTCTGTATTTCATGATTGACAGGTCAGAGACTACCCATTTGTTCAGTGTGCCGTGTTGCGTCAGTTGTCTGTTTGATAAGATACCTGTATCCATAATCATTTTTCTTTTCTCAGCACATCTTGCCTTTTTGTTACAGATTGTGTTTGTAACCCACTTTGACCCATAAAGCCTCTTCTAGAAAGTGCTTTAAGCTGCTTGCTTGTCATTTGTGCACTTTGAAAAGAAGCTGAAGCACAACTGCAGATAATGTGCGTCAGGATATGCTGTAAATGAACATGCCTGGCGTTAACCTTTGCCCTCAGAACATGTTCAGTTGACACCACATTGGGGAATATGTCCCATATGCTGCCCATAAAAGGACTGTTTTCTTTAAGTTGGAAATACGCTATAGGTACTGTGAACCTATGTATGAAAATGAAAAATAAATATAAATATATAATGGAGGCTTCGAGATTAATTTTAAAGGCAGCAGGCAAAAGGTTTTGTAAGTGAAGAGACAAGCAAGTTTGATTAACCAGGCTGAGGGAGTGTGTGAATACAGCTAATGTATTAGTTCTCATAAAAAAATAATGAAAAAGAAGAAAAAAAAAAACTAATGGGGTTGCTCCATCATTTGTGTGAGTGTCGTGTGAAAGTTGTGATTGTTTAGAGACAATTCCATTTTAGTAAACGAGTGGAGATGCACCTGCCAGAGAGATTACTATTAAAGGGGCCTGAGTGAGAAGCCTTGTTACATTTAAGGGAGAAAACTGCCAACAAGTTCTGGTATTTGAGGCCTATTTTATTCATTGTTGGTGTGGTGTTGTGCTTATTGTAAATATATGTCTTTTCAATTGTCCTTTTTTCCTCTGGGGTGGTGGGGGGATCAAGGCAAGGGCTTTGGGTTCACCTATGAAAGAAGAGGGAGAAGCATACAGAGTATTTTGTTATTGTCCAATCCAAGGGTGATACAGTATGTATATATCTATATTGTATATATGTGATGAAAATGCGTTGGCTTTTTGTGTGACACTACCTTCTACCTGTACTATGGTTCAACATTAAATGTGTTAATGTTTATATTATATTTTAATCTTTATTTTCTGTTTGCTTTGTCTGTGTCGTTTCTTGTATTTGCTGTTTTGTTTATTTTCCTTTTTTTTCTTTTTGTTTTCTTTGTTTGTTTTTTGGTTATTGCACGGTTTATTACTTTTGCTGTCCAACAAAATGACACAGCTACTCTTTGTATCGGTTTAGTGCTGTAACATAACTCTGAAGTGTCATTAGGATCGTCAATACCACCCCCCCACCCCCCTCATATGCATGAATGGCACTTAAAGAAATAAACTATGTTAACTTCACTGTGGAATTGTTTGTTGTTTGCGAGATTAATTTATATCTTCACTACAAGGCCAAAAGTTTGTGGATACCTCTTCTCATCAGAGGCTTTGGTTGTTTTGAGCCACACCCATTGCTAACAGATGTATAACATCAAGCATTCAGCCATGCAGTGTTTGTTCTACAAACATTAGCATTAGTCATACTGAAAAGCTCATTGACATTCAATGTGGCCTTGTCATAGGATGCTAACAAGTCAGTTCATTAATTTTCATTGTTATTTCAGTAATTAGAGCTGCCCTGGTCAACTGTAAGTGCTGTTGTTGTGAAGCAGAAGCAGTAAAAAAATGTAAAAAAAAAAAACAAAAGCAGTAGGCCACATAGGCTTACAGAACTGGACTGCCAAGAGCTGGAGTTCAGTGAGTACTGCCTTCGTTTCTGCTCAGTTATGACATTCACTGCTGAGTCCCAAACTTCCTGTCAACACATTAGCACAAGAACAGATCGTCAGGAGCTTCATGGAATGGGTTTCCATGGAGACCAGCGACACCCAAGTCTAAGATCACCATGCACAATGCGAGGCGTCCGTGGAAACGTGTTCTCCAACACCTGTGAAATGGAAGTTTTTCTCCTTGGTAATGTCCATGGGTCTGTAATGAAATGTGCAACAAGCACATATGGACATGATGTATGGGTGTCCAGATGTTGATCTCGCTCCTTGCCAAGGCCAGTAAGGGGGGAAAAAAACTTGTTTATTCAAAAGGCTTATACTTTATTCCCACACTACTGTACGACATCAGTCAAAATGACTTCCAGAGAGATTCTTATTAACTGGGGCAAAAATAAACACACACACAGATATGTTCTGCAGCTAAAATAACTCACGGTGGGTGGCCTGTACAGCTTGTTTCGGTCAGCAATTACAAAAAACAACAGACAAACTGTCACACTTTCAATTCAGAGTCTACATATGTTCCTCTGTTGAGGAGCTACCATTTCCTCCAGTTTCATACCTTTTGAAAATGTATCCCTGGGAGTTCAATACCACACCTCCCAGTCCTGTTAGTGTGAGAGCAGTGTAAGACCTCCCTCTTTGGCAAAGGTACTGGGGCAAATAAGTGTGCAATTGGCAGTGAAAATCCATACTGGACTTCAAAGTCCCTGGAAGGCTGTGGACACCAATAATGAAAGTTCACCTATTGCTCGTCCTTGCCTTTTCTGTTCCTTTCAATGCGGCTGCTCCAACAGGTAAGTAGTTTTCTCTAATGGTAAGTTAGCATTGAGCACACTGCAATCAAAGAACAGAAAGCTTCCTGAGATTTTTCATTTAGGACTTTTGCTTTTGTTCCTCACTTTGAGGTGAATCCCAGCTCTTTAGTACATTGTCAGTTTCATGTGAGAATCTTTGTACAGAAGCTTGACAATCAATGATTTCAGAACAGAAATAATAAATCATTTTGCGCTTCAAGACAAAGTATCTTTTGGATAGTTGTCTAAAGGAGTATTATTGAGACACTGCAAAAAGATATGCCTTAAATCTTAATCTCTTGACAAGTGATTTAGTGCAAGTGTCTCTAATACAGAAAATCAGGAAAGGGCCATATGCTTTCCATCCATACTACACTGTATTGTTGCATTTACAGGGGTTGTCCGTATCATGTAATACTGTTACATTTGATAAGGCTAACCTATAGCTTATGGCCTGCTGAAAGATTTCTCTTCTTTCAGTATGTGGCTGTAGTATGAAGAGTGTCTTTTCAACAGATCAGCAAATATTTAGTGTTTAACAGTAGAGTGGCTGGTTCTTCATACCTGTCGGATCATTTGTTGGACTGGACAGTGTTTTCTAAAGTAACTTGATGCACTGTTATGTAGAGTTGAACACATTTCTGGCAGGGTATCATAATTCTCCTCAAAAGTTAAATATAACCTTAACCTTCACGAGATGGCTTTTCAACAGCATACTCCACTTACTACTCCTTACTAGCCTCTCCTCTCATGTTTCCTTTCTGCATTTTTGAAGCTTCATGTATTGTCATTTGGGTGACCTTTATTTATCCAGCCTAAATTTAAAATAATTAAAAATATGTTCAATTTCACGTCTCCGTTATTTTAGATATTTTACTTGGACCACATTTTAGTGAGCCTCAAGAGGATGTGGCAAAGACATCCATTGAAGTTATAAACCCCGGTGAAGAATCTGTGGTAGCAGCCCAAGTACATCCACTTCAGACTGCCCCTGTGGAATTTGCCTCAGAAGAACTTGTTTCTGAAACTGCTGCTGAAATTGCTCCAGAGAAACCTGTCACAGTTTCCCCTGTTGATACGGAGAACTCTCCATTCCCTGAAGAAGCTATCCCGCAAGAGATATCTCCAGCTGTTATAGAGGCATCTCAAAAGGGACCTGTTATTGATGCTCATGCAGACCTTGACCTTGAGGAACCAGCATCAGAAGCTCTACTTGAAGTTGCCATAGAAGAACCAGTACTTATTGGCCCAAAGGATGTTGCCTCTGTAGAGAGTCACACTACAGGACCAGAAGCTTCTATTGAAACTGCCCCAGAGAATATGTTTCTTGTTGCTGTGGAGGCAACTCAAGAAGGATCGCTTGAGACTGCTCAAATAGAACCGGACCTTGGGGAATCCATATCAGAACCTGTACCTGAAGTTGCTCAAGTAGAACTAGTAGATATTGCCCCAGTGGAGGATCATATCAAAGTTGCCACAGAAGATCCTGCCCTCATCAGGGAAGATGTCCTAATGTACTCTGTACCTGTTGTTCCAGCTAAGTCTGCTTCAGAGATACAAGCACTTGCAGATTTAGCACCAGAGGAACTAGCATCCATTGCACCAGATAAAGATACCCCTGAAGAACCAGCACTTGCCATGGAGTCCATGGTCCTGGTAATTGCAGCAGCAGAAGAACCTGCCCATAATACAGCAGAAGTGACTGCAGAAGAAGAACCAGAATCTGTTTCTGTAATTGCAAAGTTTATCCCAAAGGATACAGGGATACATCTCACTGAAAGAACCACTCCTAGTGCACCTGTTGAAACTGCAGAGGAGGAACTTGGGATAGAGGAAAGTGCTCTTATTGCCCCAGTTGAAACTTCTGACGAGGAAGTTGTTTCCGAGGAAATTGTCTCTGTTGCACAACAAGCACCTCTTGACGAAACTATTGTTGAGGAAGCTGAAACTGAAGTAGACTTTTCTGTTGGTTCTGTTGAAATGGCTGAAAAGGAAACAAACCCAGAGGAAACAGTCCTTCTTGTGTCTACAGAAAACAGACTGGAAAATTCCACAGAGGCATCACTTTCTCTAAAGGAGTCTGAGGGTGAAGAATCTCCTGTTGCTTTCACTGAGGTTCCTGAGGACCTTTTTGTGCCAACAGAGACACCCTCAGCTGAACCAGTCATCATGCCTGTGCCAAACTGTAAGTGTCCTGAAATACAGTGTCCACTGAGGTCTGATGAGGTGGTTATTCAAGTGGCTGAGGAACCTGATGATAATGAGAGTGACGGTGATGACCTAGAAGTCACATCACTGGCCACAGATTTTGGAGATGTCACATCACTTTGCAATGGACATGGGAGCCACAGTCACCATACTGAAGGAGCAACCTTCTGGTAATATTTAGAATGGTGTTTGAAAGTTATTTCATTGTGTTGCTTCTTCATAATGTTATCTGGTCGGCACAGGAATAAGGTACTAATTTGATGGCATCATCCTTTTTTAGAGTTGTCATAGTTTTCATTCATAGTTTTGCCTGGTAGGAATTAGAACAGGAATCACCAATATTATTCACAAAAGGACGATGTGGCCACATATTACTATTCAACTGAAGGCTGAGAACAACAATGATTCTAATGATTCTCCATGATTTAAATGAAAACCAGCAGCCAAA
Organism: Colossoma macropomum; assembly: GCF_904425465.1. Lineage (NCBI taxonomy): Eukaryota > Metazoa > Chordata > Actinopteri > Characiformes > Serrasalmidae > Colossoma > Colossoma macropomum. The sequence goes on from NW_023494810.1 coordinate 17,308,338, forward strand.
CCAGACCTTTATAGATTCCTGACCCCTGAATTAGAACACTGATTTTGAAAAAATGATTTTTTTTGTATTGCAGGGGGTGTAAGCAGAGGACTACTGTTGGGCACAGCTTTCTTCTCAGTTCTGGCACTTATAGCATTGGGCTCTGCATCAAGGAAAATACACTAATACTGGTGAGCATTTCCAACTATTTTGAGTATTGTTACTCCTTTATCCCTATCATTTACCATCCTTTCTTATTCAGTCCCATATTGTGTTTACTAACTAATGCAAAGCATCTAATATGTAATAATGCAGTTATATTCAAATTTATGGATTTAGTTATAGTTATACAGATGAACACAGGCAGCATGCAAACTACTTCATTGCATCCTGAATAGCAAACTTCAGCTCACCATAAATTACATTCTTGATCCTTCTTTTTCTTAGAACCTGCTAAGTGGTGGAAACAAGATATCTCTTGTTGTGCAGACACTGTTTTTATTGAGTAGATGAAAGATGGAGACATGAAATTACATCAAATGGGATATTCTGCCCCCAGCACTTTGGACTGCTGAAAGAAGGTGAAATCCCTAAATACCCCACCCCAAGGATGGATGCCTGTAAATTTATAATTTAACTAGGGATAAAAATTAATAAATGCAAAGTTGTGGAAAGTTGTGCTGATGTAGTATTTTACTCATGTGGAAATGATGGACAGATTAAGTTTTATATACAGGGAAACATGTCATCACTTTTTATGTAATTTTTTTTATACAGTAGCGCTATTTTATGTAAATCTTTCCGTAGCAGCATGCCAGCGTCCCCAGTAAAATCTTTGGGTCTAACCTGGCCAGCCCCTAAAAGTTTTAGCTACACCCCTTAGTTAGTGTCCATCAACATTTCACAGACGGCCCTCTTAGCTATTCATCTCTCTCTAATTCATAAAGCATCTCATTCATTATAACCATTTTCATGCTGATCTTTCACAATATTAAACATGATATTTTCATAATCTCTATATCACTCTAAAGTCTTAAATAGGTAGTCTAGCTTTAACATTTAGCTTAATATTTATTGCTAGTAGGTGGAGTGGGATGCCTTGAGAACATCAGCTTGTTTGAGACATCACAATAGTGAGTAAACAAGCAAATTACAGGCCATATAGATCTAAGTGTCCATTAAGGAGCAATTTAGGATTCAGTCTAAAGCTTTTCTATAATAGAATGAAAATCTATTAAAATCTATAATAAAAGCCTATAATGAAAAGACATTGTTGCAAGCTTTAATAATGACTGGAGCCAAAGATCCTAGTTACACCACCATCTATAGGATTTTCTTTGTTATAGGGTTGTTGCTAGCCTTCATGGCACTATAAGATCATAGAATAACGTCTGTATTACAGGCAGTGAAACATATCCATGTCTTTCTGTCTGTTTTTTCTGTGTCTAGTGCCTGCCAAACGTTAATGTTCAGTAGATCCACAGGAAACCACAAACCTCTCAGGCATGTTGCATGGTTAGCAATGTATACATCCAACCACATGGACAGTGTGTTGAGCCGAGAACAGGATGTCCCCAGGGGGACGGCCCATGTGTGGCACATGTGTGTGGTGTGCGTGTAATTGAGAATGGCAGATGTTTCCATGTGTAAACCCATGAGACTGCAGAGCTGTGAAAGGTGATGCTCACAAATTAGCACAGCTAGCATAACTGGAGGAGGCCTAGCCTGCAGCAGCATGGGCTGGCTGATTCAGAGGTGTCAACAGCATCCTGGTGGGTGCACTATTGTGGAGAATGGATGCAGACTTCACATTCAACAAGAGTTTGATAAATACAACTTTGTAACTGAGAAATGTATCCTCCACATCCTGTGATTGGTCAGTCACGTGTTTGATGCACTCCAACGTCTAGATGGCAGTGAATGAGCAATAGACAGATTTGGTAGCAAACATCTCTAAACAGGACATATTGCCATTGCTAATCAATCAGTCACTTGCACTGGATTGGAAAAATGTATGAATACCAGGAACTTAAAGAGATTATTATAATCAAATGCCTATTGATATCTAAATTACAGTACATATTAATGCATACATCCTGCAGCTGGCAAGCATAATTTTAGAAATGTTCAGCAGTGGAGTGTTTTCTTAGGATGTTTAATAACTCCGTATTAGCTCTTGTGTTTGAATAAAAAGGATCGCAAAACAAGCTCAAGCCTCTAAGCAATAGTGCCCTCCAATGGCCACTACATGTAATCACATTCAGCTTCAAGTGAAAATGAGTTCTAGTGGGGAAAAATGTTTGATATGAATGTAAATGAATTTTTATTTTGTTATTAAAGGTCATAAAGACACTTTAGGGTAATTCAAAGTCAAATGAGACAGAATCTTAAAGATGTGATGCTGGATGTCTCAAATTTTGTTCATTCTTTTTTTTATTTGTTGTTTGTAAGCTAAAACCAAATTATGTCAAGTATTTTAGTTGAATTCTAGCATTATCAATTTTTTTCAACCTCCTGAAAACTGAATATTTACTCAATAAATCGTCTTGTCTGGGAAGCCATGTGTAGGGTTTAATATCTCCAGAAATATGATTCCCAACCAACTGAAATTTGGTAGAGGTACAACAGTGTCTTCTACGGGTCTAAATGCTCAGAAGGCTGATTTTGTTTTTATGGGGTCCTCAACATGAGAAAAGTGCAAAATGTCTAAACTTGAGTAATTGTAGGTGCTTACAGAAACCACTTTAATAAACACATATGCTAAAATGTGTTTTTACTTTGTTTTGTCTGCACTGTTTTTACGATGTATATAATGCTGCCCTGCTGTAGAGCGATTAGCTGAGCCTCACCACAAGCATTGCAATGCATGAATGTCCTGACATGTTGTGCAACTTTGCATCCGAATGTGAGGTCTGTACAACCAGTAAATTTCAAGATAAGGAAAACAAGGCCTTACA